>NC_087445.1:55487964-56112964 GCF_036321535.1 Camelus dromedarius
AACGCACATGTAGCAAACTTCAGGTTTTTGTGCAAAAATAAACGAAGGTATCCGGTGGCAGAATGAAGAAAAAGAAACTTTTGCTGGAATTGCATGTGGTTTGCCGCGGTTGTATGTCCCAAATTACAATTGTTTGCTGCTCCCAGATAAACCTATTTTGCTGGTTAAAAAAAAAAAAAATGGAGACAGGGAATTAATGTCAGAAGCGTGCAATCAGTGTGTATGGGAGAGATGGAAAATGTAGGGAGGGCTTCAGGAACGTAAGAAGAACAAGCAGTAAAATGACTTTCCAGTAGGGATGAATAGAGCCCTAAGTCTCTTCCCTTGGGTAACTGGACACGGGAGCAGTTTTTGTTTAAGGAGAAACATGACACGGTCAGATTGGAGTAAGATGCCCACGATGCAGCCGCAAAACATCTAGAAAACATTCAATGTTTAATTATTCAATACAGAGTTGGAAGTTGAAAGAAAAAAACGAAAACAAGAGATGAAAGTTTGGGCGTCACCTATAGAGTTATATTGTTTAAAGTCATGGATGTGAATTAGATCAAGAGGACAGAATAGGACTCATAGCCTATGAAAGAAGCTTCCAGGGACAAGTGCAGAATGAGAAAGTTCAGGAAAGTGAATAAAAAATATCGGGAAAGCAAGGACCCAAGTCCCCAGACTGAGGCTGGGGCACTTGCCGAGAAGTCCTTTTCTTTCCACTCCTTCTAAACTAGGTCTTCCCCTAAGTATAGCTACTGGAGGGAAAAAAAGGGGGAAACCATAAACTCTAAAACCAGCAGGACAGGGACGACTTCCACTCCGGGAACTGTCACCCAGTAAAGAGCTGAAAGCGAGTCGTGAAGAGAACACTGTTGGGTGGCCAACATTTCATTTGGGATTGTCACCCGGAGAATATTCTTTCCACAGCTCAGAGCAAGAAAGTTTGTTTTCATTTGAGAAGAAGCAGCTTTCTGCCCTGACTTGCAAAGGCAATGCAGGTCCTGAGGAAGGGATTCATTATTTCCAACTGCAGTCTTCCCACATTCCCAACACAAGGCGTGATTCCACACCCAGACACATTCAAACCAACTTCAGAGCAGTGGGGCACAGACACGTTCTTAGGGCGCACCTTTTCATCACAGTCTACTTTCTTTTTCTTAAGAAAAAGAAATGAAGGTCTCCTGGGAAATAAGGAAAACGGAGCAAGCCAAATTAGGAGTTTAGTGGACTGGAGATGTGAAGTTTCAGAAACTCCCTTTTCCCCCATTAATCCTTCTTTTTTGTCCCTTATCCATTATGTGGGATTAGTTCTTTGTAAATTTGGATTTGTACTGATGAATTAAATTCTTGGCAACCGCTGTTCCTGCTGACTGGGTGCTTCTTTGTGCTCTTTGTAAGATCTGTAACTCATTGCACCTGTTGCATCTGAATAGTCCTCTGCAGTCAGGAGTTTGTGTGTGTGTGTGTGTGTGTGTGTGTGTGTGTTCTTTAAAGCCTTCCACGACATTCAGTGTAAAAGGAAAAATGCCGGTAGATGGGAGGGGTTGCTGAACAGTGGACTGAATGATGAAGGCAAGTTGGAGAATCTCTTTCCTTGGCGATCTTTTAAGAAAAGCACCAGGAAAAAAAAAAAACCCCAAAAAACTCTCAGCAGCACAATGGGCACTCGGTGCTCATTTTGGACAAGAGGTTGTAAAAGATGAATTCTGAAGACCGTTCAGCCCTTGAAGGCTACTAGATGTCTCGCTAGAGATCAAGAAGGGAATTTGGTGACCCTCTAGGTCCACATAGCACAGTTTTAGGATGAGGTAAGTCCAGGTCAGAGAGGTCGAGCAGGAACATACCCAAGGCAACACAAGCCACTCAGTGAAAGGCAGGGAACTGGAACCCGCACCTCCCAATTCTACCCCACCCCGAATACACACAGTCTCACTTTACATCCTCTTTTGTTCTCTCAGATAAATATTAACCAGCTGTTCTGCAAGGCCTCAGTAGAGAAGTTCTCTATTTTCATCAAGTTTCACATTTCAGAAAAATTACATCAGGATTTATGTCAGAAGGATGTTGCGTTTTTTTTTTCAATGAAATAGATTTTTTAATGGGAAAAAGAGGAAGTGGCCCAGGATGTGTATCTTAGCAGCTGAATAAACAGGTCTAGAGAACAAGCATTTTTGGCTTTATATGTTATATATTATTTATAATGCATTCATTCAATTTATTAAAGATTGGACCATTAGTTTCATAATATAATACATTCTCTCCCTTGATTTCCCATCTAGAGCTCTTTCTGAAATGGAAGGCAGCCAAATGGAGTGAGAGCATCTTTCTTGGAGGTTCTGGGAGGTTTTCTTTCTTATTTTTCCCTATTCCCCACTGCTACCCACTGCCAACACCATCATGTATAAGCCTCTTCCCACACATTCTTGAGCCCATCTGTAAGTTATCCATTGCTTATCTGGGCCTCCAGAAATGTGGAGGGGGTCTTGCCCTAGAGATGACAATATTCTCACATATTCCTGAAATGGGCGGTCACTTATGGGACGTGGTGTCCCTGCAAATGGACTAATCCCTATGTTATCAGAAACATCAACCTAGAGCTGGACACTGACATCCTCAGCAACTACCTTCCGTTGTGAGGCTAAGTATGTAAATGGACCATGATCCCAGCTTGTCCGCTATGCCTTCCTAAAGGGTTATTTTCACCTGGAAGACACTGAGATGGTAACTAGGACATATTCATCTGAAAACATCATTGGCCACAAACTACCACACCCTTGCAGAAACGAAGCAGGATCCTGAAAGACTGAGTACACAGAAAGGAAGCTTTGACTGAGGGAAGTACGGAGAGTTAAGCATGATCTGAGGCTGGAACTCAGAGATCTGTTAGTAGGAAAAGGGCAAGAGAAAGGGTTTCCAGAGACAGGCTTCAGCCTCTTCTCTATCAGACCCAGAGCTGTCTCTTCTGGATGCTATCGCGGCGTGTTACCAGGGCAGCCCAGCTTGAAGGTACTTGTCAGAAGTAACCCGGGAGGAAGTGGAGCCCATGTCCCCACTCCAAGGTGCCGTCTCAGTTGCCACTCACCTGTCCAGATGGGATTCCTCTTTTGCAGACTGGGGAAATGTAGGTATTCACCCTGCCAAAAGGAGAAATTTGTGGTAACCTTAACTTCTGACCTCATAGATTGCTCCATCCCAAAGCCTGCTGTATCTCCGTTAGTAACAGTAAACCCAAAGGAGAGGAAAATCATTGAACAGTTTACGGCTTCCAACTCATAGGCTGCAATTAAGATACTAACAACATCTCACTGTGATGTTGGATGAGGACGTCCTGGGTGTCAAGCCCTTTTATTATCATACATATGCTACAGACTACATCTGTAATTACCTATGCAAATGTACAGAGATACTATAGATCAGCACTTACACATGTCATATGTACTGCTCTCTGATGCCACAGGTAATACCACTCTTTCACATGAATATATACACACCTACATATAATCAATTGCAGAAGGTCGGTACACTTTACAAATGAAGAAACTAAGTCACAGAGAGGTTACGCTGACCTGCACAGCTAGTGAGCAGCAAAACTCCAGTTAGAACTCAGGCAGTCTGACTCCAGAGCCCTCGCCAGCTCATCGCACACTTGCTGGGTCCACATGGGGCCAATCCCTGTGCTGCGTGTTAAATCTCTGAGCTGAATAAGGCACTGAATAAGGCCATCATCCTTAAGAAGTTCCCAGGCTGATGGAGGAGACAGATACCTGATCACAGGAAGGTGAAACAGTGTTGACTGAGCTGGGTGTTGATAGTGATTAGGATGATATCCCTTGGTGGATAGCAGAATAAAGGACTCCACCTCCAGGAACAGGGTGTTCAGAGGCAAGAAACAGCTGTGACAGTCATGGGGTTTCATCAGGATGAGCCACTGCTGGGGGAGGGAGGAGCAACCTGAAACTGGAAGCGTTGGCAGAGGCAATGGATCATGAGCCTTGGATGCCAGGATACAGTCATAACACTCTCATCCTGTAAGGATGCAGAGCTGGTGATGGCTTCAAAGCAGGAGAGTGAGGTGATGGGACGTGATGCAGAAGCAGCGCTACAAGGCTGGACTGGAGAGGGAGAGAATGGTGGGTGGAAGACCAGTTAGGACGCTCTCATAGGAGCCCATGCCAGAGGGCTTCTGCTAGAAGATGCAAATCTCTCCATTTTCTTAAATCTTCTTCCTAAAACCTTCAGTGTTCTCCATTGCCCTTGGGTTTAATGCAGATTCTGTGAGATTTTGAATCATCTGACATGCACCTGAAGTCTCACCACTCCAGCTTTCCACCTTACATTCCAGCAACATAAAAGGAATCGATGGCATTTCAATTTGCTAGTTTTATTTACTTCCTCACATTCCATGTTTCCTGAATGGAGTTGAGTGCATCCAGAGAGAGTGGTACCATAATGCCTATCTTACAGATGAGGAAACTGAAGCTCAGAGTATAGCAACTTACTCCAAATCGTATCTGTAAGTAGAGGTGATGGAGACAAAATGGAAATCCAGGAGCTACGAACCACCTGAGAGCATTACAATGGAAGTCACAAAAATCAAGGTTTAAATTTCATCTGTGCCACTGGCTTCTTTTAGAAAACTAGCTAACGCCTCTGCACTTCAGAGTCCTCATCTGTAAAATGGGTCTATTAAGTCCCCCATCCTTGGTTGTCAGGAAAATATGGGAAGATAGCCAATGTATAAGTATCCTGTGCTCTGTTATCATGAGGAAGCATCTTTCCACCCAACCTGCTTTTGCCTACCCATGCAAATGAGAAATAGGATTAACTGGATGGATAAAAATCATGACTAACCCAGATCTTTTTAGCAAAGGATGTCAACCTTCAATAACATCATATCATGATTTTAAAAAATTCAATGGAATCATTTCTCATCTATGTCTTCTAAACCCATTTCCACATCTCTTGGGGCAAATATAGAATATTAGTGTATGACAAGGAGAGCATGAAAGACTTCATTATCAATTAAATCACCTGAGGGTCACAGTTATGGTCTAAGAAAATGCTAGCTGAAAGTTTCTAGCTTTCATTTCTTCTCTGAACATAGTCTGATTCAAGAACTACAAATCCCCCTGAAATTTACTGCCTTAAATGTAAAAGTTCAAAACACAGGTGGTCAGATCAACCCCTCGTCTGTCAGAAGATTACAGCTGAAGCCAGGAGCGATTAAAATCATCAGTCCATGTTTGGTGGCGGTGGGGAGAGAGGGGAGAATCTCTCAAGGCTTATCTCCTTCAAGAAGCTGTCCTTGATACAGGACAAGCTCTCCCACAGTGACTGTCCAAAGCACGTGGTGTTACAACCAACACTTTGGCATTCACCAGACTCACTTAAACACTTTACTGCATTCTAGTTGGCCTCCCTGGTCCTGCATTTGGAAATCATCAATCCCTGTTGTCTACATAGTTACTCCTGAGTCTGCAGAGTAGAGTTGCCAACGTAAGCAGCAGCTCCATTTCTACTCCTCACCCGCATTTCAAAGCATCTTCCCTTATGATTTTCCTTTGGGGCTTACATTTAAAATCACTGGGTAGGTTCTCTATCCCTGCTAATTTCTCTGTCTTCCATAGGCTATAATTTAATTCAGACCAGATCAAATTGACCCTCAAGTTTGGTAAACATCTAGATATTTCACCTAACAAGACAGTAAGTATTAAACAATTTTTATTTAAGTTAACTTAATCATTTATTCATGAAATCAGAAAACCCCAGTGAACACGTTCTGTGTTCAGGGTTATGCTAACACCTGGAAGTGGATGAGATAGAGTGAAGATGCCCACTCACAGCCTCCTTGGAGAGTCAGGCAAATCATTAACTCCCCTCAATCCAGAGCTGTAACGTTCATGTGTGCAGCACATCGGAGAAACAAAGCAGAGAGGGTGATGGGTTTTGTCTGAAGAGGTGTGACGGAGCGCCTCCTGAAAAAAGTGAGGTTGGAGCTGTGCTAAAAGGATGAGCAAAAACTTTCTGAGCTGGGGCACAGAAGATGGGCTGTCCAGGCAGAAGGAGCGCTGTGAGAAAGGCAGGGAGGCATGAAGCCGCTACTGTGACTTGTCCAGGGTGACAGGAGCATGTCATGCCTGGGTGAGCAGACCTGCCAGCCAGGAACCTGATGAGGCACATTGGGCTCAGATTACAGAAGGCCTGGAAGGTGTCGTCCAGAGATGTTTTGAGTTTGTCCAGTGAGCAATGGAACCATGGAAAGATTGCCTTGAAAAATGATTCTGCTGGCAGGATTGATAAAAGGTTCAAGGAGAGAAGCAGTTAATGAAATGGGACACCCAGCTAGACACTTACAGAGATCCAAAAAAGAGGTCCACTCTAGAGAGATGGAAATAGAGTTAAGAGATATTTTTGGAGTAAAATTGGCACCACCTGTTGATGGGATAGATGCATCTTTGTGTTCACCAGACATATTTTGAGTTTACAACAGTCTGTAAGTTCCTTTATGCTCTCTCGCTGTTTTTTTAATGTCTAGTTTTTTTCTTTTTTTTTTTTTAAATAACATCACTTCATTTTATTTTTATTTTTTTGGTGAGGGGAAGCAGTAATTAGACTTTTATTTATTTTTTAATGGAGGTACTGGGGATTGAACCCAGGACCTCATGCATGCTAAGCACCACTCTACCACTGAGCTGTACCGTTCCCCCTTAAGTTCCCTAAATGCTTGAGTAAGGACCCATAATTCAAAACGCAACCCCTCCACGATTGCAAATAAACAACATTAAGCTGGGAAACAGCTCTTCTGAGCTCGGTCAGCAGTGCTTGGGACGGTGTTCGGGCACTGTCCTCAGCAGCTGGCTAGACGGTAGACAAGTCCCTTAGACTCGCTGGGCCTCTTGTGTGTCCCCAGTGGAGGACCTTATAGGATGATTTATCTCCAAGGCCTCCTCCTGCTCTCACACTCTGTGAGTCAAAACCTTGTGATAAGGGCCACCAGTCCCGGCCTTCCCAAGCTGAGTCACCTCTGAAGCAGAGATTATTGTGGGCCTGACCAGGAACGTGAGTCCAGTCACTGCGGGAACATCCCAAGGTCCGTTCTTAGGAGCTGGGGACCCGCAGGTCGGGACCGAGGCTGGGGCAGCTGCCAGAGGCGGTCTCTCCAAGCCTCTCCCCTTCCAGTGCACAAGCAGACTGGGTGCAAGAGATCCGTTGGGGCCTCCACAGAAGAAAGAGACCC
Organism: Camelus dromedarius; assembly: GCF_036321535.1. Lineage (NCBI taxonomy): Eukaryota > Metazoa > Chordata > Mammalia > Artiodactyla > Camelidae > Camelus > Camelus dromedarius. Next base: position 55,495,190 of record NC_087445.1, read on the forward strand.
TGTTTCAGGTCTCGGGACTTCTCACAGTCTGTTTTTCCTGCTTGTGTCAATTCCCGCAGCCAGTTACCCTGTTTACATTGTTCCAAAGCTGCTCACAGGACCTCGCCGCAAGAATGCGGGGTTCCCACGTGGCCCTCGCTCCACTTCCTCATCCCCCAGCACAGCTAGGAATCCACTTGCCTCCTACAGCAGGTCCTGCTGCTCAGCGCCCTGACCAGTAGAGGGCTCCACCTCTGCCTGGTTCTGGCCGCCTAACTCTTAATGAGCCCCCTATCGTATCCCACCAAGCACCTCCGCAAGTCAAGGATTCCACACGGCAGCCCCATGGGGTGGACGTGACATCCCGACGCGAACGTGAGGGTTTGGTAAAGGAAACGTGGCTCATCGGAGGCTGAACTTCTAGGATGTGCCAAACCCGGATTCAGCCTGAGGTCGGTCTGATTCCCCGACTGCTGGGCTCTCCTTCTGTGACCAGAGTTAAGCTCTAAATAACATGACGCCCAAGTGAGAACCTTCTGCAAAGCTACTAAGTACGTCTACATCTGGTGTCTTTCTTACCCAAGGAAGGCACGGTCAAGGTTACTTCAGGCCAAGGTACCCAAAGAGGGAAACAGATCGCAATTCACTTCACCAAGAGCACTGATGTTAAAATTCAGGTTCCTTCTAATTGTTCCCAATGAAGTAGTGATTTACTGCTAACCCTCAGTATCGCATCATTAAAATGAAGAAACGCTGTGAATCAGGCTGCCTGGCTTTGAATCCTTTTCATCACGTCGTAGCCAGGTAACCTTGGCTAAATTACTGAGGCTCTCTAAGCCTCAGCTTCCCGAGTTTAAATGGGGTTGATGCTAATACCCACCTCACGACGTTGTCATGAGGAGTAAATAAGATGAGGCACGTAAAGCACTTAACACAGTCTGGCATATGGCGTGAGCTTGATAAATCCCAGCCATTATTATTATCATAATATCTTTGTGCATGAATCTATCTGCACTCTGATTGTTTTCTTAGGACCAGTTCCAATGAGTCAGATCACTGTATCAAAGGGTGGCTCTTCATGCACAGGGCTTAATTATCTTCCAGAAATTTTCACATAATTTATACCCAACAGAAGTAAATGCCGCTTTCCTTCATAGCCGTGGACTCAGAAGACAGATCAAACGCAGATGACTGTGATACAATGAAAAATGTCTGAACATCCTTCAGTTCTCACATAGAAGGACATAAACTTTCTTTTTTCTTCCTGCCTCTTCAGTCATGGGAATAACCAAGGCCCAGGCTACTCATCCCAAAGGTTTTTAAGAGTTAGAGGAGATGGGCTTAATTCCAAACTCTGCCACTTACTGGCTGTGAGATTTTAAGCTAGTTTCCTTCTTGGTACCTGAGCTTCTCTAAGAGTTGTATGTGTGTGTTTGGTTTTTTTAATTTTAATGGAGTTACCAGGATCGAATTCCAGACCTTGTGCATGCTAAGCATGCGCTCTACTGCTGAGCTATGACCCTCCCCCGTCCAAGAGGATTTGCTCCATAGAAATCATCCTTAGGCAGTATCATCCTTTCAGATTTGTTTTAACTACATATATAGGGTAAGTATGGGATAATAGCTATCAGTATTTCTGGTACATTTTTCTACAAGCACATTGCATTGACAACAATTTTTCACTTTAATATTATATAAATATTTCATGTGCTGGTATCAAATGGAGGGTAAATCCGGCTCTACCAAAAATTTTGCTGTGCCATCAAGGGTAAGTGACTACCCCATTCTGGGCCTCTTTTTCCTATCTGTAACAATGGGGGCCTTGGTCCAGATTATCTTCAATACCTATGTTTCTATCATCTTGCCTTCTCATACATCAGGATCTCCCAGCCTTGGCACTACTGACATTTTGAGCCAGATACTGTTTTGTAGAGCTGAGGAGGGGTGGCTGGCCTGAGCATTGAAGTATGTTTAGCGGCGTCCTTGGCCTCAACTACCCAAGTTGGGAGAACTAAAACTGTCTCTAGACATTGCCAGATGTCCCCTGAGGGTCAAAATCATCATCCCCAATTGAGAACTACTTGTTATACACTTCAGAGTTTCAGGCATTGGGTGTTAGTTTAAGAGCTGGATTCGGTGCCTTTTAATATTCCTCCCAATCATAAAATTCCAAAGGCCAGTGATGCTGTGACTGAATTGAACTTAAATCCGCCCAAGAGCTGTGTACTTGAGAGAGGCCCTTGTCACCTCTCCTGTCTCTTTTTCCTGCTGGATTCCATGGAGGAGATTGAATCGGTCCTTGACATCTTTGGTAGAGGTGACTGTTGAAATTTCCTAACCACAGGCTTGGGGTCTATCTGACTCAGTCACCAATCAGGTGTCTTTGGGCAAATTCTTTAGCTCTTCTGAGTTTCTTCATGTGTTAAAAGTGGATGACATCTCAGAGCAGCTTGGGGCAAATGCACCTGATAGGGGGGGGGGAGGGGGAGGAGGAGGAGCTCCAAGTGGGAAGCTTTTGCTTTCATTCTTTCCCTCTGGAAACCGATCACCATGTGATCCCTTCCCAGCTGTAGCCTGATGGGGGGGGGGGGGGGTAGCAGGGAGGGCAGGGGGAGGTTTGAATCAGGTTTACTTTTAATTTAGGTGTTTCCAGCCAGAATCAAGGAGCAGCTCCCGAGAAAAGGAGTGAACAAATGATCCAGTTAGCAGTCAGAGGAATGCTATGGACCAAGAGAGGGACTTTAGTTCCAGCTGAAAATGTCAGCAGAGCACTGGGAGAAAGGAATCTGTTTAGCAGGTGTGTTTGGAATCTGGCAGAGCGCTCTGGGCCAGGGCCAGGACCACTGCACTGCTCTGAATGCCTTCTATGTTGACTCCCTGGGACTGAGAGCCGGGATTTAAAGGAGAGAACGTCTAGGGTAAACACACAACGGCCAGACAGTGGCTAGAATTTTTCCTTGGGCCTTCCGTGTCTCCTGCAGAACACCAAGAGGCCGACAACAGCAGTGTGGCCTGAGTCCTCAGCCTTCACCCACCCTCTTCTCCATCACCTGATCCAAAAGGAGCTCTGAAAATAGCTCAGAATCTGGGCCTGCCTGGGAGAGACATAAAGATCCATTTACATGGGAAGGTGACTGCTCTGAATATGCATGGCAGACAGATCTCTGCTAATGGCTCAAGTCTTCCTCAACTCTGGGATTTATATAACTCTCTTCTACCCTCTCTCGTGGCCAGCAGAAATACCTGAGTTATCTTAATCCCAGAATGTAAATTATTCCAATTTTGAGGCCATCATTTTAAAGCTGTCAAAGTCAATATTTTTAACAGCCCAGAAAAAAAAAATTACAAATGGAAAATGTCTAAACAAGTTGTACTGGAGGTCTTCAGACAATTTCTGGCAAAATCTGAGCTGAGATGGAGAAGTAACCCCACACTGACTCCCACAATGAGGGAGAAACATTGATTTGTCCTGTCACCAGTTAGTCTGCAGGAGAACCAATGAGAGGCCGTCCTGGCGTTGATCACTTTCCATCTGTTACCTTCCACTTGCATATTACTCATTTATCATTTGGTCCTAAGATTTTTTTTTTAAAGAAATTAATTCCTAAAAGAGTAATATTCAATACTTGGTCATGAACAGAAGAGAAAAAAATTCTGTCCTAACCTCCCCTCTTTCAAAGTTTTCATTTCGATTTTCATTCACTTCACCCATTATTCTCTGAGAGCCACTATATGCCGGGCACACACTGGAGATGCTGGGATGAGTGAGAACTTCTTCAAGATGAGGAAAGAGGCTTTCTGACAAACCACCTTGCACGTGGTCAGGAAAGAAAATGCAGCTCCTTTTTATATCTGCGCGTCAGTTTCCATCCAGGTGAATCATCATCTCTACCTTATTCACTCTCCCCGACAGAAAGTGGGGATCCAAGGATGTGAGCGGGTGGGGAGCAGAATGTGCAACACAGAAGCACCATCCTGGTTCGCCTTTTGCAGGGGGAGGTAATTCAGGAGGACCTGGGGAGCCAGCCAGGTTGCAGGAATATGGCCACGCCCAAGTGGGCACCTCCGCTCACCACTGCCCCGGACACCAGACTCCGGGTGGTACCCCTGGGATAGCACTGGAAAATCTCTGTTATGGGCCCATCTCCTATTCAGACGCTGGAAAACACCCCATTCCTACAGCTCTGAAGCAGGATTAATTGATTGGTCTCATATGAACCTAAAAGCCGTTAAGAGCAAGGAGGATGAAAAGCAATTTAAATTGCTTTATTACCATTTTCTAGTAAAGTACCAGTTTAGTTCTCAGCCCTACTGTGAAGCAGCGGGTTTCCAGATATTGACTGTGCTGGCATGTGCTCCTAGAAGAGAGGAAATGCCTGGGTCTGAAAAGCAGAAACATCTGCTCCGATCTCCAGCGGGCCTGTTCCTGGAGCCACTGGGGTGGGGGGGAGGTTCCCCCTCCAGGTGGTGTCACTGCAAGCAGGAGCCGGGGAAGCACTAACAGGGGAAATTCAGGCCGCGGGTGGAAGCTCTTCCTCTTTTTTTTTTTAAGATCTCATTCACTTCATGTGGGGGCAGGATAGGGAGAGAAATTAGAAATGGTTTTAGAAGACAGTCTATAGACTGTCTGACAGAGGGCAGCCAAGATGCTCGTAGTGGCTGTAATGATGACAGTAGTGGCCGTCACATGGTGCGTGTATATGCCAGGCCCTGAGCCCTTAAGTCACTGAATCCCCAAACAACCCTGCAAAGTAGGGGTTACCACAACCTCCTTCTTCCAGATGAGGGAACCGAAGCGCATGGGTTAAGTAACTTGCCTGAGTTCATCCGTGGTAAGGGCGAGTCAAGCTTTAAGCCCATCAGGTCTAGCTGCAGAGTTCCTGGTCCTCACCACTCCCCGTGGTAATAATGACTGCCCTGTGCTGGCTTTGGTCACGCGCACTTTTTTCTTGGATCCTAGCAAGAATACCATGAGCTGGACGTTACGGTCCCCAGTTTTCAAATGGACAAACTGAAGCTGAGAGTTATGAAGCGAGTTGTTCAAGGTCATGAGGGTAAGTCATGTCAGAGCCCGGATTAACCCCCTTTTTACAACAGCCTGATCCCTCACTGTGATCTGAAAGTTCAGGCCTGGCCTATTTTTTTCTGTCAGGGATCTAACCCAGAATGTTGATAACAAATCAGTGGTAGTAGTAATATGATTATTGATCGTTACCATTTATTGAGCACCTGCAATTTGATAAGCTCTCCCCTAGACATGAATTTAATCCTCACAAATCCTTGTGAGTCAGGTTTTTCTTTATTTTCTCCATAAATCAAAAAGGAGGTTGAGGGGTATAGCTCAGGGGTCGGGGTGTAGCTCAGTGGTAAAGTGTGTGCTTGGTATGCGTGAGGTCCTGGGTTCAATCCTCAGTACCTCCGCTAAGGGGGGAAAAAAGGGAAACTGAGGCTCAGAGCTATGGAGTGACTTGACCAAGGTCCCACAGCCAGTCAATGATTGCACTTAAATATGGGCCCAAGTTGTTCTGGTTCCTAAGTACAACAGCTTACCTATTGTCCTTTTCTCTTAAAACAAAGAAAAGAAAAAGAAATAAAGAAGAGCAAAAAGAAAAGCAAAAGAAACTGGTGTTAATATTTGAAATCTCTTCAGTGCCCTAGGGAAACTCACATGTAACAAAATCTTTGCCACATGCCTGGAGAACATTAAGTCCACGTGAATGGGAAATTTGGACTTTTTTATCCTCTCCTGTATTGCCAGCACCTATAACAATACTGGTGGAATGAATGCCTGAATTGACGTTAGGTTGTAAAAGAAACATCTTAGGAAGCTTGGGTAATTTGCAGGAGGAGCATTTCATGACACTTCTGAGAACAAATGCAATACTGGGCTACAGCTAATCCAGAGTAGTAAGAGGTAGCTTTTCTAGTAATGGGCACCTTACATGTGTCCATCTGACTTAAAATTTATTTATAAGAAGAGAACTCAGTGGGCCACCAGCTCCCTAGTTGTTCAAACCAGAATCAGAAACCAAGCTATTGTCATCTGCCTGAACTAACACAAGTTCTTCCCATCTTAACTTCTACCTTTGACTTCTATAATCCATCCTCCATCCAGCAGTCAGGGTATGCCTCCTGAAATACAAATCAGATGATGTCATACACCCTACTGGAAAATCTTTCCTGGCTCCCCATTGAACTTTGAGTGAAATCCAAACTTCTTCCACTGGCCTCTGCCTTCCACCACCACCATTCCAAACCACCGCCCGTAACTTAGCATGCTCTGTCCACACGGGCCCTCTCTCAATGCCTCTGACAGCTATGTCCTCACCCACCTTGGACCTTGTACGTCCTATCTTCTCTGGCTGGACTCTCTTTCCTCCACGCCTCCCATTCCTGGCTCCTCTTTCTTTCCTGGCCTCAGCTTTATGTCACCTCCTGACCAAGATTTTCTCTGACCTTCCAGTCAATCTCTTCTTTTCCACCACTCTCTCTCTCACTCATAGCTTTCTGTTTCTTCCATATCTCTTACCAGGCACAATTCAAAATTGTGAATTTGCTTTTTATTTGTTCTCTAGCTCCCCCACTAGGTTCTAAGCTTATGAAGGCAAAAGACTACGTCTGTTTTGTGTGTGGTTGTTGGGGAAAGGGGAGGGTGTCACCACTGACCATCAGCACCTACCTTTGTGCTTAGTTGTGTCTGGTCTTTAGTAGACACACAAAGTATTTACTGACTAAGTTAATGAAGGAGAAGAGATTATTGGAACTGGAAAAGATCACAGAGACCCATAAACTGAAAACATATTGAGAGCAAGTTCTATGTCTTGCTCAGCTCTGTATTCCTGGCAACTTGCCCAGAAAGTTATAGAGGTTAGGTATTAAATGAATGCTCATTAAATGAGAAAATGGAATGGACAAGTGAATTAACATTTCTTAAACAACTGCCATGTGTTCTAGGCAATCAACATGCACCATTTTATTTAATCTTTCCAATAACCATATACAGTAGACACTATTATCTCCATTTTACAAATGGGATAACAAGACTCAAAAAGTTTAAGTCAAGTATCAAAGGTCACCTAATGATACACTTCCATGTTTATCATGCTGAATGAGTCACCTCATTCAACCTGCTATTTTTACGGATTAAAAAACTGAAACCAATAAAGACACTCAAGAAACTAGGCATATAAAGCAATTACCTCAACATAATACAGGCCATATATGAAAACCTCACAGCTAACATTATACTCAGTGGTGAAAGGCTAAGTGTATTTCCTCTAAGTTCAGGAATAAGTCACAATGTCTGCTTTTGCCACCTCTATTCAAAATAGTGTTAGAAGTTCTAGCTAGAGTAATCAGGCAAGAAAAAGAATCCAAGTACAAAAGGACAAACTGAAAAATCTGTTTGCAGACAACATGATCTTATTGTAGGAAACCCTAAAGATCAAACACACACACACACACACACACACACACACACACTATTGGAACAAATAAACAAGTTCAGCAAAGTTGCAGGATACAAAATCAATTCACAAAAATCAGCTGCATATCTATACAGTAACTATGAACAATGCAAAAAAGGAAATTAAGAAAACAATTTTACTTACAATAACACACAGAAGAATAAAATACTTAAGAAAAAACTTAACCAAGGACTTGTAAACTGAAAACTGCAAAACAGTTTGCCAAAAGACACAAATCAATGAAAACATATCTGTGTTCATGGACTGAAACTTAATATTGTTAAAATGTCAATACTATACAAAATGATCTAGAGTCAATGCAACCCCTATCAAAATCCCAATAATTTTTCTGCAAAGTAAATCCTTTCTAAACTTCATATGGCACCTCAAGGGAACTTGAATAGCCAAAACAGTCTCGAAAAAGAAAAAGTTGGAGGACGAAGACTTCTTGATTTCAAAACTTACTACAGATCTCCAGTAATGAAAGCAGTGTGGTACTGGCATAAAAACAGACATACTGGCAAATGGAAGAAGAGAGAAGCCAGAAGTAAACTCCCAAATATATGGTCAAATGATTTTTGACGAGAGTGCCAAGACCATTCAACGCAGAAAGGACAGTCTTTTCAACAAATGGTACTGGGAAAACTGGATATCCACAAAAGAATGAAGCTGGATTCCTACTTTACACAATAAACAAAAATTAAACCAAAGTGGATCCAAGACCTAAACATAAGAGCTAAAACTATAAAACTCCAAGAAAACAGAGGGGAAAAAAAATCATCATGATATTGAATTTAGCAAAGATTTCTTGGATACAACACCAAAAGCACAGGCAACAAAAGAAAAATCAATAAATTAGACTTTATCAAGAGTAAAAACTTTTTTTTTTAAGTACACTATCAAGAGAGTAAAAAAGCAACTCACAGAATAGGAGAACATATTTGCAAATCATATTTCTGATAAAGGATTAACAGCCAGTATATATAAAAAAAAATTCTTACAACTCAACAACAAAATAAACCCTGATTTTAAAATGGGCAAAGGATTTGAATACACATTTCTTTAAAGAAGATACATAAATAAACACAAGAAAAGATTGTCAACATCACTAGTCATTCAGGAAATGCAAATCAAAACCACAATGTTGTATCACTTCATACCCATTAAGATGGGAATTATCAAAAATAAAACAAAACACAACAAGAAACAACAAGTGTTGACAAGGATATGAAGAAACTGGAACCCTCATTCACTGCTGGTGAGAATGCAGGCTGGTGCAGCTGCTATGGAAAACAATATAGCGGTTAGTCAAAAATTCAACATAGAATTACGGTATGATCCAGCAATTCCACTTCTGGGTCAATACCCAAAAGAATTGAAGGCACGGACTCAAACAGATTATCTGTACACTCATGTTCATAGCAGCATTATTCGCAATAGTCAAAAGGTGGAAACGACCCAAATGTCCATCAATGGATGAATGGATAAACAAAATGTGGTACACCTACAATGGAAGATTATTCAGACTTAAAACGGAATGGAATTCTCATACGTACTACAACTTGGATGAAACCTGAAGATATTAAACTAAGTGAAATAAGCCAGACACCAAAGGATAAATATTGTACAATTCTACTTACATGAGGTACTTAGTATGGTCAAATGCATAAAGACAGAAAGTATAATGGGGTTGTCAGGGATTGAGGGGAGAGGGGAATGGGAAGCTAGTGTTTAACGGGTACAGAGTTTCAGTTTGGGATGATAAAAATGTTGTGGAGGTGGATGGTGGTGATGATTGCACAACACTGTGGATGTACTTAGTGCCATCAAACTGTGCACTTTAAAAGGGCCAAAATGGTAAATTTTATGTTATGTATATTTTACCACAAAAAAAAAACTATCTGAAACCAAGATGAGAAGACTTGCCCAAGATCATACAGTGAGCTCAGCCTACACCAGAATTCCCAGCTTCTGAAGCCCAGTCTAGTGCTATTCTTAGCTTTGCTTTAAACTAAAATAGAACGGAGAGTTACAGAGCGTTTGCAAACACCCTTAAACCTTAAGTCACTTGAACAAAATGAACCAAATTCCGCTCTGTTTTCCCCAGATTCTCCAAGTAAAGGAAGAAAGCGACAACCAAAACACATCATTGGTGGTGGCGATGGTGCTGGAGACAGTGATGATAAAGAACCCGCCAGGCCCTGAGACCTGGGCCAACGTGCACTAACTCAGCTCCCTGAACCTGATACTCTAACTATAAAAATATCCCAAGCCCCCCTACTCAACAAACTTAGGCTTTATTTTTATTTTTACCTTACTAAGATAGGACTAAGCAGAAACTCAGTGAATCAGAAATCCCACTCATCACCTAATTAATTGTGGTTTTACTCCTCAGATCCCTTAATAGAAATGCCTTTCTAAAATAGGGAAATCAAAAAACTATCTGAAAACATGAAAAATTTCAGACCTGAAGCTGTGTTGCTCTCCTTTTTCCTTTGCCTCTCCTTTTTTGCTTCCCACTGTCAGATGGACAACTGTTCAGTGACTGAAGAAACTGTCTATGTCCTTCTAGAACCTGTCTTCCAAAGGCAAATAAGACTATTCTGCCTGTCATTTGTCACAGCCTTGACCACTCAGCCAGCGTCCATTTCTCTCCGTCAAGGGTTAGGAAAGAGGCAAGAGCAAGAAAAACACTGTAGAATAAGATTACAGCAAAAACTAGATCACAAACCCCAATCAGAAAATTTTAAATTAACATATATCCTTCTGCCCCATGCCATAAAGTAGTGCTTTCAGCAACGCCCTTGCTGTTATAACTGATTTGTCTCTGTATTAATGTCCAGTTTTCAGAAATCCCAGCTATGGTGGGGAGGATTATAGTTTAGTGGTAGAGTGCATGCTTAGCAGGCATGAGGTCCTGGGTTCAAACCCCAGTACCTCGGTCCAATAACCAAATTAAAAATAAACCTAGTTAACCCCCCCTAAAAATAAAAAATATTTAAAAATTGTTTGCCTACTAATTAAAAATTTTCTTTCAGATGAATCATTTTTAAAAAAGAAATCCCAGCTATGACAGACATACTTTCAATAAATTTAAACATTAAATTCCCAATTACATTTCCCTTCCAACCTCAAAAATTTAAAAACAAACAAACAAAAAAAACCCTCAGGATGTAACCTCATGAGTAAAGTGAATTTTAATTGTTCCATTTTTCCACGACAACCTGAATATAGATATTGATTTTTTTCTTGAACTAGGTTTAAGTGTTTCAGGGCATAGAAGTGTTTCTTCCTCCCCTTGCCATATAGTCTCTTCATACTTCTAGTCTGTTAAGAATACACGTTAACTAGGAAGAACATTTATGCAATCAAACTCTAAAAAAAAAAAAACACCAAAAAACCTTAATGTCATTTTTTTTTAAAGTTCAAGGCTTTTTAAATTAGAATCTAAAAGGAAAAGAAATTTTTGTATGTCATATAATTCCAACCAGCTATCAATCACCTTCATCCTAAGAATGTGTACTATTCTGCCCTTTTAAAATCTTGAAGTTCAAAGACGTGGAAACCCCTCCTGACTTTCAGGACGTTTTGACCCCCTACTCTGTTTATATCCATGAGAAGCATGGGCTCTTCATTTAAGCTGTCCTCACTCGTGTCTGTACATTGTTACCTCTCTGTATTGCTTGGGTTCGTGCTCACGGATGAGAGACCATCTGAACGAGTTACCTTGATGATTTTACCTCATCTATTCCTCGAGAGCACAATCCTTCCTTTCTGCTCCAAGTATGAAGGGGTAAACGGACATTTAACGCACCGCTCTCCTCACAGAGTTTCCTAGTAACTTTTCTCCAGTTCCTAGTTTCTCCAAAGGGAAACGTGGTAAATTTTTACTTGGGGGTCCAGCTGGTCATATGGTCACCCTCCACCCCTTCTCCCTGGCCCAGCCTCTAACCACCCTCCCCTAGCAAAATATTTCTTCTCCAGACAGTTTCCGGTAAGAAGTATGTTGATTTTTAAAATATATTAAGTACGGGGAGGGCATAGCTCATGCTTTGCATGCACGAGGTCCTGGGTTCAATCCCCAGTATCTCCACTAAAAATAAATAAATAAACCTAATTACCTCCCCACCCCCCCCAAATATTTCTTAAACATAAAAAAAATTTTAAGTATATAATAAGTAATATTTGGCAAGAATTTTACAGTTTACAGTATACATTTATAAGTTAGATTCGCATTTCATGTTTTTCTGAAATGTATTCGCTTTTTCAATCCAAAGATAAATTTTTAAATTCTTCATAATTTCACAAACCATATAACCCCTCTTATCATTTCTTAAACAAAATTAGTACATTTATAATCTATAGTGACAGAAAGCAGACCAGCGGTTGTCTGGGGCTAGGAGTAGGGGATTGACTGTAAGGGGTAAGAAGGGACTTTCTGGAGTAATAAAAGCATATTTTTTCCAGCTTTATTGAGATATAATTGACATATAACATTGTGTAAGTTTAATGTGTACAATGTAATGATTTGATGTATGTATATATCATAAAATGATTACCACAAGTTTAGTCAACATGTTTTTCATCCCTAATATTGTCACCATTTTGCACGTAGTGAGAACAAACTTCTAACATTTACTCTCTTAGCAACTTTCAAGTGTACAGCACAGTGCTGTTAACTATGGTCACCAGGCTGGACATCAGCTCACCAGAACTTACTCACCTTATTGTTGCGGACAAATGTGTTGCAGCTCAGTCGTGACAGCAACCTAGATCCGGGCGAGAGACCAAGCAGCACTCCGACAGTTGGAGAACTCAGGTTTATTACACCAGCACTCCCAGAGGAGTTAGTACTCCAAGCTCTAGAGCATGTCTGCAGGTTTACACAGGCCTTTACAGGCTGCCAGTTTTACACTTCGCAACATCATATGCAAATAAAGTATAACAGAAGTTGACCAACCAGGAACAAGCTTTGTAGAAATAGACCAATCAGGAGTGAGAGAAATAACCAATCAGGAGTGAGGGGAATGGACCAATCAGGAGTGAGAGAAATAACCAATCAGGAGTGAGCTCCATGCAAATGAAGTACTACAAATGGACCAATCAGAAGTTAGGGAAGTGGACCAATCAGAAATGAGAGTAATAGCCAATCAGGAGTGAAGGAAATAACCAATCAGAAGTGAGCTCAGGGAACCAATAGAATTTTAGGTGTAAGTTAGCCGTTTCACAGGCAAAAAGTGAGATACAGCCTCTGGGCCAGGGAACCGGATGGTGCTGGCAGGAGTGTAGTGGCCCTGCCTGGGGGTCCTGTTGGTCTTTTTATGGGGCTTCCCGCCTCATTATAACTGGAAGTTTGTACACTTTGACCACTTACATTGATTTCCCCCACCTTCCCACCCCTGGAAATCACCAATGTGCTCTCTGTTTCTATAAATCTGAGTTTGTTTTTTTTTTTTTTCAAGATTCCACATATAAATAAGATCACACAGTATTTATGTTTCTCTGTTTGACTTATTTCACTTAGCATAATGCCCTCAAGTTTCATCCATTTTTTCACAAATGGCAGGATTTCTTTCAACAAAAGTGTGTCTTGATCACACTGGTTACATGGCTTATATCCATTTGTCAAAAGTCGTTACCCTGGACACTTAAAATGAGTACATTTTACGGTAGGTAAATTACACTTCAATAAAGTTTAAATAATGAAATACTCATTATGAAATTCAAATAAGGCTCCCAGTTAAATACACTGGATTTATTTTACTTTTCTCTTTGTCACAGCCTCACTGAAACAGTAGTAAAGGAGTGGATATAAGACATCCAAGGACAAGGAGAACAGAAAAAAAAAAAGTCCCCGGAAGATGAAAATTCAACAGATTTCAGAACTTAGCAAAGCAGAGTGAGTTACAAACTCAGTGCCTACAGATGGATGAAAAAATCATGGGCAGTTAGTGGGCAATTTTCCCTGTAGGAGCCCTGGAGGGAAAGAGGGGGAAGCTTAGAACTTGAGGGAGGGGACTGAAATATAAAAATAAAGGCAGGATTAGCTAAAGGTCTGTACAGAAAGGAATGGGACCCCCCCCCCCACCCCGTCCTTTACTCTGGGCAGCCAGATAATTACCCCTTGCTCACCCTTCCCGGTGGTGGGATAGAAGTTTATTTCAGGGAGACCCCAGACTCAGAGACACCCCGCCCAATGGAAAGCAAGGGTGAGGGACAAGACGGAAACAGGTTTACGAGTAAGTTGACCTAAGAACTGCAGCCCCCCACAGGGTCACTAATCTAAAAAGTGTCAAGTAGATATTTTGAAGCTGTATCTCTACAAAAATTAAACAGTTCTAGAGAAAAGACCGTTCACAAGCCTTTCAGGGATTTAGCAGTGGGAAGACCATCTTGGTCCTGGATCTCCGTAGCCTGAAGGCTGCCAGTTCACAGACATTCTCTTAACACACACCCGTACACATGCCCACGCACGCACAAACACACAGCTTCCAGATAATGGCTCGATTTCAAATAAGAACACAGTGTGGAGCATAATCTGGCATTTAAGAAATACAGTCAATATTGGAAACGTTACCTGTCTTGAGTGTGGTGGTGGTTTCACTGGTGTGTATGCATCTACCAAAAGTCATCAAATTGTACATCTGAAATATGTGTAGTTTGCTGTGCAGGAATAATACCACAATAAAGGTGTTAAAAATTTAAATAAATAAATAAATAAATAAATAAATAAATAAATAAATAAATAAATAGGAAAAAAAGAAATACCATCAGTGTGATAATTTTTTTAAAAAGTTGAAATAAATACTGTTTTAAAGAAGAAACTTGGAGAAAACAAACAACACAGGGAGCTTAAGAGAGCCTTAAAAAAAAAGAAACATATTTAATATCTTTAAAGTGATGAGAGATGGTATTGCACCCATAAACCAAGAAATGGGTGCTATAAAAATGAAATAATCAGAGAAGAAGAGAGAGCTCTCAGATATTTAAAATACATTAATCTCGGTAAAAGTTCATCAATATTGAAGTAGAGAAAATCTTATGTAAGGCTGAACAAAAAGACACAGAAATGAAAAAGAGGATCCACCAGAAAGAACTATACCCCAATAAGAAAAATTAAAGAAAAGTAGAACCAGGAAGAAGAAATTATCAAAGAAATAGAGGATACAAATCTTTAAATTCAATGGGCCGATGTGTACCTAGACAAAAACTAGAATGTACAAATGCAAATCATCATGAAATTTTAAGATGCCAGAGATACAAATGTAAAATGCAAAGTTTCCAGTGAAAAAAAAGAGGATCACAGACAAAGAATACATATAAGAAATTAGACTTCTCAGCATTAGACTTCTGGGCATCAACACTGAGTTTTAGTCAGTGAAGCATGCCCTTTAAATTTGTGAGACATGTTTTAACCTAGTTTCATTTTATTTTATTTTAGTTTTATTAAAGTATAGTCAATTTACAATGTTGTGTTCATTTCTGGTGTGCAGCATAGTGATTCAGTTGTACATATATATATATATTCTTTTCCATTATAGGCTGTTACAAGATACTGAATATAGTTCCCTGTGCTCTACAGTAGGACCTTGCTGTTTATCTGTTTTATATATAGTAGTGTGTATCTGCAAATCCGGAACTCCCAATTTATCCCTCCAATCCCACCCTTTCCCCCTATTAACCTTAAGTGTGTTTCCTATGTCTGTGAGTCTGTTTCTGTTTTGTAAATAAGTTCATTTGTGTAATTTTTTAAGATTCCACATATAAGTGATGTCATATGGTATTTTTCTTTCTCTTTCTGGCTTACTTCACTTAGAATCACAATCTCTAGGTCCACCCATGTTGCTGCAAATGGCATTATTTTGTTCTTTTTTATGGATGAGTAGTATTCCATTATATAAATGGAAACCACAACTTCTTTATCCAGTCATCTGTCGATGGACATTTAGGTCGTTTCCATGTCTTGGCTATTGTAAATAGAGCTTCTGTGAACATTGGGGTGCATGCATCTTTTTGAATGTTGAACAACGTCTTAATAAGCAGTGTTAAATGACAAGTAAAGGCAATTATAAAATACGTATTTTTGAACAATATATTGAATGTAACTCTACCTCAATTTTCTCACTTGTAAATGGGGATAATAATATCTACCTCATGGGGTTGGGAGAGCATTAAGTAGACAATATATTTAGAGCCCCAAGTACATAGTTAGTGCTTGGTGACAATAATATTTATCAGTGAGTGGGAATTTGAGGATGGGGGCAGGAAATGAGTAATAAAAGGAGAGGAGCGGAGAGGAAAAGGGCTGCACACCTTAGTAAAAGGAGCTGCAGCTGGGCTGATAGATATGAGCCTTCGTAAAAACATACATTGAGTCTTAAGCTTTCGGTTATCAACTATTGATGCTGAAATGAACCCAACCCTACCTCGCACCTTCCTACCACCGCCTTTCACTGTTATATGCCCAAAAGTTTAGGAAACAAACACATACTCCTCCTTTGCTGAGTAGCATTTTGAAGGGTGGACAAATTAAGAAGGAGGTGTGCTATATGCTTGGGAAACACTGAGACAGAAATGTAAAATAAAATTTGAAAATTCCACAGAACGCAGTACTCAGAGCCATAGGTAACTTGGATAAATGCAAAGTTCTGAAATTTTTTATAAATCTACATCGAACCACAGACTAGGGTTTGAGGAGATCTTGAAATAGGGAAGAAACTTTGTATTCTATTACAAATTAATCACTGAAGGGATGTTGCCTGTAAGCTTAAATTATACATAATGGCCCATCGCCGGGAACCCTGCTTCCCAGGTGATGAGCATTAACCTAAAATCTCTGGGTTGGCCTCACAGGAGGCACCTGACCTGGCCCACCTGTGAATGGCTACAGGCAGGAAGACATTAACCCATCCCCTCCGGAGTCGAGCAGGAGCCAGGAGTTTCCTCCCACCGCTTTTAGTATAAAAGAAGCCTGAATTCTAACTTGGAAGATGGTTCATTAGAACATTACTCTGCCGTCTTCTTGGACTGCTGGCTTTCCAAATAAAGTCTCTATTCCTTGCCCCAACAACTCATCTCTTGATTTATTGGCCTGTCACGAGGCGAGCAGGACGAGCTTGGACTCAGTAACAAATTCTGGCAAAGCCAGCTAAGAGTCTTGCTGCAACCGGCCCCGACTGGGGAATTTTCGGGTAAGGCCCCAGCAGCTGCCAGGAGCGCTTGTCCTGAGGAGCTTCCCTTCAGAATTCCCCAAAGCTTCGCCAGCTGCCCTGCCACTTGGTAGTTGGAGCAAGGAATCGACCGTCGTCTGGGAGCCGGCGGGCTCCATACAGTAGGGTAAGTGGCTCCGGTGTGTACAGCCGGAAACTCCTTTTCCTCCAGTTGGGGCTTTTTTTTTCTCCGGAATAAGCCAATTTTTCTTGTATTTGAGTGGAGTGCCCTGTTGGAGAGAGGAAGTAGTTGATGGACTTTCCCCCCATCTGTGAACTTGTTTGTTAGCTTCTGCTATGTTCATTCATGTTGAAATGTGTTTGTGCTTTTGGCGCAGGAATTTGTGTTTCTGGTGCTTTGTTGTTCTTGAACTTATAAATACGGGAAATACTCCATCTGTCCCTAAGGAAGGCTCTTTGGGGCATATCTTATTACTGCTTAGACTTTTCCTCCACAGCTACTGAAGGATGTGCTTCAGCCAAAGAAGGACTAGGCTGAAAAAAGTGGAAGTTAAAAGATTTAAGAATAAACGAGAGTGGCAAACAGAATTTTATGATGTGCGCCAAGCTTAGAGAGAAACCCATCCAGGGATTAGATGAAAGATATTGAGAACCATAGGAAAGAACTTTCCAGGGGAAAAAAAATATAGAATTGATAGAATTGAAAAAATATATATATATAATAAGGTTTTACCTTATTTATGCATTTGGAAAAATTACTGCTGGGTGTTTGACATATCTGTTGGTGTGTTTAGACAAAGAAATTTAGTGTGATACATAAAAGGAAAATTAAATAAGTGGGAAAAAATTGAGCTAAGTATTAACCACAGGAAAAACAAAAAATATATATTAAAGAATCCATACTAGTTAGGTAGGTAGTGAACTATTTAAGTAGTTCTGGCAGTATTAACTTACCTATAGATTAAGTCAAAAGTTGTTATATAATTATATTGGAAAGCCGGAGAATTGGAAAGGGAAGAATGGGTTGATAAGGGAGATAAATCCTCAAGTAACATAATAGGAATCCAATTCATAATATCAAAAAATCATTAAAAGTTTATTATTTATACATCTGAAAGTAAATATTGAAAGAAACAATTACAAGAGTTTAAAGTAGCTCCCTCTGAAATATAGACCGAAGATAGAAAAAGTTGGGGCAAAGAATTATTGTATTTTCTATAAGCTTTTAGTACTACTTGATGTTCGAACTATGTGTATCACACACATAATCTTTAACAGAAAAGAAAAACAGTCTCATGTTTTTACTATTACAAACAATATTGCGAGGGACTTTTGCATCCACCGTCTCATTTGGTTTACACAAGAGTCCACTGAGATAGAATTTCCTGTTAGCCCTATTTTATAGATGAGGAAATTGAGAATCGGAGAAATGAGGTGACTTGTGACAAGTCTACTCATTCTAAATCCTTACCTCTTCCTCTATCCAAAAGTTAAAGAACAATATTGTAATATGTGTGTATTTATAGTTTTGTCTGACTCCAAAAAGGTACTTAAGTTAACTTATAAAGATGAATATAGCATTGTCATATACATTGAACTAAAAATAAATCATTTGAGAGGCACATAGAAATAAGGATAATAGGTTCCAGGGTAAAACTAGTTTATCAAATGCAAGCTAGTAAATCCTGTATATCGTAATAGAAATAAACCCAAAATTTGGCTCTGAGCTCCCTAGCAACCAATGCTAAAAAGGAAACAAGATTAACAAATTAAAAGATTCAGTTTGTCCACAAAGTAGTATCAAATCATATATATCAAAAAAAAAAAAAAGGAACCCCAGCATTTCTTGCTGCTGAAACCAGGGAGAACTTGCACTCACTTATCTTTATTAACAAGAAACTGCATAATGTGACAAACAATATCCTCAGAAACATTCTTAAAACATGTCAGCGACAACTAGAATCTGGGTCTTTCAATATAGATCAATTTCATCACACCGAAAACAATTTGAATAAAAATAAATTAACAGGGACAAGAGGAGGAGCATCAAAATAATGAGACATAAGTACAAGAAAGAATTCAAAGCAGGTGTAACGTTCCCATTAGCCATGTATACACATACACATATACATACATACATGCATATACACACACAGGTAGACAATAAATCTTTACAGAGTTTTGAAATAACTCAACTTCCTGGTGCACTCACCAAGAGAAACTAAATGCAAAACGTACACAACCTAATGATGATTTACACCACTTTTTAAATAGGATTCTTCACTATACATGAGTTAAAATTGATTCATCTATCCAAAATGGTGACATTGGTTTTAGAAAGACTGGTTCACCGCTATTCTTTCTCTTAGAAGCAGTTGTCTCTTAAATCCTCTCCTGGTCCACGATAACAAAACCATCTCATCTGTTAACCGTTGACTCTAGATGAGACATGTTGAAATTTTGTCTCCAGAAGAGTTGTCCAAATCCTATGGCATTTCATTGGGCCACAGTACCGGGGATGGCGATTTGACTGAGCCAAAGTGGAGAGTGTGTGTAGAAGATGAAAACGTCGGAGTTGCCACTGGGCGTCAGGTCCCTGGGGGACTCGTGTGCTGTTCTCTGGGCGCATAACGGGCCTCCCGAGTGCTGACACCATGTGCTGCCGTCCTCGGAGGTGCCAGAAGTTCCCCCTCGGTCTTAATGCATTTAGACCCTGCTGAGTTCTAAGCACAAATGGGAAAAGCAGACCTCTATTATGGAATCCAGACCTGGTGCCCGTGGACCTACTGGCGACAATACCCAAGGGGTTGTCTCTTTTATTTCAAATCATCCACTCAAAACTTCCCCCCGTATGCACACTGTCCTTCATGCGGCTCATTCCTGCAAATAAGTTCAGGCTCAATGGAATTGTCAGGCTCCTATTATCAACGTAGCCTGTGTCTTTCCAGGACAAACCAGCCTGGGGGTTAGAAATGGATTCTCATTAAAACAGTGTTGCAGTAGGTCTGCCTCAATTCCCTCTTCTGACACTGGCACCATCCTCCCCATCGCACCCACTGATTCCCAGGAGTCCTCTCAGGGCTGCCTCCCACTGCTCGCGTCCTCACTCTGTCTGCTCTCACCACGCACCTTGTCTTCCCTTCCCGGTCCAGAACGTCTCCCTGATGTCTGTCACCTTCACAGCTGCTTCCCCAGGACTGAGTGAGCTGGCTCACCACTGAGATTGTGTTTTACTCCCGGGGCATGGAGAAAACGCCTCCAGGACTCAGCTGAATGTCCCATCACATTGGATGCCCGCAGAGGTTCTGAAGGTCTGTGAGCTCACTCATCGCTCTCTGCATCCTCAGTGCATTCTGTCCAATCCTTCTTTCCTCCCAGGAGAAAAGCAGACTGGTTGGGAGTGTTTGCACCAAGAAAAAAAAATCCATCTCATAGCAAACATTCCTCCGGTCCCCAAGGATTCCTCATAAGAGCTCTCCACCGCACCCGCTCACAGGGCAGACAATGTGCTAAACCAGCTGTTTAACACAAGAGGCTCCCGGTCCCCGGAGACCCGAGACAAGCTCCCGAGACGCAATATGTCTCCATTAGCCAAGCAACCGGCTTTGGGTGTGTTGTCTAATTCCATATTCCTGTGTTCATTAGCTGCAAGCCAGCCTGCCAGGAACTCGGGGCTCACCAGCTTTCCTAAACGGAGGAGAGAGAAACGTGTCAGGTGGCCTGCCCCATAGGTCTGTCTTTCCTGGGACCCTGTGCCGGAGGGCCTTGTTACCACCACAACCCGTGGAGACTTAGTGGCAGGCCACGCTAGGACGTCCATGCTGAGTTAGCCGGGACAGGTGAGTAAACAGGGACAGTCATGGAGGGAGAGGGGTTGACTGGGCTGCGGGACAGGTCCTGAGAGAGGGGGCATCCAAGTCCCGCTGTCCAGGGGGGGAAGGGGAAGGGGGAACAGCACCGCAGGTAAGAGCTCAAACTCCAGAGTGAGACTGAACTGGTTTTGAATCCCGGCATCGCCACTTAGCATTGACCTTAGGCGACTTACGTAGCCTCTTCTGCCCCAGAGGTAATAAAAGAACCCCCAGATTGTCCCGAGGAGATGATGCTTGCAAAGTTCTTAGCATGCAGCTTCGCCCAGGGTAAATGATAATTAGTGCTCTTTGCAGTCTGACTTCAGTCTCCAAGGGCAGGTAGGGCTGGGCTGGTGGACGTGACCTCCTACCAGAAACACCGCCACAGAGAATGGCAGCTCCCTGACTCTGGGTTCTCCTTCCAGACTGCAGCAATGTCTGAATTAACCAGTGACGGGTCAGGGCGGGTCTCACCCAACACGGTGGCCACAGCTACCTGCGGTTGTTGAGCAGGTGAGATGCGGCGAGTCTACACCGGGATGTGCCTTGGTGTATAGTCCACACTGGATTGGAAAGGCTTTGTGTGTGTGTGTGTGTGTGTGTGTGTGTGTGTGTGTGTGTGTGTGTATAAACAAATCTAGTAAAATAGCTCATTAATCCTTTCTTGTATTGCCTACATGTTGACATAGCTGATAATACTGTGTTTATATTGGGTTAAACAGAATATATCATTAAGACGAATTTTACCTCTTTCTTTTTTTTTACCTTTTTCAGTGCAGCTGTAAGAAAATGTTAAATTACTCTTATGGCTTGCATGCATGGGTCACCTTGTCTTTCCATTGGAGCATGCTGGTTCAGGTGGACAAGTGTTCTAGCTAATGCGTTAGACTCAGGGACCCCACTCCAGTGCCAGGAAAAGTGGGGCAGAGTCAGGAAACTGAGGCAGGCAGGGTTCTGAGCTAACACATAGGCCAGGCCCAGCCCCCTGGAAATAGAGATGATGACGAGGGGAGCAAGCCACATCTGAGACCCATCTCTGGGTGGAGAAGAAGCCTGACAAACAGCCAAGCCTGCGGGTTGGCTGCGGGAACTGGGTGGGGCACAGCCACGAGCTTTAGGACCTGTGCTGGGCAGGGCTGCAGGCAGACCTGGTAACTGAGAGAGCTCCCATGTTTGGGATTGTTTATAAACCTGGGAACAGCAGGCATCTCACAACACCACCTGTCCCTCACCTTACGGGTCATTGGCAGGAATAAGGCATCAAGGCACCTCCCTCGAATGGATTCACACCCAGCTCAGTACCCCGGGCCGGAAAAAGCAGGGAGGAGAAGCAGAGAGGTTTTGGAGGGAAACTTTCAAAGTATTGAGTGTGGCCTAAAGCCAAGGCAGCCACAGCCAACTTCCAACCCGGCCTAAGAAGTGTTCTTGGAGAACTCTGTCCCCTAAGCCCCGAGAACATGATCATAGTTGGAACCATATGTAGCGCCTAACGTGTTTAAGGAAACTCCTGGCTGTCCCCTGCAATCTCTCGGTCCCAAACAGCCTCTGAAATGTGATTATGTACAATCTAAACCCAAGTCTCCTCTCAGGCATGACATCAAAATCTGTTTATTAACTCCCAAAGTTCAAGTTTTCCAAGAGTATGTGCTGTCCTTCAATGAATGAGGGTGAGCCGTTTCGTCACGTTTTCTCCAGTTTAAAACCTGAGAAACTTAGCATCTGATCTAGCCTCCGTGGGGTCTAAACCATCGAGCACACGTGCAGGAGACATGTGGAAGGCACTGGAAGGGAGAAGAAAGAGAGACAGTTTTGCAGCTGAGGAGACCTCTGTGATGCACGGGGCTCTGGGCTTAGATTATTTTTAGACTTTGGCACTAAAATCAGAATTAGTATTTCATGCCTTGGCCTTCTGAAGACACCCACGTGACTTTGTCTTTCTGGACATAGCATGTGTTCCAGTGTGGGTTGTGGGAAGACCACTCCCCGAGCACAATGCTGAACGTAACATGCCAAAGGCAAGTCTGATTCCCGTGTAGAACGTGGATTTGAAAGGGCCACGTGGCCATGAGAAAAAGACAGCAACTTCGGTTGCTTCTACAAGACATGAAAAAACCTTGAACGACCTCTAGGAAACATCGGAAGCCACCCGAGTGGGATACCTCCAAAGTGTCTTATGAAAAATCCATTACACTTGACTGTCCTCAGTGTTTTGGTGTTGCTTGTTTATTTCAGCAGCGTGGGTGACTCACCTCTATAACCATGCATCGCATGACGACCGGTTCCAACACACTGGGACACAGGTGAGGTCGGGACATTTCCTCTGTACTCCCCAAGACCTCTGAACTCACCCCCCCTACGGTGTCATGCACCCTGTGCTGAGACTACCCACTAACTCCACCCACGAGGGCCCCTCTGGGTCAGGTCTTCGCCATCTAACAGATCCTATCAAGTCCTGGAACCCGCCGAGCACTTCGTAAATGTGTGTTAACTAACAAAGAATGAATTACTCCCTAAAACTCTGAGCTCCATGCTTCTCGGCACCCCTGCACTATGTTTACAACGAGGAGCGCTAAGTCACCTAGTAATTCACTGGATTGTAAAGCTGACTCCTTCTAGAGAAGGACCGGGTGGGAAGGCCAAGGAGAAGTGGGACCAGGCCAAGGTTTTCTGAGGGGGCAGTGTTGGTTAGGTCAGCCAGAGATGACCAAGTTCACGGTGAGCTTAACAGAAATAGAAATAATCCAGCCTCCCCAGAAACACGTTCATTACCATAATACTAACGATGCTAATTATAATAACAAAGAATATTCACATACTCTTTTTCACGCTTGTGTCTTGACTCTCTACGATGTTCCAGACAGTGTCCTGAGCGTTAAGGACATGGTGTAAGATGATCAAAGTCCCCCACCTCATGGACACGGGGAGATGATGTAAGGAAGCAAATATCTAACACAGCACCCGGGAGAGGGGCTGTCAGGAGAGGAGGGGCTGCACGTGATACAAGGTAACTGGAGAAGTCCTCAAAGGTACGTTGATAGATGAGTGGAGAGCAGCGGAGAGTGTTCCTAACAGGAATCAAGTACAAGAGCAGTCAGCACGGTCAGGGAGGGGCAAGGTGGCCAGAGGACCAGCTGCCCCAGTCCACTGCTTCCCAAGTGAAAATGGATAATACAGCATCTCATGGTTGTGTCGTAAAACTAAAAAACCACCACCACTGTAGTAACAAAACTTCTTACCAAAACCAAGACCTTTATTTATTTTTTCTTTTTTTCATTGAAGTATAGTTAATTTATAATGCATTAGTTTCAGGTGTGCAGCAAAGTGATTCAGTTATACATTTTTTTTCCAGATTCTTTTCCATTATGGTTTATTACAAGATACTGAATATAGTTCCCTGTGCTACACAGTAGGACCTTGTTGTTTGTCTATTTTGTATAAAGTAGTGTATATCTGTTAACCCCAAACTCCTAATTTATCCCTCCCCCTTTGGTAACTGTATGTTTTGTTTTCTATGTCTGTGAGTCTGTTTCTTGTTTTGTAAATAAGTTCATTTATATTGTGTTTGTTAGATTCCACATATAAGTGTTACGATATAATATTTGTCTTTCTCTAACTTACTTTTCTTAATGTGATGATCTCCAGGTCCACCCATGTTGCTGGAAATGGCATTATTTCATTCTTTTTTATGGCTGAGTAGTATTCCATTGTATATATACTGCATCCTCTTTGCCAGTCATCTGTCAATGGACATTTAGGTTGCATCCATAAGACCAAGAACTTTAGATGTCTTCCCCACCAAGCCCTAGACAAGGGACAAGTGATAATGTCCACACAGTTTATTTTTGACTCTTGGTAATAAATGCACAACTGCTATAAATGTCTCTCTTAAAAACAAACTACCACCATCTACCCTCCAGCTGATGTAAAGCTACACGAAGCTTTAACCACAGGGCCTGGATTTTACTGGATGGTGCTGGACTGTGTCAGGTTTTTAGCTCCATTTTCATTAACTTAAAGCTTACAATCACCCTGTCACATAGGTGTTACCACCCTCATTGTGTCAGCAATAAAATAAGCCTCAGAAAGTTGATTTCTCCCCCCCAAATTACCCAGTTTATAAGTAGAGTTATCATAATTTCCACCCAGATGTTCCACCCATTCTCCATCTGCAGTCCTTTGTGCCGCTCTGTCCTATCTGCCTGCAGAGAAAGGGAGGATGGAACAGGTCTCCTGGGTGAGTGTTTGGGGAACTGGGAACAAGATTAGCCCTGTGACCCAGGGATTGAGGAAACTTCCAGGATGCATTTAATCCTCAAAATAGGAAACCATAGGGAAGTGTGCCTGTTTACTTTCCTTAGGTGACTAAGAGCATTGGTGGGAAAAAGCCACCTAGACTAAGTGCCTTTGAAAATTAGAATGAAATAAAATCTTCCGAGATTACCTGGAAGATTGAGGAACTGAGCTAGAAAAAACCACTGGACCAAGTGGTGGGCTCTCCAGAGCGTTTTCATTCATTCATTTCATTCATTTGTCCATTTCAACTCCTCACTTCACATTTATTGACTGTGTATTAACCTCCTGCAGCTCTGCT
The DNA here is from genome assembly GCF_036321535.1 of Camelus dromedarius. Classification (NCBI taxonomy): domain Eukaryota; kingdom Metazoa; phylum Chordata; class Mammalia; order Artiodactyla; family Camelidae; genus Camelus; species Camelus dromedarius. The sequence continues at coordinate 55,520,247 of NC_087445.1, forward strand.
CTTGTAGTCTGTAGTGTGATGACCCGAAACAAACTGTCACTGTTCTAGGAAAGACAGGATGGCCCTGAACCGGACACAGTCAGAAGGCTGGGGTTTGACTCAGAAAGTTGTTGTTACTCAGTAGCTTTGCAAATTACCTAGTCTATTTCCTCGGTTGTTAAAAGAAGATAATAATGTTGGTCCTATCTCCTCATAAATTCGTTGGGAAGATTTCCTACGAGACAAATGTATGGGAGTACCTAGCACAGAGCGGGAATTCAGGAAATGTTACTTGCATCTCAATGTGTGGTTAAAGCCTCTTTTATTGGGGTTAAGTCTCTTGCTGGTTTTTAAGAGCAAAATCCAGAATGTGGAATGAAAGGAAGTAAGCAGAAAGCTCAGGGAGCCTCCATTTTTTCCAGCCCATTCCATGTGCACATGCTTGGGGGGAGCCCCATCTTGATGGCACTGCCAGGATGAGGGGAAATCCCAGGAACCTTAAACGTGGCCTTGGCTGAGACTGGACACTAAGACTGCAAAGTCTTGGAGAGAATGACAAATACAGGGAGAACCAAAGACAAAGCAATTGTCTCTGTCTTGTGAGAGGTGAATGTTTGAATACACACCTTCAGTATTTTCTTCTGGAAGAGCCGCCCACAAAATCTGATTCGGTTATGCCAATGGAATGCAGTTGCCTGGGCACCGTCCTAGGAAATCCACTTGGGAATAGCTTCATTAGCCAGCATCTAAAACGGCGATGCTGGAAAGCCTGTGTTAAAAAAGTGAAACTGTTTTCTGTGATCCTAGGAATACTGTATCCTGCTTTGTGCAGTGATACAAACCTGGGGCACCTTCAGGTTGAGCTGTGCTTCTGCAGCCTCTTTGCTGTCTCTTTACAAGTGTTCTCCGGAACTGAGTACTGAAACAAGAGCTGGGGTGGTCCCTGATGCAAAAAGACGGAGGAATGATTAAGCCCTTACTGCAGGGCTGAAGACAGAAGATTCAAAACACGGGAGAATTCACGGGAAGAACTGAGATCGACCAGTTCTCTAAGGGGAACTTTGACTTTCCGGCAGGTGTGTAACAACAGTGGCCGAGGAGGGGCAGAGCCTGCTTCCTCTAGGTAAATTATTTCATATAGTTCAAGCAGCATTTGACAAACCATTGCTTGTCCTCCTGGGGATGTGTTTGTTCTTGTGGGAGCTAGGCTCATCGCGGGAAGCAGAGCCCGTGACAGCAGGGTAGACGAGGAGGCGCTGTGAGGTCTCTCCCTTGGACTAGAGAAAGCCCTGTCCAGATGCAACGGCCTCAGATTGGTGAAATTGTCCAGACTGATGTTTTGATGTCCTCCGCAGGGTGCTCTGTAAAGGTGGAGGCTTTGATAAACATTAAAAATGAGAAAGCATTTTTCTATTTCTTTAATTTTGTATCTATATGAGATGATGGATGTTCACCGGTAAATTTATTGTGGTAAACATTTCATGATGGACGGAAGTCAAATCATTATGCTGGACGCCTTAAACTTATCCAGCGCTGGAAGTCAATTACATCTCAAAAAGACTAGAAGGGAAAAATGAAAGCATTTGGTGGTAGCTGCACGTATGTGCAATATACCAAAAAACATTGAAAGGTATACTTCGGAGAGATGAATCGTATGCTGATCATATCTCAATAAAGCTGTTTAAAGAAAAATGAAAGCTGTCTTTGTGTAGCTTAAAACAGAAGGAGGTAACAAAGGACATCCTGCCCCACCTCTACGCAATATGTATTTCTTCTTGACTTGTGAGCTTAGTTTTTTATTTTACTTTTATTTTATTTATTTATTTATTTGAAGTATAGGTGATTTACAATGTTGTGTTAATTTCAAGGGTACAGCGTAGTGATTCAATTATACATACATACATTCTTTTTCATATTCTTTATCATTATAGGTTATTACAAGATGTTGAATAGAGTTCCCTTATATGTGGAATCTTAAAAAAATGACACCAATGAACTTATTTACCAAACAGAAACAGACTCACATAGAAAACAAACTTATGGTTACCAGCGGGGAAGGGGATGGAGGGATAAATTCGGAGTCTGGGGTTTGTAGATACTAACTACTGTAAAATAAAGAACAAGGTCATGGGCTGATTTTGATGTCTTTGGTAAGAGCCACAGGGCAAGTTCTTAAAAGTTGGTGGACGAGCCTGCCATTAAGCAAATGACACACCCTGCACACCCCTGCCGGTCTGTTATCCCTGTAAAAAACAAACGGGAACAGAAAGATGGAAGGTATAAAGCAGGCCTTAATAAGGGGACACCTCTCTGGTGTGTCTCTGTCTTCTGGATATCCTGGAGTTGAGACCTGCTGGCGGGCACGCCTGCACAGCACGTGGCCACACCCCCTCCGAGGCCCAGGCCAGAGATGAGCAAAATCAGGTCGTGCAGACTAGGTACCCACCTGTAGGTGACTGTGTTCCTTTGCTTCTCCCCGAACATCCCGTAAAGTCTCGTTTGTGAATCATCCTCTCCTCGGCTGGGGGAATCCCTGCTACAACAAACAGAAGCCCCATGTACTGAGTCCCCACCTGCTCCCCACGAGAGCTTTATGAGATACTATTTGTATTAGTCTGCTCCGGCTGCCATAACAAAACAGCCCAGAGCAGGAGGCTTACACAGCAGACACTTACACTCCACACTTTCAGAGACGAGAAGTCCACGATCAAGGTTTGGACAAATTTGGTTTCTGGTGAAGGTGTTCTTCCCGGCTTATAGACGGCTGCCTTCCCATGTGTCCTCACATGGCCTTTCCTCTGTCCTTGTACAGAGAGAGAGATGGTCCTTCTTCCTCTTCTTATCAATCCTATCAAATTAAGGCCCCATGCTTACAACCTCATTTAACCTTAATTACATCCTGAAAGGCCCTATCTCCAAATGCAGTTAGGGTTAGAACTTCAACATAGGAATTTAGGTGGGGACAAAGTTCCATTTTACACTTGAGGAAATTGTGGCTTAGAGGAGTGAAATAAATTTGTCATAGCCAAAAAGCCAAGCCCTGAACCCAGGATGTCCAATGGCAGAAACACACCTTTATCCACTTTTATTACACCGCTGTAGTGAATATGTGTATGTACACTTTGGCCAACATGGTACTGGGAAAGCTTAGGCTGGGTGGAAGCAGAGAGACCTCAGGGGAAGGGAAATTGTAGCCAGGCGGGAGTCATGGCAACCGGGTTCTCCCAGCTCTCTCTACCAGGGCTTCACCCTCTGCTGCCAAACTTGGAGGTTCTAGGTCTGAGGTTTATGAAGAGAGATAACAGTTTCACTTATATGACTCTAACAAAGAAGAAACATTTTAATCCGGATACTGGAGTCCCCAACAGTTTAGATAATCACCATGTATCTGGTGGCAAAGCAGGGAGCCTGTGGCTCAAACTCACCCTATTCCTTTTAACACAGAGGAATAGCAGGTGAGCCATGGGGACCAGAGTCCCTTATTACTACCACAAACAGACCTGCCCACCCTGGGGGACCCCTTGCTCCCAGCCTTTCCTCTTTTCCTTTAACATCTCAGTGCCTTTGCCCAGCATCCTATTCCGTCTGCCTGGGATGCTAAGAGAAAAGAGTAACTTAAAAGATGCCCAGCGGTCATAACAGCTAAAATGTCTTCTATTGGTGTTTCACTTATTCATTCAACAAATGCTTGCTGGAGGGAAGGAAACTGCTCAGTGGCAGAGCACATGCTTAGCATGCACAAGGTCCTGGGTTCAATCCCCAGTACCTCCATTAAAAATAAAATACTTGTTGCCTTCCTATTATAGATCAAATACTATTCTCGGCACCAGAAATACAAGAGTGAATAAGTCAGAAAAGATCCTTGTCCTCCAAGCACACTATGTTCTAGTAAGGAACTGATATTCTTATGAGGATCTTAACCTTTATCTTAAGGAGAACATCTCTACTGCTAAGCCAGTCACGGGCAGCATGAAAAAATCGAACATGATTTGCAGTCACGATTAGAAGACCCAGTTTCAAGCCCTGGCTTCATGTCTTTTATTTATTCATGTAACATCCACTGCGTCCCAGGAATTATGCCTGGTGCCAGTGATGCAGAAATGACTAGGGGGGAGAGACAGACCATCACAGTACAATGCGCTAAGTGCTATAAAAGAATCACCGTCAGAGTGCTTTGGAATTACAGAGGAGGGAGCAGTCTGATCTCTTCGAGAAAATACAGGCAGCTTCACAGAAGAAATTAAATTTGAGATAAGTAAAAAAAGGTGAGGTTGGTCTATTCCTCAATATGCATAAAAGCATACAGCACTTGGGGAAACAAAATCAACCTGGCTGATGATAATTTTAGGCGGTGGGAGAGAATATAAGGAACACAGGTTGGCCAGAGACTTGTCTCTATTTCTATGCTTATTTCACAAACCCAGCTCTGTCGGCTCCCGCACCTTCATATTTGACTGGCACAATTGGAAAACCATAAATAAAACCTATCTCTACAAATGCTTCTGTTCTCCAAGTGTACATACAGGCAGCCATATGTAGATACGTATTTTAGCCTATAAACGTATCATAATGAGATATAATGGTCCTGAGATGCTTCATACTCCACATTTTGATGATTTGACTTTACCAATCGTTATTCAAATTTGACTTGGAATATAATGTATCTTTACCTCATACTGAGACAGAAGAATTAGCCTCAAATATCATAAAACTTAGCGCGTCAGAACTTGCATCAGGAAAGCCTACACTTGCATCAGGAAAGCCTACACTTGCACTGTCAAAATCTTGGACTCAATTAAATGATGTTTAAAATCGATTGCTTTCCAATCATTATGGGAGACTGAAAGCAATCCTCCGCCATTAACCAGAGGGTAATTGATCGTGAGAGGGTCCAGTACTCTAAAGAAACTTCTGACCACTCGTTCAGAAAGTTGCTGCCCAAACCCCCCATGCCCCAGCCTTCACGAAGAGGTGGGAGAAACAATAAAGCATGAACATATTGCTTTTTCAGCTTTCATGCCATTTGCCACGTAATTCCAGCTTTCTGCTTTCCAGGCACATGGCAATGTTAGATTCTCTTCAAGAGTTTCTTGTAGATTTTCCAAAGCGTTTTTCCTTTCTCTCACAATGGCCAATGATAATAGCTGCCTCATCAGCCTGGTTCCAGAATGGGGACAAGACAAAGCAGACATCCAGCCACTTTGTATCACGCGTACACAGCAGATGAGAAATGAAGCTCATTAAAAACCAATAAAAATGGGGGATTGTTTGTTACTAGGTATAATCCAACCTTGCTAATGCATGAGTTTCACAGGTTTGAAAGTTGAATCAACTCTATTTTAAGGTAGGACCAACTAGTCAAGTATTGAGCACACAGCTTATACTAGTATGTGCTCCATACTTTATCTTCATTTTCATACCTGCTGGGTAGGTTGGTGTATTTTGTAAATGATGAAACTGAGGCTCCAAACAGTAAGTTGCCGAGCCAAAACACAGACCCTGGCCTCCTGTTCCAAGTGTGGCCTCCCTTTTATGATATTTCATCATTTCTCCTATTATTTCTAATTTGCAAGATATAGTCTTGCCAAATGTAACCCAGCTACCACATGAGGCTTGGCCCTCAAGACCTAGACACTTGCCTTGAATCCTAATTCAATGCTTTGTAGAAAGTCAAATCCTTGTCTGAGAGTTTTGCAAATTCCCAGAGGGCTTCTGAGCCCAAGCCTGTGTCTGCTTCCTGGAATCCTGGATCATTCCACATTTACAAAACGTGAATGAAACTGAGCCCCCTTGCCAATTTCTTAAAAAAAAAAAAGCAACCAACAACAACAAAAATCTTCGTTACATGTAAACACACATGCACACACACACACGCACGCACGCACGCACACACACACACACAGAGAGAGAGAGAACTGGATAAAAGGGTTTTTGACAGATACTTAGATCAGACAACTGCATATTTCATATTAGACATTGCCAGTCTTTGAAAGTCCTTTGAAGCCACCCCACCTCTAGGAGAGTCCCTTTTGTGACATATGCCCCCCAGGACACCTAAATTCCCCACTGCTCCTGGCTCCTTTTCCCTCTCACTCCTCCTACCTTCCTCCCAGGTTTCTCCTGGAAATCCAAACTCCTCTCCCTCTGCCATTCAGGACAAGCCAGGTCTCCTGAGTTCTCCCTTCTCAGCCTACACCGTCAAACTCAGCAAGGCTCTCAGCCTTCCATTTGACAGAAACTACCCTCTTCAACAGTCAATGGTGGTTATTTTTAAAAGCACTTTTTCTGTTTCATACAAACTTTTAAAATGTTTCTTTTCTCTCTTCCTTGATGTTATGTATAGCCCTTTCAGATACGAATGTAGAACAGCTTTAAGGCAACGCCGATCCAATTCCCTCACTCAGTCACACTCACCATTAGACGCGTCTTGAGATCTGTGCCAGGCAAGGTAAGAGACAAAAAAGATCCCGCCCCTGACCTCCAGATGTTTACCTTCGAGTTGAAGACCCATGGTAACTGCACATAGAACATCTCGAACACCTCCCAGGCTGTTACTGGCATGGTAGCCTTCGTGAAGGCAACGTGAGTTCAGTGAGGAGCTAATGCAGTCAGGCAAGGACTTGAGAAAGGACTAAATGGATGTGCAGGGTTCAAAAGATAAACAGGATGGGGAGCTTCCAACAGGCAGTGGAGAGAGTGTAAGTGATAGCATGTAAGTCAAGACAAGCTGGGGGGAGCCACCCTGGTGTGCACTAGTCACATTTCATCTCATTCTCCAGCCCCTTTCTAGCGCGCCATGCCGAGAGCCAGAGAGCGATACAGAAGTAAAAAATGTATCAGGCCCAGTGTTTTTTTTTTTTAACCTCAAGCCCCAGATACTTTTTCATACCCCAACAGTTCTCAAATGGTGACTCCACAAAGCAAGTTTATTATGAGTTGAACTGATGGGTTCTGTGTCTCAAATCGAATCATTTCCTAATTCTTGAGGATAAATATTAATGGATAACATTTCGTTCTTTTTTGAGGTTTTCTTCTCTACATTTTTTTTTTTAATCCTTTCACTCAAGTTTCCAAATGTTAACAACAAAATAACAAGTTTCAAGTAAAGGAGAGATAGTCTGCACTCAGTTTTTCTGTTTCTTTGTTGGTTCTTTCATGAACAAGTACTCCAGGAGGGAGGAACTCAGGCTTTGGAGCCATTCTGCCTGGGTTTCCATCTCTGCCTCATCACTTAGGAACTGTTAAGTTCTTCCTTGGAAAAAGTTGGATGAAAATCCCTGTTCTGAAGCCAAGAAGGCATCCAGAACTCCTTAACTGTTCTGGGGGATACAGGATTAGGGGAGAAGCCCTAGAGGAAAGGTTAAGGTTTTCTACTATTGTTGCTGTTTGGGGGTTTCGTTATGAATACGTTACAGACAGGGGTGCAATTATGTAGTTAGGTAGTTCTCAAATGGAATATATTTCGGCGTTGGAATCACGGTCAGAGCTTCCTTCTACGGCTTCAAATCCTGCCACTACTAATAAGACGAGTTCTTATTAAAATAGAGAAAACTGAACAGGATGCACTGCAATCCCATTTTAAGATTCTCTTAGTAAGCGAATTAGTCCTGACATCACCCTGAAACTGAGTTCACTCTGTGCTTAGATGGTTACTCTGGCCTCGGCTGAAGGGGCTTCTCAATCACACTTCTTCTCGGAACTCATGAGCTAGGATGCCTTCATTCAATCCTCCACCGACTAGACGGTAAGACGTCTCACAGATTCACCTTTACCTACAGTGAGGATGTAAAATCAAATACCAAATTATTAAAGCAGCACTTCTCTTCTAATCGCTAGGCATTGGTTAGAGATTGACATTTTACAAATACAGTCAACACCCTGCTGAGAGCATTGGTGTTTGCATCACGGAGGTATCTCTTCGGCCTCAAGACCGCAGATTCTGGAATTTATGAATGTATATATTTCAAGATTATCCTGTTTGCAAAGACCACAATAAACCAAATCCTGTGAGATCTCACTGAATTGAAACAGTGTGGTCATTTTTAATGGCCCAGGGAAAAATCTCTACGACATCAACAAGGCTGCATGGTTTAAGTATCTCAGAAGTCAAGGGCATAGCTTCCACAAGAAGTAGTTTCTTCAAAGCGGAGACAAAAATAACTGACTTACCAGATCAAGGAAATTACTGGGACCCAAATCTCCGTAGTCAATTTCAGATACAGCAAACCCAACTAAGCTGCAGAGACTCAGATGAAAACTCTGCTTACAAATTCAGCCATGGGAAGTGCAAGTTCTCCAAAAGAAAGGATAGCGTTAGCTGTGCATGCTCTTCAGAATCCATTAGGCTGGAATCCAGGAACGTGGTTAGCAGTGCCCATAACCTGTCATCAAGAGTTCTTGCTCATTAAAATACAGTAAATGCCAAGGATTGGAGCATATTCAGGGAATATAGGTCAAGTTGTTTTTGATAAATACTGAAAAATAGTGGTTACTAAATCTGAAGGCTTCCTTTCAGGCATTTTCTAAAAAATATTATCTCCAACCCTCATAATCACTTTGCAAGGTGAGTGTCATTATCCTCATTTTATAAATGAAACAAGTAAGGGTCAGGAGCGTTGGGGCATCTTCAGAAGGGCTGAGACGCAGCACCTGATGGAGCCAGGAAAACTCAGGGGTGCTCCGCACCAAGCCACGCTGGCTTCCCCGCATTCTGAACCGCTTCCCCAATGTTTGTAAGGTGACTTTCTGTACCATCATTGCCTCCTTGGCCCTTGTCAACAGTTCTCCAGTGTGGGTGTTACTATCCTTGTTTTAAAGAGAAGGAAACAGGCTCAAGAAAATAAGTGACAGCTGAATGTCACCCAGGGAGAAAGTGGTGATTCTCTTCTGATGGTACCACCGTGCACCTGCACTAGAATTCGCAGCAGAACTCCAGCACCAACCAGGAGAGTAAGCCTCAAATTGAGCTGAGTTGTGGTAGATCCTTAATCAGACACATTCCATTTAACTTTTTTCAAAGTCTGTTGCCATGGTTGTTAAGACCAGCATGCATTCCTTGAGATTACAACGATCTCACAGTTGACGATGCTGGAAATTGCATTGTGAGGTATCATTGCAAGGGGAGTGAAACCCAAAAAAGAAAGGAAATTTAGCTTATAGCAATAAGCTTCAGCGCCCAAGGCCACTGTTCCATTTGGAATTGTATTTAAATATTTTTACCAACCCTTACTACTACTACTACTACTACTACTACTACTACTATTATTATTATTATTATTGTTATTATTAAAGAAGTGAATGGTCTTTATAGGAAGAAATTTTAAATATAAAAATGTAGAAAGAAGATGGGGGAAACACACAGTTCCAACATCCCAAGTCAATTATAACTATCAGTTTAAGGGGATTTTTTGCTCTTTTTAATACATATATCCATTGTATATATATACACACACATATATATGTGTGTGTATATATATATAGTTTGACATATCTTTTATAAACGTGTCATTATACTGGATATATAACTTTACATCTTATACTGAACATTATAACATGGGCATGACCAGTACCAGGTTAATGGCTGCTTAACTACCCATTAAGCATGGTTATCATGATTTTACATAACATTTTTCTCAACAGAATAGTCCTTTCAGCTTTTACCAATTGCTCTCTATTATAAAGAACATTGCAGTGGGCATCTTTATGCATAAAGTCATCATTTTTTCAATATGTAGGCTTATTTCACTGGCTGGATACTCAGAAATGGGACTAATGGTCGTTTTTAAATCTCTCGGTAGATATTGTCAAATTATTTTTCTAAGTATATGCCTTTCCCACTTGCAGTATCATTCATATCCTTTGACTATCCCAAGTTCAACAAGTTGACAGAAAACTTCCCAAAGTATTATCTGGAAAACTGTAGGGGCCTGTGTCATTCGTTCTGAATTTAGCCATCACGCCAGTTCATTCTCAGGCTAGAAATCATCTTTGGCTCCGAAGGAGAAAAACTGAAGACTTTTCAACAGATAATCGATGTCCTCAAACCTGCACTGCCCTTTGAGCCATGCCCTTTGCTTCATTATTGCCTAACATTTGGGCACCGTGGAGAGAGCAGCTAACCACAGACCCTTACGCAGCACGCGTATGCAGTTTCTTTGGACAGTCTGGTCTGGATATTCGTGCTGGTGGTGGAGACTTTGCGAAGCCTAGCCTTGTCCAAGTTGGTCAACAGCTGATCATCCATGAAGCAACAGTCCCTTGGGACAGCTCATTTCAGGTTCCACGCCTTCCCTTTGGAAACTCTTTTCGCCATAAAAATGTTCCAATATCAGGACAGCTCTGAGGAAATATATCTTAAAAGAGATGAAGCGAGGGCTTCACCGAGTCTTTTAAAAAGAGGGTTGATGCAGATATCTGCAAGGAGATAGAGAACTTCATTCACCAGAATCCTGCTCTGGGCTGGAGAGCCTGAAGAGTATTCCCAGCAACAGAAAAAAAGAGGAGCATCGTCTGGACTGGGAAAGGAAAGACAGGGGCAGGGAACATGGGGCGAGGGCCAGAGACTGAGAGAGAACCAGAGGCTGAACTGGAAATAGGAAAAGGAGAACTTTTTACATCTTTGGACAGATGTAAAAAGGCTGAATGAAGAAAACACTGAATATATCTTGCTGAATAAGATGAGGTGTAAGCCCCTGGAGTAGTCGTTTAAGGAAAGATAATAAAGATCTACATCAGTTTCCAGTCTTTAGAGCTAAATTTACAGTGGTTTGGGGTGGAGGTGGTGGCCGTGAGTCGTACTTATTGGGCTGTTTTGTGTCACCTGGCAGGAGCAGGTCTCCAGGTGACTCACCTGTATTTAAGTTATATGACTATTGCCCAAGGAAACCACTCTGAACTGAGACTTCACCAGAGTTCATTTACTTTATATGTCGATGGGCTCCCATCAACCTTCACCTCTCTCCTCCCATCGCCAGCCCCCCAGGTTATGAATTCCACTTATGAAACCTACAATCTCTCTTTTGCTCTCCCAATATTGACCTAAGCCCTGACCACAGCTGCCAACCATTTTTGCTCTTCCTCATACAGACTTTGCTCTCCTATCTCCCCTACATGCTCTCGCATGGCATTGCCCCTCTGCCCCTGCCTGACGGCTTGTATTTGGCTCTGTAGTTTTGGTTTGTCCCAGGCAGCTAGCAACAGTGTACGCAGCAGAGATAGCACACCAATCGCACAAACACGGGAAGATAAACTCATGGAAAGCATTTTGGTTCCCATGTATGATTCTGACAAACTATAAATCAGAGGGAGAAATCTAGAAATCAGGTTGGAACTTCAAGATCATCTTCTTAAGCTATTACATCCATACTCTATCTACCACTCAATAGGAGTAGTCATATCTTATTTGAAGCTTAGTTTCCAGTGTTAGTCTTAGGTGAAAATTCAATATCGAAAAAAAAAAAAAACCGAAAAACAAAAAATTACTCTTAAAAATTCCTTAAATCATCCATAAAGTTTTATATAATATAATTCTTCAACCATTGAGAAGCCAAAAAAACACCCAGTTTTTCTTCTAGGATTAGCATGGATCACCAATATTTCAGCTGAGCACCAGAGAAAATCATTATCATATGTTTCGAGGCCAGACTATATTAAAAAATATATAAACTGTATCTTAAACGCTTGACATAGAATCAGCATAGCAAGATGCTCTCACTAGAAGAGGCACATGGCAACTCGGAGAGATGTCAGAACACCAGAATCATAGCTTTCAACTCACACGCACTCTGAGGTACAAGCTCACTGAGTGGAAATATACGCAGAAATACCTACACATCAGAATAGTCATGACTCATCTCCTCCTAGACTAAAGCAAGGGTATTAAACCTTCTTGGAATATTCACTCATTCATTTATTCCAGAAACACACACCATATGCCTACTCTGTACTGAATATCATGTTGGATACTAGAGCAGTCAACAGAAGAACAAGACGTCTTCTTGATTCTCTAGGAGTTCATTGTCTGATGAGAGAGAGACAGACACTTGAGCCAATATTGATGATAAATTGATAAATTTTTATCATAATTGACCATTTATCAATTCTGATAAAAATGGAAGTATGAATTTATGGGAACAAAGTGGGAGGCCTGGTGATAATCAGAGCAGCTTCAGAGAAGAGGTTCACTGATGATAAATTTACACTTCTCAGTGCGAAAAGGGGGCTGGTAGCTCCTACTCTAAAGATAAAGAACATATAATTCATATCATGATTTCTCCAGAAACAAAGGTCGCAGTCTTCCTAGTAGTATTTGTTCATACTTTCATACATTCAATCACTTAATTTTTTAAGCACTATGTTGTAGAGATTAGTGTTTGGGCTCTGGGGTCCCTCGGCCTGGATACCCTGTGTAAATCTGGCAATTAACCAAGCTCTTTAAATTTCAATTTACCTCCTCTTTAAAATGTGACTAGTACCCACATCTTTGGATTTTTAAAAAATTAACTGAGATGATACATGCAAAGTACTTAGCACAGTGCCTGAATCAGAATGAATGGTTAATAAATACGCCTGTTATCAGTGACTGTGCTGTTTTTAAAGATGACTAGGGGCTGTCTTGGGATAAAGTAGAGGGAATTCCAAGCCAAAGGAAAAGCTTATGCAAACAAACACAATTAAGAAAGCATACCATGTGTCAAGGGAATAAGATAGTTCGGTTTGATGATTGTGTAGCATGTGTGATTGAGGGGAGTGGCAAGTGATGAGATTGGAAAGATAAGTCGGGTCCAGATTGTGAAAGACCTTGTAAACCATATGAACGAGTCTGAACTTTATCCTGCTGCCAAGGAGGAGACAATGGAGATCATTGAGCAGGGAAGCAACATTATGGCTTTTTTTTTTTTTTTTAGGATAAAAACTCTGGCAACATATAAGAGATTGAAGAGAGGAGACTTGGAGGCAAGAATATCAGTTGGAAATGTTTGTCATAATTCTGGCAAGAAAAATCCAAGGTAGTGGGAATGAGCGGTAAATAGAGTAGAGTTGGATTTGAGGAATATTTCTAAGGTGGGATTAATATAACACGATTGATCAAGTGTAGGGAACAAGAGAAAAGAGTCTAGAATGACTTTAACTAGAATTGAGAAAGATGAGAAAACAGAGGCACAGTGATTGTGTTGGTCAGAAGTAATAATGTGTCTGTAAGACATGCTAGTGGAACTGTTGAACAGGCAGTTGAAAACTGGGTCTGGAGTTCATTGCAAAGCCCTGAGCTAAAGATAAAAATTTGGGAGTCATCAGAGAATAGAAAGCAGTGAAAGCTCTGGGAATGATTCCAGGAAGAGGAGTTCAACATGCTATCTTCTTAGTCTATTGCATTACTTGCCCTGGTATTCACTCTTCTGAAATGAAGTGAAGCATAATCTATGTCACATGGTCTCCAAAAACAAGGTCTTCAAGCCATCCTAGAGCTATTCAACTTTCACCACATTTTTATTCCACAAAATGCAACCATGGTTAGGCCACCTCACTTTCTAATGCAGAGGAAAAGTCCAATGGTATTGAATTAACCAAAAGAAACATGTGTCTTGGAATTTTGAGGCTTTGTTACCTCTTGATGATGGACAGAAACCATGGCTTCTAACTACAAATAATTTGCCTCAACTTTGGTCAGCCACAAAATGTTGGGAAAATGAAATTGCTTATTTTTCATGTTCAGAAATTAACTGCATACACATTGACCAAAAAGCTCATCTCTTTATTACAGAAATCAAGGGTCAAAAGCTTACTACCCCCTTACCTGTATCTTCCTCTTAAGACTTTGGGGGGAGATTCTTCTCTACAGAGCTTAAATTCTTTATTGTGTCCCAGACTTATACAGGAAGACATATACTTATGACTCTTCAGGAAGAAGAAATCTTGATTGTAGAAGATGTCTCTAAAAGACTTGTGATGATCCCAGCTCCACCTTAGAATCAGCCCTTGGCTGGTTATTTGAAGCAAATGAATGACCAAACCCTACCACTTTTTAAAATAGTTTACAATTAACCTTTGTTGAGTGTAAAGCATTTACGGGCAGGAGCGTTATTTGAGAACCATCATGCCTCATTACCCTCAAGCTAAAGGTTGGGCAAAAAAGAGAGTACAGACTACCAAGGATGCCTGCAAGCTGACCAATGGACAAGATGAAGCAGGGTAGCTTGGTGGCTTCCTCATTGCTCAATATACTACATCTTGTTAACCTTAGGAGCCAGTTGTACGAAATCACCAAGGAAAGAACATGGAGTTAAAATTTAGAGACTCTGGGTTCACATTCCCAGCTCCTATCCTGAACAAGTCAATTAAATGTTTTGGTGGGGGTCAGTGTCTCTATTTGTAAAACACTGAAAACGGTACCACCTTAAGAGTTTTTTTTAAACCATTAACAGGATGGTAACTATGAAAACACCCCACATGGTGTCAAGTAAATAAAGACTTGCCCCAAATATCAATACTGAAGCTGGATAAGAGCCTGGGATCTAAATAAGAGTGTGGTCTGCTTATATCAGGTGTTGAGTCTTCGCTCCAGTGACTTAGTGCGATGGAACTATTGAGGTCACAGACCTTGGGTAACATCAGATGCATGGTGTAGATGGCCCATCTTCATATCAACCATCAGCAAATACATTCCCATTTGGGTGACTAGAAAATTTCAAGACCTTTAAGAAGTATTTTCTCTTCTGACTCTAAACTACAGTTGTCTTAACATGTATTATAATATAGTATGCATGATCAATATCTTGCATGTCATAAACCTATTTCTAGTCCTTAGAAAGTAGACTATGTCTCTTTCCTGCTCCAGTATAAAATTTTGTTAGAGGAAAATTCCGAAGAAATTCCACTGAGTATAAAGAAATGAAGAGAGCAAACTTGTCAAGCAAACCAGCTTGTAATAGGTCAAAGGACATTTGAGGGAAGTTGCCAAGATAAACAGCATAGGTTCAAAGGGGAAAAAAAAACACTTATAGTATTGTAGTAATAAGTACTATCGAGCTCAATCTCATAGCCCAGTCTATGTCACTCTCCTTATGTATTATAATGAAATCAGCATATATTTAACAGATACTCACTAATGGGAAGTTGACTTCTGGGGCCTGCCCACCATTCACCCTACAGCTTGCTACTGATACAAAGAAAGATTAATGCACCTGTTCATATAGACCCAGTGGACGAGGTTTGAGACTGCATCTTATTCATGACCAAATTCTCTCCAGCCAACCATGCCACTTCCTGGAACCATCTGTGAGAAGCTGTGGACTTTGTCATCCTGGGCCATTTATCCAGGCATGATGTTTAATTAGCGCACACAAAGTTGATGTGAGAGGCTTGGCAGCTCATCCCCTCACCCCTGTTGGGTTCACTGCCTCATTAGAAAAGCCCTGGATGGCTGACCAGCCAGACAAAACTAACAAGCACATTTTTCCAACCACCCACGACATCAGTCACTAACATTTCATAAAGATTCAAAGTTTACAACATGCTTTTAGGTATGCAGTGTTCTCCACTGCAGCATCATTGACCGAGTACCAGACCTTGGCTTTGGAAGTCCCAAGTCTAAATTCCAATTCTGCCATCAGGTGACATTGGGAAAAGTATTCTGTCCTCTTCATGTCTCAGTTTTCTCGGCAAAACGCCTGCATGGGAGAGAGTTGTTTGGATTAACTGAGATAATACATGTGAAAATAAATACGCCTTTGCAGGCGTTCAGTGTTTATTGTTGTAACCCTATCTACTGCCTTCCAACCTCTCCATCCACTGAACTTAAATGGTCTACTGTACATCTGAAGAGATGGACCCCAGACTGACCTCTGTGTTGATTTGACAGCTGATGACTATAGAGGTTAACTGAGAAGTCTAGAACAGGAGATTCTGGTGGGAAACTGGAGTGGAAGAGGGTGGCAGGTAGATTTACATGTCTTCAGAGAAGACCTCACTGGCAATGCAGACCACCTAGAAATTATTTGCTAGCTAAACAAGATTCTTGTTGGTTGCTGAAGCAACATGGTTATGCTATGTCCACGTGACCAAAGGAAAAACGCTTTGGACAAAACACGGGAGACTGTCTAAAGTTTGACTCTAGAATAGAGATCTTGCCTCTTGCCTCCTTTCCTTCCCCATGTTCTGTTTCCAAACTCCACAGCTGAGTCCTGAGCTCCCTCAAGAAAAGGGGGATGGCACTCGTACAGGAGCTATATTTAAAGGAAAGCAGTGATTATCTCTCCTACCTTTCACAGTCAAATAAATATTTACTAAGTAAGGACACACAGCATACATTAAAATTAATGCTTCCCACGGCTTTGGAAATGTCTGTCATATCTGTCAATGTTTCAATAGCTCCATGTCCGTGAATGGCTCTGCTGTCTCTCCGTGAGAGCTGCCATCTTCCCGGAGATGCTCAGCAGGAGAGCGGGGCTGATTACACACTCAGAGCCGGAGGATGGGCAGCTAAGCAGAGGAAAGCTCAAGGGAGAGAGGACGGGCTTATAAAGTTTATGTTCAGTGAGGTCTGTGGCTGTGCTCCAGTATTTTGGGAGAGTAATTTGATGGCGATTTCAAATAAAGAAAAGGAGTCACGCCTAATAGGGACATCTGTGTTTATAGACTATTAACAAAAGAACGCTGGAGAAAACTGACAATCATCTTCCCTTGGTTAAATAGCCTATGCAGAGCTACGCATTCTGGATGTCAAGTTGTCACCAGCCCAAGGGTTTCAGAAGGGACAGTTTGCACTCAAAAGATA
The DNA here is from genome assembly GCF_036321535.1 of Camelus dromedarius. Taxonomy (NCBI): domain Eukaryota; kingdom Metazoa; phylum Chordata; class Mammalia; order Artiodactyla; family Camelidae; genus Camelus; species Camelus dromedarius. The sequence goes on from NC_087445.1 coordinate 55,537,000, forward strand.
TTGACACACACGTCTCCCCAAGTGTCATTTCATCCAATGCCTGTGCAGTGTGGAGATATGTGGACTCGGGTAATTTTATTTTAGCATTTTCCCCTCCTTTAGGAACAGTGTCAACTCCTGACACTAATCTGGCTGCTGAAATGATGGCTTCCAGTTTCATTAAGCCATATTTATGATCCCTTTCAAATGCCAGTGATCTACTCTTCTTGGAAATATACACACAATCATTAAGAAAGCCACGGTTTTCAGCCATCACTCTTTCCATGGGCACCTCGGGTCCTACTGTGGCTTCTCCCCGGAAGATGGAAGGAAATTTGACCAGCTGTCTGGGGACAGTGAGGGAAATAGGTCTGGAGAGCTGTAGAAAAGGAGACGCGAAGAGGTGAAGTGGGAAATAGTGAACAGAGAGGTACGTGTTACATAGCTGACCACATTTTCCCCAGGATTCAGAAATGAATTAGTGACATTCCTGAATGTGCTGGAATGCCTTGCTTCATTCCAGCTGCGTTTTCTCTGTGACTCATACATTAGGGTCTCATCTCTTCAGCTCTAATATGTGAGTGGTCCGATTTAACATCAGTGGTTTTTTTTTTTTTTCTTAGAAACACACATTTCTTTTTTGTGAGGAAGCAAGCCAGTCCTCTACCAATATGTGTATCAATAGCTCTGGTTCCCTGTAAGAGGTATTTTACATCATAAAAAATGGTCTTGGAAATTATTTCAGGAGTTCTATCTCTAATACTCTTGATGTCACCTGAGTGCTTGAAACATTTTTATTATTTCAGTATACATTGCAAAGAAACTTGCATGCATAATCCCAACAGTCAGAATCAACCTTAGTTTGGGTTTCCCAAAAACAAAACCTGAGACGAGTATTCTTGCAGGGAAGACTTCTTAAATAAGTGTTCTCAGGAGGAACTGGTAAGGGCGGGGAAATCAGGACAGCACAGAAAGAGAAGCCAAGCATGGTGTAAGCTCAGGTGAACTTTCAGCCTTGCTCTGCACCTGCAGGGAGCTCCGGAGGAGGAATAACGCTGCCGTTTTTCCCACGTTGAGACAAGGGAGCTGGAATTTCATACTCCTGATCCACCAAACCACTAGCCCCAGGATGCCCCTGAGGAATGTAAATTACCAAGTACTTTTGGCTCTTGGAAGGTCTGGGCACAGAGTGTCCAGTGGCCTACTCTTGAGAGTAGCCCTCTCAAGAAGGTTGATGGTATGAACTGTTAGCAGCAAAACATACAGGAGCTCGGGGATGGTATCCAAGGGCACCTGTGTGGAGCATCCACTATGACATACGACCAGAGGATCCTTTATTCTCAAAGCAAGTCATGTAGTGCCCACAACATGGCGGGTACTAGGCCAAGTGCTGGACTTCTAAAAATAAACAAGAAATGATTTCCTGAAAAAATTCGACAGCTATTCGACATACATTATTCAACATATAAAGAGGTCGCCGACTAGAACGTGTTTGGTGCTTTCAAGGACAGAAGAGCTATGGAATCACAGTGAATACGTGCATAACAGTCAGGGGGATGTCAGACAAAACTTTAGAGAGGACATAATTTTAAGCATCAGACACTTCCCAACAAGTCCAAGAACTCGAAACCATTGCCGAGGGATAGAGTTCTACACACTCAGCTTAGCTGAGCTCTGCTCTCACCAGATTATTGCTGTTGTGTTTTTTTTTTTTTTTTCCTGAAACCTTCATTAAATATTCACCCAGAAAACATTTACTGAGAACTTGACACGTTCTAGGAACAACAATAAGCACTGCGGAGACAAAAAGAAGAGCCCCTGCCCCCAGAGGAGCTCACATCCTGAGCGCATTGCTTCCTATCACGCAAGTTCAGACTTTCCATCTGAAAAATGAGGTTTACAAACCCCTGATACCTGTCCAAACCCAAAAATACTACATGAAAAACAGAAGCTCAGTAGAAGGACTTCAAATAATTAAGGGCTCAGCAGCCCCCAGGGAAAAAAAAAAACTAACAAGCAATTTTTCTTTCTCTCATCGTTATGGAAGATGTGGTACAAGTTTGCCACAGACTTTATCTCACCTCTTAGAATGAGTGACCATTATCCCCAGTGAAATATCCAAAATGTCTGAATATACAGCCAACAAATCAAAGTAAAAAGTAAACGAATAAACTGACCCACAGACGTAATAAACAAACTGATGGTTACCAGAGGGAAGGCGGTAGGAAGGGATAAATTGGGAGATTTGCAAATATTAATTACTATATGCAATATAGATTAAAAAAACAAATTTTCTGTATAGCACAAGGAACTATATTCAATATCTCATAGTAACCTATAATGAAAAAGAATATGAAAACGAATATGTGTGTGTATATATATATGTATATATATATATATACATATATATATATGACTGAAACATTATGCTATATTGCAAATGGCAGGATGTCCTTCTTCTTTAAGGCTGAATAATATTCCTGTGTGTGTGTGTATCACATTTTCTTCATTCATGTATCAGTAGACACTTAGGTTGCTTCCGTGTCTTAACTATTATGAACAGTGCTACCTACAGTGGACGTGGAAGTGAAGATACTTCTTCAAGATCCTGATTTCAATTCCTTTGGATGTACACTCAGAAGTGGGATTGCTAGATCATATAGTAGTTCTATTTTTAGTTTTTTGAGGACATTTCTATTGTGTTTTATAGTAGCTGCACCAGTTACATTTCCACCAACAGTGTACACCATTTCTCCACATTCTCACCAACATTTGTTACATTTGGGGTTCTTGATAAAAGCCATCCTGACAGGTGTGAAGGAAGTGGTTATCCTTTTCTGATGACCAAGGTTCCACTCAGTATTCTCTGTTGAATTGTGTGGATGGCCACCTTGAGAAGTGAGGAATTAGACATCTTTGTAGCTCATATGAAATTTCATTTTTGAGAATAAAAATCCTAAAGACTATAACAATCCTTTGTTCTTCATTTTTACCTGCTGAAAAGATTACAGAAACTATAAAGTGGCTATGCCCAAGAAAAAGAAGGTGAGTTCCAAGTATATGAACAATATATCAAGACATCTCTTTTGCCTCAAATAAGTATCTTTGACTTTTTTGATAGGAATAAGGGTAAAAATTGGTAGAAATTAGCTGAAGGCAAGGGGTAAAAGCTCTTAAAGAAGTAGAAAAATTGAATACCTACTACTACCTATAGGATTTTTTGTGATGATACAAACCTTCTATGTCTGTACTGTCCAATCAATATGGCGGCCATAGCCACATGTGGCTATTAAGCACTTAAAATGTGGCTAATCCAACTGAAGGAAAACTGAAGTTTAAAATTTTTCTTTAATTCTAATGAGTTGACATTAAAATAGGCACATGTGGCTAATGGCTCCCACACTAGACAGTGCTAACCTAGATCATCATCTTAAAAGGATGAAGAGAAAACAGTAAAATAAGGAGGTGGAAAGAAGAGGATAAAAAATTTAAAAAAAAATGACTAAGGATGAGAAAGTGATGTGAATGGCTAACAAAGTTGGTCAATAGAAAGAAAGAGTGAACAAGACCATCTGGGAGATCTGTTTTTATTTAGGAGAAGATGTGTTGCTAGGAGATATATCAGCCTAAGTCCAGAGTTAAAATAGCTTAGCTAGGAGAGGTTAGATTGGCAAGAGTCCTTGTCAGGAAATATCAACCAGTTTCTACAATCTGGAAGAATGCTGAGCTAAGAGCGCCTTCTATGTTCAACTTCCAGGCTCCTAAATAAAGCCATGTGCAGTGTCTGTTTCAGTTTAGATTAGGCCAAGAACTATCCCTAAAGTCACATTATTTGATGCTACTTCTCAAGAACTGATAGTTCCCATTAGTTGAAAGATAGCTCTGACCAGTTCAGTCTTGAACCCCAGAAAATAACATTTAGAAAATGACACTTATCCTTGAGTGCATTTCATTGATTTACCAAATGTGTAAATGTCTGTAGCACCTCGTCCACCAACCCAAAAGAGCAGATGACTTTGCTTCTCATTGATGAAATGAGAAACTCTCCATATGGCCCATACGTCCAAACATAGACCAAACAAGCCAGCTCACCTTGTTCCTGTTCAGTGAGAGACATTTTCTGAACCCTGGGAGAGTCTCCCAATGAAATCCATTGAGGTCACTGAGAATATCAAGGGTGGGGAAGTTCCTGCCGAAGAACAAGAAGAAACATGCTTTCTTTTTTCTTTAGACATAGGAAGCTGCTCCCAGGTCAAATCATCTGCATTGTTTGTTTTATACCTTCCCCTTGAGTAGGCTATGCCCATCTATCACGTTCATATGTTACACGAAAAAGCTGCCAGGTGGAGGAAAAATAACTTGTATCTTCATAGAGTTAAACTGCTTAGGAAAACTTTCTAAACTCTTATCTCCTTGATCACCAGATCATCCTTATTTTGCAGAAGAGACAACTAAGACTCCCAAGAGATGGTAGCCTGCACAAAGTCACCCAGCTGGTGAGTGGCAGAGACCAGGTAGCCCAGGTTTCCTTAAGCCAAAGCCTATATGAAACCACCTAATCCAGAGTCTGACTCTCGGTCATAGGAATTACTTCCTGGCTTCCTCAAGAACACTCACACAACAAAGTCCTTTCTTCTCAGGCCAAAAGAGAGTTTCCAGGCTACAACACCTAATAGCCACTGGCAGGTAAGCAAAGAGGCACCAAAGCATTAATATACTCACTGTTGATTCCACTATTATGTGAGACACAACTCTAGCAAATTTTGATGAGGGGTGAGATGAGGGATTTAGGCAAAAAGCAATCTTTTAAGTAAAGGAAAGAAGAAAAGTACAAGAAATATTACAAGTCAGAAATTTGAGTTGGTCATTTTCGGTCTGAGTTAGTGACTGGTTGATAAGATGTTCCAAACAATGAGCTAAGAGTTTTACAAACATTTTTTTTAAACGTGATTTTGTAGTGGCTGCAGTTGACTCTCCAGCATTTATTTGTCCTGAGATGATTGGTCTGTGCCAGTCATAATTCCATCCTTGCTACCAGTCATTACTTTGGGTATAAGCTGCCAACCCAGTGGTCCCCAGATAAAATTTCCCTTGCTACTCAGCCAGAGACACTAGAATATGTGGTTTCCATCTCCTCTCAGAAGGTAGTAACTCCTGAAGATGATAATGCAAAAAGATGGAAAGAACGTGACTGAGTCACTGAATCTTACAAGGCTGGAAGCCACTGTGCCTTTGAACTTACTGCAATGTGAAATAACCAAGTATCTCACTGTCAGAATGTCTGTTACTTGTAGCCAAAATTATTCTAACTGATACAGTCTATTAGCCCCATTTAAAGACACAAAAACTGAGGCTCAGAGATGTTAAGCAATCAAATCACACAAGTAATAAGTAGCCAAGTTGGGATTTGAGCATATAGCCATCTGATTTCAAAGATCTTGGACACAAAACCACCTGGACTCATTTGCTTAAGTTTCCAAAAATTTTTGGTTGCTGACAATCACTTTTACCAAAAAAAAAAAACTCTACTTCACATTAGAAATGTGACATACTTAACAGTTACCAATAAATTACCTGACCAATTACCTTTTTAGATCTACCAGTCCTGCTTTATATGTATTACTCTGTTTTTTTTTCATTCAAATATAGATGCACACCCTTAAGAAACTCAACATTGAGTACAGTGGTGCCCAATTCTTTTTGCATTTGTGGTATACTTTTAAATACTAGAAATTTGGGTGTTCATTTGAAGGGTTTAAGTTTCCTTCATCAATCACAAAGCACTGTCTTTTGGAATAGAACAGTGGACTGGCTTCACATAAATTTCTGATTTTTATTTATTCCTGAACTTCGGTTGACAATTCTTAACTTTCCTTGTGGCAAATAACACCCTGCTTTATCCCACATTGCACAACTTGCTCGGTTCATCATACCTTCTGACAGAAGTCACTGTAATATATGTGTGTACTCAGTTGTAACAAAAATAAATCTCACGCTTGGACCTGATGTTGGTAGAACACGAGAGGAAGTTTCATGGTGTATCTGTCAACCTTGACACAACCGTCCAAGAATCACTGATCTGTTTAAAGAGAACAGATTCATAAACAACTAATTAAATATAGTCTAAAGAGAATTCTAAAAAAGGGGGTCAATGTAGAGAATGGAAGATTCATTCTTCCTGAGAGGTTACCTAAGAATTTTGTACAGAGGTGCAAAATTTTGAGCCGGACCTTGAAAAAATGAGTAGAGTTATGCCTACCTGAGAAGGCAATTTGGGAAGAAAAGGGAGGAGGGAATAACCTGGGCAAAGTCATGGTGACATGACACTTCCTGCTGTAGTCACAGAAGAGGGTGTTGACCAGTGAAACTGGACATTGCTTGTACTAGGACAGCGTGTCATTCAGTTCATGACCAACAATGAGAAGAGAGCTTTGTAAGGATATCTATGAACTTTAAGATAGAAATAATCATTATTATTACTCCTAGGCATGTAGTACATCCCACACTGTAGAAGAAATTTTACATGTTATGTAAGTTGGTATTTACAGTGACTCTTACTGTCATTGAAATAAACAACCTAACCCACAAATCATCTCATCTATCCCAACTGGAAATACCATGCCCCTCACCATGCATGGCTGGGAAGGACTGCTACGTATGCCACGTGTCAGTTCTAGTGCCACCACTTGGCCTCACTTCTGCAGTTAAAGAAGCTTCCAGCCTTAGGATCTGGCTCCCATTTATCATGGATAAAGGGTCCAATTCCTACAATTCACAGCTAAAGTTCCCCTCTCACCAGTGGTAATAGAATCGGACTCTTTCCATGGGACTTGTCTTCTTGGGGAATGGGCTTCATCTTGTGTAGATGTCAGCTTTGAAAACCTCGGAGGACTTCATTCATCCCTGCATGATACTTTCAGTCACTTAAGGAATAGGCAGAAATGTATCGATCACATCAATGCCAAGCTTTGTGTGACGTGCTAGGAAGAATGACAAACTAAAAGAAAGTTTACTCTTTCTGCTCTCAACAAGCTTGCAGCCCATTAAGAGAAACATGAATAACAGAAAAGGCCAAATATGTAAGTCAGGGGAATATACAACTAAATCGTACATGGTGAGGTGGCCACTCTGATGCACTAAAGGAGGATAAAACCCCATGGGCTAGTCGTCTAGTGGAAAACATACTGAAGTCAGAACCTAAGTTCAAGTCCTGGCAGCACTACTTTCTAGTTGAGTGACCTTGGGCAACCTCTTTGAGCCTTTGAACTAGATGGCTTTGTCCTCTTCCTGCCATAAAACTCTATAACTCTCCATGACTCATCCTGAGTTACAATGAAGGTGAAATAAACATTGTATAAGTAGAGACGAACAAAAGGGCATTCAAGATAGGAACAATGTGAGCCAGGAGAGCGATGGATTGTGTATGGCAGGGAAGACCCTAAGGCAATGACAGCAGTGCCTTCTGAATTGAGAGTGAACAAAAATAGACTATTGTCAGACCAGGGCTCCCATTTGCTTTCCTCTGCCAACCCAGGGCCCTCCCTTAGTACTATCAGATCCAGATATCAGAACCCAGCCATACCTAGACAGCCATCCAGATGGGCAAAAGGTAGAGTTCAGAAGGGCTTTGTTCTGAGTGCTTAAGCTTTGTCAAGAACCATTTTGTTGCATATAACAGAAACTCATTCAAACTAGTTTAAGGAGGGACGGATTTATTGAAATAATACAGGAAGATCCTACAGGATGTAATTAGAGAAACTAGCAATCAGGCATCACGTGATCTAGAAAGTCAACAGGCACCCACTCATTCCGTCTCACTCTCCGAGTCACATGGTTTCTTTCCCTGCTGTACGTCTATTTCACTTTCCTCTTCTTGCTTACCAGCTCCATCATTCTTGCCCCAGACATAACAGGGCCATAGCATGGATTCTGTCTCTAACTCTTCATGAATATAACATCTCAGTGTCCAACACAACTGGGCTACAGCTTTTGGGACTTGTTTCACATTTTAAGGATAGCATCTGATTAATCATTGGCCAGTTGATGAATTCATAAGTTCTCTAAGATGCTTCTAATAATCAGAGGTCAAAAGAATGTGTAGTACTTAATCGTGGCTCTTCCAGGGCTATGAGTGGAGTCCATTAAGCCAGAAGGAGAATTTATCCATGGCAAGCCAATCAAGTACTGTCTTTGCTACCAGCTATTATTATAACTTAGACATCTTCTGGGTTAAAAAAAGATTGTGTGAAGTAACCTAATGACCTATCATTTATAATATAGAACATACTTTTTAGAAGAAAACATGCTTCAAGTTCCAAATGGCAACAAACGTTTTGGGAAGATCTATTTTTAAGTCAGGGGCTATCTCCATACAATGACTACCAACTAAACATAGCATGTGAAATGAAGGCATTGGTCAGACTGCGTCTCAGCTTGACTCCACAAAGACATTCCTTCATACCACAAAATCTCTAACACTCTTGAGCACAAACCTGTGCTTTCACGTGATGGACAAAGTCCAATCACTTGGAAAAGAATTCACTTTTGGAATGGTAGATGAGTGGCTGAGAAGGTAAGGTGGCCAGCCTTCCTCCAAGACATGAGCGAGAGCTTCAAAAGAGGGAAACTAACCTTTATATGCCAAAAATGGTACCAAGGGCTGGACAGGAATTTTTCTTATTTAATCTCGTAAAATCCTAAGGGGAGGCTCTTGTTAACCCTGCTCTCCAGACGAAGGAATTGAGACTCGGTGAGGACAACTGACTTGTACAAAGTCACAAAAGTTGTGTAGAGCCCATACTCAAAGTGGATTCCATCTGACTTCAAAAGACACACTCACTCGTTTCCCTCCCTTACTCGGTCAGCATAGCAGTGATGGACACGGACTCTGACACTAAACTGCCAGATTGCTCCCCAGCTCCATCCATCCCTGACTGGTCTTACAACAGGGGGCAAGTGAACCTGTGCCTCAGGTTTCTCTGTAAAACGAGAGTTATTTAGAGCCTATTCCAAAAAGCTGTTAGAAGGATTAAGTGAGTTGAAATATGTGAAGTGCTTAGAAAAATTCCTACCACATTTTAAGCACTGCCCCATTCTCTTTGGCATCTCCAATTGGGATTCCTGTTCTTGAGAAGTACCAGCACCTTAGATATGCTCTCAAGGTCCAGAAATCTTCAGCTGAACTGAATCAAGGTCTCCTTGCTCACCCTATTTGCTCCAATAATGAGATCTGGAGCAATCCTATTCTGTGGCTCCTTCAGCATGCAATCTTTTCTGTTGTTGTTATTTGGGGGGGGGGGTTCCTTTGTAGGGGAGGAGATTAGGTTTTATTTTATTTTATTTATTTATTTTAATGGAGGTACTGGGGATTGAGCCCAGGACCTCGTGCATGCTAAGCACAGGCTCTGCCACTGAGCTGTGTCCTCCCCACCCCCAGCATGCAGAGTTTTACAAAACTCAGATGATCTGCTTGTCTTTTCTTCAGTCTCTGTGGATGAGCAATCTGAGAAAGAAATTGGTAGCCAATGAGGTACATATATGCAGAAAAGCAAAAGATGCATCAAAGCTATTGTTATTATCCCAGCTTTGAAGGCTGTGATCCATGAGCAGATGATTAATGCTCTGAACAGGGAAAAAGCATTTGCCTAGATCTGGTGATGCGCACACAACAGTATTTGCAAACTAGAAAATGTGTTCTAAATGTTGAAGAAATGTAAGGAAATCCAGGAGTATCCGCCTACCCAAGGAAAACCAGCCGAATGTCTGTCAGCACAGACATTTTAGCCTGCGAGTGGACCTAGCACTGAAGAAGAAGAAGGAGTAAAATACACTATCAGAGGGATCTTCAGTGCTGGCCCTCGGGGGATAAACGAGGTAATCTAATAGGTGTTTTTCCATCTTTGAATTCTATGACTAGAATAGCAATGAAGGTTTTAGCTGAGAATTGGGATGCTCCAGCCAACTGAGGCGGTCTGCAGAAAGAAGCTTTTATATTACCTACCCTTACCATGTCTGGCTTAAACTAGTGCTGACTGATTCCTGTTTTCATAAGGGCTCTCCCACCTTCACAGCATTTTTACACACTACGTGCAATCCTCGGGCACACAGGCAAACAATTAGAGCTCCAGATACATGAGCGTTTCTGTGCAGATAGATTTTGAAAGGTAATGTTCATCCCTCATGCCGTGGCTCTGTGATTTACATTCAATACATAGTGAACCAAAAGCAGATTTCTTTGAAAAGGGAAAGAAAAAAACCCAAAAAACAGTAGCTGATGTGGTTTGGAATTTATGGGTCAAATATTAATTCCCTGAATACTTCAGTAAATGTGGATTATACCTGTAACTTGCAACGTTTATCAAAAATGATAATGTATGTTGGGGGAAGAGGCCTGTGGGGAGAGAAAGCTACAACTTCCTTCAGACTTCTTTATTAATATCACTTGGCCTATCTGTTAAAATTATTATGATTATGCCTTTAAAGGGAGAAACATGCTCCTACTGATCGCATTAATTTTCTTATGGTGGTCATGAGTTTGAATTACAATGTAAAAATATTGAAACTAAATAATGACTAACGCTCTTGCAAAGGTTATTAAGAACAGAAGATTTCTCCAGATGGTCTAGAAATTAGGCCAGTTAAATCATAGTTAAATAACATATGGGTCAAATTCCATGATCTTAAGTTCAGTAAAGGCATATATTTTTTTGTTATATGACTTTTTATGATATTACATGAATAGAGTAAATATAAAATTAAATGAACAGATCTTATGATATAAAATGAATAGATTATCACCTAGGGCTTTCTTATCATTTGCAAACAGGTGTTTGTTGAAATGGAATCTGACTCACATAAGCAAATTTATCTTTATGGATGTGAATCTGATGTGGCAGAAACCCTTTCGAAGTTCTGTGTCACATGTTCTTTCCATTACTAAACACTTTCAAGGATATATTCTAAGTGCACGTAAAAGTTATTTCCATGGAATCAGGCATTAAATTCCAGAAAAATCGCAAAGTAAGTTATTATAAAATACTGACTCCAACTATTACGTTGAAAGATACTCATTGTAAAATACATGGGTGCCTGGAAAAATACCTGAATAACTATTTCAGCATTTAATTCCCTCCGATTAGAATCCTTCAGCTGCAGGAGACGATGATTGCATATTCAGCCTTTTCATTTTTCCTTCTCCCTTTGTAGTCCAGGGACACTAAATATAACTTTCTTGCTTAGAGTCTCCCACGTTGGATTTTCCCCCAAGGTGCTTGAGTTTACCAAAGAAAAGTCCCAGGGCCCTCTTATGTGCAGACTCTCACTGTACAGTTTAGGACCAGACAGCATCCTCTCCTGCTCGTGCCAGCCAGATGCTGTGTTTAGCGTTTGTGCAACCCTCATTCATTCGTACATTCTTTTTTCAACTAACAGTTACTCATTGTGCCAGACACTGGTCTGAGTGTTTCATGTGGCTAAAGACAGAATAACAGTCAAGTAAGGAACAGGGAAGGAATCCTTCATTCTTAAAGCAAGGCTCTGATTATACAGTACTTCCTTTGTTAACAATAATTGCTTGTTACCTTACGACGCGATCCTTTAATTAGAAATGCCAATACAGGAAGATGTCAACTAGGTCTTGCACCTATTATCAAATGCAAGAGATGTCAAAAATCACAAGAAGTTGTAGAAATGCACGCTCATAACGATAATGATAATAATCATATTATAACAATAGTAACATCTACCGTTTATTAGTGCTTACTGACACCATGACAAACACTTTCCGTTTCACGACTCGACAGTCAATTCTCTCAGGGCAGGAACCATGTGTTGTTCACGGCTACATCTCCACTGTCATGCCAATTGTAAATATTCAAAAAGTACTTTTGTCAAAAGGAGTGAATAGATGAATGAATGAATCTATTTTCTCATTAAATGCCTGAGCGATAGGTATTGTTACCTAGCTTCACAGATGAGTAAACTTAGGTACTCACGAGAGAGATGCAGTACAGAGCAAAACTAGGATTTCAGTCCTGTTCTGATTGACTCTAAGACCCGTGGTTGTAACTACTCTGCAGCATGTCTCCTGGGGTTGTGGGTCCTAAGTCTCACTTTCTCATTAAATGAAACATTCTCTTGATTAAAATAAGCATGTAAGTCTCTTTCATTTGATAAATCATTTTGATCACCTCCTATGGTTCTCAGTTTTCATCCCATCTCCCTATAAACACGAATTCAGACTTTATTCAGAACACCTATAATTAACTCTCAAAACAAATTGTGTCTTGAAACAAGCCTTCTCCCTCCCACCCGCCAGAGTCAATGTTTGCATTACCAAAAGGAAGGCAGCTTCTCAGGAGTGCACGTGTGGTCTCAGTAGTCCAAATCACTCTTCTTTGTATTGAAACCCAGTGTAGTGAACGCAACTCGTCAGGTTCTTTTGCGCAATGGATAGTGCATTGGACTTCTGTAAACAGTCTTATGCTTACCAGGAGAAAGCGGGTGGGAAAGGATAGATTTGGGAGTTTGAGATTTGCAGCTGTTAACCACTGTATGTAAAAATAGATTAAAAAAAACAAATTTGTTCTGTATAGCACAGGGAACTATATTTAATATCTTGTAATAACCTTTCATGAAAAAGAATATGAAAATGAATATATGTATATATATGCATGACTGGGGTAGTATGCTGTACACCAGAAACTGACACATTGTAACTGACTATACTTCAATTAAAGAAAAAAAAGAAAGTAACTCAAAACACTGGGTGAGGCCAACCTGGCCTCAAGCCCTCCTCATTCCACTGCTTTACCAGCTGTGTGACCTTAATAGTTTGACCACGCAAGCCCAACTCTTCACGTGTAAATGGAAACAATTGGAGGAAATAATGATATAATATCTGCAGAGATCCTAATCCAGTGCGCCATGTGAGAGGCTCAATAAATACCAGATTCCTTCCGAGAACATGTTACAAGGATGCAAACGACTGCAACAATCAGAAGCAGGTAGAAAACACCAGTGTGTGGTGGTGATGCCCCTTCTGGAGAACCCGAGGAGGCAGGCAGGAGGGTCAGCCTGAGCATCCCCGGAGCAGCCCCTGCTGCTGGCCCCAGTTTACAGATGGGTCAAATGCATGCTCTTCTCCAGGAAAGACGCTCAGAGGGATGGTCCTCAGGATGCAGTGTGGAAAGGGAGAACTGCCCCCTGACACTGAACCTGAGCTTTACTCTTTTTGAGAGGTCAGTGTCATCTCAGGTAGGGGAGTAGGAGCTGGTGGAGGGTCTAAGGTCTGGGACCAGACGAGCTCTGAGATTCAATCCAGCAATTGTTTATTATGATTCTAACCACTGATCAACTTGCAAAAGTAATTTAAATGATTTTAAATGGACTGCAAGTGCATCGAGTCAGAACACCATGGTGGGGGCGGAGGCGGGAGGGAGAGGGGAAAAGAGGATCTTCACGTTACCCGGAGTGCAGAACCTCTGATGCTGGTGAAATTTTTTTATTTGGGTTTTTTTTGGGGGGGGGGGGTAATTAGGTTTATTTATTTATTTTATTTATTTTTAATGGAAGTGCTGGGGATTGAACCCAGGACCTCATGCATGCTAAGCACGTGCTCTACCACTGAGCTCTAACCCTCCCATGAAGTTATTTTAAATGGAACCAGGAAGCTTAGCCAAGCAGGCTTCAGAAAGGACGTTGTCCTCTCCCTCTCCCCAGCACCCCAAGAAGGCATTCTGTGCTCAATGAGTCTTTCTAAACATATGGGAGTGCAGCCTCAGATAGAACATTCTAAAAGCATACAAGAAAAATAACCTATCAAATTTCACATTGAATAGAGAAGACTCAGCTCTCTAGCCGGGCACAGAACATCAACAGTGTCCTGAATATCTGATCTGTGCCTTTTACTGGAGAGAGATACAAAAACAAAGAAGAAGAGGTTTCTATCCCCAAATATTTTGTAACCAAGTGGAGGAAGATAGCGACTAACAGGGCAGAGCCAACTGATCACTGGACAGAGGGACAAATAAGGTGCTACGGGAAAACACAGATTCCAACTCAGAAACTAGAAGAAATTTCCATGGAGAAAGTGTGTTTTGCATTGAGCTTTAAAGAATAAGCAGGATTTATAATGAGGAAGAAAAACACACACACACAAAATAACCTTCCTAGTTTAAAAAAAAATGGACAAAGGCCAAGAACAAGCAATTTCCTCCAAAATGCAATGTAAATGACCAATTAACATGAGAGAAAGAGATTAATCTCACTCGTCCTCAAAAATGCACATGAAAATAATACAAAATTATTTTTCATCTATCAGATTGGCAAACATTTCGTAAACCGTAACATCCAGTATTGGCACAAATAGGGATATCATGTGTATATAGCTTTTATGAGAGAGCAACGATATACATCAAGGTACTTAAAGGTATAAAGACAATTTTACCCAGTAAATCCACATCTAATATTCCATTCAAAGGGGAAAAAAATAAGAGACACATAAAGACATACAGCAAGGCATCATTTATAAAAATAAAATATTAGAAACAACTTAAATATTCAATATTATCTATATAATAAAATATGATGCATCCATTAGGTATATTTTAGAAGATTATTTAATGAAATTGGGAATTTTTCCATATACATTAAGTAAAAAAAAGGGGGTTCTAAATATATACATACATATACATAAAATATATATATGCTTTTAAGTAAAGACTAAAAGATATATAAAGATATAATTCTATTTCTGGATTATGGAATTATGTGGTTCGACTTTAGATGTAGGAACTTCTGTAATAGCCTAAGTTTTTAATCAGAAAAACAATGTTATTTAAAAACAATTTGAGAGGAGGGGGTTATAGCTCAGTGGTAGAGTGCATGCTTAGCATGCATGAGGTTCTGGGTTCCATCCCCAGTACCATCAGTAAACAAACAAACCTAATTAACCTCCCTCACCAAAAAAAGAAAAAAAGAAAAAAATTTTATACTAAAAAAAAATCTGAAAAAAATAAAAAATTAAGACAATTTTTAATGAGTTGGATTTGGACAAGTGGAGAAGCAAAAATGACATTTGAGGCCAAAGAACAACGCGAGTGAAGACAAAAGACAAATGTCACAAGCACTTCTGGGAAAGATGGAGCAGACCCCTGAGAAGGAATGTAGCAATCAGCAAGACTGGAGAAGTAGCTGGAATTGGATTACTGAAGACTTTGACTGCCATGTTGATGAGTTAGTCCTACAAGTAGTGGAGATCCTCAAACAGAGCGACTCCGTGATCACATGCTTTGTGGGAAGACTATTTGAATGACAAGATGGAGATAGAGGAAGGATCAAAGGGTGAAAACTAGAAGCAGAGGGATTATTTTTATATATTCTAAGCTAGCAGTGGCTCCCAAACTTTTGAGACCATGACCCACACAGTAAGAAACACGTTTCACACTGTGACCCAGTGCACGCATACACACGTACACAACTATCCTTAAATGTAACTGAAACAGAGGTTTCATGGAAAAGTCATAGCCTTACCTTGTGAAATCTACTGTTTTCTATTCTGTTGTGTCATTTCTTTCCACTCAGTAACATTACACTTTATATTTTTAAAATGCTGGTCACAACCCACAAAAATGATCCCATGACTTACAGTGTGACAAGAGTACTCTGGGAGAAAGCCAGGTCTCTCTCTCCCCTCCCCAGCTCCACTCCGGAGGGGCAGACCGAGCTCCCGTAAGGGGTTAAGACCAAGAACCCACAGCTGGGCTGCAGGACAAGGAGCTGGCGCTTTCTGGAGAATGAGCAAAGGGAGAAACAGCCTTTGATCCCACGTTGAGATGTGTTTGGGGGGGATCTTGCTCTTTTGGCCCCCTCTTCTTCCTTGGAAGGCGTCTCTGTCCTGTAGATCACTCCCCACACGGCTGCGAGATAAGAAGGCCTGGGCTCGCCCTCGCCCTCTGCCAACCGACTCTACTCACAGAAAGCCAACAGAAAACCGAGGTTAGCCCGGAAGAAAGGAGCCTGGGCAGATGAGCAGCCAGCCCAACACAAGGGATCCTTCCAGCTGGCAGGTCATCCAACCCAATTCCTAACAGAGGAATTTGGAAGAAAAGCCTAGGCCAAGAGGAAAATATGTTAAATCAGTACGCTGCTGTCGGTATAACTTTCCTTTGGACACAAATTCGCAGGCAGTGACTGTGGATGGAAGTGGGTTTTCCTCTGTCCTGACAGAGAAGGATTCAATTGTCCTTGCAAGAGATGATTCAGGCCTTACCCAGGAACAGAAGTTGAGGGGATGGGAAGTGGAGAGTAAATCCGATCAGCATCTCTGTGATAGAACCAGCTGGATTTGAAGCCCAGTTGGACTGGGGAGGGAAGGAATTGTCATTGAAATCATGCCATGAAAGAGGGAGGGGGTAGGGGTCGTGGGGAGGGGGAGTGGACTTGGCAGAGAATAGCCGGAAGATTTCCAATTTGGAAGACTGGGCTTGAAACTGGGTGTTTTCTGACATGAACAAGGATAGAAATATGGGAAGAAGAGCAGGTTTTATGGGGAGAGTAGTAAGTTATGTTTTGGTAGAAGTTTATGTCAGAGAAAATTCAAAGCAAAAGGACAAAGGTCTTATATTCTCCTCCCTTGAAGTGTCCCTATTTATTACGGAAGGAAGCAAATGATAAATCAATTTATTATCACACATTTCTGGGCTGAGCGCAAACTAAGGTAGCCCCCACTTCACATGTCAAATGCAAACAGCAACACTTAGACACTTAACTGGATTCTCCTGTTACCTGTTCACTGAACTTCTCATAACAGAGCTCACAGCAACTGGGAGATATGGGGGTTATTGCTTCCCGTTTGCAGATGAAGAGCCTAGACACAAAGATTTTAAGAGGCTTGCCTGAAATCACATTTAGTTCTGGTACTCTTTACCACCGCCTGTTCTACCCTGAAGCCCCCTCTTATTAAACAAAGAGCCTGTAAAGTTGATCATGAGAAGAGGCGGGGGAGGGGGTCCAGGGAGGGGGAGGGGGCGGGGGCACAGCGAGCACCAGCTGAGGAGGCCCAAGTGGAAGGTTCATGGAGCTTGGAATATTCCAGAAGTCAGGAGTAAGACATGTCTTTACTCAGCCCACATAACAGAATAAAATCGTGGAACATAAAATCTAGGCCATTAGAAAACATTTCCATAATCTGATGCTAGTTATGTTATGAAATACAACCCCAATGAAATCAATCTTACAGCTTTACAGTGACTCCGAAAAATCATTTCAGAAAGAGAAGGATAGTAAGAGAATTAAAATGTTTTTTGCTTTGAACACTCTCGTATCTTCTTAGGCAGAAAAGGGTTTTCAACCATTTTTGAAGCATCTTAATTGACATAAATCATACATGTTTTAGCAATTTCAGTAAGGTTAGGATGGGAGTGATATTTTTATTGACAATTTCATGTAATCTTCTTGATGTAAAACAACTGAATCAGATTTTCCCCAGTAGACCAGTGCTGTGGAGAAAGAACTTTGGATTCAGAGAGGTTAGGATTTTAATTTGGGTTCTAACCACCTACTGATTTGGTAACTTCAAGTCGACAAGTTGTAGCAGGATTTATCTGCGCCTTGGTTCCATCATCCAGTAAGTAAAAATAACAGTAGCCACCTAACATAATGAATGTAAGGATTAAAAGAGAGAAAAATTTGTATAAAGCCCTGAGTCCAATGCCTGAGATATCAGAAGCTCAATGAATAGTAGCTAAGATGATGAAAGGGAATGAAGAAAAAATAACACTGTATGTCAGCTTTGAAAAGATGTAGTAATTTTTTAGGTCACTAGGGTAAAATTCTCTCTGGAAGTTTCAACCTTTTAATGAAACACAATCTATACTTGCAAAATACACATTTGGTTCTAACACTCATATTTTGGGTAAGCCTGAAAAAGACACCTTGTCTTCTTTGGCTCAGATTCTGCAAAACACCGGGATAAAAACACTGACTTCTGACCTTTCCAGAAATATAGTGAATATTTGCTTTCCACAGACCAGTCATGGTTAGAAGTTCCCTGTAACAGAAATCGGTCTTGTCTTCAGATAAACACATATACACTCATAATCACGCAAACAAAACCAAACCGCTTCAGGCAGATAAGAGGAAAGATTTTTTGGTCCAGGTTTTCAGAAAGGAAATGCGGTCCTATTTCTAGGGATTCCATTAAGGTACCTAGCAATGTACACTGTTGGGAAATTCTTCCTTAAAAAGAAACCGATTGTATATTTCAAGTGTATTTCCTCATGTTCTCGCCTTAGCAGGGCTGAAGTACCATCGGTAGCCTCCCTCTGAATAATACCTCTTTTAATATTAGAGGATTGATAACAGCTTCCTCTCACTCTTCAGGACAAGTCATCCTAATGCCTTTAACCTCTGCGGAGCATGCTGGAATGCCCTGATTCTATTAAAATGCTTGGCATCCCCACAGACCTTAATAAAATACTCCAGACAAACTGGCTGAGGGGTTGACTTTTGCCATAGATCTGATTTCCCAAACTTCTAAACATGCCTGTAGCTTTCCTGTCCAAGTTCAAATATAGTATAACACATCACAAGTGCTCAGAAGCAGGAAGTCCATCCCTAGATCTGGCACTGCAGTCCTAAGTGGAAAATACCATTTGTTTCCTTGAAAATCTACCCTTGGTAACTGGACAAAGGGGCGGGGTGGGGGGGGGGAGGCAAAGGGTTAAAGCTACCGGGAAAGAGTCTTTACAGCCTACCAGCTCTCAGAGGACAGGGCAGGGTGATAGTGACTGGAAATCCTGGTGCTGTTCAACAGGAAGCTAGAGGAAAGGTCTAAAGTTCTAATGGCCTCCTAATTAAGAGTTTCTTCACAGCAAGCTTGTAATCGGGAGTTGTCCTGCAGGACGGAGACAGGGAAAGGACAGAAGCAAATGGGAAAGCCACTTTTGCATTGAGAATTGGCCAGCCTAGAGGATGGAAGGCAGAAGACCTTTCCAACATGTTAAGAGCCAAAAGAGTACCTTTTAGTGTTTGTTTTGATTATATTTGCCTGTAACCCAGCAACTGGACCCAGATGCCAAGAGCCCAAAGAGAACACTGCTGATGACTGGTGTATGGAAAGAAAAAGAATTCCTTTTGTTTTCTTACTTTTATGGTTCTTCTCAAGGTGAGGAAGAGGGCTAGTCAGGACCTTTTGAAACTGTTTAGAACCCTCACTCATTTTTCTAACAACAGCCAGGATGATTTATAATGCCACATGTTCTCATTGGTGGCTTCCTCTTTTTTATTTTTGAAGACAAGACACAAGTGGGAAATGTGAATCCTGAGCCAGAGTTAAGCTGATCTTTTAAAGCAGCCAAATGAATTTTCCAGTCACTATCTTCCCCATCTTGAGGTTTCCTCCTTGAATCACTGAGTTCTCCCCCTTACGAGGGTGATCATTGCTCTGTGTCACTCAAAACTTTGAGATTTCAAGAGCTCTACGTTGCTCAATATTTCAAGTTGCTTTTGCTAAACACATTCCCCTTCTCTTACTGAAAAAACAAAAGCAACATAGTCAATGTATACAATTCATTAGAGCTATTATAAAATCACACCAAAATGGCCTGAGACAAAAATCACATTATTTCAATAGATACATAGAAAAAGGAGAATTCAAAACTAGGTCGTTCTTGATAATCTTTGCAACTAGGTAAGTCTTCCTTCTTCAAGCTAAATCGCTCTTAATTTAGTGTTTATTTTCTCTTGTTCTTAACTCTTTGGAAATTGGGAAGAGTATGTGTGTGTGGTGGTTTTATTTTTTTATTTACATTAATTTTGTGTATCTTTATTTTTTGGAGGGGGAGGAAATTAGGTTTATTTTTGTACTTATTTTTAGTGGAGGTACTGGGGATTGAATCCAGGATCTTAAGCATGCTGAGCACACCCTCTACCACTGAGCTATCCCTTCCCCCGGTGATTTTATTTTAATTTAACCATCATCACTCAAGCGTTTGGAAATAATCATTCATACAACCCTTAACCTCTTCTTTTCTAGATGAATTAATCCAAATTCTTATGATTTCACCCTCTCCCATGGGTTTACTTGGTGTGTTAGAAGACAACTTTGAATGAAAACAGTTTATTATTTCCTAGTTAATTCAAAGACTCCTAGAATTTCCCATGATATGTTGATTTCAATGGACAAATTATGAGTACATTTCATTTGGTTGACTACTTTGATGAATGGGATTTTTGAGTAATCAAACAGTCATTATATATCGATATTCAAAAGCTTTGAAATATATCCAATAATAAAACTGTGTGCAACAGAATTTAACCACTCTGATGATTCAGATGGCATGTATGAATTCTGCATTACTTCAAAACAGTTTTTGAGTGTCCATTATGCAACTTCACATTGGTAGCTTGAAATCAGTCATGATGGAAGTAGTTACAGCACAGTAAACAGTAAATTCTACAAAAAGACCCAGTTGTTAAATATTTAGTAGCGTACCTAAGCTTCAGGGTCACTACTACAAGCATAACTATCAATTATCTATAAAATTCTAATTCTAAAATCTTTACCCTCAAATATACTGCAGCAAAGTAGAAAAGAAAATAAATGAATAACCAAAGTCTGCAAGTTTCACTTATGCTGAAAGTTGCAAAAATGCAACTTGATTTTAATTATCATTAGTAATCATTTTCTAAAATTTTAAAACAAACAAAAAAAATCTTCCTCATTGAGTTAAATGTGAGCAAAACAATTATACATGCTGAAATGGCAAAGTTTTAAATCATATTAAAAAGGTTAAAGGTGTTTTACTACCTAAAGAATCCTTGAAAATTAATAAGTAAGAGATATGTACCTCAATAGAAAATTTCACAAAGTAATTCAAATGGATACTAATTTTGAAAAAAAGAAAACTTCCATAGTATAAAGAGAAAATGAAATTTAAAGAGTAAGATTCTGTTTTATCTACAAAGATTGGCAAAGCTTGATTAAGAACATCCAATGTTGGTACAAGTATAGAGAAACAAACATTCCTGCACCACTAGTGTGAATGTGAAATACCAAAAATTTTCTGGAGAAGTTAGTAATGTGTGTCAAAAGTCTTAGAAATACGTCTACTCTACAACCCAGAAATCCTCTCTCCAATACTTTATCCTAAGAAAATAACCAGAGTTTTGAAACAAGTAATTATTCAACAGTATTAGATCGCTAAAGTAAATTAGATTATTAATTTTCCATTAAAGCAGCGATGTTGCATTGAGTAGGTCATACAGCATTTCACATTTATGCAAAAAAAAACAGTAAAGGTCAAATAATAAGTCTGATGGCAACAATTTTAGGGAACCAAGTTCAGGGTGCATCTGAGACCAGCCTAGAGCACAAAACTGAGATAATCCATCTTGACTAAGAGCCTTTATTATCAAAAACAAAACAAATTGTAATAGTGTTGCTCTGTTTACTAAGGCTGGAACCACGCCCTGGGTCTTAAGGGTTCTGAACGCTCTTCATACTATACACAGTATTTCTTTTTACAACAATGCCAATAAACAGTACGTTTGCCACCACTTTAACATGTTTTTATTAAATGTTTTTATAGATTATCACCATGACCCGAGACAGTGCTGTCACCATCTTGTGCTCGTCACTTCAACACCCTTCTAATTTGTCTTACTGTCCCAACCCCTCCACAGTGCAGCACCACTCACTCACCCCTCTTGAACACTCCATCCTTAATGTAGCCTCCACGTTCAGGTTTACCTGGTTGGCCTCTAAATACCTCTCCGACTTTCTCCATCCCTCGCTCCAGTCCAGTGTCCTTCCTTCAGCTTCTCCAGGGCCCAATGAACAGACTCTTTGCATAAGATGCTCCCTGTGCAGCGAATGGGCTTTTCACCTCCATCCCCACCCCCAATCATCTCCATTCCCCTTAATTCTTTCTTTTTTAATCATTTTTTTTTTCAAATCTCACTTCATTGTTGGTTTTTTCCCCCTGAAAGAAATCTTTCTTGACCTCTCCAACTATTTGAGGCTCTCTCGAAACTTTCCTTCAGGGCCCCTGCTGTCCCAACTTTGTGAGAGTTCAGAAATGAGTCCCTCTTACAGGTGCCGGCAGGAAATAGCTGACCTTTGTTGGCTGGTGGTTCAGGCATCCCTCCCCCCGTTGGCCTGATGCTTTTAGGTGAGACCCAACCCAAACAGCTGTGGTGGTCCTGTCCTCTTTAACATGTATCACAGCTGCAAATGTAACAGTTTTCGTGTGGAGTCATTTTCCTTTCTACTCCCCCAGCCTCTCCGGTGCTACTCATGGAGAGTAAACGCAGGTCAGAGATGCAGTCTGGGTTTGTTTACCTAGATTTGTTTACTGTATTCCCATTGTCTCACGTATTGCCCGGGCCCTGGCTTAACAGGTATTTACAAGTCAATGAATGAATCTAATCTTCCTCTTTGTCAGTGTTATTGTTCTTTCCTCCCTCACCCTTTCCACTTCCACATTGTTCATAATCCACACACAAAGATAATTTAAAAACAAAGAAAAAGATCATTGAAATTTACCAAAATTACACCAAGAATGGGAATATATTGAGATTCTCAAAAAAAAAAGGGGGTGGGGAGGGGTGGACCACCATTTTCACAAGAGATTCAGCACATTCATTGTCATTACTCAGAGCCTCTTCATTTTTAACATGTCTTTAATTTTTATTTTCTGCATTTTAAATGTGCAACCAAGAGTGGGATATTTAGAAAATGTAAGGATCAAGACGATCTCAGTCCAGCTTGGCAAATAATTTTAAAGCCCTTCTGAACTACCAAAAAAAGTGGGGAAGATTTATAAGAGAAATGACTAGGTCAAAATCACAGTAAGGAAGGGAGAGTCCTAAAAATAAAGCTTAGTAGACAATCACTAGTGGTACTTATGACTGACTAGGGTTCATGGAAGGCTGAAATCCAGCCTTGATCCTGAAAGATTTCAAATAAATATCAGACTCCATTGTTTGCATAAATATGGAGGAAAAAAACCTGGATTTCTGCTTTAAACAAAGAATTAAAAGAAGACAGCTACATGTCTATAATTTTAGATATTTTCTAATTCTCTAAATAATTTCTCAGATTAGAAATGAAACAATAATCAGTTAAGATAGGTGGAGAAAATACAAGGCGATGAGCACATATCGGTTTATGTAGAGAAGAAATAAAAATGGGACTTCGGGTCTTGGCTGAATTGAATAGATGCAAAATTGGTATTTTTGTCTTTTCCACTTTTTCTCTTGATTTTCTAAGGGTAGCGTACTGGCGGATGAAAATGTTTGGGGAAAAGGGCCAGTTCATGATTGGAAGGGAAATTCAGACTCCTTTTTCTTCTAAATTCAAATCCTATTGGAAATATAACGTACCTGGGAAAGATTAGAAAGCTTGTAGGAAATGTAATCAAGGTAGGGAAGGAAAAAAAAAACCCTACCGTATTGTCCTAAAGTGCTTTTAGATATGTATATAAACGTATAAAATCAATTTAACTTAAACATTCTGATAGATATTCTCCAATGAATGGAGAAATTTGAGTAACTGGCAACTTTTGGAGATATTAATAATGAGAGTGAAAAATAAGTCTTTTGTCTGATTACACAAGTTACAGCACATCTTGCATACGTTCATAGTCAACTAAGATCATGCAGTGTTTGAGTGAGCAGGAGACTGGAGATACCGTAGGCCAACCTCCCCTGATTTACAGCTGGCTTATTACATCACTCACAGTATATGTGCTGAGTGCCTGATTTATGCCAGAAACTATGGTGGGTGCTGGGGAAACCACAGGGAACAAATCAGATTTCTTGATCTCAAAGAACTAGTTGAAGAAGAAGGATAATGTACATGTAAAGAAATGTGTAATAAATAGGTCAGCTGGTGCGAACAGAGATGGACTGTGTGCATGTGCCTGCTCAGGTGTATCTGTGTATGTGTGTGTAAAGTGGATGTGACAGAGTGCCACGGGAAGGCACCTCAATAAAGTGACATTTGAGTAGACTTCTTGGTCAAGAGTATGTCCCTGAGGATGTATGACTGCAGAAGATTCCAGGGAGAGGGAACAGCAAGTGCCAAGAATCAAGTAAGAGAAAGGAGGCCAGTATGGCAGAAGCAGCCTAAGCAGGAAAGAGGGTAACATAGTAGGAATTACAATCAAAAGGGTAGTGGACGAAGGTCCTATCAGATGCTAGAGTCCAAGATGATCCAGTATACTTTGGATTTTAATCTATGTGAGTCTGCATGCCATAGCATATCAGTCACGAGGTCTGGCAATGTCTGAAAAGGGCCACTCAAAATACACTGTAAGGGACCAAGAGTAGAAGCAGAGAGGTCCTTAGAAGGCAACTGAAATCATCCAGTCAAGGGAGAGAGGGTTATAGCTCCAGTGGTAGTGCGCATGCTTAGCTTATAATGAAGTTCACTGAAATTTCAATGGAAATAGTGAAAAATGTGTTTCCCCAAAAGTAGACCCTGAGACGAGGCTTTGAGAGAGGACGATAGAGGATGTATGAATGAGCATGTAACTGCTCTGGGCAACTGGCTCAGCTGAATGGGGACCCTCTGAGGAAGCATGCAGAACATCCTTCAGCATTGTTAAGAGGGTCAAGTTGGGATAGTTATTCACAGACTCACTGGTTGAGAATTTCATTTCTCAGGTTGCCCTGTGCATGTCCTGTCATGCTAACAAGAGTCCCTAGGCAGGGAAACAGAGAACCATGGGTACTTGAGGTAGGAAGCTGTCTGCATGCCCAAGAAATGTCCATCACAGCTGCAGGTAAACCCTGAGGTGGACTGAGTGAATACGGGCATCTGCTCTTGAAGACGATGCGAATGTGATTGTGGACCCACTGGTTCACACCACCTGGTGGCAGATTGCCTGGACTTTGTTTCCTCTTAGACCGTGAACTAAGCCTCAGGCAAATGATCAAGCGGTATTTTTTTAAGCACTTGCTAAATTGGGGAAACGTATACAGTGGGTGAGATTATTTTTTAACAATATTTATCATGTCTTTTGAGTAATAAAATATGGCTTGATTAATAGATGAAGGCATAACATTCTGCCTGTTTGTATCTAAAAATACCTGGAAAATCTTCAAGTCTAGGAAATTACTGAAACGCAACTCTTATAAGTAGCATTCTTTTCTTCTTTTTATTTTAAAATTTGTTACTTTGATCAAACTAGTACCAAAAAGGATTTCATCCAGCTAAAATAAATATTAATACTTTTGAGTGTGTTTTAATAGTGTACATGTCTATGTGAATATCTCATTAAAGTGAAATGATTCGTAAGTTCATCCAGTAAACTACTGCCATTATCCCAAGAAGCTACACTTCTCTGATAACCAATGAGTCTTTATTAAATACCTTTTCCTTTTTTTTTTTTCAAAAATTGTTTTATTTTTTGGTGGGGGGAGGTAATTAGGTTTACTGATTTATTTATTTTTAGAGGAGGTACTGGGCATTGAACCCAGGACCCCGAAGTATGTTAAGCATACGCTCTACCAGTTGAGCTATACCTTCCTCATCATATGAGTCTTTCTCAGATGATAGATACATGTCTTAGTAAGGTTTCTTAACTTTTCACGGGGAACTTCTCTACACGGATATGTCTTTAACTGGCCATGCAGACCATCTGAACTCCAGGTTCTCACTCAAGAGCTCAGCTATTCCACACAAATAAAAAGCATGGCGACAAACGTCAATATTAACAGGGGATTGGTTGAAGCACAAGCAGTACATCCTCTCCTCTAGGTTCCCTGGGTTGTCCTGGAAGAGGTCAGACCATGAGAAACACACCCATGTAGATGACGTTGCTTTTCTAGAACTGCTCTCAACCAATCAGAGTTTGGCATTGTCCCACCAGCCTCCTGAGAGGCTGCAGCTGATTCCACAGAAGTAATGCCTCTTTTATGTGTTTAAAAACAAACAAATAATTATTTTGCCTTTACCTGCTGAATTCCATGTCACCAATCATGCGTCTTACCTGTTTTGACCTTCCCCAGACACACGAAGGAGCCTACGGCGCGCATGTCTGTATGCTAATCTAAGCATACATAATAATCTGTTTCTCATACTCTAGTAGATCAGATACTAACTTAGCTAGGTGAGTTCATCCCTGATTGAACAATAATAACAAAGGAGGATTGATTAATTAATCTATTCCGACTTGGCAGAGGTCACTAGTAACACAGTTCAAGACTCCCTCCTTTGCCTTGATCCTTCAAAGAAATCACAAAAACACTGGACTTTGGGGATTGAGAATTTTGTAAAGCTGGGAGAGATATCTCATAAGATGGAAAACAATATCAAGACTGAAAAATACTTTGACAGCCTGAAATGATAAACCATTTTTTTTAAGAAGGGTATATTTACCAGGGATAGTAATAAAGTTGCGATTTAAGAAATAAAAATTCGATTTCCTAAATTCAAAGTTAAGGAGAAAACTAAGACCTGGATAGAGTAATATTTGTTTAAGGGAAAAAAGCAAAGGGGCGCCAAATGATATTAAGTTGACAGTATAAACATGATTGCAATCAAAAGCTAGACCCTCTAGTGCAAATATTAATTGAAGTTGATACCAAGCGAAAGTCAGTTAAACTTCCTCTGTACTATACCATAGCACTAGAACACTGTTTTGGTTCAAAACCCTGTCTATTAAGGACAGTATCAGGTACACATCTGGGGAAAGAAAACTGAGATGGAGAGGCTCTGGAAATTTAGCAACAGTTGAAAGAACTGATGATGTTTAATGTAGAAAAAACAACAACAACAAAAATCAGTCAGAGGTGGAGTGTTTTTTGGAAGGGCTAGAAGATGGATTGTTTTTAGACCTTTGGAGGGCTCTCTGGGAGAAGAGCAGGTGACATTCCATGCTCCTCCAAAGAGTAAAAGCAAGATTATAAACTGTTTGAGTGTGGAAATCATGTCTTAAACATTTTTGTATTACTGGTAAGTCCAATTACATTGGAGTTATTTGATGCTCACTGAGGTATGGAACTGATGCTACAGGAACATAGATTCCAGCACCACACAGGGAAGAATTGCCCAAGAAACAGCAGCCTTTCAATATATTTAGTTTCTTCCCATTGCAAGGATCCCAACTGTGAAGATAGCAGGATGCAGTGGTTCAGATTAAGACCATGGACTCTGGTTTGAAAAGAAAAAAGAACATGGGCTCTGGGATTAGGATGACCTGGGTTCAAACTTCAGCTTTGTGAATTAGCTGTGTGACCTCAGACAAATTACTTAACCTCTCTGGGTCTCAGTTTCTGCTCAGAAATTATGTATGATGGTAACTAGCTTTCAGTTTTGTTGTGATATTTAAGTTGAGACAATGTTTGTGAGGAGTTAGGATAGTGTCTGGAACAATAGTAAACACTCAATAAATCATAATTATTATGCTGGCAGAAATTATTTTGCAGTCTTCCAAGAATGTTGTGGAAGGGATTCTTGCACTAGATGGGAAGTTGAATAAATGACCTCTTGGTCTTGCTCAATTCAAAGATTCTCTGATGTGGTGATTTCTCAGCACTATTCTTTTTTATATCCTTAGCATTTTACAAATGTCTTTGGAATTGCATTTATCTCAACAAACTGAAAGCATTAAATTAAAGCAAGCCTCAAGCTCCTCCATAGAAGGGACTATCTTTTGTTCATCTTCACATTTCCAAGTGCCTAGCACATTGGCTGACATACTGGCAGTAATACTATATTCATTGTATAAATGAATGTATGATCAAACAATTAAATATTTAGTTTACCTCAAAACGTAGACCATATCTGCCATCCTTGTATGAACATTTCAAGTACAAATGCTTGATCAAATCTACTTGATCAGACGATGTTTCCTGTAACCCCAAATAAGAAAAGCAAATGATAAAAATTATAATTGACTTATCTAACCTCAGCCATTTAAGAAATCACCATTTTTTTGTTGAGCACCCACTATGAGCCCAGTATTTTTTCATACATAATCTCCTTTAATCTGGTAATACAGCCCTAAAGTAAGTATTAATTTACCTAATTTGTAAATAAAGAAATTGAGTCTCTGAAAGCTTAACAATATTCAAGTCACACAGTTATTAGGTGATAAATACAGGATCTGAACCTCAGTCTGTTTAGTTCAAACACTGAGCTCCGTCTTTCAAAATATTTTTAATTGCAAAAGCAACATGGTATGTGCTTATTTTGAAAGATTTGAACAGTTAGAAACACATAAACTAAAATATTAAAGCCCCCTTAGAGATACTTCCCTCTCCCCCATCCCCTGCATTAATATCTAGCCTATAAGAAATCGCCTGTGAAAGCATCCTATTAGGTACAATTGTATGCACGTGAATGCTTATATAATTACTATATAAACAACACTTATAAGATAAATATAATGTACAGTGTGATATAAAAATGTAGCTTTAAAAAAGAAACATGACAATTTTTTTCATTTAATGATATATCTTGAAGCTCTTGCCATGTCCTAGATAGGTCCATGATAGACCTATCTAATTGTAATAAAAACATCAAAATTTGTAATATTGTAAATTTATATGCTATAATTTAAAAAAAAATCTACTATTACTGAGCATTTAAGTACCTTCAGATTTTCAGGAGAAAACAATTAGAAACAATAACACAGTAAATACCTCTGTGCGCATGTGCATATATTTCTATAAGATGGATTCTTCGTATAGTTTTTGGGTCAGAAAGCTATGAATATTTAAAATTTTGATAGATATCACCCTATCATCCAGAAAACCACTGTACATCTTTATGTTTCCACAAAGTCAGCACTTGTATATCCACATCAATGCTGGATAGTATCGATTTTCAAAAAGTATTTGACAATCTGATGAATGATTTTATCCATTTTTACATTATTTCATTATATTTTATTATTTTATTTATATTATTTTATCATTATCGTATTTTACCATTATTATAATTTTTACTTCCATAGTTACTATAGATAACCTGTCTTTTTAATATGTTTTTCCCTTCTCATATGCCTTCTGTGAATTGCTTGGTGATACCCTACGTCCATTTAAAAAATGTAGATTGTCTTTTTCTTATTGCATCATTAGAACTCTTTGCAAATAATGTTTATCTTTTGTTATATATGTGGTAAGTATCTTCTCCAGGTCTGTCATTTGTCTTTTAACTTTCTTCACCTATTGAATGTATCCCTTATGTAGATTAACTGGTCAATCTATGTCATTTTAGAAAGTCTTTTCACACCCTAGATTACAAAAATATTCCCCTATGACTCCAGTATGTTACAGTTTGTTTTTCTGTTCTTATAATTTTAATCCATCTGGAATTTATTTTTGTACATGGTGTGAGAAAGGAATATAATTATTTCTTCCCAAGTGGAGACATTTTGTTTCGAAAATTAAACCTAAAATAATCAATTATTTCCAACTGATTTGAAATCCTAAATTGATTATACACAGTCCTCATGGGGACACAGGTGGTTTTGGACTTTGTGCTCTTTATTGTGTTTCCTTCTGTACTCTGCTATTTGTATTCTATTCTTGTGCCAACACCACACTGTTTTTCTCACTGTATCTGTATAATCAATATGATATACGATGAGGAGTTAGGCTTCATGCTAGCCTTATTATTTTAATAATTTCCTCTAATAGATAAACTTTAGAATCAGTTATCTAGTTGAAAACAAAGGCCATTTTGACTCCTATGAATTTGTAGATTATTATATAAAGGATCAAATTTTACCGTCTTGAGGCTTTTCTTATAAGAATGTGATGTGTCTCCACTTTTTTCACATCTCAAAGAGTATTTCAGTAAAATTTCTAAATATAATCATATAGGTTTTGCACATTTCATTATTTATTCTAGATATGTTATCGATTTTTTTTTGTCATCTGAGTGATTGGAATCTTCTAGCCCTATCATATTTTCTATTGATATAGTGACATACATTGTGAGAAATCTACCACGTAGCTTTCTCCCTTGCTAACATAATCCTAATTTTATTTGGGGGCAGCAATGTGCCCATCCCCAGAGGATGAATCATGATTGTTCTATGCCAGTCATGGTAATCCAGATGATTGTGACTTTTGCTACATTCCCTGGCCCCCTTGCCACCACGGCTGGGCTCATTACCACGTATTACACAACGTGTGGTAAGAGAAATTAACGATAATTTTTACTCCTTGATATAAGTAAAGCCCCTTTGCCCCTGCCCTCCTTCTTTCTTTCCACTTTCAACGCTGACAAGCAGGTGCAACGTCTGATTGGAATAGCCCTCATGTGGCCATCTTGACACATATGTGAAGACAAAAAGGCCACAAGTGGAGATGTTGGGGCAGAAAGATGAAAAGTGCCTAGGTCCTTGCAGATGTCATTGAGCCACTGAACATACCAGTGAACTGCCTTCTTCCACATTCTCTTTTCTGTAAACAAAGTTTAAACCTCAATTAATTCACCATCCTCTACCTGAAGCTGAGTGCATCCAAATCTTATTTAGATATTACTGGAATATGGGGAAATTATTGAGTTTTGTTTGTTTCCCTTGTCCTCAGTTTCCTTACGGAATTCTGAGTTTTACTACCCTTCTTTTTTTTAAATTAAATTTCTTTTGTGGGGGAGGTCATTAGGTTTATTTATTTATTTAATTTATTTAACAGAGGTACTGGGCCCCAGGACCTTGTGCATGCTAAGCACACACTCTGAGCTATACCCTCCCCACTGAGTTCTACTAATTTTGAAAAGGTTGGTTTGAGAGTTTCTAATCTGCATTTGCAAATGATGACAAGTTGGTCCCAATCTTTCTAATATTTATTCTTACTGTTTCTTGAATTGTTTTAAAGGCTGAGACCTTAATGAAATGGTGAACTGTATCAGTGGATAACAGGTATTTTCCTTTCCAACTCTTGACCCCAACTCTTGATGCTTCTCATATTTCAATAGTAAGATTTTGCTATAATTTTCTGATAGATATCCTGATAATTTTTTAAAATATCCTTCTGGTCATGGATTACTAAAAATTCAGCTTTGTTTTGTTTTTAATCAGAAATAGGTATTAAATTATAACAACCACTTGTTTGGTGTCTATCAAGATGATCACACGGTAATTCTACTGCGCTCATTTAATGTAATGAGCTATATCAATAGATAATCCTGGTTTCGAGCATCCTTCCTTTTCTGGGATAATTTTATTTACTCCGAGTAAATACACTTTCTTTCATACGCTGTTGGATTTTTACATAAGATACTTTATGTAAGAGTTTTACATCTATATTTACAAGTCATATTCTTATGATGTTTGATGTATTTGATTTTCTTTGTTGGATTGTGGGGTGACAGAGTAACACTAGGTGCAAAGAATGAGTATAAAATCTTTAAAAAACATAAGACTTATATGTTTAAAACTTTTCTGTATTTAAATTTTTTCCCCATGAACATCTATTACTTTAAACTAAAGATAAATAAATACATACATATATTTTACAAACAGGAATGATCAATTTCTGTAAGCTGTACTAGAATTTAGCCAGCTCTCAGGTATGGGGTTTGCGGATTTAGCTATGTTTTCTCTTTTCCTGTGAGAATTAGTTCATTTCTCTTTTCTTCTTCTAGACTCAATTTCCCTTATTATATAGATTTTTGGAAAATTATCTTTTTCACCTAAGAATTTTAATTTTATTGATATAATATTCTCATAATTTTAAAATCTCCTCTGTGTCTGTAGTTTTGTCTCTTTCCTTATCTTATTTTTATGTATTTGTTTTCCTTCTTTTATCAGACTTATCTGATCTTTTTTGTTGGTAGTTTAATTGCTAAACTTTACATGTTAATTTTCATAGAATTCTACTTTAGTACTCAAGGCTTGGGGGTAGGGGGTATAGCTCAAGTGGTAGCGTGCATGCTCGGCATGCTTAAGTCCTGGATTCAATCCCCAGTGCGTTCATTAAGGGGAAATTAAAAATATCCATATATATTAAAAAATAATTTTAATTCTACTTAAAAAATTTGTTTAGCTTCTTTAATTGAATGTATGTATTTTAAATACCTTCTGTTTTCTAATACATTTGAGGATATTAATTCTTATCTGACTACAGCTGGCTCACATCACCTAAGTTTTGACATCTAGTATTCTCACTATTGTTTATATTTAAATAGTCTATAATTTCAGTTTGGTTTTCTTTTTAACCAAAGGTTATTATGAAAGTCTTTTAGTGTATAGTTTATGTACGTGTGTGTTTCTGTCCTTTGGAAGTAGTTCATAGCTTTATCGTACTCTGATCTGTATTCTGCTTTCAATATTTATTGAGTTTTTAGAGCTTTTATTTTTGTGGTTGAATGGCCAATTTTTATAAGTGTCCCATGGATATTGGAAAAGACTGTCAGGCACACAGTTCTATACGTTTATCTATGACCAACTTTAATGAATATGTTTTTCAATTTCTCTATATCCTTTTGTATTTGAGGGCGACTTCATTTGTCATTTTTGTTGAGGCATGTCAAAAATCTACAGTTATTATACTTCTATATGCTTCTCTTGTAGCTATAACAAATTATACTTCACATATTTTAAAGCTACATTATTAGACACAAAATGGTAAATTATTCCTTTTATCAATTACATTTTCTTTTTTGGTTTAGTGTTTTTGACCTTGAGTTTTATTTTGACTGCTATTACTATATTTTCTCCTGCTTTCTTTTTGATAGTACTTACCTGATTTCTAGTTATTCCCTTTTATTTCCAAAAATTTCTGGTCATTCACTTCTATGTATGACCTATTTAAAGAGCTGTTAACCTTTTCTGTTTCCTAGACCATCAGGTTATTTCAGTGCTTCCTTCTAGAAACTGACAGATTCTGTGACCCTCAGGTAAAAAAAAACGGTATAGAGGAATTGTACAACCCATTTTATAAGCTTGATTAAAGTTTGTGGCTATTTATTTGGTTTATTGGTATGAGAGTTTCTATAGCTTGATAGAGAAATTTCATCCATTAACATTTATTCTGAAAATTGACACGAACCTATTAACCAAATAGTTTTATTTCCAATATCTTATGCTTGTTTCTGACATTCTATTTGTGTTTTCTCCTAACATATTCTCTTGTTTGTTTATATCTATTTTTTCTTTTTACTGCATTAATTGAGTATTCTTGTTCCTCTTTATAAATTTTGAAGTCACTGCTCTAATACCTTAACTGATTTGTTAGTAAGATGAAATAAAGCTGAATGGTGAATGGTAGTGTAAGATATTAGACTCAGAGTCCTGAATCTAACTATATTAAGAAAAAAGCTTATGTAAAGTTTTGAATGTATTTGTAATCCATTAATGGTCTATAATTTAGTTAAATGATAAAGTCACCATTTGGTAGCATGAGCTGTGTCCTTGTTAAGGGAATTTGGGCTGAGTTAACTGATATATACATATACATATACATATAAATTTTGCTCAACTATTTAATAGAATTGAAACAATACTGTGATCTTGTTCAGTTTAAAGGGATAAATATGATGATAAAAGAGTAAATAAGAACCAAGAATAAAACTGACACACCTTTCTTAATGTAGATGGATAAATGGGAACAAATAGATAGTCTAGAACCTTATCTCACTACATACAAAATTGTAGTATGCAGTAAAGGTCACCTTTCAGTTCACTGGGTAAAGGAAAGATGCTTTTTAAATAATGCTGAGACAATTTAGTCAATCATTTGGAAAACAATTAAGTTTGATCCCAACCTCATATCACATATTTAAAAATAAATTCTACATAAATTATAGAGTTAAATGTGAAAATAAAAATCTTGGAATTAGTGAAAACACAACAAAACATGGAAATGAATAGTTGTCCCATTCAGGGGTTTGAAAGCCTTTCTTATATCATACCAGTGGTAGAAAGCATAGAGAAAATGGTTGATAACTATAAACACCAAAATTTTAACTTTTAGGTATCAGAAAGCATTAATATTAAAGTTAAAAGCAAACAAAAAACTGAGAAAAATATCTTATGACATATAAGAAGGGGTAAATAGTCAATTTATAAAGTGACATCACAAATCAACGTAAAGACACACATGCAATCATATAAAAAATTAAGCAAAGAACATAAGCTATCAAATCAGAAAGGGAGAAATACAGAGAATAATGATAATACTCTCTGTGTCTGGGGACTAGATATTCTTTTTCTTTTTCTTTTTTTAAACTTTTCTGTATTTGCTAAGTTTGCTACAATATGTATTACTTTTATGATTAGGAAAGTTATCGATCGATCGATAGATAGATAGATAGATAGATAGATAGATAGATAGATAGAAAAAACAGATTACTGTGTTACACCAGGAGTTTAATACTTGACAATAAGAAAAGATGGTGCTATCTGGAAGCAGAAGTCCTGAGTTCAAGTCCCAGTGCTTGTTGAATGATCTTGGGCAAAGTCACTGAACTGCTTTGAGTCTTGGTTCCTCCAAATATAAAACAGCAGATATAATCTCCATGTCATAAATTGTTGTCATGAATAGATTTTTCAAGTGTTTGTGGGAATTGCTTTCTGAGATCATTTACAGATATCAGAGATTCCTCTTTCAGATCCAGTGCTTTAGGGCTTTCCCCAGCCCCGAGACCGACATGTATGCATCTTCTCTCACAAACACCATATCCCTTTGCCTGATGAGGGTTCGTGTTCCTGAGGTGTTCAGGTGATAGTTCACCAGAGATGTCTTGGATTTTGCAGTCTCCTCAATGGATGGGACAAGAGTATCTACTACATCCTGGCTATAGTCAAATGGAACCGTAATAACAATCACTGTTGCTTTTCTTTTTCCACATTATATGCTGTAGCATTTGGTTCTGGTACCCACAGAGTTAATATGATAACCAAGTTGATACTATAATTCCATGATCATGACATTTAAAAAGTCCCTACTAATTTCAAATTCAGGGCTCTGTTGTAAGTCAAATGAGAGTCTCCTTTTTCAATAATAGGAATAATTCCTTTGTGAAGGCTGCATGATACAGAGTGAACGCAAACGGGCCAGGACAATCAACTTTTCTTTCATAGGATCCCTGATATGCAGAATAGTGCTGTTTCTCCATTTATATCTCTGTGTGAAATAAAAGGAGAAGGATGATTTTCCAGGGGAAACCCTTATGCCACCTTTGTCTTTTTTTTTTTTTCTTTCCTGATCTTAAGCCTATTAAAAAAAAAACAAAAAACCCTTTCAGAGTGAAAGATGAGAAGGAAAAGATGGAGGAAAACCTTAAATATTCCCAAGGAATAGAAGATGTTGATATAGGGAGAACACAATTAGCTACTCTGCTAATCCTCTAGGTTAGAAAAAAAGATGAAATGAACTGAAAGTCATCAAAATAATTTAGACAAAGCATAAAAATTAGTTATTGGTTGACTAAGCTGATAATTATTGTTGTTCATGTAAAGCACATTTTCTCATTTCTGGGACACCTTAGAAAGGAAGGGAGAGAGGGAGGGAGGGAAAGAAGGAAGGAGGGAGAAAAGAAGATAACTGAGTTTTTGGTTCAGTACCAGCTCAAGGAAATCTCTCTTGCTAGGACAGGCAATTTGGATGTAGTGAAATTTGCCATAAAGAGGAACTGAGTGGGTCTGGATCTTCAATAACTTGTTCTGTAATCCTGGGCAAATCACTTTTCCTTGAGACCATTTTCTCATCTGGAACAGATCAGCGGTTTCCAAATTGGGCTCCAGCAGAACACTGCTGATCCAAAGCTAGACCAATGAACAATGGCGGTCTCTGTACAACGCACAGAAAAATGAAGTAAAATAAAATGTTCCTTGTTGGCTGTAGTTTATTTATTTACAATTATAACAATTCCTACACTATGGATTTTCCTGAACACATACAATTTCTTGGATTTGGGATATCAATAAATAAAATGTTCTTGATTTTAAGATTTTCTCTTCCACTTTTAAAAAGCCTACTGTCACACATCTGGCAGCTGAGTTCTAGCAAATGACAAAGTGAACTAACAAGCAAAAATAAACAATAATAGGACAACTTGGATACAACTGTTCATACTGAGGTTTTTTAATTTTAAATGATCATTGTTGATTTTTAAGATTTCTTTAAATAGTAATGATTTTTTTTTTGTCATGTGTACATATTCTGGTTTTGATCTTCTGGCTAGATACCTGACTCTTGACTCCAAAATGAGTTCTTTCTTCATCTATGCCGACCCACAGTAAAACTTTAAGGACGCAGGTCATATTAGCTTATGGTAACAGATTTCCATGTTCTTCATATGCATTAAAAGAAATCCTCAGAGCAATCCTGTAAGTATTTAATTATACTTCTTTTACGGATGTGGAAACTGATGCATGGGGCCCAAGGTCATCACTCATAAGAGCAGGAGCTGGAAACAAGTGAGTAGATGTCCGTGTTAGATCTGGATTTGTCTTTAAACATTAAATCAATAAATACTCACTTAAAACTGCTCCTTGAAAAACAACAGAAAGATACTAAAAAATAAACTTGTTCTGCATTCCAGATACTTAAAAAAACACGTAGCCAATGAGTTAACTTTTGTGAAACACTGTTTTTAGCAGCTTGCTGGGAAATCAAATCCCAACCCAGTGGACAGGAGAGAGGATGTGTGGATTCCATGTTATAGTGAAAGTGCCAACTAACACAAAATCTAAGAGGGGTCAGTCATGGGTTGGTGGTTGGTGGCTGCAAAGTCAAGTCACTTCGGTGCTGGTAGTTAATACTCAAAATCTGTACTAGAAGCACTGAACTCTGAGTAAAGGCTGTTTGAGAAATCAAATGAATACATGCAAGGATTTCAAGGTGTGCGTGTTTTAAATAATGATTAATAAAACTGTACAGTTAAAAACTTTATTTTTCTTTTTATAAATTAGACAGATACTTGGTTTGGTCAGTCTTTATGATATAAGAGAAATTTTGTGCTGGCAAAATTTATTTGGAAAAGTTCTAAAGCTTTTTCTTTCTAATTGCAAAAGAGATATATTCATTGTACAAATGTTTAAAAAATTAAGAAGCCACAGCAGAAAAAAATATATAATGTACCCATAATTACTTCACCTAGAAAAAATTACCTCATCTGGAAAAAACTACTGTTAACACTTTGATTATACTTTTTAAATAATTTTTCAATGCCTAGATACACACACATATATTTATAAATATGGGATAGTGCTATATATATTGTTTTGAAATCTGTTTTTCTTATCAAAAATTATGTAAATATTTAATTATCATTTATTTATTACAGAATTTGATAGTTATATAACTTCCTATTACATAGATGAGCTTAATTTCTTTAACCAAACACTTGCTGTTGGGTATTAATGCCACAATAAACTTCCTCGTACAAAAACAGTTATAAATATTTCCTAAGTCAATTTTTTAAAGTTAAATTCCTAGGTTAAAGACTTCTAAGAAAGCCAGAAAGATTGGAACTTGTCATGTTCCCACTAACAGAAAACTAGAAGGTCTATTTTTTTCCATATTTTCAGCAACTGCGATTATATTTACTAACAACTGAGAAATGTAAATGTACATATACAGTGTATATTTCTGCTAACTTTTAGGTATAAAAGAATATCAGAGCTTTCATTTACATAATTAATGAAGATTATCTTTTTCATATTGGTCATTAGAAATTTTCCTTTGATAATATTTGATAATGTTTTGGGGATTATAGTGGAACTAGATGTCAAAATATGAGAGTAGAAATTAGGAGACCTGGATTTCAGTCTTTTTTACATCAATAGCATCAGAAGACCTTAGGTTAAATCATTCAATCTCTTTGGTCCTAAATTTTCTTTTGTATAGAAAATGTGCTCAAAATACTCACTCAAACCTTCCTATTGTCCCTGTAAAGAGCAAATTAAATTATCTTTGTGAAAAAGAGATATTGTAACACTGTTTTATTAGCAATATTAATAAGGTCTTCGAGACACATTTGTAATTTACACATTTATAATTATAATTTATAATTTATAATGTGTTCTATCATTCAACTCTAAAATGTTTTGAAATATTTAAACAATTGGTAATTCAGTTCAAAGAAAGCAGTCAACTCCACAATATGTGTGTGTGTATATATGTACACATATATATGTATGTATATATATACTATATACTTTTATAACTTATATAGATCATTTATAAGTTCTACATTTTCTAAAATTTTTATAATGAGAAGTCAACTTACTCTGGACATGCTGGCATATTTCCTTTCAAGGTGGTTTTTTGAGTATGTGCACTAGGAAAAAATAATCAGTGATCATAATTTTACATCCAGATCTTTTACCTAGCAGGAGACCATTTTTCTATTTAATTTCAAAATCTTCATAAATAATTTTAAGCTGCCTATGTCATAGTGGGGATATATTATTATTGACTTAACCTTTCCTCTTCTCTTAATCACAAGTTATTTTCAATTGTTTACTTTACCTGTATCATTTTCTTGTGTAAATCTTTTCTACATCTTTGACTGCTTCCTTAGGGTAGATTCTAAGAGGAGGAATTAAGGGAACAAAAAAGTGTGAACATTTTAAGACTTTAAATATGACTTTAAAGACTTTCAATTGCACTAAAAAGACTTGTGCTAATTTCTTTTAACATTTTTTTATTGAGTTATAGTCATTTTACAACGCTGTGTCATGACTTGTGCTAATTTTTAATTCCTGCTAAGAATATATAATGAGAGGGCTTAATTGGGGCGTATACTAGCCACCACTAGACCACACAATTTTTTTTCTTATTTTTTTAATTATAAAAGTGATTCCTGTTGGCAAACACAAAAATAATTCAGGCACTCTCTTTTTTACCTTTCTCACTCTTACCACTCAGAGTTAGGTGTGTATACCAGCAGGCTGTTCTTTAATCCAAAATTTTTTTCATTATCCTAATTTTAATAATCATATATTTATTTTGATGTATGTTGAAATTTTATATATAAATAGCCCATCTGATCTGTGATTTCATGAGTATTATTGCTTTTGATGGAGCTCAGATTTTTTTTAAGTTGATTTAAAAATAAAACGTATTAAGTAAATAACAGTACAAGTCAGCACGTGCAAACACGTCAAAAATAAATAAATTTTGAAGGTGATAGCAGAATAACTTTGGAAAACTGCCATGGTGGCAAGTATAGCTTCTACAGCTGATTGTCCTCAGCCAGCTCTGTGTTCCTGACCAAGTCACATCCCCTCTCTGGGCTTCAGTTTGAGTGCAAGTAGAAGGAATCTGGAAATACTGGTCTGTCTGCTGAAAGGGATGCCTGAACAAATGGACAGTCTTTCAACTGAGTCTTTTCCTTCTAAATGTTGGTTCATCTAATAGTTGGTCTAACACAGCTCTTTCTTTCTTAAGAAGACCCTTGGGTTGGAAGAATTTCATGATAAATTATGAATGAAGATAAGACATTGACTTTAGGATAAAATCCAAAAATCTTATTTAAACAACATATTACTTCTCAGTAACTCCATAGGAGGAACAAAAGTGTTCATATTAATCATAATCTCCTTATTAGTCAAAGTCCTGTATTGCTTTTGAATAACTAAAAAATCAAAAGTTCTATATAAATCCATACAATGGGATTTTTAAAGCTAGTGGTTCCTGAAGTAGATCGTGCATTTAGACTTGGCCCCATCTTTGTATCCCTAGTATTCAGCTCTGAGTATGGCATATTGTAGACGCTAAACAAATATTCAGTGGCTGACTGATATTCCACACGAATATCCCGTATTCCAATAACTACTTTGACAGAACTGTAAATTTAACTTCTAACTGGGAAAGAGACCTTTTTTTCTGAATTTTAGAACATTGCTATTGAAACATCTTCTTTGGTATCCAAAGGTATATATACAAAGATTCACACAGGCTAAGTTTAATATAAGTTATGGCAATTTCCCTTCCTTTGAGAGCTGTTCAGAATCATGAATTACCCACCTTTCTCATCTTTCAGTAAATGTCTCTTAGTCACTCCTCCCTAGGTGTGGACACTAGTCAATAGTTACATATGCTTAGATTTGGGTTTATGAAAGCACAGTGATTTTTCTGTAAGGAATCAGAAGGAAGGTGTGTTAGTGACTTCACTTTCCTGATATTTGGAAAATCCATAATTATCCAATCTGAGGTCTTAAAATTTTTTTTTAAAAGACTGAGTAATTTCCAACAAGAATAAAACGTCTTAAAAATTCAAAATAAAGAACCTATTGAAAATAACAAACTCAAGTAGTAAAAAGACAATCTTGAATTGAATGGAAAAGGGTTTTGCATTGGCAGGAAAATATCACCAAGTGCAAGAGATGTGTCACAATATGGTCAAATGTTTAAGGTGGAATAATTAAGACTTCTGAAAAAGCCATACTCTCTATTCATCTACACTTTATTTTGCTAAAATCATCAGCTTGAACAGTTTTCCAGCTGGAATTTAGAAAACAGGGTTGTAAACTGGATATATATATATATATATATTTGCATAGTTTTCAGGAAGCAGGACTTTTCCTTTTTTATATGATGTAACGTAAATATTCAAACAATGACATTGAAACATCTATTCACTCTTGTTTCAGTTGAAATTCTATCTTTGGAATGTAGCCTGTGGACTAAGTCTTCCTTCTTTCCATGATTCCTTCCTGCAGGGGACAGAAGTCCCCTTTCCCTCCATAAACACTTTTCTTTGAGAGGTTTGGATGCCTTCCTTTCCTAACCTTTAAAAACCAAAATGATTTATAGACTATCCCACTCCTGCTAGAGTTGGGCAAGTAAGTGGATCATATTTGCATGGGTCACTCTGATTATAGGACTCCACTATTTTTGAAGTAAAATTGCAAGATTTATTATTCTATTAATGCTCATAAAGTCACTCTTTTGATGAGCCATAATTTCCCTTTATGAGGAGTCTGTATGCCAGTCACCCATGATAAGGGAGAAGAAAGTCCAGACTTGCCACATATTCATATTTCCTGGAACATTTATAAAGTCTTGAAATCCCATATGACTCCAGGGGATAATGGCATAGGGTACAGTTTAACAAAAGACAAATTTCACGGAGTCAACGTCTCCCCATGAGACTTCCCGCACATTGTTGCCTGTGTGCAAAACCCAAGCTTTTCCATTTTAATTAAAAAATTTAGAAATGAACTCTCCTGGTGGAGAAGAGAACCCACCAACTAGGCTTGTATTATCTTTGTGAATATTCTTAGGGAATGAAATAGCAGGAGGTGTGAACTTTCTCCTGTTTATCTTAATGGTCCGCTAATGGCAAAGCATAATTGCAATTACTTAAGTGCCAAGTTTGTCAAGGTTTTCACTAAAACCTTCAGCCACAACACTTTCTTTGACCCAGCTTTTATTTATCCAAATGCTTTCCTATCATTTGGAAGAAAACTACCCCCAATAAAAAAAAGCAAACAAAAAGCCCACTCCCCAGCCACGTTTAATTTTTTTCAGTTCTTTTAGGTGGACAGTTAAGGAACTTGTGACTCCAAAAAAGTCGAAAAATTTGTGCATGGCATCATTGACATTTGAGCCTTCCCACATTCAAAAAAGCAGGGAAATGCGGGAGTTTTGCAGGAGTTTGCTTCACGGCTTTGGGAAGTCAATTTGCTCCTAAACGAGAAGATGGTCTTCTAAAGACTATCCGGCATTTGGAATGGAAACTTAGCCATTGTCCCTTTCGCCCAAAGCACCAACTGGAGCAGCCCGAAAGCCACCTATCTCCCCACCGGTCTCTGGATCTCCTCGCTGCCTTTGTCCCTTCTAGACGTGGAGGCTTGGAGAGGAGGTTTAGTTTCCAAGGATTGGAGCGTTTGAAGGGCGGGGCCATCTCCAAGTCCATCTCCCCTTTTTGTCCTCTTCTCCTGGGACGGGAGGGAGGAGCCAGGTCCCCCCGCGGCCGGTTCGGGAGCTCTCTATCTCGGTCGCTCGAGGTGAGTCTGAAAGGGCGGCAGCCCGTTTAATTGCAGCGCAGGTTAATTTCTTGAGTTCACCGCAGTCGGTCCGCCAGCCGCTTCGCCGGTCTTTGCCAAGTGAGTTTACGAGGTCTGAGGCGTGTTGGGGCGCGCTCACGCTCTCGCGAAAGGCTCCTCCCCAGGGCTCATTCCCCGACTGCGGGAAGCCCTCTGGTGCCCCAGGAGCCTCGGGTTTCCTCTGACCTCGCTGCTTCCTCCTCCTTCCGCACCGCCCGGTTCCCCGCGCCGCTGCCCCCACCACGCCTGCCCCCGGGGAAGGGCGGCCCCCATCTTAGGACTTCCGACCCAAGCCAACCTAGAAGGTACCTTCACGTCGATGAAGATTTTATCACAGCTTCCCAATCCCAGCAGTAATAGGAGCTTTCAACCTGAAATACGATTGTTATTTTCCCGGTGCAGAGCTTGACAGAAAAAGTCAGCTTTTTATTAAAGACAAAGAGGTAAATTATCAGCCGGGGCACTGAGGGGACGGCGGAGACCTGGCGCGCTTCCTCTGGTTGCCACGAGGAATTTATGGGGGAGCGGCGGCCAGCGCTCAGACACCCCTGAGGTCCCTGGGGGAGGAGCTCGGGGCGGTAGGACTTCCCCAGGTCCCTCCGGGCACCTGGCAGGGGTAGTCCTCCCAAGTCTGTACAAAGCCAGGGTCATTTCAGTCCTGAACAGCCTTACCGTCCTCCTCTCCCCTTTCTTCTTTCTCTTCTTTCTTTGACTCCCGTTTCCCTTTCGCCTCTAAGCTTTCTCCTCCTTGTTCTCCTCTCCCTACTTTTCCTTTTCTCTCTCCTCGCCTTTCCTCTCCCTCCCCCTCCTTTCTTCTCCACCGCACGCGCAGAGTGTCATTTATTTATTTATTTATCGCCCCCGCCATCAACACCCTGTTAGGGCTCCCAAGCTTTTCAATGTGAGTGGGAGGAGAAAAGGGCAGGAAGTGTTGACTGGAAGGGGGTGAAATCGTGCCTCTGGGTGAGAGATTCTACCCCGGAATAAACGATTGGGGAAAAGCTGGGAAAATGAGGATTCAGATATGTTTATAAAACCCGGCTCTCTGGTGGGAACCTACTCCGCGCGCGTCTCCTCCTCCCCTTTATTGTGTGGGTTTTATGGGGATATCTTCCCGGACTGTTGTTAGGGGTGAGGGGAGGTAGTGAGTACTAAAGAGGACAATCTTGCCCTGGATCCGCCGCACCGCGCCTTCTCCACCGGATGCGCGCTCCCCAATGCAAAGGAATCCAGCAACATCCCCCAATTCAGACGCGGACAAAAGAAACTTTAATTAAGGTTTCTGCCCCGCGCGCTGCGTGTTTCTCTCTCCCGAGGGCTGTCGATGTCCAACTCGAGGTTGCGAGAAATAGAAATGGTACAACCAGCCCATGCCCTTGAACTTCAATTGCTTCTGACTTGCTGTATCGATTTTTTTTTAAACTGTAGGGACCCCCCCCCCAACGCTCATCAGATTAAAGCCTTAGGAGACATTAGACGTGGTGAGAGAGGAGGGTAAAACCCACTCCTTTGCAAAATAAATAGTTCAGGACGATTTGGGGGGAAATTACACTAAATAAAAATTCAAGGTGTGAAAGCTTCATCTTGGCTCTCTTGTCTTCAACACCATGACACCTTATCATTAGGAGCTCTGATTGTTACTTTCCGAGCCTTTAGATGATCAGCCAGAAAGTGCAAACAACGCGGGGTTGGAAGGTGTAAAGTTATTTAAGTAGGCTTTTTTTCCCCTTTTGGTGCGCCGTCAAAACACTTCACAAGTTAGGAAAAGAAAGTGGTGGTTCCGAGGCTCGGAATGATGGGTTCTTTCCCTCCCCCACCCCCCCATTCCATATCAGAAAAGAAATAAAATGCACAATGAGCCTTTATTTCGGGGGAGAAGACTTCAAAATACGTGCCAGTGGTGGACAATTTGAGCTTTTCGCTGGAGATACTCACACCGCAAGCTGGAAAGGGATTAAAAAGCCCCACGTGGTTGATCTGGGTTTAGACTTGCAGCCTCTAGTTCCCCATGTATGTTCTTTGCAAAGATTGGCCTCTAGATGGATGCGTGTGAGGGACTCTCGGGGGCCGCTGCTCGGCGCCTCGGGCAGGGCTGATGGGGCGAGCGCTATGAGCGGCCCGGCAGGGTCCTCACTGGGGGCTTCCTCTGCCGGCCGGGGCGGCCGGGCGCCTCCGGGACGCGAGCGCGCACGCCTCAGCCCGGCCGCCGCGCTCCACGCACCGCCTTCTCCGCAGGTCTTTATTCATCTCATCTGCCTCTTCCCCTTCTCCTCCTCCTTTGCCTCCTTCTCCTCCTCTTCCTCCTCCTCCTCCACCACCACCACCACTACCTCCTCCTCCGCCGGCGCCACCGCCTCCTCTTGCATCTCACTGCCCTGGTTCTGTGTTAATCTGAGTGACAAAGACAATGTCCCAGCCTTAACTTTGCAACCACCTTGCCTCCTTCTGGGGTTCAGCGAGGGGGAGGGGGGACAGCAGCCGCAGCCTCAGCATCTCCTCCACCTTCTCCTTCTGCTCTTCTCCAGCTCTTGGATAATTCTTCCTCCCCCTCCCCCCAGCCCTTTCCTCATTTCTTTCTTTCTTTCTTTCTTTCTCTTTTCTTCCTCTCTCCTGCACGTTGTTGTTGTTATTAGAAAGGCTTCGCGCACCCCCTGGTGCTCCGGCGTTTTGTGTGGCAGGAGAAGATTGTCTGCCTTCTCTCTTTCT
This sequence comes from Camelus dromedarius, assembly GCF_036321535.1. NCBI lineage: Eukaryota > Metazoa > Chordata > Mammalia > Artiodactyla > Camelidae > Camelus > Camelus dromedarius. The sequence goes on from NC_087445.1 coordinate 55,581,651, forward strand.
GTCTTGCTTTCTCTCTCCCTCTGGTTGCTCATTATTCAGAGAGAGACACAGAGGGAGGGAGAGAGAGAGCGCGAGGGAGAGGGAGAGGAGAGAGAAGAGGAGAGAGAGAGGGAGAGAGAGAGTGAGAGGGAGAGGGAGGGAGAGAGAGGGAGAGGGAGAGAGAGACGGATATCTCAGGTCATCTGCAGCTGCAGCGAGTCTGAGGAGCCGAGGAAGGCAGGGAAGATGGCGATCCTCCATTGCTGAGACCCGGCAGAAGCACATGAGACTCCCAAACAACTTCCACAACAATAACCCGAGCAGGAAGAGGAGAAAGAGAAAGAGGATAAGGAGGCGGTGGGGCTGGAGAACCCGAAACACCTCCCGGCGCCGGGACGCTTCTTCTGTAAGTTACTGCAATTAACAAGCACCTCGGGGTGGTCCGAGTGCTCCGGGGAGGAGAGCGCGGGGTGGTGGAGGCACAAACGCGCTCATTCATTCGGCCAAGGAGGGTTGGTGGAGCGGGGAGGAGAGGAAGTCCCCTGCATGGACTGGCTGTTGGAAGAGGAGAAGAAGCAAGAGAGAAGAGGAGGAGGAGGAGGGGAAGGAGGAGGAGGAGGAGGGAGAGAGAGCTGGAGGGGGAGGAGGAGGAGGAGGAGAAGCGAGGGAGGAAGAGGAGGAGGAAGAGGAGAAGGTGGTGGTGGTGGCAGTGGAGGTGGCTGTGCTTTTCCTGCTGGCTGCTCCTTCTGCTGGGGGGAGCGGAGCGCTGTGGCTTAATTAATTTCATGTAGTTCTATGGAGAGAAGAGAAAATGAAAGATGAGTGAGAAGAGAGCTGGAGGCTTAGGACGGATGCTGCGAGTGTGGGGACAGGAGTAGGGACAGAGAGGGGGGCGGAGGGCGGGAGGCGAGGAGACCTGAGCAGAGAGCCAGAGGGAGCGAGCGAGGGGCAGAGGAGGGAGCGCTCCCAGCCGCCCCGACCTGAGCGGGTTGACCTCTTTCTTTCTCTGTCCCTCTCCTTCCTTTCCCCCTCTCTGTCTGCCTGTCCCCAGCCCGATGGCAAAGCCGTGCGGATTGGCACCCCCCTCTTCCTCAGGTATTTGGCTCGCTCTCTCCCCGAAGTTGGGATGCGGGGTCGGGATGTGTCGGGGGGTAGCGGCGGCGGCTGCTGGTGCTGCCGGTGGAGAGAGAGGCGAGAAGCGGGAGCGGGGCTGGGGGGTGGGGGCGCCGACCGGGTTGGGGGGCGCAGGTTCAGGAGCAGCTGAGGAGCTGTCTCCAGGCTGGGGGTTCAGAAGCGTCTGGTGGAGGAGGACAACGGTTTCTGGAGAGGAGAAGCCATTACACATGCTTGGCTCTCCTCTGAGGAAGGGAGAAAAGACCCCAGGCAGGGGCCTGGGGGTCGCCTCACTCCTGGTGCGGTTCCCAGGGGTCTGCCTTCCTTCCAGACACGAGGGGAAGCCGCAGCCGCCCCCCATTGGAGCAGCCCCTCTCTTTCCCTTTCTTTATCTCCCTGTCCTCCATTTGCAAGCTGTCTGCTTTGGTTCCAGTCCAGACTCCAAAACACAAAGCTTCTTCTCACGTTCATTCTCCAGGCTTTTCACCATTCCTGGAGGAACCCTCATTTTCTTTTCATTGTAGCTCTGAACCTACTGAGAGGGAGGGAGGCTGCCTGGAGTTCCTTTTATATTCCTCCCCTACTAAAAAAAAAAAAAAAGTTTCATTTTTAAGCACGCGTCTGGGATGGGAAAAGACCAACCAGTTGGGGCTTTCTCCCAGGCTCCCGGAGGCTGTGTCTGAGTGTCTGTGTTGGCTGTTTGGTTTGCTTTGGTTTTGTTTCTGGAGGTGGCTTGCAGGTTTTTTGAGGAAGTGACTAGTTTGGTTGAGAGCTGGGAACTGAGTCAGGTAAGCCGTGTCATGTTGTAACTCCACCAGAAAATGGAGGAGAGCACGGTTTCCAGGAGACAAAGCTGAGATGGGAATTGTTTATAAAATTATGGATGTCTCCATTTTGAAGCTCTGTTGGTGATGACTGGAGGAGGAGGCTTGCCTGCTTGCCCCGACTCCCCTTCCAGGGGATGAATCTTGTGGTGGTTCCTCACTCTCTGTTTCTTGTGCAAAGAAATGAGGGGCTTGGAAGGGCTGCTCAGATTTTTCTCCCACCAAAGGAGTGTGGCTACAAGTTATGGAGGGGTTTGTTTCCATTTTAAAGTAGAACTTTTGGAATTTTTTCACTCCTTTTGAGTGGACCTGAAGGATTTTGACCTCCTTCAGGAAAGGCAAGGCAAAACCTGAAACCTCTCTCCACTGAGGTCTTCACACAACTTTAAGCTGTTCCAGTTCTCCTGCAAGTCACCAGGAAATGTGATTTCCTCACTGTGAAGATGGTGGTGGCCCTGAGCTGAGATTTTTTTTGGAGTTCTGGGGCTTGGTGATCATCAGGTTGTGATGCACTTTAAGACTTTATTGTCTGGTTGGGGTTGATTCCTGCAAAACAGCAGCAACAACAAATCCTGCAAGATTTTAGAGGAACTAGATCTAAGACTGACTGACCCCAGTTTCTCCAGGCTCTACATTTCTCTTCAGGCTGCTCCATTTGTGTATTAGGCCTTCTTTGAGTTCCTTTGTTTTCCCTCTTCCCTTCCATTCTGCTGGGGTTTTTTTTTTTTTTTTCCCATGTTCTCGAGTTTCCCATGTCTTCTTAACCATATCACTATGGGAACGAAATTTTAATATTATGTCGGTTGAGAAAATCTTATGTCCAAGTAGCTTCGCCTTTCTAATTGGGGAATTTATTAGTCTTAGAGGAAGACATTTTGTGAGGATGGTTTGAAGAAAGGACCCAAACCTACCCCAGTCCACACACACACTGATTGGGAGTTCTTCACAGATTAGTTCTAGAGAATGTATGTCATTGATCCAAGTGAAAAACTAAATTCTGAAATGCTTGAGGAATTTTGAAAAGCCAACCAAGAAGATGTTGCTTTTCCATTAGGTGAGGTAGCCATCTTGAGGATGAGGGAAGATGTTGGAAGAATTTTAGATGGAGTATTGAAGACAGGTGAGGAAGGCTCCACAGTGGGATAAAAACCTGGAGGAGATTCAGAACCAATTAATATATTGTAAGGAGGCTGACTGGACCTTGTTTTCAACTAAGGAGGAAGATAGAAAGGTACCAGCCTCAACAGAAATGAGGAACACATGGGTGAGCGACTTACACCAGCTTTTTTTTCTTGCTTTGCTTTCTCCTCTGTCAGGTTTGTGTGTGTGTAAAGTTCTTTATGTCTACAGTATTTTTGTGCATATTGAGGTCGTTTTAGATTCCCAGATGTAGTTATATTCTGTTGAGTAACTGGTAGCAGTGTCATTCAGTAAATGCACAGGGCTGTCTATGACAACATCACATTCTTCCAGCCAAACTGTTATGTCATTAATTGAGGGTTATTGTTCTTCTGAGGGGTGTGAAGAGGAGCAGTACATGGTTCTTTAGCTGATAATTGTCCATGGTCAGTGAAGCAAAACCCTGTTTTTGCAGAAGAAGATGTATGGTTTTGAAGATTTTCAGTTAATGTGTATGCTCATTTAAAAATACTTCTCTTCAGGGCTCTGATTCTTCATTAAAAACCTAGGGCTCTCCAAGAGCACCTGAAAAAAAAAAAAACTTACTTGGAATCATACCTTTCATTGTTCATTTTTTTTTGAATGTTATCTTTTGATACCATTACTTTTGCTCTTAAGTAGAATGTCATCACTGTTGTGTTTAAATTTGCTGATGCGCACACACACACACACACACACACATACACACATACACACACGTTCCATGTTCAAACTCAGGAAGTTCAAATGCAATGGGATAAAATGAGTTCTTTGGGAAAGTAATTACGAGATAATTTTGCGTCTAATTAACCACATACATTTATGTAAACATAAATACATTATATGTTGATCTCGAAGCAAACTTCCACGATAGCTTTGTGGTGGTTGTTGAGACCAGGATAGCAGGTTAATTACTTATTCCAGTAGGGGAGGGGCGGGGAATCTGACAAACTGGTTGCCAGTCCAGCAGTTTGACTCACACTTTTGTACTTTGCAACCAAATGTTCTGGTGTCTTTATAGACAGCCTTAGAGCTGAGTTTTTCTGGAGGGAAAAATTAGGTATCTAGGAGGCACTTTGGGCTTTGAGAATATGTTCTAACTAGTTACCTAAGAGACACATCCATCTCTGATGTTCTTCCAGCAACATAAGAAGCACCATTATATTCAAGACATGGTTTCTTGAGATTTTTTTTGGATATACACATTTGAAATGGGACAAGTATTTTGGATAAACCGCTAGTAGAGAAATAAAAAGTGTCGAACTGAACATTCTCAATTGATGTCAGAGCTCAGAGATCCTTGTTTTTGTGACATCAAGTTGATGAAGCTTGTTATGTCAATTTTTACCTAATTTGCTCTCATATATCACAAAGAAATCATTCTGTGGAGAAGTATATGTGAGTTGTGATGCATACTGCTATAAAAAAGATTCTTGTTGGGCCTCCGTATTCCATATTTCTCAGATTTATTTCCACCTAATTCATTGATCACATTCCCAGAGGACCTGTTTTTTTCCTCACTCTTTGGAGTTGGAGACAACTTTTTTTTTAAACATTTTTTTATTGAGTTATAGTCATGGAGACAACTTTTAGATGAAAAAGAATTATATATATGTTTAATTTATGTATCTATCTATCTTTCTTTCTTTCTTCCTTTCTTTCTAATGAGTCTTCTGGAAGACAGTAGGGGAAAAAGAAATCTAACTCTACTAATGGACTTTAGAGTACTTGTGGTCAGTTTTCCTGAAAGTAAAGAATGGTAAAGTTGCCTTGGGAATGAGTTCCGTTTTTCTGTGTGATGGAGTTTAATAGGGTCTAGTCCATCTGGGGCTCTTTCCTGGTGTTGAGATTTCTCGTTTAAGGTAACCTTCCTTATCTTCTTTGTGGTATGTGCCTTTATCAGAGTTACAGTTCACTGCCTCATGGGACAGGACATTGACAAAGCTGTATTGAATGTTTTAAGTTGATGGCTGGGGAGCAGAGAGGCTATTTCACAATGCCACCCTCACAAATTAGGAAATATATAAATAATGAACTCAGGGTATGAAGGATCTGACTTGAGTGTATGATTGGATGATTAGTCTATGGAAATGAAGGAAATTCTAAAGAAGTAGGGGGAAATATTTCCAGTGTCTATCACTAAAACTTAGTGAACTGGGGGGGGGGGGATCAGTGTCTGTGAGTGTGTGTGAAAGTGCTTAACTTGTGAAGTTCACATATTTAGGAAATTGGTAACTTTGAAAGAAACATTAGCTGAGTGTTGGTGACCTATTAATTGATTATGAAAAAACAGAGAAGAAAGTAGATAATGCTAGAAGAAAATTCCTCTTCTTGTGTGATATGCCAGGACATCTGGCAGATGTTTTGTTGGGCCCTAAGGAATGGACAGTTTAATTTTAGCCCTAGCAAGGAAATGGGAAGTTCTAAGCTCTTTTAATAGCACAAGTCTTAGTTTGGGGAAGGTTGCTTAAAAAAATAAGAAAGGGAGAGAAGAGAGGCATTTATTGTACTATGAAAGAACTCCAGGGAACACTGAGATTAAGCTGAGGTTTTGGGGTGATGGACAAAAAATATCATTTCCCAAGTAGAAATTAACATAAAAATCATTTCAAACTTGACTACTTGGGAACACCATAAATGATGAATATTCAGGACTTTTAATAGTCAACGGGCAGATCTTCTCATCAAGAAGCTGGTTGTTTTGTGCCTTGGAGAGGTCGTCTACTTCCTATCTCCCCTCCCCCTGTATTGTCATGGAGAGGAAATTGGCACAGGTCAGAAAGTTCATTTGTAACAAAGCCAGCCTAGAACTCAGGTCTGTGACTCCCATCAGGGGCCCTTTCCACTGCCCTCCTGCACGTGATTTGTAGCGGTTTGTGGAGCACTTGCTCCCCTCTCCGGAGGGCGAGGCTGTCTGAGAAACTCTGAAAGCATAAACTGCTGGGGCGGGAGGATTGATTTTTGTTGAGTTGAGTGTAACACATCCGGGAACCCAGGGCTGAGCATGGTCGTTCGTAGAAGTGATGCGCTCCTGAGGCCAGCTTTGTTCGTGGGGCTTCCAGGCAAGTTTTTGCGCTCGGGTTTGTGTTTTTCTTCTCTCATTGTCCTCTCCTCTGTAGTTCTGTCATCTGGGACTGAGGCGTCCCTTTCAAATGCCCTCCTCTGGAAGTTGGTCTGGGTTGATTGCGACTTACCAGAGTGCCCACAATTGGACTCTGAGGATCTGTTTTGCAACGTGGTGAAGGTTGAAATTGGCTTCTTTCAGAGATGCCATTTTGTAATACTGATGAATGGCCGGCCAAGAGAGTGAAATCCAGTCGAAAATGATGACTGGTGCTTTTCCAGTGTTCAGGACTCATCCAAAAATGTGCCCTCTATGTAGCTTCTTGAGGCCCAATTCTCTTCTTGCAGACCAATGGCTAGCTATTTCCCAGGCCCCCATGTATGGGAAGTCATCCTTAAAATGACTTTTGAACAGCACGAGCAACGTGTAACCATGAGAAACATGGTGCTTTAAGAAGGGAGACAGTGGGCTTCCATTTCTGATTCCTCTTGGACAAGTGAAAGTAAGTTTGTGAAGAAGAAGAGTGATGTTTGGAAGTTTCCACATTTTCGAAGCTTCTTCCAAACTAAAGCATAAATTCTTAATCCGGGAGGCAGTCTAGAGAAGGTAGCGCGGGATGTGGACTTCTGGCAGAAACACAGTTAACGCTATAAACAGTTGGACCTCAGTGTGGCACTCCTCCAGATGAGTTGACTGTCGAAAATAAAATGTTCCAGAAGAACTGGGAGAACAGGAAAGAAGTTAAAACAGCATGGTTTGCATGCCAGTACTGAAGGAAGAAAAAAAAAAGTGCAGGGTGGGGTGGGGGGGCTGGCGGGGGTATTGGAGAGAAGATAATCCCAAATTGAACTGACTCTGGGATTTATAAAACCCAGGAGGAGACATTTCCAAGTGAGGGAGAATGGATTTTTATGAATCTAGGTTGCATTTGCAGTATATTAGGAAGCTCTTTTGAATCTTTTGTCCCCTTGAACTTTGTCTCCAGAGAACTGCACATGCTGATAAATAGAAAGTCAATTGGAAGCACTTTGGGTTTACATTTGCTGCTTGGAAATGCCATTTCTTCTTCTTTTTTTTTTTTTTTTTTAGATGGAGGTCCTGGGGATTGAACCCAGGGCCTTGTGCATGCTAAGCATGAGCTCTACCACTGAGCTCTGCCTTCCCCTCTATCTGTTTGGAAACGCTATTTTAAATGGTGTCTACTTTCTAAGGGAGCCTGTCCTTGTCAGATGATGCTTACGTAAGATTTTTAGGCGTGGGATGTGTAGCTCCAACACCAAGCAGGTTTTTTTCAGGGCTCGGAAGGAGGAGAGGTAGAGTACTGTGGGGTGCCAGTAATGGTCACCTGCAGATGCACTGTCTTAATTCTGATGAGTAGATGACTTGGTGTCTTCAAAGCATTCTTGCCTAACTCCTAGCTGGAGACATTTTTTCTTGAGTTATTCTTGGAGGGAAGGCTTCTTTTTGTGCCAGGTCATGGGTATTTTGGTATTGATTTCCTTGCTTTCATGTGTTTGCTTGTTTAGTTCACTGCGTGTTGCTTCTGGATATTAACCACGTGGGCCCGGTCTGTCCACAGCTTACCCCCAACTTCTTGCAAAGAGCGGAGCCTGCTCTTGAGGGTGCAGGGAAGGCGGGTAGGTGCTTATTTGTTCAACAAATAAATGCCTGATGATGAAGGCTGCTGAATTGAGGAAGTTACTTGCCAGGTTTTCGAGTAGACCTTTAACAAAAGAAAGATGGGGGAAATTCCACTAGGAACCAGTGGGTCCTGCTTAAAATGTTTTAGGATCACCTAATAGGAAATGAAGCATTTGGGCAAGATGAGAAAAGACTTACCTTTGTTTTTTGTTTTGTTTTTGGGGTGGAGGGGGGGGGATAATTATGTTGTTTGTTTATTTATTTAAATGGAGGTACTGGGGGACACACCACGCTGTACCTCTGAGCTGTACCCTCCTCCCGACTTACCTTTGGATTCAGATTGGTTTGAGCACAGAAGGAGCTGGAGGCCCAGGCGAGACGACTGTGTCAGAAGGAATTAAGCCCAGGATTTGTGGAGAGGCTTAGCTGCTACAGGGCCCAGCTGGGGAAGGCCAGACTCGCTCCCTAAGCCCTCGTCTGGCCAGTTGAACCAGAACGCGTGCTAAGGCCTTCACATTTTGGAATTCTCTTCCCTCTTCAGATTTAAGAAGGGAAAGTCAGTTCTCCTTCAGTTTTGCTCATGTCAGCTGAGTGCTTTTCTCTTGAGCTGGGAAATGCAGGGGGTGGGGGGGCAAGGGGGGAGGGGAAGGGGATGGGAGCTGGAGCTCCTCTGAGGGCACATTCTCCCTTTTAACACTACGAGTGTGTGCCGAGAACGTCGTACTGATTAGTCAGAAGCTAATTGTGCAGTGGCACGACGTGGGCTACTTCAAGGATGCTGGCCGCACAAAAGTTCCAGTACTCACCTGCCGATTAAGAAATGGGTTTCTAAACCATCTCATTTCTATTGCTAATGAAAAGCTTTGGAAGGCACCTGTGAATCAGCTCCAGCTGCTCTCGTGGTAGGGAAGTTAGGCCTTGAAAGGATACATGGATTAGCCCGTCAGAAAAGCAAACAGTAGCATCAGCACAAGTAGAAAATAGACAGGGTTGTTAAGCTAACAGAAAAGTAGGCTGCAGCATTGTCACCGCTGCGGTGGGAATTCGCTGGGAAGGAGAGGCGGCTCGGATGGGCGAAGGAGAAGAAGAGGGACAGGGGGATGATGGACAAGTCGAAATAGAAGAGGTCTGTCCACTGGGAAGAGCCCACCTACAGGAAGAAAGGCGTTGCTTTTACGAGAACAGTAAAGCAAGTGGAAACAGACCTTGTAATTTGGTCCGTATTGCGTGTGAAATATGAAGACCAGGGCTCAGACCCACAGTCTCTGGTCAGTTCTTACTGTAAGAAAGTCAGTTGGGCTCAGAAGGCAATGTATATGACTTAGGGGTTATAAATACGGCATTGCTGACCCAGGGCGGATGGAAACTTGAAGGATTTGGTTAAGTAGGCCTAGGCGGAGGTTTTCCTGGAGAAAGAAAGGAGTGGAGAATAGAGCGCAGCAGAAAATACCTGCATTATTAATGGGCTGAACATGCGATCGTCCTCTCTAAGGCTCTCCATAGAGCATCTTCACCTCAGCTCCGGGTATGAGCAGTGAGGACTGGAGATGTGCGTGTTTCAGAGGGGAAAGGGTGGACCATGATGACTACCTGCTGTCCAGTTTGGGATTAAGCCCTTTGCTGGAGCCTGGCATCACACGTTGGTCTGTCAGTCCAGTCCTGGCATTTTAAAATCCAAAATAAAAGCCAGTGGTCCAGAATGTTCAGCCGTTCTAATCCTGAGTTACATCATCCCTCTGTGTTGTGACCAGTTAGCCATCAAGCAGTCATCACTCAACCCAGACTGGACCTGATCTGGGGGTCCTCCATCGGGGGTAAAATTTGAACACTGGGTTAGAGGCTTCAAGATGGCCAAAAAGTGGATACCAGCCAGAGACCCTGTAATGATTTCAATCACAAGTGCCTAGTACCCGGAAACTTTTCAGTGGTTCGTATTTTAAGCGGTCTTCTCTGAAGACTGTTAATTAATATTGAATAATGACAACTGGGAAGGGGATCTGTAGGGAAGAGACCGTCTATTTCCATTTGAATGTCAGAGTTCAGCTGCAAGAACATGTCCCCCTCATTCTGCTGAGTATTGTCGCCTCCTGATGCTCTGTAAGAATACCTTCCAGAAGGAGATGAAATGTGATTGCTTCATCAGAAAATTCTGCCAGCTCCTCTATAGAGTGGGACTATCACATAAACCTTTAACAAAATGCTATTTCCCCTCTTGGAGTGACTCATAGTTAATATTAATACTCGACAACATTTTTTTTTTAACATTTCAAATGAACCAGGGACTGTTCCTGTGGTAGAGAAAACTGAGGCTTGGGGAGGTAAAGTAATTTACCCAAGTTCATGGAGCTGTGAAATGGGGAGCCAGGATGCACACACAGGGGGACTACCTCCTGGCTCTCAGCTGGTGGGAACTGGCCTTGGTTATTACTTAAGGATGCTAATAGCGTATGTTCCTCATGGTTTATCTCTTCCAGTTGCTTATGCCAGGAGTATATCCTGGTGTTCTGGAAGGAAATCTGAGCTTAATGGAAAATTAATTGTAATATATTAGTTGATGTGAGAGATACAACTTATGGTAATAGCTTGACAAAGTGTGTTTAACTAAAGAGTGCCCTCTCTTCGTTCGTCTGAGTTACAGAGGAGATGGGGGGGGGGAAGCCCAAGAGACCATGGAGGGGGAAATTTAGAGAATAAGTATTTTAAAATTGTACTGTATCAGGCTCAGTAGTGTAAGGTAGTCACACACGTGGATATTGAAAAAGCATCTTCCTGTTACAAGCAGAAAGATAATGCTGTGTGACTTTTTTTTTAAGTAGAGGGTGGTTCTTTTTTCTTTCTTAGGGCCTCTTTTGAAAGTCTCAGTGCCCTGTATTGGCTCTGGTAACTCTTAAGCACGAGAAATGTTTTCAGAAGCCACACAGACAGATTTGAAAATTAGTTCCACTGTCTAAGGGTCATTTTGGGAAAAGAGCGCAGATACTGTCCAAAGCATGGGTGCTAATAGCCCCCACGCCCTCCGGGATGACCATGTGCTCTGTTTAGATCATGGAGACATGATGAATGTTTTGGTTTTATTTGCCTCTCCCTGAAACATCACAGTACAGTAAGGAAGCTGTTGTTCAGGGATGACCACAAATGCCCTTAATAGAGTAACAAGCTGTACTAAGGGAGCTGGAGCAGGTCCAAATATCCCTACGATATCCAGGACAGTAGCTTTTCTGTAAGGCAGGCGGTCGAGCATCAGTTGCCCAGTAGACTACTTAACCTCCAGGCAAAGAGTGGTTGTTTTATAAAGTCTTAACTTTGCTATGATGTGTTCAGGTGATTGCCTGTCCCTCGACAGACTCAGTACCCAAAACCTGGGTAGGAGGATAAGCTTGTGTCCTGTGAGTGTTTCAGAGGAGGTTGTAAAGTTACCCATCTTTACCTGTCATCCACATCACTATCTACCAAACTCATCAAAACCATTGTTTTCTTAGACAAAGCCCTTTAATGGGAAAAAGGCTCAGAAAAAAAAAACTACTTAGTTGAATAGAGTAAAATTGAACTCTACCAAAGCCTGCGGTTCTGCGGGTGTAATTTCTTATATAAATTTTAACCTTAGCTATAGGGACTCTCTTTAACCTTAGCTTTTTATAGTGCCTAGCCATCTAAGAAGCTCCCTGAGCCCAGCCTGTCTCAAAGACTGGTCCTTAACATGTTTCTTAACTCTTCCTTTTAATTCTTTGAAGAGACGTCTACCCCAGGCTACCCTTAGGAGCTTTGCAGAAAGTGTAGGGGAATTGGGTCAACGTCTCTTTGTGGGTGCAGTGACATCCACTTGGGAAAGGACATTGAATTTGAGGATACACTCAACATGAGAGGCAGGATAGGAGAGGGAGCCTTAGGGCGTGTCCAAGGAGGCAAATGTTTAAAGTTTCTGTATTTAGGCGTGGGTGGGGGAATCCCCCCTTATACTGAAAAGAAAAGAAAGTCACTTCTTCAAAGACAGACTGCATTATTATGTGAAAAAGCACATTGCCTGGATCGCATAGAATAGCACGCGTTCAAGAAAGCAGACCTGTATCCTCACTCGTGTGGACATCCTCATCATTCTTTCCAGCTTTCCCCAGGGCATTGCCTCTCATCAGTCTTTTTGGGGGGCTGAGCAGTGAGGTCAGCTGCCCCTGAAATTCATCCCCACCCCTTGGTTGGCTCAGGTGCCCGAATCCCTCACTCCTTTTTCCTCTGACCAGTGGCTGTAGCTTGTTCATAATGAACGAACATCACCCATAGGTCCTGAAATTAGCAAGTGTTAAATGTTATGTGATTATTAGGGGGGAAACAAGATAATCTAGTCAGTGGGCTTAATTAAGTTGTGATTGCCCAATTGCTGCTTCATGATAATTATATTCATAACCCCGTTTCTAGACGTCAACTACAATTATCAAAATTGACCCCAGCACAGGTGAGTGCGAGCGATCTTCCTTGAAACAGCTTCTGAACGGTGCATTTCCAGTGTTCCCGCTACATTCCTCGTGGTCCTTTTTCCTTTCTTGGCCACCTTTCCATCATCTTTTTCCTCATGTTAGTCGAAAGGTGTGTGGCAGCATTTACCAGATGTGAATTGTGTTGTCCTAGGTCTTAGACTCACCTTGTCTGTGACCATGCACATTTTATATAGCTTGTGTTACTGTCTACAGAAAAATAAATTCCTAAGTTTTTTAAAGTTCAGATATGGATGAAAGGCATTCATAAAGCAGCAAATTGGAATCTCAAAGCCGAAAAACCCAAAATCGGCTAGATTTTTTTTTCCCTCGGTACGTGACACCTGTTCAGTAGATTTACTGTGATTCATTTGAATACATCTTTTACTTTATAAGGCATAGTCTTAGAATGAAAAAGAGTGTCATCTGTGTTTAAGATACTGCCTTGTCTACAGGATCATTAAGGTCTGAGGAGTATAGAATGAGGGCTTTTTAACTTTCTGTGACCCCCTCCTTTTTTCCAAATTCATGACATTTGCCGCTGATGTATTCTAGGAGAAAAAGAACACGTCACTGCGGGGGCCATCCTTTACTGTTATCTCTCAAACGAAGTCAGTGATTTCTAGGAAATATAAACAACAACCTGTATCAGAAGTGGATACGTCAGTGTGACACTGTGAATCACTGGGCCAGATTGTCACTTGGCAGCCTTCCCTTTCTGACATGCAGTTATAATGCAATTAAAATGTGCACACCATGGCTAAACTTCATTGCAGTTGAACTGTTTGAAGAACAATGAGGAACTCAGCTACTTTATCTATGGGAATATGGGTGTGTGTGTTTATGTGTTCACGGGTAAACTTCTTTAAGTGTGTAAATATATTTTAGATAGATAGACTCTCGCTGGGAGAAGGCACTTACTTTTTGCTGAAGCATCAGGCATGCAAATTTCTCAGAATTTCTGTGTGAACATGGAGTTCTTTGTGCTGGGGTCTTTTAGGAAAGTGGTGTGTAGTGGGTGGAGCATATTCTGGGTCTTGCACAATCACAGGATAAAATCTGTCTCTGTTCCTTCCTAGCTGTGTGGCCTTGAATAAATCACCTAACCTCTCTGTTCCAACGACATCCTACCCAATGAAATGGGGATAATGATATGAATCTGTAGAACTAGCATAAGGACTAAAATGTCTTATGTGTATAAGGGTTCTGGTTCATAATGGGCACTGGAAAAATGATAGTGTCTTTCTTTGTCACGGATAGAGAAACTGAGGTTGAGATCTGTTCGGAGGGCTTTACCAGATGTGAATTGTGTTGTCCTAGGTCTTAGACTCTGTGTTTTAATTTTGTGCCACGTCTGTCTTATCTGATGAGCAGTCCTTATTGCTGTCGTCCATTCGCAGGTAGACTTTTCCAGATTGTGAGCCTCTCGGCTGGCTGGCTGTGGGCCGCACAGCATTCCACACCTGCGTGTGTGTTCAGTAGGGGTTTGTAAACCACCTGAGGGTGGTGCCCTGTCCTCTTGGAAAAGGACATGACACCAAAGGCTATCCCCACTTTGCAGAGATATTCCCTGCAGCGCTGTGGGAATAATTTTTGATCAATGTGAACTTCTTTGAGCTTTTGGGAAGAAAGATACTACTCTTCCTCTTGCTTGGTATCGTTCTGGCAAAGATGATTCGTCTAAGAGCCCTGTATTTATTCAGCGAAAATCCCGGGGCCTGCTGTTTCATATAAAGGTTGATTGACTCTTTTATGGTTTTATTCGTATACGTAGCCCCGAGCCAGTTTGAGGGCTGTCCTGTGGCCTTGCTTGGAATTGCTTTGGTCTTCTCTGTGCAAATGTTTATTTTAATAGTCCATGTCCACTTGGTCTTACTAATGTACTGTAATATCAGATGCTTAGAGATCTCACGGGTAAGGAGGCTAATTTTAGAATGCCTTCAGGGTAGATGATATTTCAAAATGTGGAAGGGCGTGGGTAGGGCCTGACAGGACCTACCTAACCTTGTCTGCTCCAAGTCAGAAGAACATTCATTGGTGGCTCTTTGGTGGCAGCATGGTGGTGGCGGTGGCGGCGGCGGCGGCGATGTTGGTTGCAGAGGGGAAGAACGCGTAAGTGGTTCTTCGGTGACCCAGCGGAGTGATTTCTCACCTTTCAGAGCAGATGACCCACGAGGGCTTTTCTCTTTATTTTTATGTTTTGAACATTTCCAGAGAGACGAGGGGAATCTGCGGAATTTTTTTTTAATTCTGAAATAACCTTTTATAGTCGCCGCTTTAAAATTGTGGCCAGAGATATTTTAAGAGAGAAGAAGAAGAGAGCTTGCATTTATTTCTTTACCGGTGTTGAGATCTCTAGGTTGATCTCAAAGGAGGGATCTTTGGTCTCAAAGGGTGGACCCCAAAATGAAAGGAGTGGAGGTGGTCGTGGTTATAATAATGTGGAATGCCCTCAGTAAAATGAGAAATGCGGGAAGAAACAGCCGATGCTGTAACTGGGACTGACTAGGCTGCCAGGAAAGCTCTGAGAGTGGAAAGATTTTAACAGCTAGCTCTCAGGAAGGGTAGATTTGGGGATGCCACCTTCCCAGGTGTTGGATTCTTTAGAGATGGTAAGATCCTTCCTTATCTGCGACTACAAGGTGGTCGAAAAGTGATTGGCTTAACTTGTGTCAAGTTCCTAATGTGCTCCTAGCCTCAAGTTTATCTTGAAAATGGAATTCCGTCTGTGGTGAAGGCTGCTCAGAGGCATAATGTATGTAAAACACCCAGCACCCAGCCAAGTACTCAGTAAACGGCCACCTCTGCAAGTTTATTTGCAATGAGCCATTAGGGGCCATCCCCTGCCTCGGGTGCAGACAGCTTGCCCCTTGCCATTTATTTGCCGCCCGGCTTTATACTCCTAGTTAGTAGTTGGTTGTGGGATGATGATAGAGTCGGAAAGAATTTAGTGTCTTCGCTCTCATAAAACGTGTTTTATAGATGCTGTTATATTTAAGAAATATGTGCCCATTCATCTCTATTCATTCATCCAACATTTATTGAGCGCCCGGCGCGCCTGCCGTGTGCCCTAGGTGGTCGAACCCAGGGGAGGTGGGATCTCTCTTCCAGTTGAGATTGGGTCTTTGTTTCGGTAATTGGAGCGATTCTGATGGAGATGGCTGTCTTTAACCACATTTAAATGAGCCAGAGGGCGGTGAACCCTGGCTTGAGGCAGTGGGACGCAGATTCCTCTTCAGATGCGTGTTTCTGCATCTTTGTGTGTATATATTTACAGCATAATTTGCTAACCGTGTAGTTAATACTGCTGGGGTGCGGAATCTGGCAGATCATTTAAATATTTACTCCAAAATCTCTTGTTCTCTGTTGGTGTGAAGTAGAGTTTCCAGTTATTTTTAGGTCATTTTCATCTTAGCAACCCTGTTGGAGAGGAACCAGACACACTGCTGTAAACTGTCCCCACATTTTGATAGAATTTAATAAAGTCAAGTTGAATGGTTTGGTCCCTAGAGGCAAACAGACCATCTGGTTAGCAGAAGGGTTAGGTCGAGGATTGCTTGGCTGCTCAGAGGGCCACACACTGGCCCCGACACACTGGTAATATGTCCAGTGGCTGAATGCACCGAGCATGGAAATGGTGCTTTCAAGTCTGCCGAGCCAGCAGTTCTGTTACCACCGCTGTGACGCAGGAGATAATTCAGCTGGGCAGGCGGCAGCATGGGGGTGGATCTACAGTACAGGATGTGTAATGTCAACATGAAGGATTGGAGCTGGCAGAAGGAAGGGAAGCACTCATTTCGTGCCAGTGCAGGAAGCCTAGAGAGATGCTTGCCGGCCCCCTACCTCCCCTTTGCATCTCGTCCTCTTCTGGGTCTTCCCCATGATGTGTTAAATGATTACCTTGTGCACCGTCCATGGCAAAACTTCAGCTGATTTTCTGCCTCTTTTGGAACCCGTCAGCATAAACAGAGTGAACCACATTCCTTACCCATGGAGGATAGGCAAAGGCAGGAGTTCGCGGCACAGCCTGGGAGGAGGAGAGAGGGCTTTGGTTAGGCAGGAGTGTCTTTGCGCTGGAGATGGAATCCCATTGTACGTCCCTTTGTGTTCAGATTTGAGATCGGCCATCCGTTCAAAGGCTGCAATCATCCCGACACATTGTGCTGCAGCTGTGGACAGGAGAAGGCTGCAGAATGGTTCCAGGGATTCTGCAGAAGCTTGGCAATTACATAATTGCTATGTAACTGGAGAGACCATCAGGATGGTCGCGTTCTCCTGGAAAGAAAGCCTCTACAGTTGGAGGCGTAGATTGTTTTCCCTTGTGAAACCTGACAGCTGATGAGCAAGTACTTCAAGCCACCGGGCTGGGAGCGGGTCCTCTCACGGGCATGAGAGGGCACGAAATTCATAAGCACACTTGGCTGGACACTCAGTGGACTTCATAGCTGTGTTAAAGGGAGAGAGAAGGAGAGAGAGCAACTCACTGACTCTTGGACAAGTGGATTCTCATATCGGTTGATCATGCTATTTGACTTGTTTCCAGTATCTGGGACTGCGTTCTGTATGCATTCGAAGCATGGTCTTCCAGCCCCCCATTCCTAGGAAGGGTGCCCGTGGAGCTGCACTTGGACATTGGAGTTGCCCTCTGTTTCTGCTGCCTGCTCCGAAGGGTTTCACAGCCTCTCTTGAATGAACACTCCCAGATGCGGATCAGCGGAAGCCCTGCGAGGCCTGACTGTCATCAGCTGTTCCTAAACGCTGCAGTCCTCTCGGTGGCAGCCCCCGGGGGCAGTGCGTCGGCAGCCCCGGGGCTGGAGCAGACTGGACAGTTTGTCTGGGAAGACCTCACAGCGCAGGAATGAATCCCTTCTTTCAGCCACCTTACCACTTGTTTGCCCTCGTTGAGAAAATTTTGAGGTGGAGGTGGTTAAATGTAGGCACTGGGGTTGCATGAAACTGGTCAGAAACCCAGGCTCCAAGTTTCAGCAGATACGATGCAGTCACCTCAAATTAGCCACACCTCGTAACCTGAGTGAGGGCTTTCTGTTTGTTTTTGTTAAGGAGCTCTAAATTTCCGCAATCCTGCCTCTCTGGGTTGGGTTTCGTGGAGCTGGTAAGAGTAGAAAGAGTGGTTGTTGGGGTACATTTTTATTAATGGCCTAAATTGGACCTTTCATAACTGCGATATTCATCTGTGCTTCTCTGTGTAAATGTGTTTGTTGTCAGAACTTCAGTAGAAGGGAAAATTACACATGGTGGCTCCTTTGTGAATTAAAGAGGAGCAGCCAGCAGACAGTAGGAGGACTTGGGCTTCCAAAGTGGATTAGGTCCAGAGATTCCTAGACCTTTTACCTTTAGACCTCTGCTTTACTCTGTAGCCCCTAGGGTTTAATGCTGAGTTTGACGGATGCAAATAGTTTCTCTAAGAAGTTTGATTCCTATGAAACAATATTGGTGGGTTTTCAAGGAGCCGGCCTGTTTCAGACCTGAGCTTTTATTTTGGAGCAATCTGGAGGGGTATAGGATCTCCCGTGGTGACCCTTGCCTGCGTCATCCCAGGCCGGCCTTGGCATGCTCCAGCAGATGAGTAAGGGCGAGGGCAATTGGCAGGAGGACTGGCTGAGTTCATCTTGCTTCATATCTCAGGAACTGGCCTGACCTTGTTCCATCACTCGTGCTTGGGCACTCGGAGAAACACTGGACCATCTTTCAAGGGTCCTGGAGATTGTCTTGGGAGCGGTGTGCTCTCATACTGGAAAGGAACACGGGACTCTTAAGGTGGAGACCACATAGAAGGGAATCTTGCTATCAGTGTTGGGAGACCCGTGAAGACCTTGGCCTTGAGGGTCCTGGTATGTAGTGGAAAGAACATAGACCTCAGAGCCAGTGAGTAGCTGTGTGACCTTGAGTGAATGATTTCATCTCTGATCCTCAATTTCCTTATCTGGGGGGGAAAAAAAAACTCCTTTATAAGCTTCCTGTGGGGAATAAATAAGATCACAAATGTAAATCTCTGGTGCAGAGCCTGATAAATTGTGGCCACATAAAAAATGCAAATTCCCTTTTCTCCCATCCCTAAGTTTTTATAAAACACTTATTGTAGGCAGGGCACTGGTAAGCAGTGACTATCTGATTAGGAGTCAGAATACACTTGAGTTCACGTGAAATCCCCGTTAGGGGGGCTCCGTGAAGCTTGTAGTAGTGGTATTGATAAACATGTAATAACTTCTTGGCCTTAGGGGTGAGCAATATCTTTTATTATATAATGACTTTTAAGAGCCAGCATGCTCCTGCATGACTCCAAAATTTAGTAAAGGGGAAGAAAACTACCTTAACCTCTGTTTGCACTATCTTGAGCCTTCTGTAATAGATTATTTATTAAGTTCCTTAGGTGAGGTTCTGGTGTTTTTGTTTTGACTCTGGTTATACAACTAACTCCCTTAAAAGACAAAGCCGACATTTCCCAAGAATAGCACTGATGGGAGAGATCTGGGTATCCAGAATCCAAAAGACTGCATAATATCGGTGACTCTTACAAGCCTCTTTTATTGATGACGTCTAGCTCAGTGGGCCATTCCTTATGTCGGTGCTCAATGAAGTCTTGTTGATTGTTTTCAGGAAAAAAAGACCTTACTTCGTTAAAATTTAGCCCAATCAACTTTGAAGGCCAATCACTGGTTTGCCTCATGGTCAGTTACTGAATGGAACTCAACTAGAAGTTGCAGAAAAAGGCAGGCATGGGGTTCCCCTTTTTTCATCTCTGGATCAGTGCCGTGTTCAGTGCCTGAGGCAGATGTGCCTAGTCAATAGATAGAGGGTGAGTCAGTTAACCACGTGTAGCACTTTTTTAAAGGTCATATCGCGCCAAAATACCTGTTCCCTAAATACACCTAAGATTTCTGAAACCGAACATCGTCTCTCAGTTTCTTCTAAGCAGTGATTGCTACTGCAAATCTCACTAGACACCCAGCATTCAGCTTTAGTACGTGGAGATTTGGCCCGGACATTTATCATTTAAATATGAGTGTTAGTATACATTCTTAGGGGAAACTGCCCAACTCTACAATCTGTATTCAGTATGTTTTGGGAGTAACTGTCTAGATTGCAATCGAGGTTAAAGAAGCCAAGGAGAGTTTGACTATTGGTAGTTGCTGAAGGATACTGATTTGAGCATGACTGTTGACTAGTATGATCTTGAATGACCCTTCAGACCATTGTAAAGTTAGATTTCATAGAACTGAGTCTGGGAGGAGGGTATAGCTCAGTGGTGGAGTGGGTCCTGAGCATGCATGAGGTCCTGGGTTCAATCCCCGGTACTTCCACTTAAAAACAAAGAAACAAACAAAAGTGAATAAATAAATAAACCTAATCCCTCCCCCACCAAAGCCAAACATAGAATTGAGTCTGAAACTCTGAAACATTGGAGAGGACAAATTCCAACTGAGGTGTACTCAACAATTCAAGGCCACTGGTTATAGAGAAAACTCATTTGTAGTTTTAGCTGAAGAAAAAAAAAATGGAGACAGATCTTTTTCCCAGATTTTATTTGGCTTATAAAGTCTAAATGGATCATGGCCTGTATTTCATGGGGTCAACTGGTGGCATGGAAGCCTCAAGGAAGAGAGAAAAAAAAAGTTTTGGAAGGAAAAGCTGAATATGCAGTATTTCCTATCAATTTAACAGAATTGGAAGGGTGAAGCAATGGAGCCAGGACAATAGTCTCAGACTCTGAAGACGGTCAGGCAAGTTCAGAAAGTATGTGTCCTCCCCTTTGACTTCGGTTCTTGAGCATCTCAGTGGAAAGAGTTTTGTCCACTGAAAGTCTAGTATATACAGAAGCCTTCTAGGTATGAGATGACCTTGCAGCGTTAAAGAAACCCTTGGATCCTGTTAGTTCCAACCTCACTGAAGGACATATTCTGAAGAGCCAGCTCATTAAGCAAGCTTTTGAAGGGTGTGCGCTGCAGAGCAGTTTCCTGTTATTTGGTTAATGGTTGACCTAGTTCTATTGCCATATGCTTCCTGGAACGCATTCTAATATAAAGTATGTGTTAAAGCAAGACTAGGATAATAGCAGGAAAGTCACAGCCTCGCTCAAGCAGGGACCATATTAATGTGGGCCCAGTGGAAGTGTAATGGACAGAAAATGAAAAAGGCTTTTCTCTTCATGGCCCTCTTTCCTCATTCCGATTTCAGTCTCCACATGGCATCCCAGTTCATTCTCAGGGGTTGCGTTTTCCTTGGCATCTACGTTTTCAGTTCACTTCTTGTGCATGCTAAGCTAAGTCTGACGTTGAAGTACCCCGAGTAAAGTTGTTACTGCCAGGGAAGATGATGTCATTCGATGTGACTAATGAAAGGTACTTTTGTTTTTGTGTTATTATTTTTGTGTTGCCATCAAGGGATTAGTAGATCTTTTGGTCTGACGTTGGATGCACTCCAGTCTTAAGTGTGAGGTTCCTTTGACTTATTTATCGTTTTACCTGGAATCTGCAGCCTTGTTCACGGAGAGGGATCTGGGAGCCCACACAGCCACAGGGGCTGCTGAGCAAACTTTGCACCAGGCACACAGTATTTGTTTGAACAGCTTCAGAATGTGAAGAATCTGTGGGTCTCGTCTGCTAACTGCTGGATAGTTGGGTGGTAGTGAAGGAAACATTTCTCTTCATTGTTCATAAAGAAAATGTTTGAGGAATCCCAAGTGTGGGGGATCAGGTGGCATGGGGTGGACAGTTGTGTGTGTGTGTTGTTGTTGTTTTTCTTTAAATCACCATCCTTGTGATATGGAGCAGTGATTCCTGAACCAGGCTGATCTTCAGAACCATCCTGAGAACTTGCAAACAAAAAGGAGGTTATTAAAAATAGATTTTTCGCTTGAATCACAGGAGAGGGATTTAGTCGGTCTGGGGTGGGACCCTGGAATGCGTGTTCTAAGAAGCCAGATTTAGGAACTGCTGGTCTTGGGAATTCAGGATCATGAGGCTGGCAAGGAAGAAGCAGCCACTGTGCTTTAATGTCTCACACGCAGGAAGTAGGAAAAGGAAAAGAGATGCTGTCAGAACTTGGTATTTGTAGCTGCTAATAATTTGAACTATGGAATCAGCTTTCGTTTTTTCCTCCCCAGGAATTCAGTACCTCCAGGGCACCTTAAGGGTACAGTACACCAAGTGATTTAGGTTTGGGAAATGTCATCTCAGTGGCAGGCTACTTAACTATGCTCTACTTCCACCACCATCCCCCACTGCCCCATCCCCTCCCTCCTACCAAGGAGGCAACGTTTGCAGAATATCTGTCATTCATCCGTTCAATTGGATGCCATTCTTTTCATATTAATACCTTTGGCAGAAACAAAGAGAAGTTACATTATGTTGATTTCTATATACAGGGAAATTGCTACTGATCCACCCAATTAACTTCTGTTTTTTTTTTTTTTTTTTATTGTTGTTTTTTATTTTCCTATTAACAATAAAGAGATGCACTTGTTGACTGAGGACTTCTCCATATGGCTGGCTGCCTGCCTGCCTGTCCTGGTTTGAAGCTGTCGCCTCTGATATTGGGCCCCAGCTCACTGACCCATTTGTGAATCAGAATGACCTTGACTACAGGACCATTCTGATCTGGGGTCTAGTAATGTCCCTGAGAAGTAACAGATCTTCAGTGTGCGGTTAGTGGATGAATGAATGAGTGAAACAGCTAAGTAAACATGGCCCCTGAGAGAGAAGATGTAGCTTGAAGAGAAGAAGATTTCTCCCTCAAAACGATGTGTGTGGTCAACGTAACCTTTTTAGGATGTTTTCTGCATTAATCTCAACAAACAGGAAAATGACCCTGTTGCAAAACTGGACCCGTCAGACACTTAGGTTCCTGAGGAAAAAAGCAAGGAAATTATTTCTTTTCCTGATGTGTTGTTGTTCCCCTAAACAACTATCACCACCACTGCCCACCCCCAAAACCCTACACACCGAAAAGAATGGCTACAGAACACATTGTTAAAGATGTTTGATGTTCTTTCTCCATTCTTCCTCTGAACTTTAACGGTCCCATAGGGAGTGAGAAGAATGTTGTTTTAGAAGCGGCAGAGAAGAAAACAATCAAGGAGAAAGAAGAAAGTTGAGGAAATGTCTCTTCTTGACAGTAATCCGTTAGTAACTAACTGAAAACAGTGGTCATGGCCTGAGAACTCATGGTCATGTCCTTGGCATGCTCAGAAGCTCCAAGAATGGAAGATAGTCTCTTCAAAGTTATTTTGAGGAGTTGGACACTGCCTACCAGGCTTCTGATGCTTACCCAAGTTAAGAGGTTGAAGTGCCTCCAAGGCTTTAAGTAGCAGCGGGACATGTGATCTTGTTAACCCTGAGATGTTGCTGAGAAGTGACTCAGATCACTGTGGCAAACGATCCTGCCCTGTCCCAGCTGCCCCAGCAGAAATCAGCATTAGGTCACCCTTTAGGCATATGGTGCAGACCTCATGCCACCATCACGACTTTAGAACCAGGACAACATGGATTGACTCTCCTGCCCACGGAGACTGATGGTAAGGACCGCTGGGTGCTGTGGACCCATCTGATGCCTCAGCATTTCTGGTTCCTACCTCCATCCCTATCCGCTCCCCTCACATAAACCACCTGAAGAAAAGGGGCGGATGCCAGAGAGTCATGAGTTCTCGTAATGCTTTGCTCTTGGGATGTCTCCTTGTCTAGATAGACAGAGGCCTTTGTTTCCCCCAGGAAAAGGTAAAGTATGCTCAAGGTAGCCTGACAACTGTGTGATGCCTGTTTTGAGTAAAATAACAGACTTGAGCAGTTTGTGTTTTCCTAGGTAATCATCCAGAGGTAGCTCCTACCCAGGGAGCTGGTGTGTTGGCCTCAGCAGGAGAGGAGGTAGCCATGGGACATCACTGAATTTGTACAAAAGACATGGGGTGGGGTGGCCAGAAGGTGACTGAGGTGGTGACCTCGCCAGACTACTCTTGAAACTTTCTCTATCTTTTTCATGACTCCAGTCTGTGTGTGTAAATACAGAATTATTTTAAAGCTTGAAATGTCTTTCTGTTCAGCTCAGTGAACGTGTCCCTGTTTCGAAAGTTGATAATGACTCAAGGGTAGCCAGCTCGCAGGATTCAAGCCACTGCATGTTGGCAACGATACTGGATCCTAGTTTTATAAATAAAATGCTGGGGTGCCGCCTGCAGGATCCAGACGTAGTCTGTGAGCACATTTGAAATCTTGACCCCTGGGTACACAGCAGGTGTCAACTAGGAAAAGCAGGAGATAGGGTCCAGAAGGGAAGGAGTTCCTGTCACCCGCCATCAATGTCAAGTCGCTGGTTATACGCAAAGAAGTGAAATCTCAGGCTAGCATGGATCTGTGAAGTCATCCTGCCTGCCGGCTTCATTTTGCATCTCTGGAGAGGCTGCAGTGACTTGTCCAAAGTCCACAATGTAAGAAATTGGTTAAGGAAGCCTGGAATGGAATTTCAGTTTCCTGCCTTGGCCATCTCTGCTTATTTCACTACCACTCGTGCTGGCGAATAGCTTGGAGTTCTTGAGCCAATTTTGATTGATGGGTGGCGCCTGCCCAGAGCTCTGCTTTGCGGAGTCTGTGCCTTGTCTCATCTTGTTGGAAAAGAGCATGGAGATGAAGCAGAGGGTGCTGCGGGAGGCGGGGAGGGGACGTTGCGGGCAATGGCACTTCCCCATAGTTGCTGTCCCTTACAATTATGTGTTGGAAAGTCACAGACTTCCTCCCTCCCAAACGCTTTCTTACTTGGTGAAGACTTACTATTTCCAGTGCTTTAAAGCAAAGGGGAGGATATGTAGTCAGGAGGTGGCTCATTTAGGGAGCAGCTTATGCACGTGACTTACCCAAGGTCACCAGGTTGCTAAGTAGCACTTTGAAGCAGTGATAGGGATTTCACTGTGGTTTTTGTCCACTAGCCTCAAGAGCTCTTTCCGCTTGGTTCCTGTAAGTCTAACCCTGATACTGGGGATCTCTCAGCACCCTGTTCACTACCTGCTCTTCTCCCCTGTTCTTACACGTCGTCCACAGTTTGCCTTTTATTGCCATCCTGATCAGAGGGACCTCCCAGAACATCTGCATTAAATCTCTTCTCTTTGTAGATGATTCGGAAAGATAGAAACTTGCCCAGGGTCACACAGCTAAGCTGTAAAAGACAGGCTGGATCCCTGCTCTCCTGACCATCATTGCTCCAAGGTATTTCCTTAGAGGTTTTCTCACTGTTAATCACATGTGATTTTGAAACTAGAAGCAACCTTGGAGGTCATTTATTTAATCTCATTTCATGGCTGGAGAAATTGATTCCAAGATCAAGGACTTGCCCAAGGTAACTAAGTTGTTAAGTAGCACAAAACCCTCTAGATCTTGAAGAACAAAACCAAGCCTATGATGTACATGGTTTTTTCTGTACCTTCTCTCTCTCCTTTATTTTCATGAGAAAAACAAGCTGTTTATCACAAAATCCACCGGGGGGGGGGGGGCACGATTGCCTTGTCACATTCGAGTCTATAGATACTATGTAGTTAGAAAGATGAAACTGAATATGGGTGGCTTTTAGGAGTTACTCTTATGTCAGAGACGTAGTAAATTTAGAAGGAAAATTTTTTGATTGTAAATTTTTTTGTAATGTGACCCTTGCGAGATTTGAAATACAATTTTAGAACCCTTTTTGCTTCCAAAGAGAAACTGTTGTGAGGACTCATGATGGGTGTTGAGGTGCCTGACAGGTCAAAGAGTGCTGGCACTTTGTGATTGTCATGCGGCTCGGAAGAGGCGGTCTGTAAGTGCAACCTGTTTATCCGCAGGCGGTGGGGCACCCACCACCAGAACTCTGCCTTGGTTATCCCACGGAGGAGCAAAGTGAGTGTCATAATACTTGGCCTCGAATAGGGCAGCCTTTGGCGGGGAGGGAGCTCTGTTTCCCAGGCAGAGCAATTCATGAATGTGCAATTTGAGATGAATGCTGTTGGTAGCAACATAGCAAGGGCCCTGTGACTGCCCATGCAGGTGCATCCATTGGCCCCTCTTGGCTGGTCTGGAAAACAGAATTGAAGCCCTCTGATATTTTAGCATCTTCAGCCACAGATATTTCCTCTTCCGCAATGAATGCCACAGCTGTCTATCCCTCTCCCCACCATATGAGCCAATAAGGAGAGAAAGTTACCTAGATTTCTAAGAGATCTTGGTGTTTAAAAGAGTGTTAACTCACGGACCTCTTCGCAAGTAGGCGAGGGAGCCCACCTTGGAGCTTTTGCCCTCTGCTGGAACAATTCCTTTTGAAGCGGCACCGCTTTTAGAATCATCAATAAAAACGTTTTCTTTGCTCCTTCTGGAACCTCAGTCTAACCTTGAGCCTTCATTTTGGAAGATAATGATACAATTTCTGCCCCAAACTGGGAACAAACCCCTCTTAATTCCTTTCCCTCCCAGTCGTTTTCAGCAAAATGATCCCCTTTCACTTTAACAAAAAGATTCTCTTTCTAGCTTAAAATATTCCGGATATGCTGTAACTTGCCTTGGGGTCATAGCACATGTCTTCCAGGACTGATGAGTCTTGTCAGTTGCCCCAGGGTGAGAACTTTAATAAGCAAATTGCACACACCTGGTTTTGCAAAATATTGGCCTAATGGGGCACCTCGGTGGAAGTTAGCACTTCCAGTCCCTCTGTGCACACCCTTGTCCCCACCCCTTTTAAAAGAGAGGCCTCAGAAGTTGCTTTTGTCTTGTAAAACTTTCCTGTCTCTTGGCTCCCCTGTTGTGGTTGTTAACAAGCTCAGGTTGTGCCTGCTGGTGTCTTTTGGATTTGAAAGTAATGCCAGTGATGGGCGGTGGTGTCTGTACGGGGCAGTCTGGTTAAAAGGGAACAGGGCTGGCGAACTTGCTTTGCCAGACTGTGCAGCCCCCCGCCCTGCTCTTGGATTTGTGGCTGCCTTTGGTGTCTGCGCAGCCTTTCCCAGCTCTGGCTCTTCTTGGTTAGTTGAAGAAAGACAGCCTGGTTCCCTGATTGGGAATGCTAGACCCCAGACCTACTTGTCTTTCACTTTTACTCATTCATGTGATCATTCATTCAAATATTTATTGAGCATTTGTGCTGGACGTTGGAGATTCACACAAAGACCAGATCCTGTTTCCTAGATGCTCATGATCTAGCTGGTGTCTTCATCGCCAGTCGTCGGCAGGTGAAACCACGCCCCAAAGGTGCACTGGAGTGCATTTTCTTTGGCTTCTATGCTTTCTAATTGCTGAAGATAACCACCCCCCAATAAAGCTATTGGTCTTTCTTGTCATCCGTGCTTTCAGACATCTCGGAGAACCGAGGTGATCAGGACGCAGGATCACTTCCTTAAGTGGTGAGTGGCCCTGATGTATATCAGACTTACTAATGGGCATGACTCTTTCTTTAAATGCTTTATCCTCTCGACTAGATTCCGCATTGAATTCCATGTTCCTCCTTCCATCCTTCTCATAGGCCTACAGGATTCTTAGACTATGCTTTTTCTTAAGTGGTCAACCTATATATACACCATTGGTTGACATTCTGCATAAAGTTGATAAAGTCTGGTGATGGCATTTAGCTCTTTTGGCATTAAAAACCATATATAAGACTTTCCTGGCTTTGACTAGGCTATGGGTGACCTTACTCTTCAAATCTGTCGTCAGCCTGTGTTCCACCATCATTTGCGTGTATGTACCTCAGAAAGCCCAGTCATCCAACCAGCATGCCTGAAGTATCTCTTCCAGGAGCACTGGTGATCCTCTAGTCTCTTGGTTTGGAAGAGTTTCCCAAACATCTTTAGGGAAATTCTTTTCATCTACTTTCTAGAGTCCTTTTTTGGGGCATGTCAAAAGCTGAGCACACTGTATAGCACGTGAAACCATTCAGTTAAATATCCTGTCTACCTTCGTGGTTCTCTATGTCCATAACCATGCTTATACATTTGTTTCATTAGGCAGTTAGGCTAAACACCATCTGTGATGAGAAATAGTTAAGGTCTGTCCATATAGAGACACACTTCGGCTCACCTTCACCGTGTATGTGTGTCAGTGTCTCAGGTTGGCCCAGGGTGTCCAGATCAGAGGGCACAGGCTTTGATATGGAATTCCAGAGGTCACTCCCTACCTTCGTCTTCTACACCAAAGCTAATGTCAGTTGCATCACGCTGTGACATGAAACAATATTGCGTCGTAAGGAGTGCATAATGGACCGTGTTGTCCAATTATCATGAGATTACCAAATACTTTTGCCTGGGAACGTGCCAGCAATAGTGAAGCAAGAGATGCCACAAGCCACTCTCTCGTCTTGATTCCTAAAGACTGAACGGCATTCCTCATATCCGCTGCACCTTTCTGGTTGAGTAAAAGGACAAGGCAGCCTTTTTTTTTTTTTTTTTTTTTTTTTCTGGATTTTTAAGTTTTTGGACAAAGAACGTGGCTAGGACAGGAAATCAGGATTTTTTTTTAAAGCTAATTTGATGAGAATTAGTAAAAAGTCAAAAGGTGGGACAGAGACTACACAGGCTGGAACAGGAGATAATGGATTTCTAGGAAATGAGAGATTGATATATTTATAGTAATGAAGAAAAGTTCTTCCTGGAATAAAAATAGTGAAGAAGTCACAAAAAGAAGCCAGGAAAAAAAGGAAAAAAGAATGCATTTTCCTAGCACACAAACTCTGAAGCCCCTGCTTTTTTGTTACTGGAATTTCTGACATTTCTTGAAGTCTCCCACTTTCTTGATTTTTTAAAATCTAACCTTTCTTTCCCAAATCATCTTTATTCATCTCTGTGTTTTCCTTCTCCCTGAGTTATCTGTGTCCTCGGAAAGTTTAAAAACAAGTGGTGTTTTTTCCCTCATCTCTCTTGGCGGAGGCACACAATGGGCTGCCTTTCCCCTTTTCTGTGGAAAGAATGGAAACAGAGAAGGCAGCCAGCGGAGCTCCATACGGATTGACATTCCTTGCTTCTGCTTTTGAAGTTAAGATGGTCACGAGAGAGAAAAATATTGTCAGTTCCAAGCCTAAGAAAAGGACATTCCTTCCCGTCTTGGCACTCTTGTTTTCATGGTGTTGATTTCTCTCTGAATCGTCTTCAGCCCCATTAATCCGACACATCTGAAAATGAAATCACTTGTGTCCGTTCTTTTCTCCTCCACACCCTCGATTTATAGAGAAGGTGATGTTTTTCTTAGATTTCTCTGAAGTAGCTTACGATCTATTTCCCTGGCATTTTTTGGCTCTGGATGAGTTCCCATTGTTGATCAAGCCCATTCAAGAGAGTTTTCCAGACCCTCGAGAGACCCTTCCATGCATTCTGTTCTGTTAAACGAGGAAAAAATTTTAAAAAACAGAACACACAAACAAACAAAGTTCATTTTCACCTTGCGTTAGAGAAAGAAATCTCAGAGGAATCATTTTCCTTCCAGGAAGATTGGGGTTTGTAGGTTAAATTCCATGTTATACAAGTTCCCTGATGACAAGAAGCTTCGCAGATCAACGATCTTTCTTCAAAATGCGTTTCTCTGTTGAAAGAGGAGGGGATTCTATTTGAGGCTGTTGATTAAGACTTGAGGATGAGGTCTGAAATTGGTGGTGGCCCAAGGTCATTGGTAGAACTAATGGACCGTTTGAAAATTATTAGCAGCTGGTCTAATAGAGTGTAATAACCACAGCTGTGTGAGCAAAGCCACACACAAGGTATTTGGAATGTCCACTTTGAGGTCCTTTCCTATTGTTCTAGAATAATCCTGGCATCCATTTAACAAAAGTACAACTCAGACAGAAGATTAGGTAGCTTTATCCATGAGTGTGTAATTCAGGCTGTATTTGCCCTAGGTTTTGGACCATCTTTTTATTTTTATTTTTAAAATTCTGGCATCATTAAGCTTCTCACACAACCTGCACGTCCCCGTGTCCCACCCACTAACACCATGACTTGAGTCTCACAGTGTTTGAGAATTTTAATGGCTTGTCAAATAAGTTCTCTTTCTTTTCACCTAATTTTTTTTATTAAAAGATTTAATCATATCAGGATTTATGGGGTTTTATTTGCCAAACTCTGAGGCAGTGGAGAAAAAGACAACTGAAAGAGATGCTGTGCTTTCTGAAAAAACACCTTTTCTTAGAACACGGCGTCGGTTTCTGGTTTTATCCAACCGAATAGAGAAATGATTTGCTTAGATCTTGGCCTTCCTAGCTGGAGGCAGGTGCGCATGCGCACGCATGCACGTGTGCACATGTGAACATTTGCTCTGCAGAGAAACATGCCTGTTTTCCTCCATGTGTCATCGGTACCTTGAGATATTTTGTATTTGTAGCCCAGAAGCTTGACGGAAGAGAAATGCAGAGAGCATTCCACCCGTTAATGAATTCCACAGCCGTGAGTCACCCTGGTCCTGGGCTTCTTGCCTCTTTCCCCATCCTATTCCTGTTCTCAAAGTCAGAGGTCTGGATCTCCAGTTCCTAACTTTGGAACGAGGGGACATGGTAGGAGATGACACAGCTAACAGAGCAAGAGTCCTCACCTCATCTCAGAGCAAATTTCCAAAATACACTACTGAGGCACAGAAGTGTGGAAGTCACGGGTTTATCGTTGCCTTACATTGATTTGCAGAACTTTTTATAAATTAGACCGAGGGCTTTCAGGATACCGTATGTAAATTTGTTCTCCATCACAACTGCATGGAGCACATGTGCTCTCGGTGACCCTCAAAGATCAAGTAACTTCCCCAGAGTCACAGCTGGTTGAAAGCCAGGACAGAGTCCCAAACCTTGTCTTCTGACCAGGCCTTTCCAGTACACTCGGGATGACTCACTCACGAGTGACAAATGCTTTGCAGGCTTTTAAAGGAAGTTGGGGATGTTCAGGAGACATCCTCTAACCTTGTGAGGATGTATCATTGTGGAAGAAAATCACCATGCTCTTCACAGAATAGTCCTTCTCATAGCCAGTGGCCCAGATGGCTTGCTGTGGCTTATGTAGAATGGGTTTTAGTGATGATTAAAGATACGGTGAAGATTTGGAAAGATAGTAGATGCCCACTGATGTGAACAGTCCTGTCATCATATTTCCCTCTGCCTTTACTTCACTTAGAAGAGACGTACCTCAGCTCATCCCCAAACTGATGTGTTCCATTAGACTGATGGAGAAGGGGAAGGGGACATGCAGATGGTTCTCGAGAGGGCAGGCACTGCATTTTCAAAGGGTCAGAGGACCTGCTCTGCTGTCTAATCTTAACTATATTATTGTTCGGTGGATCCAGTTTTATTGTTGTTCCTATTCAGCACCTAGCTTATTACCTAGTTCCTAGTTGGACAGGAAAACAGAAGCGCAGACAGGTTAAGTAATTGGCACGTGGTCACATCTGTGGTAGGTGTCACTGCAGGGACGTGAACACAGGTCAGCTATGCTCTTTCCATTGTGCAATGCTGACTACAGACCTCTCTGACATTGTTGAGAAACAGGATACTGGTGTTTCTGGAGGACTGGCCAAGTCCATGAAAATAATGGCTAAGGGTTATTGGCAACAGACTCTGTGCCCAAATAATTTTTATGTATTACCTTATTAAATGCTTACTGTAATCCTATGAAATAGCACTACCATTTTTTAAAACCACTTTTTACAGTGAGGCAAGGGAGGCATAGAGAGGTTAAACAATTTACCAAGATCAGATGATTCGTAAGTGGCTACAAACTCTGGCCCGTGGGCTCTGAGCCAGTGCTCTTAACTACCATCTTGGGTGCTCCTAGGCAGCCAATTGAACCTGCCTTTGTTGACCGAAGATGTTTCTCAGCTGGATCTGGATTGTCACTGTGGCTGGTGCATTATGAAAATCACCAGCTTGACAATGTAGGCAGAGAGATTGTGCTTTGAGGAAGACCTGTGTATCTCTTATTAAAGAAGATATCAAGATATTATGTCAATAATCCGTGAAACTTATTGTGACAGACTCTTCTTGAATGGGAGAGGTCTCTAACTGGTTAGTCTTTATCGTAAGGAGAATGTGAAGGTCTTGTAAGGCCGTAAGCCAGGGAATGGATGTGATTAGGTTAGCATTCAAAAATCTCTCCCCTCCAGATGTTCATCTGCAGTAGGCGACTATGCCAAGGTGAATGCCAGTGAAAACTCTATTGAATTAGAACTTTGTTCAGAGGGACCCTTGAAGGTTGTCTAAGTTGACGTTCAGTACAGTGGCCCTGAGCCACGGGCGGCTCTTGAGTATTTGAAAGGTTCCTGGTCCAAATGAAGATGGTACTTTGAGTCTAAAATACATTGAATTTTGGAACTTAGTAAAAAAAAAAATGTAAAATATCTTATTAACGTGTGTTTGTATTTGTTATATGTTGAAATAATACTTTTGGATATATTAGGCTAAATAGCTTATAGTATTGAAATTACACGTGTTTTTGGCTGTTAGAACATTTTAAATTATTACATGGATGATTTGAATTATATTTCTTTCTGACATTGCTGGTCTGGGTAATTTCCTTGCTTTCTCATTAAATTGAAAAAAATATAAGGATACTACTGTTACCGTAGGTTGATGGACTATCTCTGAGTGCTGTCTGGTTAAAGGATTCCAACCTAAAGACTGTGGCTTGTTAAAGTTCTTGACTGATAATTCTACACCTTCATTGGCACTGTTGTTTTTTTTTAAAGTGCAGTTAAAAGTATAATTTTTCATCTATCACTGAAGAACTAACTGTTCTTGACATACATTAAAAAAAATTGAGCTTGGACTGCATCTCATTAGTTGCCCTGGATGGGTCAGAGAGTGGTGACCAGGTGATTAGATGGATTCCCCGAAAGAAAATTAGCTTTTGTCAATTCTCGCTTCTAAGTACTGTGTAGGTTTGACCACCTCCACCTCACCTCCAGGACATCTTCCTGGCCCAGGCCTCCTTTGTCTCATCCCTGGGCCATCTCAACAGCTGCTTTAGCAGCCTGTGTCTCACCACCCTCCCTTCCTTCCCTCCTCCCAGCCCCAGAAATCCTTTATAGAGCTGCCAAGATAATCTTGAGAGGACACAGCTTTCATGACATCCCATTCCCCTGATTAAGGCTGATAAGAGTTCCCTGTTGCTCTCCCAGTGAAGGGAGGGAGGGAGCGATCTGACATTTGAGACTCCATAGGTGTTATCTTATTTCATCCCTTGGAGGTGGATATTTTTAGTCCCATTATACAGGTGAGGAAGCAGTTCTGTATCTTGCCCGAGGTCAGGCGATAAAGCTGGATCCTAACTGCTAGGGTGAGAGCCCATTATCTTTCTTTGCTAAAACCTAGGCTGGTTCTCCTGACCCTGCTGGCTGCCTGGCTTTCAAGAACATTCATTATCAAGCCCACGGACCCACCATGTCCTTAGCTTTCCCAGCTGTTCTTGTCATCTTTGTACTTGGAAACTGTACCGTAACAATCCAGGCTTCATTATCAAGTGTTTGGAATTCTTCATTCTCTAAGTTTTTGGTTAGTTTCGTATATTTTTCGTATATTCGTGTATCTTCCACGAGAAAGAGCATGCCTTATAACTGCCTATTGTACCCCTGTGTTTCTTTTCTCCCAGGTCTAAAACCATACCAGCTACTCAGTAGTCACTCAAGTGTTCAATAAATGGATGATGTTGGCACATGGGAGCTGATGTGGGCTCAGCTGAAAATGATTTTTCTTTTAAATGAAGGCAGAGAGCTCCAGGTCAATGATTCCCTCTTCACCTGTCTGGATGGGTGATGTAATGGACCTTGGCAATGACAGGATGCTTCTAAGCCAGACTTGACCTCATTGAGTCTCAGATTTCCCACCTTATCTCAGTTGTGGGACAAGGTGGTCATGCCTGGTGTCCCATGTGTCTCCAGAGGGTAGTGGATTTTATTGCTTCTAATATTTCCTAGAGGGACATTTAAGATGCGTCTGTTTTGAGGTGTAAGATAAAATGCACAGTCCCTGGAGGGCAGTCTTTGTCTTCCTTGGGCTCCATGGAACTAAACTGCACTTTAGATGGAATGGTCAGTCAGTGGGGTCAACTGACTGATTCAAGTTTGTGTCCAAATACGTATTCCGTCCACACCTTGCTTTCTCAAATCGTATGGGACGCACCTGCTCCTGTCTGAAGTTCACGGTGAGAGTGAGCAAAGCATTGACATTTGGTCCATTTGCTAATAGGCAGTTAGTGTTCTGTGGTGAGTCTTGGCTGTGCCGCTTTTGTTAACGTGCCCACGTTATTATGTGGACAGGTATTAAGTATTTAAACACCAGAGCGATCACACACCCACTCGTTCCCTAAAATGTGGGCTGACTTGTTGGACCTGGGGATCTGTCTTAAGGGAGACTGTTGAACTTGTTTACTTCTCTGAAAGCACTCAAATGTTTAAAAATAATGTCCAGCTTGTAAAACCAACATACTGATAAAAAAAAAATACATATACAAATGTTATAGAAGTTGGAATTAGAGAAAGCGAAAGTCCTTTCTAACCCCACCCTGGAAGAAAACTTCACTGAGAAGGGTTTGAGGGGTGTGTCTTCTCGTGGTTTTCCTATATTTATATACTAACATATGATTATTACTACCATTATTATTTAACTAGCAACAGACTATGCATTCTTACTGATTTTTTTTGTTCACTTATCTATACCTGTTAAGGAACGCTTCCCCCAGGAATTCCTTAAGGAGAATCACAGAGTTTGTAATGCAGGCGCAGGAGCTGGATGCCTGGGCTGCTTAGCTTTGGAGACAAGGGAGCTTTGCCTATGCTATGCTGAACTTGACCGTCAGTGACCTCAGTCTTCTGTGATATGTGGGTCTTCAAAGACTTTTTTTTTTTTTTTTTTGAGTAATTCTATAGAAATAAACTGTTTGGAGGCCAGTTCGTTCTTTTCAATCCTGACATTTCTCATCCCTCCAATATATACCAGCCTCCTAGACTACAGCAATGTTTTATGAGTGAAAATGGTATTTTGTAAGGACATTCTTCTGTGTCTGAAACTTCATTGCCAGAGGCAGGGACAGTATAAGGGAGCATCATAATGTGCACAAGGAGATGAGAAAAGGAGGATGAAGGTAGAAGTGTGTCATTAAGTTCCAGAATCCCACATTGGCCAGGAAGTCTTAAGACATGGACAGCACTGAGATTAGGAAGGAGACGACTTATGCTTGAGATGACCTGGACCTGAGAATACAGAGAGAACTAGGCCAGCAGAAAGATCCTGCTGGTCTACCTTGGAGTAGCCTCCAGCCGCAGGTCAGTCTTCTAACTCATGGCCACATGGGACTAAGGCCAAAGCTTTTCTCTAGTTCTGACCCTCAGCTCCTCCACTAACATTCCCTGCCCCGACCCCCGCCATGCACATGTGGGTGCGCATACACACACACGCATGCCCACACACACGCACATTCAGTCCATCAGTTCAGAGTGATTCCTTATTTCCTAGCTACTGAGACATGCTTTTCCCCACCATTTGTACATTTCTCAAAAAGGATGCATGTTACAATCAAAGTTTATATTTAGTGTGTATGGGTTTTTTTTTCCCCTTGAAAATCTATATTAAAGTATGTCTTATAATAAATCTGTTTTCAGGCGGAGAAAGACGAGTGTGTGGTTTCCAGATACTGGCCAGAGCTGAGGTTGAATCACACAAAAGTCCCTGCTGTCAAGGAATTCACACTCTAGTGTGAAGAGACAGGCAGTTAGGCAGACAGTGCTTGTGAAAAAGGCCTGAGAGCTTCAGGAACACCTAGGAAGGGTCTCAGCCCAGCCCTGGGGTGTCAGGCAGGGTCTTCTGGAGAAAGTAGTTCTCATCGGGGGATGAAGTTTTTCCCCCGAATGTCTCCAGTGAGACCAGTGGAAACGCTCTGGTTGTCACCACTGGAGGTAATGAAGTGAATGGAGAGAGATGCTACTGGTATCTTTGGGTACCGGCCCGGGATGCTGCCAGACATCCCACAGTGCCCAGGACAGCCCTCCACAGCAGTTATCTGGCCCTAGAGGTCAGTGGTACGGAGATTGAGAAACTCTGGTCTAAACTGAGACTGAAGGCTGAATGCAGGTTGGTGGTTCTGGGAGAAGGGGTCCCATCCCACTGGAGAGAATCATAGGGAAGAATCCAGGGAAGAGAGTTATTTAAAGGAGAAAATGGGCTGTGGTGGAGAGTGGTGCAGAAGTCATGGTTAAGTTAATTAAGGAGTAAAAGTTTTCTTTCATGGGTTCTAAGAAGGTCGTTCCTGACCATGGTTTGTTTTTGGAGAATGGTAGTTACAAACGCCAGATGTCGAGGACCGAAGGAGAAGTAAGGAGCCTAAAAGCAGCTTGTCTGTGAAAAGGGGGAATTAATGGTAATTAGGGCAATTACAGTTAAGTCTTCCTATACGCCAGATACCATGCCAAGTGCTTGATGTTCGTTACCCAGATTATTCCACGCGACAGCCTTATTAAATGTGGATTTCTTTGTATGGATGAGGAAATAGAGGCTTGGAGAATTTAAAAAATTATCAAGAATTCATATAGCTCATAAGGCACAGAGTTGAGATTCAACCCTAGGTGGCTTTTGACTGTACCTATATAGTTTTCCCAGGGGAGAAGGTAGGCCAGGGGGACATGAAGGGGTGTGTGTGTGTGTGTGTGTGTGTTGGGGCGGTGGTGTTTCCTTCTAGCTACTAGTCAGAAAGAAATTGAAAATGCAGGCCAGGTGGGCGGCCAGGTGGGCTCCCAGGTGAGACAGGAGAGGACTGAGCAAGACCCCAAGTCTTAGATCAGAGGGAGTGGATGGAGCGTGCCTTCCACTCTGGGCAAGAGAAGAGGGAAAGGATAGGAACCCACAGGGCTGAGGAAGGGAAGGGCAGACAGAAGATGGAGCCCTCTTCTCAGTTAGATGCAGGGAAGAATGGAAGACAGGTAGACATCAGATTACTGGGTAGACTTAAAACTGTGAATTTGCAGGGATACCAACCTAAGAGTAGAGGGAGAGAACACTAATTTAGACAGATCCAAGGCTGAGATTTTTCCTAATGGTTATGAGGGAAAGACAATGGGTTGGGCTTCTTAAATTGGTTTTTAGGAGTCCCTTCCCTCCATTTTCCCTCCACTTGCTTAAATTTCTTTAGGGAGGTGATAGAGTTTATTTATAGCTCTTCTTTTCACAGAACTAAAAGACTTCTCAAGGCATGGGTAGAACAACTTGTTGCTCGAGAATTGATTATATGTGAATATAATCAATTAAAAATTACCTTTATAACCTTAAGGCTGGAGTTCCTAAAATCGCTGGGTAGAAATCATCTGAGATTTTTAACTTAAGGAGGTATCGAAGAGTCTC
The DNA here is from genome assembly GCF_036321535.1 of Camelus dromedarius. NCBI lineage: Eukaryota > Metazoa > Chordata > Mammalia > Artiodactyla > Camelidae > Camelus > Camelus dromedarius. Next base: position 55,618,208 of record NC_087445.1, read on the forward strand.
AGATAGGTTAGGAAAAAGAATGCCAGAGTTGGCCCAAGAGTCAACATTCTTAGTAACCTGAAGTACAAGCCATTGATAAAAATACACCTTGCCAGATCACTTCAGTGCCTCACATTTGATGATTGTGTTAAATGTTACAGTAATAAAGTCATGTTGAAGAAATTTTAAACCATTAAGCAGAATGTGGAAGTGTTCACCTGGGCCCACGCTCAGGTAACTTGCTTTTATAAGTTTTAGAGATTTTTATCTTCTCTTTTCCAATTATCATTTCTCTTACTTTATTTTCTTGTACAAATGCATAGGCTAAGATTTCCACAATGCTAAGTAATAGTGGAGAACCTTGTCTGGTTTTTGACTTGAATTTTTATAATCTTATCATTAAGTGTAATGCTGAGTTTTATATATGTATATATAGATGTATCTTATTCAGTTTTATTAGAAATGGTTCTGTTATTTCATCAGATGCTATGCAGCCTCTCTGAACTGATCAAATTACTTTTTTCTCCTTTGACTTTCTAATACAGTGTAGATTTTCTTTTATAAGTACTGCCTGCAATGAACCTCACTTGATCATAGAATGATATCCCTTTAATGTGCACCTGGACTTTATTGTGAATTTTTGCCTCAATGTTTGTAAGTGCATTGGTCTGCTTTTATTATTATTATATATTGTTTGGGGATAAGCTTTGATATCTGTGTTACACTTTCAACATTGTCGAAACTCTTAGGCTTTAGACTTTGGACCACTTTGAAAAGCATCCGATGTACTGAGTTTTTGAAGACTTCTGTACTGAGTCTTCTTTGAATGGGTTGACTCTTTTCTTGGATTAATTTTGGTAATACATGTGTTTCTAAACAATCGTCTATGAATTTAGGTTTACAAATATTACTGTGAGTTGTACATAGTAATTTTGAAATCATTTTATTTTTCTTTACATTTTTAGATATTTTCTGCTTATTTTTAATTTTTTTATTTTTGTGTTTTGCCATCCCCCTCTTTTTTCTTTTTTTTTTTTTCTATTTAATTTTGCACAGAATTATATTTAACAAAATAAGTAGTTACTTGGTCAGTTTTACTGTTTTTTGATTTTTTGATTCCTGATTTTCAATCTTCTTTCCACTTTTCTTCCTTTTTCTTCTTACTTGAGTTAGGTGTTTAATTCATTTAGTATTATTATTTCTTGATTTATAAGAAGTATTTCTTGATTTATAATTTTCATAGCTTTGAAATTTCCTCCAAGTACAGCTTTTACCAAATTCCACATTTTACATACATAACATTTTCAAAGTCCCAATTTGCAGTTAAGTTTTTGTTTCAGGTTATCCCAGAACTTGTTTAGAAAATTTTAAAAATCTTTTTCCAAGTGTTTGGAATTTTTTGTTTCCTTTTTTCCCTTAGTTTTGTGGCAGTGTAAATAAAAATGATAGACCTTTTTTGTTTTTCTATTTGTGGTTTATTATCTCTTAATTATGGCATTATAGATGCTTGTAAACCTCCATGGGCACTTGAAAACCTTTGTAAATGTCCCACAGTTGCTTGAAATGAAAATGTGTTTTCTACTTCCAGGATGTAGAATTTGAAATGTGTCTCAACTCAGTTCTGTTCTGTTAATTCTATCCTTAGTTATCTTTCTCCATGCAACATATTAAGTGCTTATGTCTATTTCTTCTTGCATTGCCTTTTTTACTTCTTTATCTATTTAGTGCTGTTGCAGGGATCATAAATATTCATGATCAGTCTTCATTGTGGATTGTACTTTTTTGCATTGTTAAGTCTTCATCTTTAAACATTTAAAATTGAAATTTATTTTCCTTCACATCTGTGGTTATTTTCTATTTCTGCTTTTACAAAAGTTTAAGGATAAGCTTACAAGCTTTCTTATCTTGAATTTAACCATGAATAATATTTATCAAGATCCCTACTTTTCTTGATATACTTTTAACCATCTTATTACATTCAAGGTTGTATCATTTTGCTGTATGTGTGTCTCTTGTAGAAAAAAAATGCAATTAGAATTTGTTTTCGAATCTACTCTGAGGATATTTTCCATGGGAGGAATTGTCCAATTTACTTTTACTGATTTAACATATGTGCTTGATTAATTTCTTGTACATTCTTGTTTATTTCTGTGCGCTTTCCTTTGTTTTCTGTCTTTTACTACATGGTCTGTGTTTTCTTTGATCAAAAAAAATTAAAGTCTATAAAGTCTATTTTTATTTTTATTATGAATTAAATTTTTAACTTTAATGTGCTTTAATACCTCTATTTAGTAACTTCAGAAGGAAGTATTATCGAGTATTTATGTCCTCTGAGAATTTTCTCCCGCTTATATGCCTCTTCACCCCCACCTCTTTATTTTTGTTATGCTTGAGGATTTTTCCCAATTCTATATAAGTTTATTGTTATTTTATGGAATAATCTACTGTTATTATAATTATTCCCTTTAAGGGACCGTAATTATGTTTTACAGTTACTATAAACGGATCAGTCTTCCTTCTAAATGTAAGTGGATTCAGTGTTCATATCCTCTGTTTACCTCTAAATTCCCCATTCTTTTTTTTTTTTTTTTTTCTTTTTATGGTGAGGGGAGGTGATTAGGTTTGTTTATTTATTTATTGTTTAGGGGAGGTGCTGGGGATTGAACCCAGGACCTCAGGCATGCTAAGCATGTGCTCTACCACTTGAGCTACACCCTCCCTCCTAAATTCCCCATTATTGAGATCTCGATTTTGAACCTTCTCTTGGTTGGATGCATTGCATCACTGAATACATTTTGGAGGAGAGTCAGTAAATGCTGCATTCTCTGACTGTGCTTATTGAAAAATGTGTTGTCATTACTGTGAGACATGGTTGTGAATTTGGTTGGGAAATGAATACTCTGATCTTGCTCTTGTTCCCAAACCTCTGTAGACATCTCTTCACTGCTTTCTATCCTTGGATGTTGCTGTGAAGAAGTCTGAGGCTGACTTTTCCCCTCCAGTTGACTAATTTTTAAATTTCTTGATTTTATAGCATTCAGTGTTTACCCTATGAATTCTATAACTTTACCAAGATGTCTCAGTTTTGATGATTCTCTGTTCCTTTTTCCTGGAACACAGAGATATTCCTTTATTTCAAGGAAGTCATTTTCCATCACGGATTTGAGCGTATTTTGTTTTACTATCTACTTCTAATTCCTTTTATCTCTGTGTTGGATCTCTGTTTTCAAACCCTCTTATCTGTCATCTTTTCTACTTGCTTTCATCTTCTTGTCCTTTTCCTCTGCATTTTGTGCAGGTTTTTGAAGACTTTTCCACATCATCAGCTTTGTTTTTGGTTTGTGGATTTTACCTCTTATTACTTTAACATATTTATTGGTTCTGCCGTGATATTATTTTTGTTGTCAGTTTCTTTCTTCAACTGCCAGCTTCTCTTTTATCTCAGTCTGATGTCTTATCATCTTATCTTTGATCTCTTCTTTTATAGTATCTCTGTTAATTGTTGTATAGAATTTTCTTCTGTGCCCTGTTCTTTCAAAATAGATTGTTCATTGGTCTTTTCCATGCCATGTTTCTTTCTGTCACTTTTTTTTTTTTTTGGCTTCAGTTCATTTTTTTCTAATGTACTTATCTTCAATTAGAACATCACTCTCAGAATTTTCCCTTGGCCCCCAAGTAACAAGAGTAATAATAATAACTCTTGAAATCTCCTGCTTAATTCTTCTTTTCGAACCTGGGTTTGGGTCTTGATGGTTCGTCTTTCTTCTGTGGCCTCCAGCAATCTACACAGGTCCTGGTTCAGTGCCTACGTGTAGGACACAGTTGGTGAATATTATCTCTGAACTCTGTGATTCTAAGTTTCAATCTAAATTTTAAGTCCTGTTTTTAATTTGAGAGTCCCATAGATCTGCTGGTTTGGTGTGGCCAAACTTTTTTTTTTTTTCCTTTGTTTATATTTTCCTCTGTCTTTTCTTTCAGCCAAGCCTTTGCTCACAGTTTGAGACAATTAGCCGCCGTTTTTTCTGTAGGTCCCTTGGTTAGCTTATATCCTTGGAAGCACATATCCTTCTTGTGGGGATTTCTGAATACATTTGTGTTTTCAGATGTTGATTCGTACAGTGGACTTAACTGTTCGCTGCAGGTTTAGTGTGATAAACAAATAACCACTCCAAGTTTGGAGGTATTTTCTAACAAGAGTTTTGTTCATCACAAAAGCCTGCTGTCTTCCTGGAAGAGTCTAGGGTCCTGAGGATTTAGCTAACTCTTAGCATTTTCTGGATGAAATGCTCCAGTTCTTTCCTTTGTGGACTTCTCACTTTAGAAATATCAAGGACACCATGTCATGAATTGTTCTGAAATCATTAAGGAAGATGACTGTCAGTATCGGCATTGGATTGGCCACAATATTCACTCTTTCACGGATATTAACTCTGTCTTTTATGAGGGTGCTCTTATTAGCTTCTAGGGTTGGATCCTGCAACTTAGTATTTTCGCATTAATTGCTAAATAAGAAGTGAGGTCTTTGCAAACATTAGTCCTCTCCTAGGCTCTTTAAAAACTGCATAGCTATTATCGTATTCATTCAATCAACAGTGCTTCTAAGTAGGGTTCCCAGAGCGAGGGAGAAGGGGACTCAGCTTCCTTGCTGGTGGTCTCAGGGACTGGAAAGGAGAATTGAGCTTGCTCTGACAACCTGAGTGGGCATCACTCTCATCCTGAGGACTTGTTAAAATATGGACTGCTGGGCCCCACCCCCAGCGTTTCTGACTCCCTCGGTCTGGAGTGGAATGTGAGAAACTGTATCCCTAATGAGTTCTTGGGTGATGCTTATGCTGCTGGTCCCGGGACCCCTCTTTGAGAATCATTTTCTTAAAGGGTGGGAATTACGTGGGTCTTCAGGATGTAGGTTAGAAGTATCCTACAGGGAGAAGAACGTGGACAAACACGGGGATCTCAGCATCTTCCATTCTTTTCACTATGATAAGGGACTCTTTCCTAACAGACCCTTATGGAGAATGTTAAAAATGTTAAAGATGATTGCTAGCTTTTTTGAAATTTTTAGCTTTTCACATCCAACAGATGGATACAGATATCTGCTAGGGATATAGATAAATAAGGGATAAGTAAATATACATATAAATAAATATATTAGCAGGGGAGTGGGATAGAGCTCAGAGGTAGAGCACATGCTTAGCATGCACGAGGTCCTGGGTTCAGTCCCCAGTACCTCCATTAAAATAAACAAACAAAATAAATTTTAAAAATGAAATAAATATATTAGTAAATGTGGTAAAATATTCCAAGTTGTGGTTGGTTTCAGAACACAGTATGTGATTTGAAGTGAAATCCGGTGTCAACAATATTCTAGAATTATTGACCGGAGTCGCTTACTAGCTGTGCCCCAAGGAGACGGCTTCCTTGCCAGGCGTTTGTAGGACTGACTGCTCGTCTCCTTCCGTTTTAAATGAACTGACCCGGATATTTCCAGATCCCCCTAAGGCTCATTCAGCCAGCCTCTTCCGCAACTTTGTTGGCAGTGCACATTTTCCAGAAGAAACAAGACGATGTTTCTCCTGGGGTAGATTTGGCGGGCATACAGCTACTCCATAACCTTGTTCTGATGCCATGAGGTTGGAGTCTGAAGAAAGATAATACAATGTTATAGCTCTTGTTCATCTGTGTATACCTTTTGTCAGCAACTTTCCATCTTCCAAATGTGTTTGCAAAGCACGCGCACACCGCCTTGTGTGCCTAAGAAGATCTTTGAACAGTCAAACTGCAGACGATTGGATTTTGCACCTTTTCAGTTAATCTCTTGAGTGTAGAATTCAGAGCAGAGGAGACACTGGGGGTTGTTCTGGAATCTGCGTCCTCAGTGAAGACAGACTCTTGTTAGTGAGAATATATGGGGCATGGACTCTTACGTGTGAATAGCTATTAATGAGCTGAATAACATTTATAGAGTGTTTTTACTGCCGATTTCCCTTCTCAAATTATGGAATTCAACAGATTTTTTTTTTCTGGCTTCAGAGAGTATGTTCCAGGAGCCTTGGGCAGGTTATTTTTCCTGAAGCCTTCGGTTTCTCTCTCTGAGGATGAAGATGTCGGACCGCGTTGGACGACATGGTCTTTGAGTGGGACGTTTTGAATCTCTACATAGTTAACGTTTAGGAGTGAATTCTTCTGTTTGACTTAAGGAAGGCACAAATAATATTGTTTCAATATTTTTCAGGGAAGCAAAGGGGAGACAAGTCTGCTCCTACCTAATTATGTCGTACTTCCCTCTACTGAAAAGGTTTATACAGTTTTGAGCTTTAGGGGAGAGTTGTTCCTCAGGCTTTCCAGAATCTTTGCAAATAAGAATTGAAAGTTTTTTTTTTTTTTTTTTTTTTTTTTTTTTTTTGTGGAGGGAAAGCAACCAGATAGTCTCAAATGTAGCCCCACGTGATGATTCCAGGTGTCACGTCAGTTCAGGGCAGCTTAGCAGTGTTTTAAGTACGTGGTAGAATGATGCAGCGAGTCTCTTCCTCTTGGATGGTGAGGAAAAGGGATGGCTACTTACCCAGATATCAAGGACGAGTGGGGACTTGGAGTTCTTAGTATCCCAGTAGCCAGCCCATCACTGTGCTGCGTCTTCGCTAGTTGAAGTGGACATGGTGTCACATAGGGAATGCTAAGTTTTGTTCTGTTTTGTTTTTCTGTTCATGGAAGATTCTGGCTTTGCTTAGGTTCCTAAATTGGTTTGAGTTGGTACTACAGGTTAATTTCCTCCTGGAAAGCAGCCATGCGTACACTCCTTGGTACCACACATCTCATCGGGGCTAGACCTGTGCTGGGCCCTGAGGATAGAAAAACCAGAAGAAATACAGTACTCATCCCCTGAAGAGTGATTTTTGAGGCGCCTGGGGCCCCATCACTTTGAGAGAAGATCATTTTCTATGTTGGGGAGGGGAAAATGTGCATCATGTTTTTTCACAGAAATTTGAGTTGGAGGCCATGTGCTAACTGGAGGACTTGACCGTTGTTACTGACATTGACCGCTTACCCACAAAGCCCGCTGGATTATCATCAGTGCCGGGGGCTCATCACTAAAGAAAGGCGGTCCAGTTATACGCCTTAATCTTGGATTTTTCGTGACAAATTTTTAGTAAAATATCTCAATCAGAAAAATAAAACTAAAAACTTATGCTATCATATGACAGGAAGGCTGCTAAAATCATTTTGAGCCATAGAGTCATAGTCTTTGAGCTGGAAGAGAACTTACTGATCATCTAGTCCAGAGATTCCCCAGCCAGGACCACATGAAAAGCTTATAAAGGGAGGTGGCTTATTTGCAGAGACTGGAAATACCTAGAGACCACTTGTGACAGGGTTTTCAACCTTGGCATTATCGCCATTTTGGACCAGATCATTCTTTGTTGTGGAGGCTGTGGATTTTTAGCAGCATTCTTGGCCTCTGCCTGTTAGATGCCAATAGCACCACCCTACACCTGCCTCCAGCTGTGAGAACCAAAAATGTCTCCAGAATCCCTGGGGTTGGGGATGATGGGGGCAGAATTGCCCCTGGTCGAGACCACTGCTCTATGACAATATAGGGTTACTAGGAGAATCTAACTCTCTTGACCAGTCTATTTATGTTTGATTGGAATCCTGTCATTCAGAATCTCTCATTCATTCATTCGTTTGTTCATTCAGTACATCTGCTGAGTACCCGTCTTGTGAACTGTGCCCAGTGCTGAAGATACCAGTGTAAATAGACAGGCATGGGCTTGCTCTCAGGGTGCTTATGTCCTAGCAAAGGGAGGCAGACCACAGACAAACAGGTGTCATGTCAACAGTGAGGGAACTTACAAGGCAGAGTAACGTGGTGAGTGGTCAGCGTTGTGGAGCGGCGGCTGGATTTCATGGGGGTAGGGAAAGCGGGCTAATAGATGGATTGTGAGAAGTCCCCTTGGAGGAGAGAACCTTTGAGCCCAGACTTGCACAAGGAGGATTCAGCCATCCCAAACTGGGCCATTATTTGTCTCTGAATAATAATAAAAAGTGAGGGAGGAATTAAGTCAGGAAAAAAAAAATCTTTCAAAATACGAGAAGAAAATCTTGTAAAACACTCCCTTTGTACAAAAACATTGAACAGCATCGTCTCATCTCGTCATTTAGCAAAATGATCCAAGTAAAGGCTTCGAAAGACTTGCACATGGTGAAGGTGGCAGGCAGTGTCATCACGCCTGCTGGGAACAAATTCTTTTGCTTGCTGGAGAGACATTTCTGTATCCTTGTTTTTTTTTTTTTCTTTTCCCTGAGCAGCCCAATAGTGAATAAGCTGAAAAACCTAAGTTTGTTGGGCAGGGTGAGATTTATCATTAAGGATTAATGGAATGTGGGGCTTGGCCAAGGACCTGAGCCCCTGCAGTGTTTTCACATGGTGATAAATTCTGCTGTTGTGTTGGCAGACAAGTGTCTGAACTTTCTGCTTAGAAGTTCTTGAGGTGCACAGGTTTTAGGAGTAATCTTACTTGCTGAAAGTAGATTGGAGATTGCAAGGGAAAAGACATTCCTTAGCTATCATTTAAAAAAAAATGTTCCTAATTCTTGGGTTATCTGCCAGTTCCACACATAAACACATAGGGTGTTTTTCTATTTTACTCAGAGCAGGGGCGGGACAACCAGTTGAGTCTGAATGTGCCAGTTGGTTAGTTGAATAAAGGGGAAGGACCACTTTCTGCTGGCTTCTGCTAGCGTCGGAGGCCAAGAGAAGAAAAAAATAAATCACAGCCTCCTGGGGTAGGAGAGCTTGAAAGAGTTCGTGATTCACGCAAGCCCAGTCATGGTTTACCTTTCCAGAAAGCAGTCTGCTTAGGGCTTGCATCCTGATGACGTAGTTAGATCAGGAACCATAGTGTGGAGAGAGACAGACAGACCAGGTGCCAGCCTTGTGTAATCATTTTTGTCAAATATAAGAAATTATCGGAGAGGTCATCGCGTTGCCTGGGTGGGGGGCCTCGTGTATCACAGATACAGGCAGACTCGGGACAATTCTCGTCTACACGAAGTGACTTGTCTTGAGTTTTCTGAGCAAACCACAAACACAAGGCAATGCGCACATCTCAGAGGCAACAGGGTGGGATTTTTGTGGGCTTTTCCCCAAATAAAAGAAGTTTTGGTAAGACTTTCTTAGACTCTCAACCGTATGTCATGTTTTGTTTTTGGTGTTTTCCTCAGAAGGTCACAGAGAGCAAGGTAAGTTGTTAAAATGGTTTCTGGATCCATTTAGTGGAACTGTAGAATTCAGGCTTTGTGTGGCTGGCCAGGCCTCCTGTGCCAGGAACAGCTCTGGCCGTGAAGATGTGCCCAAGGCCTGAGATGGTGAAGCCCTCAAACCCCCAGAGGAGCTACTCAGTGCACACGGTGTGGTCCCTTGCGATGTGGAAGATGCCAATGCAGCTTCTGCTTACTCTGCGTCGCAATCAGTTCTGTAATGAAGACCCAGCAGCGTATCTGCTACTTCCCTTTAATTTTACAATTTTTATAATGAGCGTTCTGGTAGTGTGCAAAGTGTCTGTGGAAACGCAGCCAGCATGCTGAGGAGTCTAGGAAGGAACACCACGGTTTTCTGTCTCTGCCTTTTGGGTGAGGTTTGGCTCTAGAGGAGAGAGGTCAGTCTTCTCTCGTTCTCAAGGCTCAGGCCAGAATGGCTTCAGAGTTTGCAGGGAACTTGCTCATGGAGCCATGACATTTCAGAGAACTCGTTCCACCCGAAGAAGGGTTTCCCGTCATTGGAAAGAACAAGATGATCTGGGATCTCACGTCAGGGTTGCGTTTTGGGAATTTCAGCGGGAGGAGGCGTCTTGGTTTTGTTTTGTTTCTCAGGGAGAATACTGTCAGGGTGCTTCGTAGAGCTGGAGTTATCTAGTGAACTGCAGATTCCCCTTCACGGACAATGAAATCCAGAGCTCCTGAGATACCAGCCTGTTTCCTCCCTTTCTTTTCTAGTCCCTTCTCTCCTCTTTTATCTCCTTGTTCAAATCACACGCTTCCTTTCCTGAGGACAGGAGAGCTGGCAGGCTGCCTATTGGCCTGTTGGCCTCAGTTAGCCTTATATCATTGCAAAGGAATGCGTGAATTCTCCAGGAGGTATGTACTCTCTCTTTCTGTATTAGACATTCACAACCTGCTTCAGGACAGGTCCCTCAGCCAGAATGGCTTATTCTTTCCATATATGATGTTTTGTTTTGGTCATTTGGATTAGATCATCTCATTTTATTAAAGATCCCAAAGGCATCTGTTGGGAAATATTACTCCAACATGCTCTGTAAAGCTTGAAAACTTTATTCAGGAGAATAAACCTAAAAAAGAGAGAACCCGAAGACTAGCATCCTTGGCCAGAGGGTGACTGGGTTATTAGTCAGCAGATTGCCTGCTTCAGACTCTGTGCTTACATACAAGGTCCCAGAGGTAGACCAGGCTGACCACATGGAACCGAGGCCACCGACGGGCATGGGCAGGACGCAGGGTCTCAGGCTATTTCTCCGCTACTGTTTCAATACAGTAGCATGTTGGGGGGTTACATATGTGATGGCAGATTAATCCTTTCTCTTGTGGAAATTTGGTTTTGAAGAACAGCTGTGTCTCCCTTCTGAATTCCTTAATTATTTATCCTCCCTGATATGTTAGACCTTTCATTAGGGTGGTGAATTGCCAAGAGTGCACAGAACTGCTTAGATCATGTAGCGAACAGTGTAAACATTGGATAGGACATTTGAAGACACCACATGGTGAGCCAGGATCTGTAGTTGTACCAAATGTTGTGAGATGGATGGAGGTAGCTTGTGGTGGGACGTTCTTTGTTGGCTTATTTTTATCCCTATAACATGGGAATAGTATATATGCCATTTGCACTTAATTCAGAAGTGTTCTAACAGAACTCCTTTTCAATCTGGAGGGTACATGCCTGTATCTTGAGTTCAGATTAAATCAAGAAAATTACTTATTTCATATATACATACATGAAGGCATGTACATACGTATGTACAAGGGCCAAGCACCTCATGGCATATGTGCGTGTGTGTGTGTGTGTGTGTGTTCTGTATTTGCATTTGTAAACTTGATTCTGTAACTACTGTTCCTTTTCACAAAAAAGGAGATTTTAGCTCGATTTCTTGATCCAGGACTGTTTGCAAAGATGCTTTAAATGATTTTTAAATTATTAGAACTCCCACTTGGACCATGACAAGTGTAAATGATAAGTAGTGATGTAGAACATGCCTTGTTGCTAAGCGTAGCAGCCCACATTCACAAGCGGATTAGTCAGTGATTCCCCTCCCGCTCGTTTTTCATCCTCAGCTTGCAAATTCCTCTTTCGTCCCAAACCATGCTCCTGGGGCTTGCAGTTAGAAGTGTTCACCTCCCAACACACCCCACAACTCCCTGACCTCGTCCTATCAACAGTTTCCGATCTGCAAGTACATCGGTGGAATGATCTTGAAGTTCCTGATGTTTCTGTTTTTCTAGCTGAACTATTCCAAAGTTTATGCATTCCACCGCCTGTCCTTGGACCAGTGGTTTTCCCATTCATAAGAAAGGAAAGTAAGAAAGATGCTAAATAACTAAAACCTTCTCTGAGAATCGTGTTGCAGGAGAACTGGGGAGTTCAGTGTCTCACAAGTGAAACGAGGTTTCTGGAGTGGACAGAGGAACACCTGCCGGTGTTTCTGTTGCTATTTCTCCAAGGCTTTGAAGGTTATAATTAGTTGCTACTGAATGCCTGTTCCCGTGGTGCTTCACAACTTTATTTCTGGTCCACAGTCCGGTTAGAGAACAGGTTAGGTCCGGGCAAGGCCTGCGCGTTTGAATTCGGAGATGGTTGGGATTTTGAGTTGAAGACCATGTTGGTGCTTCTGGGCCATGCCAGCTTAGGGGAGGGACAGTGCTGGCCGAGCTGACTGGGGTGAGGGTTGGTGGTGGCTGGACTGTGAGAGTTCCCTCAAACACCAAGGGCACTCCCTTCTCCAGTCGTGTCTGGGCCGTGAGTTGGAAGGTCACACGAGAAAACCGTGGATTGTCCCCTTTCACCTTCGTGGCAGAAAAATGGACGCATCATGACCCCTGGAATTCTGAGCATAGAAAGTGGGCGGGCAGAGGGTAGAAGTGAATGTTGATGTCCTTCAGATTGAAAAAGAGCAGCCTGTGGCCATCCCTTCCCTTCCCCCATTCTCCTGTGTATATTCCAGGTGTTTAACAAGATATCTGGATTTTCTTGAAATATGCCTTCAAGAGTTCGTCGAATAGGGAAAGTTGGGTTTTAGGTTTCCCGTCAAAACCCCACCTTTGGAAAACCCAAACTATATATGTCAATGGAACAATCCAACAACTGGTAATCAGTGGTCCTGAAGAGGAGTGAATCCTTAGGATGGTCTAGGGGGTTTGCATTAGGAGGACTTAGGTGCCAGGTTATTCGAGAACAAACCCATCTTCATCTGCCTGCTAAGGCAACATCACCATGGTGATGTTGAGTCTAGTCCTCCAGCACCTGATTGACCCTGAGGGGCCTGGAGTGGTTGCACTGGGAATAGGAGATAGGGGCAGGGGGTGGTGCCCGAGTGATTTGGAGATGCATCTCATGACCTTTTGAAACAGCATTTCTTTCTTTCTCGGTAGTTCAGAAGCTTCCTCTTCTGCTTTTGATTTTGCTGATTTGGTCAGTGGGGGAAGAAGATACGGCTAATCTCATTATCAAAGTAGTATTTTTTAAAAAAGCACGTTGAGAAGAGATCAAGGCTTTTCACTTTCAGTGATGATTTTGGTAGCAGATCAGTGTCTCGTTTAGCCTTTTAGGGTTGCTGTTCTTTCTCGGTTGATGAAACAGTCCAATATGCGAGAGCGTATTTCTCATCTTTGCTCCCATCTTTGTTGTCGGTTTCTCAGAGGATTACCATCTGCTGCAAAAACATGCTCGGGTTGATGGATGGGTCATCCTCAGGTCCAGTTTTCTTTGTCTCTCTCCTCCCCTGTTCCTGGCTCCTCCTCCTCCTGTCGCTTCTGGCCCGTGTGTACACCCTCAGTCTCATAAACACATCAGGCTTCTGTGTCTTTGATTGTTAAGGCCATGCTGGCAATTTCTGTTTTCTTCTCCTGTCAGTGTCTCCAGGAGAAATGTGCGCACAAAGACAAAATGGCTTTCAGCGGAGGCTACATCCTCATTTCAGGACTCAGATTGAAGGCCATTCAGTGGGTACCTGACGCTGGTTCTCTCGGCAGCCTGGAGATTAACCTCTTCTAAGGCTCTGAGCTATTTTTGAGGTAGAGTCTGCAACATTAAAGCTAGAACCCATTAGCAAATCACTTTCATCATCTCTTCTTTTTCCAAATCAGTGGCTTTTTTTTTTTTTTTTCTGATCTCCTAACCCTTTAATCTCCTTTGTAGCGGAACAAGGAGACGGTTGGTTTGTGTTTGCATCCAGCGAAGTTTGAATCCTTGATAACAGCCTTGGAAGGCACCAAGATGTTAGAGAACCGTGCAGAGAGATGAGTTTCATCTCGGGTGGATGACTTCATGCCGAAGGTGCCCTGCTTTTTCCATGGGCAGATCCGTCATTTTGGGGGGTTGATGTTGTGCAAATTAGGCTCCAGCTTCCCAAAAGACACCCAGCAGAAAGCCTTTTGTTGCGTTATTTCTAAAGGCTTGAAGTTTTGAAGGGAAGAGATTTTGTTTTCCTCTCGGCTACACAATGGAGCTTTCAGAGAACCTCTTTTAAAAGGAATAGCTACAGCCTTTGTGTTGAAGGGTGTGCCTGTTGGCAGGGTCTGCTGATGCAGACAGACTGGCTGGTGATTAACAAAGGTCATTAGACTTTGGAATCTGGCAAGCAGAGTCGGATGGTATGTCTTCTGTGTGTGGAAGGACAACTCCCAAGAAGCCAAGGCATTCTGGAGGTTCCCCCCTCCAGCCCACCCTCACCCCCACCCCCCACCCCAAATCCTGCTGTAGCCCAGGGTCTGGTCCAGGACTGTCCTGCAATAACCAGGGCTGTGCTGGGACTCAGGACCCAGCCCATCAATCATGGGATAAAAGAACCTTCGGAGATCCTGGTGAATGACATTCGAGGAGGAGAAAGGTGCTGCTTTTTCGGGAAGGGAGGCAAACAGTTCCTTCTTTGTTGGGAGGAGAGGAGCAGAGGGGGGGCCCAGGCCGGCTCCCCTCCTGTTCATCCTGAGAGCCCGCCCAGCAGCACCCCAGAGAAGCCATGTCGTGCTCGGAGGAGCAGCCCTGAGCTAAAATGGCCGCACCTAAAGCCCAGAGGACTAGGGCAGCTTAGTGAGTCTTAGAGCTCGAGTGACGCAGGGGCTCCTATCTCTTCAAAGTGTGATAAACACATTCAGCAGAGCTGTGGCTTGTTTGGCGGAGATGAAAGGACTAAGCTGGGGTGGGGGTGGGGAGCGCACACTGGATGATCTGCTTGCTTCTTCTTTTTTTTTTTTTCCCCCTTCTGTGAAGTGTTCTAAATGCAGGAGGAGTCGTCTGCACTATGGAAAAATTTGTTTTCAGGTCTAATGGGCTAGGCGAAAGGAGAAGTGGGGTGGGGCCTCCGGGACGGCTGTAATTTGATCCAGAGCTGATAGCAACCTCTTCCACACACGTTGGGTTGGGGCGGCTGGGACATAAAAGCTGGTGGAGCTGGGAATATGGAGACTGAGTTAGCTGCAAAGACTCTGGTGCACCGTTTGTGTGTTTATTGGGGGGGAAAAAAAGGGATAAATTGCTGGGTGGAAGAAGAGGAGGTAAATAGCTGTGTCTCACTCTGCAAGCTCAGGCGGTCCAGAGCTGGACTTGCCAGAAGTTATTTTAGCAGGCGGTATCAGCAGGAGCATTCTTTCAGAGAAAATCCTGCCATAGTGCCTTGCACTGCTTTGACATATCACTAGATGTTCCTCCTCCTGCAGAAGTCATTGCCCTTTTACAATACAAGTAGAGAACGTTTCCTATGCAGTAAAAGTAGAGAAAGATGTGGCTTATGACTTTAGTTCTTGGGCATCTGGTTCTAGATTACAGCAACTCAATAGAGTTTGCAGCGAGCTCAGTGAAGTAACTCACTCATTAAGATAATAACTGGGTATCTCCATGCAGGATGTAGGTGACGAGAGGCAGGACTGTGCCTTATAGGACATTTTTTAACTTCTTAACGGTGAGCCTCTCCATTGAGTTCTTGGGACACTCTCTGTATCTTTCAATCACACCGTAAACAACAGAACAAAGGTAGCTGGGCAAGTTTTGCTTTTTTCTAAATCAGGTTCGCTGCCTTTTTTTTTTTTTTTTTTTTATGGCCAAGGAGGCACCTCACATTTGTAAAGGGCAGAAATGGAAAAAAGAGGAAGTCCTGACTTAGGAGCCATTCTTCCAAACCACGCCTTTCTGTCGCCTTAATGTAAATGGAGGGTACCAAGGTGCAGCCTGAAACTCGGAACTGGACTGTCATATGAAGTTGCATGTTTGAGAATCTCGTGAGAAATATTTTATGACCTAATTAGATTAGAGAAGCTGTTAGGTTATAATTGGTAGGTAGTAAAAAGCAAATAACCATTTAGCTCATGAAAAAAAAACTAAACTGTTTGGGGGAGGGAGGAAGGAGGTGTACCCCAATATCACTTAAGATAATAGAAGAAGAAAATGCACAATAAAATCTCTTGTGACTGCCACTCCGAGATTCAATGCACATTCACCATTTGGTGATGAAACATCAATTTTCTAGTATTAAAACAGCTAATGAAGACTGAAGTTTGTCCTTTCTTCCGTACAGGCCTCCTGTTTACTTCTGAGAAGGTTCTGGTTCAAAAAGAAAATGGGTCCCAGCCAGAATCAAAATCAGTATTAACTTTACCAAGAAATTTGAATTCAGTCAAGCAATTCAGAAACTGCTCAAACTTTGGAAGTATTCAGGGTTTCCTTGACAAATGGCGTTTGAAGATATATAATATCAAGCTTGAAAAAGTTTATCTGTTTCTTTTTCCCTTTCTTTGAAGTTATGAAGTCAAGGGCATCATCCCTATTATGTCTGACTTTCTTTCTTTGGCTGGTGCTTAATCTGGCCAAGTTCAGCGCGAGATCTGCCGATGCTGGAAATTTTTCCATTCGTGGACTTGCAGCCTATCAGCTTGGGGCATGCAGTTAGCACAGTCCTTAAGGTGTTTTGTTCTGACTTCTGCCTCAGGTTCCTAATGTGAGAGAGTAGACCCAGATCATGGAGGTGCTTCAGTGCGATGGCTGTGACTTCAGAGCACCGTCTTATGAAGATCTCAAGGCTCACATCCAGGATGTCCACACGGCATTTCTGCAGCCGACGGACGTTGCCGAAGACAATGCGAATGAGCCAAGATCTGGGTCCATGAACGCCAGTAACCAGACAGAGATGGAGTTTTCATCCATAAAGGATGAATTTGCAATTGCAGAGGATTTATCAGGTAAATGTGTCTCGGCCTTGGCATAGCTGACGTATTTTGCTGGCCTCATCTCTCTTGAGCTGTGGTTCTCGACGTACATGGCTTCTACAGAGCTTCCTGCTCTTTGTGAGCCATTTCTGTGGTGGAGGCACCATGTTTCTCTTCTTGAGTAGCCTAGGTTTATTGTCCTTTCAGCTTCCTTATGTCTCTTAGTTTCCCTTCAATTTGGAGAACAGTGTAGTATCTTGGAAAGTTCTAGAAGGAATACTGCAGTTTGTGAAACTTACATTTTCCTAGCTCTGTGGCACATGGATAGAGATGAGGTGAGTATCGTATCTGAAGGCCAGCGCTGCATCTTCGTCCATGAGAAGCAACATGCGTATGTTCATCAAGGCTTCATTAACATTCTTCAGGGTCTCATCGTGAGATGTTCAGTCTTTCAGTCTTTTGAACGTGATGTTTATTAATGAAGAAGAATTGAAAAGAAAAACTGATTTGCATGATTGAGTTTCTTGATTCTCTTTTGCTTTGCATTTCTCTTCCCACTTACCTTATGCTCTCTCTTTAGGTCAAAATGCAACTGCGCTGGGGACCGGAAGTTACTATGGCCATAGTCCAGGATATTACGGTCAGCATATTGCCCCTAATCCCAAACCAACAAACAAGTTTTTTCAGTGCAAGTTCTGCGTACGCTACTTCAGGTCAAAAAACCTCCTCATCGAACACACTAGGAAGGTCCACGGAGCTCAAGCTGAAGGGAGTTCGGTGGGCCCCCCTGTTCCAGGGTCCTTAAACTATAATATCATGATGCATGAGGGATTTGGAAAGGTCTTCTCCTGCCAGTTTTGCACGTACAAGTCACCACGGAGGGCAAGAATAATTAAGCATCAGAAGATGTATCACAAAAACAATTTGAAGGAGACCACTGCTCCTCCCCCAGCCCCTGCTCCGGTGCCAGACCCAGTGGTCCCTCCCGTGTCTCTGCAGGACCCCTGCAAGGAACTGCCCGCGGAGGTGGTGGAGCGCAGCATCTTAGAATCCATGGTCAAGCCTTTGACCAAGTCTCGAGGCAACTTTTGCTGTGAGTGGTGCAGCTATCAGACCCCCCGCCGAGAACGCTGGTGTGACCACATGATGAAGAAGCACCGCAGCATGGTCAAGATCCTTTCCAGTCTCAGGCAGCAGCAAGAAGGGACTAACCTGCCTGATGTGCAGAACAAGAACGCCCCCAGCCCCCCTTCCAATTCCACCTATTTGTCCATGAACGCCGCCAGCCGGGAGATGCCCAGCACTAATGTCTCCAACTACAGGAGCTCCGTCGGCAACTCCATCATGAGACCCAACTCTTCTTCTGCTTCCAAGTTTTCACCCATGTCTTACCCTCAGATGAAGCCGAAGTCACCTCACAATTCCGGCCTCGTTAACTTGGCGGAGCGATCCCGTTACGGAATGACTGACATGAGCAGTTCTCCTGCCGACCTGGAAACGAACAGCATGCTGAATGACTCGAGTTCTGATGAAGAGTTAAATGAGATAGACAGTGAGAACGGTTTGAATGCCATGGATCACCAGACAGCAGGCATGTCTGCGGAGCAGCTGATGGGCTCCGACGGCAACAAGTTACTGGAGACCAAGGGGATTCCGTTTAGAAGGTTCATGAATAGGTTCCAGTGCCCCTTTTGTCCTTTCCTCACCATGCATCGGCGTAGCATCTCCCGCCACATAGAAAACATCCACTTATCTGGAAAGACCGCTGTCTACAAATGTGACGAATGTCCGTTTACTTGCAAGAGCTCATTAAAACTCGGGGCTCACAAACAGTGTCACACGGGTACCACATCAGATTGGGATGCTGTGAATTCCCAGAGTGAAAGCATTTCTTCCTCACTGAATGAAGGTGTACTGTCTTACGAGAGCTCCAGCATCAACGGTAGAAAGTCGGGGATCATGCTGGACCCCTTGCAGCAGCAGCCGCCGCCACCCCCACCACCCCCGCCCCCTCCACCACCTCCGTCACAGCCGCAGCCACCGCAGCTACAGACGCAACATCAGGTGCCACCCCAGCCCCAGCCGCCACCGCCCCCACCACCACCTGTGCCAGCCCCGCCCCTGCACCCGTACAAGTGCACCATGTGTAGTTACTCCACCACGACCCTGAAAGGGCTGAGAGTCCATCAGCAGCACAAACACTCCTTCTGTGACAACTTGCCAAAATTCGAGGGGCAGCCCTCAAGCCTGCCATTGGAGAGTGAGACCGACAGCCACCCCTCTTCCAGCAACACTGTGAAGAAAAGCCAGACCTCAATTCTTGGGTTGTCTTCCAAGAACAATTTTGTCGCTAAGGCCGCCAGGAAACTCGCGAATGACTTCCCTCTTGACTTATCACCCGTGAAGAAGAGGACCAGGATTGATGAGATCGCAAGCAACCTGCAGAGCAGAATTAACCAAACCAAACAGCAGGAAGATGCGGTGATCAACGTGGAGGATGATGAGGAGGAAGAGGAAGACCATGAGGTGGAGATCGAGGTGGAGCTGGACAGGGAGGAAGAGCCAACAGAGACCATCATGGAGGGGCCCACCCCCTTCTCTGCCCAACAGATCTGGGCGAGAGATGCCCCTGAGCCCCAGAAGGAGCCCAGCTTCAGAACTGTCACCCATGATTACAACGCCACCAATGGGGCCGAGATAGAGCTCACCCTTTCCGAAGATGAAGAGGATTATTACGGCTCGTCCACGAACGTGAAAGATCACCAGGTTTCCAGTACGGCTCTGCTTAGCACTCCGACTCCTATCTACGGAACTGAGCATAATAATGAAAACACGGACTTTAGCGACTCGGGAAGGCTTTATTATTGCAAACACTGTGACTTTAACAACAAATCTGCCCGGAGCGTCAGCACCCACTACCAGCGCATGCACCCGTACATTAAGTTCAGCTTTCGGTACATCTTGGACCCCAATGATCACAGCGCAGTGTACCGATGCCTGGAATGCTACATCGATTACACCAACTTTGAAGACCTGCAGCAGCATTACGGTGAGCACCACCCAGAAGCCATGAATGTCCTCAACTTTGACCACTCGGACCTGATCTACCGGTGTCGTTTTTGTTCCTACACGAGCCCGAACGTCCGAAGCCTGATGCCGCATTACCAAAGAATGCATCCCACCGTGAAGATTAACAACGCGATGATCTTTTCGAGCTACGTGGTGGAGCAGCAGGAGGGGCTGAACACGGAATCCCAGACGCTGAGGGAGATTCTGAACTCGGCTCCCAAGAGCATGGCCACGTCCACTCCGGTGGCCCGTGGTGGCGGTCTCCCAGCCCCGTTCAGTAAAAACACTCCTTCGAAGACTTTTCCTCCAGAATGTGAAAATCAGAAGGACCCCTCGGTCAACACCGTTGTCGTTTACGACTGTGACGTCTGCTCCTTCGCGAGCCCCAACATGCACTCCGTGTTGGTTCACTATCAGAAGAAACACCCCGAAGAAAAGGCTTCGTACTTTAGGATCCAGAAAACCATGCGAATGGTGTCTGTGGACAGGGGCTCTGCCCTTTCTCAGTTATCATTTGAGGTGGGTGCTCCAATGTCTCCCAAAATGTCCACCATGGGTTCCCCACCCCCCCCACCACCCCCGCCACCAGACCTCAGTACTGAGCTTTACTACTGCAAACACTGCTCCTACAGCAATCGGTCCGTTGTGGGAGTCCTGGTCCACTACCAGAAAAGACACCCAGAAATAAAGGTTACTGCCAAATATATCAGACAGGCTCCTCCCACAGCTGCAATGATGAGAGGGGCCGAGGGGCCCCAAGGCTCCCCCCGGCCACCTGCCCCCATGCAACAGCTCAACCGCAGCGGCTCCGAGAGAGACGGCCCTCCCGTGGAGAACGAGATGTTCTTTTGCCAGCACTGTGATTATGGGAACCGGACGGTCAAAGGTGTCCTCATTCACTATCAGAAGAAGCACCGAGACTTCAAGGCCAACGCGGACGTGATCCGGCAGCACACAGCCACCATCCGAAGCCTCTGTGACCGGAACCAGAAGAAGCCTGCCAGTTGTGTGCTGATGCCTCCCTCGAACGTGGAGCGGGACAAAACGAAACTCCGAGCACTCAAATGTAGGCAGTGCTCGTACACCTCCCCCTACTTCTATGCACTGAGGAAGCACATCAAGAAAGACCACCCTGCCCTGAAGGCCACGGTCACGTCCATCATGCGGTGGGCGTTCCTCGACGGCTTGATAGACGCCGGCTACCACTGCGAGTGGTGCATCTATTCCCACACGGAGCCCAGTGGTTTGCTCCTCCATTACCAAAGGAGGCACCCCGAGCATTACGTTGACTACACGTACATGGCTACCAAGCTCTGGGCTGGGCCGGACCCGTCCCCCGCCTCTCTCACGATGACCGCTGAAGCCAAAACGTACAGGTGCAGAGACTGTGTTTTTGAAGCCGTCTCCATCTGGGACATCACCAATCACTACCAAGCCTTCCACCCCTGGGCCATGAATGGGGACGAGTCGGTGCTGCTGGATATCATCAAGGAGAAAGATGCTGTCGAGAATCCCCTCTCTGCATCTGAAGAGCTGGTGGGCCCGGTGAATTGTGAAAACAGTATGCCGGCTCCGCTCCCGGAGCAGGAAGCCGAATGCCCAGAGGACGCAAGACTTTCCCCGGAGAAGAGCATCCAGCTCGCATCGGCCAACCCCGCCATATCCTCCACCCCGTACCAGTGCACGGTGTGCCAGTCTGAGTATAACAACCTGCACGGCCTTCTGACCCATTACGGGAAGAAGCACCCGGGCATGAAAGTGAAGGCTGCCGACTTTGCCCAGGACATCGACATCAACCCGGGCGCCGTCTACAAGTGCAGGCACTGCCCCTACATCAACACGCGCATCCACGGCGTCCTGACCCACTACCAGAAGCGGCACCCGGCCATCAAGGTGACCGCCGAGGACTTCGTGCACGACGTGGAGCAGCCTGCCGACATAGCCCAGAACGACGTGGAGGAGACAAGCAGGATCTTCAAGCAAGGGTACGGCGCCTACCGCTGCAAACTGTGCCCCTACACGCACGGCACTCTGGAGAAACTCAAGATCCACTATGAGAAGTATCACAACCAGCCTGAATTTGATGTCTTTTCCCAGTCGCCCCCGAAGCTGCCGGTGTCCCTGGAGCCCGAGATAACCACTGAAGTCAGCCCCTCCCAGGTCTCCGTGACCGAGGAAGAGGTGGGAGAGGAGTCCACGTCTCACTTCACTACCTCGCACCTGGTCTCCCACACTGTGTTCCGCTGTCAGCTCTGCAAGTACTTCTGCTCCACGAGGAAGGGCATCGCCCGGCACTACCGCATCAAGCACAACAACGTGCGCGCCCAGCCGGAGGGCAAGAACAACCTCTTCAAGTGTGCCCTGTGTGCCTACACCAACCCCATCCGCAAAGGGCTGGCCGCCCACTACCAGAAGCGCCACGACATCGACGCCTACTACACCCACTGCCTGGCGGCCTCCAGGACCATCAGCGACAAGCCCAACAAGGTGATCATCCCGTCGCCGCCCAAGGACGACTCCCCGCAGCTCAGCGAGGAGCTCCGGCGGGCCGTGGAGAAGAAGAAGTGCTCTCTGTGCTCCTTCCAGTCCTGCAGCAAGAAGGGCATCGTGTCCCATTACATGAAGCGCCACCCAGGGGTGTTCCCCAAGAAGCAGCACGCCAGCAAGTTGGGGGGCTACTTCACCGCCGTCTACGCGGATGAGCACGAGAAGCCGGTGCTGATGGAAGAGGAGGAGCGAGGCAGCTTCGAGAAAGCCGAGGTGGAGGGAAGCGAAGGTCAGGACGTCGAGTGGCTCCCGTTCCGCTGCATCAAGTGCTTCAAGCTGTCCTTCAGCACAGCCGAGCTGCTATGCATGCATTACACGGACCACCACAGTCGGGACCTCAAGAGGGACTTCGTCATCCTGGGCGGCGGCCCCCGCCCACAGAGCTCCACCTACCAGTGCAAGCACTGTGACAGCAAACTGCAAAGCACGGCGGAGCTGACCTCGCACTTGAACGTTCACAATGAGGAATTCCAGAAGCGTGCCAAACGTCAGGAGAGGCGGAAACAGCTTTTGAGCAAGCAGAAATATGCAGATGGTGCTTTTGCAGATTTCAAACAAGAGAGGGTAAGGATATGTTTTGATTTCCCTTCCCCCAGGAGGCCTCTCATCACTGGTGCCCACATGCACTACTTCGCTGCCAGCCAGACCGCTCCGGGCTTCCTAGTGACTTAGCTTGCCAGAGAGCTCAATAAGTCGATTAAACATTTCGAGCTTGGTTGCCCCCCAGTCTCTGCTCACCCTTCTCCACGGCCCAGTCCCCTTCCCTCCCGCCCCTCCCGAGGCTCCCCAGGGGAGGGTCGGGTGGTTTTTCTGTATTTCTGCCAAGTAGCCTTCTCCGAGGCTTAGTTCCATGACGACGCTCGCTCTCTTTTCTGAGGCAGTTGTGGGCCGTCTCTTGGTATCACTAGGACTTCTCAGCCATGTGTTGGTTTGCAGTGTCCGCTCCACGAACCTAACCTCTCCAGGAGTAGATTTTTTTTTTTTTTACTTTTTTTTTTTTTTTTTTTTTGGTCAAGAAGTTCGCTCATGGCATAGCTATGCAACGTTTGACCTGCGTTAGTTGAAACGTTGGTTTGAAAACCCAGTAACTTGGTGGCAGTGACGATGAGGCTTCCGCACAGAGATCGTCTCTCCTCACAAGTTGGAACCTACGTGGGTTTCAGAGACTCCGCGTAGTTGGCAGCGCACCACGGCTCTGACGAATTCGTTATGTTAAAAAAAAAAATGCTCGCATATCTCTCCCTTGGTTTTTAACCTGCTAATCCGCCTTAACGTAAAATCTGCTAGTAAGCGACAAGAATAAATGCCGGCCGTTGAGGGAGGGCTCGGAGTACTGATGGCTACCACTGTATTTTACCAGCCTTTTGGTCACTTAGAAGAGGTGCCAAAGATCAAGGAGAGGAAGGTGGTGGGCTACAAGTGTAAATTCTGTGTGGAAGTGCACCCGACGCTCCGGGCCATCTGCAACCACCTCCGCAAGCACGTCCAGTACGGCAGTGTCCCGGCCGTGTCCGCCACCGTCAAGGTGAGAACCGGGAAGGTTTGGATGACGAGCCCTTGTGGGAGCCGTTCGAGCGCCTCTCTCGCGCCGCTGCTCAAGGCCCCTCGGGAAAGGGCATGCCCGAGCCGGGGCGTTCCTGAGTTGTGCTGGGATCGGTCTGGCTTGTTGTGATTTCGTTGCAGGTTGGAGCCTCCTCATCTTCCGTGTGTCGACTCGGTTGCGTTCGATCTGGTTCCCTTCTGCGTGGATAGTTTGTTGGAAACAGAAGATCCGGGCCTCTTGGGACTGAAGGCTTTGGGTTACCGTTCTGTGCTGCATTTAGTGCCGTTAGGTGTTTGCTCTTCCAGAGTGGCCCGAGCTCTGGGGAGGGGTTCAGTGGGTTCTGTTCCCATCCTCTTCTCCCACTGCCTGACTTCTTGCTCTTCTCTCCTGGCGGATGTGCAGGGAGCCCAGGAGGATCTGTCTTTCACTTCTTATCCTGGGTCCTCCGCACAGTGTAAGAAACAGGAAATCTAAAACTGAAAGCCTTCAAGTCCCAGTTGACCCTAAGAGCCTGTTGACCTGATTTGTCCCCTCCACCCCATCTCCCCATATGTTGCTGACAAGCGCCTGCCTTCTTCCCCTGACCTGTATGAGGCCACCTGTTCTGAACATCATAATCCTAAGATCAGCCACTGTTTCGATGACCAAGCCGCCATCTCTGCCTTCCAGGATGTTGCTAAGCACTGATCAGCTTTGAGCAGAGAGGTTAGTTCAGGGCTCTGCTCTCTCTCTCTCTCTCTCTCTCTCTCTCTCTGGATACGTGGATATATTTCTGTCATCCGCCCTTCTTGATCTGGCGTCCTGTTTTGCTAACGTGGCATGGAGGTAAACCTTCTGCTCTTCCCACTGAAGACTGATGCCTCGCGGCTGTTGGCAGAGCCGTGGCACTGGGGCTGCAGCGGTCCGCTCCTTGCATGCCATCGCCGAGGGCCCCAGCCTCACGTCCCGGAATTGCTCGAGGGAGACAGAGCAGCTCTTCCTGTGTAATCAGTAATCCAAGGAGCCACCTTGAAGCAACAAACCAGGCTGCTCCTTAATTTTTTGAATTGATTGTACAGCAACCTTCGGCCAAGGGATGAAGTCGTCGTCGGTGGGGTAGGGGTGAGCGCGGTGGCAAAAGAATCTTTCCGTTTCTTTTATTTCCAGAGGAGGTTCCAAGGCTCCTAAATGCCCATACTGCTGTGCTTTTTCCTCTTCCTCCCTTCCTCTTTCTTTCTTTCTCTGAGCCCTAACCCTGACCTGCTTTATGTCAGTCTAGGTAGGATCGCAATTGGAATTTCCTTTTTACGACGGGAGGCCAGTGAGTGAACTGTCTTCAGAGTAGGAGAGCCCCTCCCTCACATTTCCCAGACAGTCACAACTGGTACCCGGATATGTGGGCCCTCACATCACCAGCCTTGCATGGAGGATGGCAGTCGGGCTTGCCCTCCCTCTAGGGGGAGCCAGAGAGGCAGGGGAGGAAACCTTAACCAGAAATGCTGATGAGTTTGGGAGAATGAAGGGAGAGGAGGAGAGCTGAGGGCAATGATGATGGATATTTATTTTGTTGGTGGGGCATGTGTGTGTGTGTGGTTCTCTTAGCAGGAGGCTGAAGACCCTTCCCACTTGTTCCTGGATGGACTGGAAGCAGCCAAAGATGCCAGTGGCGCCTTGGTGGCCCGGGTGGATGGTGAACACTGCTTGCTTGATGGAATGGTGGAGGATGAAACCCGGCCGGGGGGATACCATTGTAGTCAATGTGACAGAGTCCTGATGTCCATGCAGGGGCTGCGTTCTCATGAGAGGAGCCATCTGGCCCTGGCCATGTTCACCCGCGAGGACAAGTACAGCTGCCAGTATTGCTCCTTTGTTTCTGCTTTTAGGCACAAGTAAGTGCTCGTTGAGGGGCCGCGGGTGGCAACTGGGTGGAGGTGCAAGGCGGGTAAGCCAGAGTGAGAGAGCTTGGAGGAGTCGGGAGGCCCTGTTCATGGTTCATGCCTGCTGTCTAGCTGGATAGGCCACCTCCAGCCTCAGTCACTCCATCTGTCAATGGGACCGAGAACAGGAGATTGTCTGCTTAACATCAGATTTGGCAAACTGAGGCTTTAAAACAATATATATATATATATATATATATATGTTTTTTTCAGATTCTTTTCCATTACAGCTCATAGGCAGTTAAAATTTTATTTTTATTATATTTTAATAAGGAAGCATCCTTTTATTCATTTTCTTTTTTTTGAAGGGGGGTATTAGGTTTATTTATTTTTTGTTTTTATTTATTTTAATTTTAATTTAATTTTATTTTAAAATTTATTTTATTTAAAAAATTTTAAACTATTTTTAATTTTATTCATTTATTTTTATATTTATTTATTTTATTTTTTAATGTATTTATTTTATTATTTTTATTTTTATTTTTATTTTATTTATTTATTTTATTTTAAAGTACTGGGGATTGAACCCAGGACCTCATGCGTGCCAAACATAAGCTCTACCACTTGAGCTATACCCTCTCCGCCACAGGGATTTTTTTAAATGATGATTTTGGAGATATTGCTATGACTTATACCAGGAAAGACCAGAGAATAGATGAATTTACTGGTGGCTCTGTCAAACATTCATCCAGAACCTAATCATCATTTAAGGAAGTTAAGTTCCATTTGGGAAATTGGGGGACTGAGGAGGTAAAATTAGGACTTTTAACCCATGTAACCAAAGAATCATTGCTTGGGATTTTTAAAAAGACCTGGAACAGGTAAAGAAGTTTATCGACACCAGAGAGATGCTTGAAGTACAGGGGCGTTGAGGAGAGGGACCCTCCTGTTACCTAGCACAGCTCTGAAATTGCAAATTTGGAATTTTTTGTGTGAGGCTTTTCAGGGTGATGGGAAGAGGGCTGGTTCTGACAAGAAGCAACCTTTTCTTGCCTTTCTCTTTCAACTGTATGTGAGAGAGAGAGAAATACTCAGCAACGTGTGCTACAGTATTGGATGAAGGTGACTGATTGTGAGGCTGACATGCTGTTTATTTTTATCGTAATTGAAAATAAATGATGGGCTGTTTGCTTCTTAAAAAAGATAAAGTGCTAGTTAGTGGTTGTTGAAAGGCAGGAAGAGGCGATGCGTCTACAGATGTCAGATGGGTTGCAAACTCTTTTATGATTATATATGATATATAGAGAGAGCCTGATAGCTAATCTTTGTCATCAGATTCATGCCCTGGCCTAAGACTTGGGTTGTTCTCAGCAATTCTGTATTTGTTGAACAGAAACTAACAGGTTTTCTAACACACAGAACCTCAGTAAATCGTTGTGAAGAAGTGAATGTGCCTTGTGCTGGGCACCGTTCTAGAGGCTTTGGGGGAAAATAAAGATGCATAGGACATGGTCTGTGATTGAAGGGCACTTAGGGTCTAGTTGGGTTCTAAATAAAGCCAGTACACAGATGACTCCGCAAAATAAGGCCCATGTCTTTAAAAAATATGTCAAGAAAATGCTGTGAAGTTTCAGAGAAAGGAAATGGTCACATCCACTTTGGGAGAATCAGGGAGGGTTTATGGAATAAGTTTGAGTCAAGTAGGGAGATAGAACTTGACTAGTTTGGAAAGAACACACCGTGTGGAGGGAAGGAGTCAGTGGGGGCCTTGAGGAACAGTGGGGGCTTTGGGGGAGGCCCAGCTGGTGGTCTGGTTGGAGGAATCTTTAAGTGATACATAAAGGAATAGTGGAAGGTAAAGTCTGAGTACTGGAGTGGAGGCCATCTTTGGAGTCTTTGCATGCGGAACCAGTAATTGACATTACTGGTAAGAGGAAGACTCTGAAACCAGTGAAGACATCCTAATCGCTCAAGTTTCTTGAGCCTGACTGTGTGCCAGGAACTGCACCAAGTGCCTTCAAGTGTTATCTCATTTTATTTTCAAAACAGCCCTATGAGCTATGGTCCTATTATTAACTCCATTTTATGGATGAGGAAAAGGAGGCCTTGTCATGGAGAGGGGTTATGTAACTTGCCCCAGGCCACACGGCTTATGAGTAATAGCCACATGGCACGGAGGTTTCCAGTTTGGTTGACAGACAGAATAGTAGTGCCCTTTCGAGAAACAAAAAAAATGAAGGCGAGAATTTGTTTTGGATAAAAAGGAAACAAAAACCAACTGATGTGTTGGTTTAGGGCTGGATAAGTCTCAGATAGCTAAAGGACCTCCAGCGGGAGGTGTTCTGAGGCCACTGAAAATGCTGCTTTGGAGCTGGGAGAACATTATCCGTTTAAAGGGTGAGCAATTCATCCCCATGTGAGTTATTCAGAATGGAATCTAGTTCTCTGGGGGCACTAATACAGATTGGAATGTCTGCCCACACCTTGTTTGGTAGGTTTAGTATTTTTTTTAGAGTAGCAATTATTTTGAAATACTGGGACTTCATTATAATTGAATGATTTCCTTTAAGTTGCTTCTGGAAGACTGATAGATAGCCAGCATGGTTGGGTTTATCAGAAGGCACGGCTGGCCTTTGGAGCACGTGACTTTCTTTAAACACACGTACACTGGGCCTTCCTCTTTACAAAGACCTTGGAAATAGCTCAGCGCAAGTCTTTCAACCACTTTGAAATCTCCCTGCCCCACTCAAGTGTTCATGGTGGAATTTAGATTTAAGAAGACAGACAACCCTTTTTAAATACAAAGTTTCTCTAATTCCCATTTAAAAGAAAATAAGTTGAAGGACTATTTGATAGGCATTCCTCACTGACTTGGTAGAAAACTTGAATTTGCCCATCTTTCGCCTTTTCTTTTTGGATGCCCTCTTCCAATTTGCAGTGCTTCAGAGAAAGTAAGGCAAGAGTCTCCCATGGCCTGTTACCATGTGGTCTCTCGATGCAAAAAAAACCTCTTGATCTCTTTCTTCCTTTCGCTTTCCCTTCTTTTAGAGTAGGTACAAGAACTCTCGCTAGGTGTGTATTTTTTTTTTTTTTCGCTAAGTGTCATCATTGGAAAGTAACAAAATGATTTTGAACAGCTTAGAAATGGAATTTCTAGAAATGGGCAGTGAGAAAATGTTGGATGCAGTTTTTAATCTTGTCATTTCCTTTCTTTTTTTCCTTCTACATCAAGTTTGGATCGCCATATGCAAACCCACCACGGACACCATAAACCATTCCGATGCAAACTCTGCTCCTTCAAGTCCTCCTACAACAGCCGGCTGAAGACACATATCCTCAAAGCTCATGCTGGTGAGTTGCTGTTTGTGGAGCACAAGTTTCCCGAGTTTGAAATCTAATGGTTTTTTTTTATTGAGTAATATTTTAAGTCTCTTGCTCCATACACATGAGAATTAAGTTTTTCTGGAGATGGTTGTGTATTCAGTTTTATTTTAATCTAATAAAGAAAAATAAAAATGAAAGCATCACTCAAAGGCAAAATGATACCCAGCCCCACATCACCCATGTCATAGTTGATTTGCGCAACTAACACATACCTACTGACAGATTTCATGCTTTCACAGGTTTTGTTTTTTAGAGAAATTTCTAAATGACCTAGACTTTCTAATGAAGATGCAAGAATTGTTACATCTACTAAAGATAACTTCCAACTAAAATAAAGTTACCATCTTGGGGATGTTCAAAGGGACAAAGAGAACTCAGGGTGTGTGAGATTTCTCATGCGATACCCTTAGATACATTTCCATACCCTAGATGAGGAAAGACTTTGGGTCATGAGTGTCCAGGAGCCGGGCTGGTCTCCATCACTCTATCGTTCCATCTCATTGTGCTTCTATCAGGAGCATCCCTTGCTTACCAGGCTCTGCACGAATAGGCATGTTATAGTCATTGTCTCATTTAATCCTTAAGACAGTTCTAAAGGGTGGGTGTTGCTGTCACCCTCAGTGTCCAGTGAAGCTACAGAGACTCAGAACTGTCCTGCTTTAGGCCACAGAGCCCATTCACAAAGCATTTGACTCCACAACAAAAACCTTCATCCTTGTCCCTAACAAGGTGCTGCCTCCCTCTCTCTTCTGTTCTTCTCTACTCTGCATATGATGGAAGATGCCCACAGGGAGCTAATCAGAACTCAGCCAAGAGAGGAAAGAGGCCTGAGTAGGAGAGGCAGGGGGCAGGGGCCTGGGGGCCTCCTCCCAGGATACCCTTAGTCGTCTCAGAAGCCTGAGTTCACAGTAGCCTGTAGCCCCCTCAGAGGTGTTGACCACCTTTGAGGGACTTACATAAAACACAAAGGGAGACTGGGAAATTAAAAGCCTCAGAATACCTAATTGTACTATCAGAGATTCTTCTAGAGATCCAGTCTTCTCCCTGAGTTGGCTCAGCCAAGGTGTTTAGAATTCTAGTTGAATCCTAGTTTTAACTTTTTCAATCAACTAGAAATCTTGTCTCATTAATCAGCTTCCCTTGTGTGGTTATAAAAACTGGCCAGAACTTGAGTCCTTCGCTTTTGTCACTGCCTCATTTTCTTTGGAAATACGACCTTGTCTCTGTGCTCTTTCCTGAGTGTTGGGTCCTGGTCCTGTTGAACTGGCTTTATGGAGTAAAATTACTGAAGCCTTTGGATGCCATAAGCCCACTGGGGGCAGGGGATGGGACAGCAGACTAACTTTTCTCTATCTGATAGGATTTTAATATCTCCTAGGAAATGTTACTAAAAGCCATGAGTAAGAGGCTTTAGGGCTCAGACCACTCTTATTCTGACTTGTGTATGTTGCAAATTATTCAGCTGGGACACCATCCTGGTGAGCTTTTCCTACCAGTCTCAGCCTTGTCAAAAGCACTTTACCCCAGTGGGTTTTGGGTAAGTGATTTGACTTCAAAAAAGTGCCACAGGCTGCATGCTGACTCCAGGTCGTTGGGCTGAAGTGTATGTTCTGGGAGCTGACCGAGCAGACCAGCCGTCTGGGCTCACTGGTTGGCAAGAAGGAAGCATCCAGAGAGAGTGGGAGCAACATTAGCCAGTTCTCTGCACACCTTGGAATGTTGGTTTCCATGACACACAAGTGGTTTGGCTTGGAGAAAGACAGATCATTTTCCAGAAGACTCTTGCCTCATCTTGTCTGTTCTAGATGGATTATTTTATTTTATTTTAAAGGGTGAAAAGTAGTGTGGAGTAGCCAAATAATTTGGATTTGAATTCTCTCTCAGGTTATGCAACTTACAATCACCCACCAAGGTTCATAGAGCCAGGCTTGCACTGAAAAATTGAGAAATGGAATAAGGAGGGCAGAAGTATTGTATACAATATGACATACGTGTTTACTATTTTAGTATGTACCATTGTTCACATCCAGCTTTATCCTGTAACTCTTAGGTAATTGTTTGGGGTAGAGGGGGAATTGACTGATGTTCTTGTTTGGGTCCTCTGACTTCTTGAACTATTCTGCCCTGGGCTGTGGCATGTTGCATCATGCAAGGTTTTCTGTAGTTCTCTTTAAAGGTTTCTTAGAAATGCATGCTCTAGGGGTCATCAGTGGTAAAAAGGAGGCTTGATGCAGAACTTGGGATGCTGGGTTCATTTCACATGAAATCACTTAGTAATTTTCAGGTTGGCGGGAAGTAACCATCTCAGCAGGGTAGAAGTAAGGCTAGAGGTTTACCTGCTCATTCTTGCTTTGCTTTGGTGAGTATTCATCTGTAGAGTGTCAGCGTGGACCTCAGCTTACATTCACTGGTCTACGGAAGTTTCATTACTAACGATCTCTCTCCTCCTCTCATTCCTCTACTTCCTTCCCTTTCCTCTCCTCTGGTTTTTAAATTTCACCTTAAAAATACATTTTAAAAATACATGTTCATTAGGGAAAGTTTGAAAATGGAAGAAGAAATACAGGCAGCTATCCATAATCTTATTATCTTACACCACTGTTGTTAATATTTGATAATATTTCCTTTAACCATTTCCTCTATAATTACTTTTCAGAGTTATAATTTAATCTAAAATGTATTATGATTTTCTATTTATTTTTCTGAGTATAAGTGTTTTATTTTTCTGTTATTACAGACTGTTGAAGAATTTATTTTAGCAAATGATAATTCATCAAGAAGATATGCCCACATTTACTTACTCATTTCCCTGTGGGGGGAAATTTAGGTTATTTCATACCTTTTTGAAGCATGAATAATGTATATTTCTAAATTGAGATTTCTAAGTATTAATGGATATTTCCTTAATGTACACTCTCAGAATTGGAATTATTAAGTCGCAGGCATGAGCTTTCTGAGCTTATTATTATAAAAAGCAAAACTGCTTTCTGAGTTGATCATACCAGTGTGTGTCAGTCCCACAACATACGCATGCCCAGTTCACACCTTTGTTTCTTAAACTGCAATTCATTTAAAAGCTGACTTAGAGCGAAAGTAAATCATACTCTCGTTTAATTTGATCATAGTGATCTGTGCTGTATTTCCGTGGTATAAAAAGACTGAAAAGAAAAATACTTATTTTTACGTCCTTTTTATTAACGAAAAATGTTGGAGATACGCACAGACACAGACACCCACGTTTATATACATACACCTCTCTCTGTTCAGGAAGTGACTTATTTTTGCCCATTTCTACCCTATTGATCAGATAGGGAAATGGAGTTTTATGCCTAGGTTTGTGAACTGCTCCAGAAAAACCCCACATATAGAATGTGTGGAATCGAGGTGGCATGGAGTCAGCAAAGAAGTAAAGCATGAGAATAGTACAACAGTTGCACTGAGTGCCTTCATGCTCGGAAAGCCACTGATGGACTCTTGGAATAAGAAAGAAGCATATTCTTCTTGGGGAGGGTTTAGCTCAGTGGTAGAGCGCATGCTCAGCATGCATGAGGTCCTGGGTTCGATCCCCAGTACCTCCATTAAATCAACAAACAAACCTAATTACCTCCCCCTGAAAAAATAAAGAAGCATATTCTTTTCTGCGGATGATACAAAGGCTACCTGGAGTGAGAACTGTCATGGTCATTTCTAGTATAGAGAGGGAGAGAGATGGGAGACCTTACTGAGGGCGCTCCATAGGCATTTGGCTCACTTCTTGCTGGGGAATCAACCGTAGGCTCGTCCCTGTCATAGAGCATGAGATAAAGGGGGACCAGGTCCCTGGGGTACCAAGCTCGCAAAGGGCACCGATCCCAGAGGAGCCTGTGGTTGGGGGCAGTGGGCGGGGCTTGGTCTGGGAGGATGCTCAGACCGTGAAGTTGGAGATGGCGCTCTCTCCCAGTAAACTAACCGTGTTATTTTGTGCCCCCCCCCACTACCCCCGCCTTGTGCCTTCTCCCCTCTTCCTCCCCCTCTCCCCCACCACTGCCTTCCTCCAGGTGAGCATGCTTACAAGTGTTCTTGGTGCTCCTTTTCCACCATGACAATCAGCCAGCTGAAGGAACACTCCCTCAAGGTCCACGGAAAAGCCCTGACCCTCCCCAGGCCACGAATCGTCAGTCTCCTCTCCTCGCACGCCCACCACACCTCCCAAAAAGCTACCCCGGCCGAAGAGGTGGAAGACTCCAATGGTAAAAACGGGCCTTCTGCCAGGATCAACCCCTTGGGGTGGAGGGGGGCTGGGGTGAGCACTGGTCCTCCTTTCTAGAGGAAAATCTTACCTGAAAACGTGATGGTTTGAGTGAAGGAAGAAAGGTGAAAAGGTTGAACGGTGCAGAAATTGGAGTTGGAGGCGGGGGTGAACTCAGTGAATGGCTGTTTGGCGCTGTGGCCAAGGTGTCTCTGTGCTCCCCGTGCTGCTTGTGGGGAGAGTGCGTGGCGTGGGATGGATTTGTGTTGAATTCTTCTGCTGTGGTTGCCTTCAAGAAAGCGGACAGAAGACCAGGAAGATTTTTCTTTCTTTTGTTTTTCAATCATTTTAATTGTTCGGGGATTTTTTGTTTTATTTGGGGTGGAGGATAATTAGGTTTATTTATTTACTTTATGGTGGCACTGGGGATTGAACCCAGGACCTCATGCATGCTAAGTGTGCACTCTGCCACTGAGCTATACCCTCCCCTGGATTTGTTTTTTATTTATTGTTTGATATCCTGTCTTCTTCTAAAAAACATGTGTGCTTTGAAGTATTTGGGGTGCAAGATGGGTAAGTTGATGACACAGAATTCAGAGTAGGAATGGAAAGGGTTGAGTGGGTGGGGAAGTGTGTCTGATCCCATCACAAGTTAATTTAGGGATAACCAGTGATTCCTTATATAGCTGAAGGGTGTTGAGGAAGCATCAGTTGGAAGGAGGGTGTAACCGCCCACTTTTTGGAGCTTCAGACCAAATCCAGGAAGTCATGGAGTGGGGTCTCCTCACTGGCGATGTAAGCACAGACATAGGAGAGAGAGAATGAATGTGAGAGGTGGCTGGTGTGGCCTAGGGAGCAAAGGATGGTTTACTGTTTTGATCAGACCAAGAAACAGAAGGGTTTCCATTACTCAGCTCACCTCTGGTGACTACAGAATCACGTGCTTCAGGGAGAGGGAGGGGGTCTGTAGATTCCTAACCTAACCACTGGAAAAGATCTGCTGTCTTCCTGACCCTCTCCTGCTTGAATCCTTCCTGCAGCATCTCTAGTAGCCAATTATCTACCACCAGCCTGACTATTTCCCAGGTCAGGGAATGGGCCATTTCCTAAGGTCTGCTGTTCCCTTCTTGGGAGGAGCTTCGTGGGCCAGAAAGAAAGTTCACGGGCTCTTTGGAACAAAGCCTTGGCTTGGACTCCTACATCTCTCAGTGCCCGCTGTGTTTTCCTGGGCAGTCTGAGCTTCCTGCACTCACATGTAAAAGTGGGTAATGATACCTACCGCAACCGACGGCCTTGGGAGGTTAATGAGAACAGGTAACACGTGCAAACACCCGGCACATAGGAGGTATTTAATGAATGGGCATTTTATTCCTGCAATTTACACCTTTTGGTTGCAGTTTTGGCTTTGGGGACCATTTATAACAAGTACAAGCTGGGGGTTCTTCTTTATGTAAGGATTTAAAAAGATAGACCCTTCAGGTGACCTGAAGTTCTGGCAGCCCAGTGGGTCAACATGGTCTAGTCATCTGACTGTCAAAAGAGTAAATGAGTAATCTTCAGTCAGAAGGTCTGTGTGAAGACAGCTGTCGGGGGAGGGGGGGAGCAAAGGAAAGGTAAGTCCTGGGATGCAGAGCTGCCTTTGTTGAGCTGGAGAACTTGGTGGTCTTTCCTTTGTAAATCAGCAAAAATTAGGTGAAACACAGTAACTCCTCGGTGTTCCTGTCTGCAAGGGCTTCGCTTTCACGAAGGAGGCTGGTTATTACGTGACTGTGGCTTGTGATGATGTGAGCGCACCAAGTCCTCGCTGTCGTGTGGCAGTGTTTGTTATTGTTGTTTTCCAGGAAATCTTAAGCGTCCCGGAGCCCAGGGTGGGAGCGGGGTGGGGGGAAGCACCCACGAAAGGCTATGGAAGATGTCTCCTTTGCGCCTTGAGACCCCTCCCTCCCTGGCAGAGGCTACAGAGGAATAGAGTTTGGTCAAATTCCTGAGTCTGCTCCCCGCCGAGAGCTGAGAGCTGCGAGCTGCATTGTGCTCAGAGGAACCCGAAATAAATACTGGGCCATTCTGGCCATCCTGCCGCTTAAAATCAAATGTTTAGAAGATGTTATCAGCATGGTATTGCATTAACCCCAACCCTATGCCTGAAGCCTGACTTTTTTGGGGGTGATTTCAGATTTTAGGTAAGGACTTTGTGGGGAAGGGTGGTTGCAGAGATGAACGTGATGATTCGAAGTTGAGTGGTGCTCCCCTGCAGAACGCAGATAGTCTTTATCCAGCCCGGGAAGGTAATTTGCAACATGGGAAAGTGTTTTTCGTTCTCCTTCTAAAGAAAGGACATAGTGACGTTGGGAAGACCTGGATGGCAACTCTCTTTAGTGAGACCTGCACAAAACTCATCGCACCTGTGCTGTTTTTAATGTATACAAATAACCTAGATCAATGGGTCAGCGGTGATTTGTTTAATTTGGGTGGGGTAAAACCCAAGGGTTTCATGCGGGGTAAATGGAAGAGTGGGCTGTTCTCCTGAATGAATAATTCTGCGGAAAGGAAAGTTAGTAGTTGATTCATTCGATAGATATTGTCTTGAGTCCTTCTGATGCAGGTGTTGCGTAGAGTTGGATGCCTGAGAATGACAGAAGAGGTTGAGAGTGGGAAGGCGGTTTGCTAGGGAGCTGAATGGTGGATTCCTAGAAATGGCTACATCTGGGGGATGAGAAAACAGCTGTGGGGCTAGACAGTAGCCTGTAAATCACGCCTTGAATGGGGTTTGAAACACGCATGTGAAATCCAGTTGCACATTTTAACAGGGAGAAGCCATGGGGCGATTGGCTCTCAGGGAAGGTTTCCCACACTGCGGATGCCAGGAAGCTCCGAACACAAGAACCAAAAATGTGTTGCAAGCAGGCCTGGGGGTGGGGAGTAGAGATCAACAACACCAGGGAAATCACCAGCATGTCCTTGGCTTCCCCGTCCCCTCGGGAGGGATGTGAGTCAAACGACTTGACGTGCTCACTGCTCTTTGCAGTGGTCAGATGCTTGCAGTCCGGAGAGCAAGCCAGTCTTCTCTGGCAGAAGGAAACGGGCTGAGCACGAGGGTGCTTCCCAATCCAGAGGGAAGCTACAATGGAAGGAAGCCGGAAAGGTGGACACGAGAAGGTGGAGGGGCGACTTCACCCCTGCTGCCTGGCTGCACACCTGTTCTGCACATAAACAGAGCTCTTGGGCTCTGGGCTCTCTGCCTCAAGGTTCCCCCAGCACGTGAATCCCATATATCTTCTTCATGACCGGTGGTTGGAAAGAAAAGCAGGAGTGATTCTGTGTATATGATAATGGGAAATGACATGTAATTGCTTTTCTAAACAGTGCATTAAGAGGAAATCATAAGGTTGTCAACAAAAGGGAGTTCTCTGCTCTGTTTGTGTTTACTGGGTTCCTTCTGGCATGTAAAACAGAGGACTGGGTTTTAGCAGGCTTTTTCTGAATCTCTGCTTTCAGTCCAGAAAGACACACATAAACACACACAACAGTGTAGTTTAATTATGAGATGTGTTTAAGTCTGAGAAGCTGACTACACGGCATGGCCAGTGGGTATGTCATTTAAAATTCAGCTATATCCTTCGTAAGTGGTCAAGCCAATGGTGACATTCCGTATTTTTCCTCCCTTGAGTTTCCCCTGAAGAATCAATGGTTTTAATTTCTTCTCTCTATCCAGTTATGCTGGACAGAATTGCCTGCTTTAGGAAATAGCTACTATGATGTGCTTAAAACAAAAATCAGACACTCAGACCAGGTGCAAAATAAATAAGGTGGATGAGAATAAGACAGATTTTTAGTCTATGCACTAATGGCAACCTAGGGAAAACACCAAAAACCTTGGTCATGAAATCTTTCCCTTAGTGAGATAGTTCTCAATATAGTCTACCCAACAGAGACGTCTTTGCTAGTATGACTTGGTAGAAAAATGTTGTAAGGAGCTTCGTGATTTTTTTTTTTTTCAGTGAAGGATTTTCCGTTACAACTTTTCAGTTGGCGTTTCTGTTCTAAACTCTAGAATAATGTTTGATAAGCTCTGTTTTTATCAAGACATCTCTCATCAAAGAACCACAGGCACTTCATATTGTATCAAAATCCAAGTCCCCTGCATTGCATTCAGAGTTTACCACTCAGTCACACTTCTCCATCCAGCAAGCCCTCGCTAACAAATACTTAGGTTTCCAAACATCGCTGTACTTGCTGCCCCCAGTATCTAACTTCTTCATTTCCACGCCCATGCATTTGAAAAAACTCTGCGCGGAGCTTGGAAGGATTTCCTCCTTGTCTGCTTCTGACTGTGAGTCTCTGACTTTAACTTCTAAAGACTGACACTTGCTGGCCTTAGCCCTCCTGGTTCCTGATGATCTTCTTGGTGCTCATTTGTACTGGTGGATGTGCTCTTGGTTCTGTCCCCTAATTTTCCAATGGGAGGAGTTAGGTAGATACGTATTAAATATTGGCTTCTTTTAACTGACCACGATTTCCTGGAGGCATCACCATTTTCAACTCAGTTAATTGTCCTGAGTCTACTGACATGTCTGAGTAACTCCACGGAACCAGATTGTATGAAGGTGAAGTTTATTTCATTTCCACTGAAGAGCCAAGTTCCAAAAAGACAAACAATCCAAAGATGAAACCTGGGGGATTGCTCTGACAGGAACTTTCTGACATATCGCTTTGCCTAGAGGAACCAGTCTTCCTTGACAAAGAGTATTCTCAGCTTTGTCATTGTTCCCTGTATAACGAGACCTTCCATAGAAGTGGGAACTGAAGGCTGAGATGGGATGTAAGCCTTTCCAGTCCTCAGGAGGAGACAGGAAGTGTGGTGGCGCTGGGGGAGATGGACATTACTGGTGTGGTCACGTGGTGTCAGAGCCCCTCCTTGGGCCAGGCACACATAATCGTTGACTCTGGGATGGGCTGGCTCGTCCTCTGTGTCATAGAATGTACAGTGTTTGGTTGCAGTTAAATCCAATTCAGAGACGTTACAGAGTGAAACTGACCAACAAAATGTGTAGATTAGTAAAACAACTTTTTATTCTCCCTGAAAATTTTGCATACTTTTAACGTAATGCATAGGTTAGAAGAGATTTGGACTGGATAATTCCTACCAACCATAAATCAAAGATTGGCAAACTTATTGCCAAGGGCCAGATAGAAAATCTTTTCAGCTTTGTGAGCCATCGAGTCTCTGTTACATCCACTCAGCAGGGCCATTGCCATGTGAAAGCGGCCATAGAGAGTGTGTAAACAAATGGACATGGCTGTGTTCCAATAAAACTTTATGTACAAAAGCAGGGGAGGCTGGATTTGGCCCACGGGCAGTGTGTCACTGACCCCAGCCATGGATGACTAGCGGAAAAATTTACAGCAATGCCCATGAAATTAATCCTGTCTTTAATAAATGTCATTATAGACCTTTATATTTAACATACAGACTTTTCCTAGATGTCACTTAAAATATAACCTGACCTAAATATATTCTTTGTTTCACATATGAAATGTGAGGTATTAAAATAGAGCTTTAAAAATATTAGCATGTGAATTACATTTAAGCCTAAAAGAAAATCTCTGAGAGTTGCGTTGAGTCTGGTGCCAGACCATCAGCTCATTTAACCTTGACTGTAGCAGTACTTGACACTTAAAAAATTAAGATCTGAGATGCCTGCTTTTCGAAGAGGAGCTTTTCAGATTTCTAAATAGGTCAGACATAAAATTCAACCTTTAAGAGGATCCAATTAGTTGCTAGGGCATCAGACCTTTCACACGGGTTCCAATTGTAATCAGATTTCTCTTGGGGTGTAAGAAAGGAGAGGTGGTTTCTTTAAAAATGACAATAATGAAATGGAGGCTCTCGAGTGAATAATTGCGAAGTACAAAGATTTACATCGTTTATAGCACATGGGTTACAAGGCATAATTTTAATGGCTTGACCATAATTTTTAATAGGTTCTGCTGGTCTCAAAATTATCTGGCCGGAGAATAGTAACCTTCCCTTTGAGACGTCAGAATTTCTACATTAAAATGTGATTTTGAGTTTATTTTAATGCTTAGTGTGAAGAATGGTATTTCTACTATAAAGACTGAGTAAGTCTGTGACTTCAGTGGTGCAAAGCAGTACAGATGATTTCTGCATCCTGTGTTGTGCATCCGGAAGTCTTCAGCAGTTAAATGATTAAACCTTGCCCTCGTCGGCAAATAGGAAGCCTCCACAATTATCACCACCCTGAAGTTGAATATCATGTGATCGACCCTTCCCAGGAAACCCACCTGCCTGAGATTTCTGTGACTTTTTGAATTAGCCACAGTTTCATGTGCCAGAGGTTGAAAAACATTTCAAGTGTAAGCTTTCCATGTCCTGGGAACTCAGTCAACTCGCCCATCTCCCTCTTCCCATGCCAAGAAAAACATTTGTTCGTCAGAAATACAAGCATATACTACCAAAGCCATTCAGAGCTAGTTCTGAGCAGCTCCAGAATTCGCTTCATAATTTCCACAGCTGACTTTTCCATTGCTTGGTTGGAGATTACCTTACATTCTTCAGAACCTCAGTTGTGGGAAGTGTCTAAAAGGAAGAAGAAATTGACTTTATTCTTTGGCAGAAGATATATTCAGTTATTAGTCTGATCATGTAAAATTACTAGTCTTGGTTCTATTTTGAAAGAATTTTCCTTTGTCTTAATGATAAGGTAATGCCTACCTCCGGTTTTTTTTTTTTTTTTTTTCCCCTTCTGGAACTGGAGCTAGACATTTTCACCCAATTATACTGGATATAAAATCTCTCAAACACTCTTGAGACTTCTTATGATTCCTGAGTTCTCTCCTCTCCTTCACATACTGTTCTGCGCTAGAGGATTTTACACAAGCAGAAGGAAGGGGATTGGATTTGGATGGACTAGTCTATGTGAGCCATGAGTCAGAGGTAGAAATTCTGGGACAGCTTTGCTGGAGCAGAGGGTATGCACTGGGCAAGATGGGCATGTGAAAAAGAATTTTTTTTAAGTGTCAGGATGAGAAGAAGGTGCCAGAAATAACCTCCTTGAAACAACTATTGTTTCTTTTTAAAAATAGAGTCGATGAGTTTTGAGGCTGTGGCCCAGGAAGGCACATCTGAATGATGTACACATTTTCTTAACTCATTCATAAATAAATGACATCCTATAGAAACATCCCAGTGGTGGTGCTTAAACAAAAATGGCACGATATAGAACGGCCGCAGGGACGTGAGAGCTTCAGTAAGGAGGATCTGCGCGTGTTTTTTTCACTGACAAGGTCCGGTTTATGCCCAGGAGGGGCTGTGTTCTCGCCTTAGGGCTCTTCCGCTTTGTAAGCAGTTTCAGAAGCATCGAGCTCACCCAAAAGAGTGGCTGACAGCACAGGGCTCAGCTGAGGTTACATTTGCCTGTGCACTTCTTTTGGAGCAGCCATTCCAGGGCTGGGTTCTTCAGCTTCCTCGGGGACACAGAATATACTTACATGCCTCATGCAGACCACCCTCCTTATGTCCTTGTATGTTCCTGTGCTCTGAGCCCTTCACCAAAGTCACGGGGACGGTCACGTCGAGCCACACAGGACCTTCGAAGCCTTCACTGTAGTCCTTGAGTTTTACACTGCCAGTTCTATTTTTCCTCCCGACCAGTTTTAAAGTCATCCATTCTGGTTTGTCTGCACGTCTCTTTGTTTAATTCCGAAGTGATAAAATGAATCGTAATTTTTAATTCTGCTAACTGCCTTAAATTTGCCATCTAATTTAATACGTCTAATGAATCAGAGGTACAAATTATTAGTCTCATTTTATAGAGAAGGAAACAGAGACCCTGAGGGGTGAAAATGATGAGTCTAAAAGTCAGGAAACGCATATGTGGTGGACCTTGTCTGAACCCAGAGCCCCTGCCCTTTCACCTCTGCGCCATCTCATCAGATTCGCGGCAGAAACACACATCCATAAATGAACCACGGTGGTGAAGACACAACCTCCTCTTAACATGTTTGGGGGTCCTAGAATCCTCCAAAGGAAACTAAAACCAAATTTTGCTATTAATATCTAGAGCTTAAGTTAACAGATACAGTGTTCAGTTAAAAGAGCAGAATCTAATGAATGTGAGATGTTGCATTTGGATTTTAACGGCTGTAGCCATGGAGAACAGAAGGAACTGATGAGTCCTGGGGGGCTTCTTGGAAGAGGTGGGGCTCAAGCTGGGCCTTGAAGGCTGAGGAGGGTTTTTACAGGCAGATAGGAATCCATCCCAGGTGGGAGGAGATTCAGAAGTAAACAAACATACAGAAGAAGGGATCCTGGGACAGCAAGGAGACCGGTCAGCCCGAGACTGGAGGGTGTGTCGGGAAGTTAGTAGGAGGAGAGTTGGTGCGGTGAGGAGAAGCAGAACCAAACTGTAGGGGTCATTAAGACCAGGAAGGGGTCTTTAGATTGTTAAGAAACAGGCTAAACAAAACAAGACCAGTGGCAAGGTCCCCATCCCCTTTGGAAGTGGGAGGGTGCTTTTGAACTATGAGTGCCTTAAGAACACATGCGCATTGAAAGCAGTCATGGGAGGTAGGTATCCCTTTTGAAGATATCTGCAAAGATTTTTTCCTTCTGATTACAAGAGTAATACCTACTTACGATTGAAAGAATAGCTTTATTGCAATACGTAATTCAAAATGCGAGGATTTTCCATAATGCCAGTTTCCCGGCACCCCAAATAATCTAACAACCGTCTGCTGTAGAATCACCAAAAGGTTTGTTCTTTGCATATACAGACAGGTGCTGCTTTGTTATTTTCATTTTTTTTTTTCAAAACTGGGACCGTAATATACAAACTACTTTTTTTTTTTCATGTTTTTGTCTTGAAAGAGTCTGTCACTCATTGACTCACCGTAGTTTTAGAACATGAAGGTCCATATTGCAAAACCAACACCAACAACAAAATTCTCCTTCAGATAATACATGTTGAGTACTTAAAGGCTTCAAGTATATTTGTGTGTATGTGATATACGTATTTAAGGTGGGATGCTCAGAATTACATAAGGCCTTCAAGTCTTCGCCAATCAAAAATTCACTCGTTTATTTCATTTTAAGATTCATTCATCTCCTAAAAAATGACTTAAGTAGTCTCTTTCACTACTGCTTAAGACTTAATACATTTGAAATATTGGCAAATAGTCTGTAAGTTAAATGGCCAAATCAGGATTGCAGACTGTCTAGACTATTGAGAGTAATGAGCTGAAGATGAGGTTCTGCTGGGGGATAGATAAAAAACGTGCTAGGAGCTTCTGATCTTTGCGTTCGCTTGCCTTCCTGGCCATGCCAAATAGCTTATAATTATCGATTACCATTATCTGTCTCCCCAACTAAACCGAGTGCTCTCTGAGGTCAAGGACTGTTTCAGAGTCTTAGCACTTGGCAGGCCATTCAGTAAATATTTCTTGATTTGAATTAGGGCCACAAAATCAACCACACACAAGAAGAACGGGCGAAAGGATAGTTTTAACAATAGTTTATGTGTGAAAGAGCCTGGGAGTTTTAGTGACTGGGAGCTTGGTTATGTCACGCGAGATCTGGAAAAAGCCAAGGGGGTCAGGCTTGTGTGTACCATGATGTTGCACATTTTCCTCAGTCACACCTCTCCCCTCCAGTTAACTAACTTCGGTCTTCCCCGAAGTGACAGCGCCATATCCCTTTCAGCTCTGCAACCAAAGTGACTAATCTTTTTCCTCCAGGCAGCCAAGAAAAGGAGTGAGTACAGTTCTTCCTTTCTGCCACCTGTTGAGAACATTTCCGCTCCCTTCAGTTAATGAATGGTCCCTTTTCAAATGCCTGCTCTCTGCTTATTTCCTTCTCCTTATCTTCTGGAATGTTCTGTCACCTTCCTCAGTGAAGTCCATGCCCAGCTTACAGCCTTCCTTTTCACTCCAGCCATGACCATTGTGCTCTGGAATTTCAGTATGCTACACTCAGTGATAATGCCAACAAATAATTGGTCTCTTCAGCTGGAGAGATTTCCCTCCTTCTTGGATTCCACCACCCATCAACTGTGGCTGGATTTACCATAACCACTGTACCTCCAGCATTCTCAAACCCTTAAATTCTCTCTAACCACTACCCAGCCTAGACCCTCGGGTTACCCATTTCAAAGGGGCTTTCTCCAGCATCTTTGTGTCTTTACCCACCTTGTCCTTTTCTGGTTTCCAACTTGCCAGACCTCAACCCAGAATAACTCTCATCCTGCACTTCCTCTGATTTTCTCCAGTCTTCCTGGCTCTAATCTCAAGCTTTCCCAGTTTGTATGCAAGGTTATCTTTGTTAACCACAAATCGGGTTTACTTTTAGAAATATGAATTTGAGCTTGTTCAGATTTATCCCCCTATAACATCAGTTTATTTCTGAGTATTCTAAGGTGCTTTCCTGAGGGAAAGAGACAGGCTTGGGGTCACAGCCAAGGTGGTAGACGTTGCAAACAGCTGCACTGTTTCCCTTGCCTGCCCCGAAGCTAACGGTGCATAAATGGAGTGAACAGCTCAAAGGTTCGTAGCTGTGGTATCACAAATTACTGTTCTGTACTTGGGAGCTGTGCTTCCTGTTACGCTGATTTTATAGTATTTTAAAATTTTGCCCATGAGGAAGTTTTTAATTAGGAATTCAGAGAAAGAAAGATGAAGAAATTCACATCTACCTTGCAAGCAAGAATAATGTCCGTAAGAAGGAACCACACTTGTGATTAACTCAATTAAAGGCAGACAGGAAAGTATAAGTAAAGTTCCCAACTAACACATTAAACTCCGTAAATTCTATATTTAGTTAACATGGAAATCAGATCATTTTTGCTCCTACATCTATAGTATACTTTTGCATCTTGGTTATGTTACCTGCATAGTGGAGGACTGGGGAAAAAAAAAACTCTAAAAAATAATTAAGTCCAATGTTAAAATACAAGGCAGAAAGATTTACTTTATTCACTCTTTTTTTCCCCCCAGTGTAGCTTCACAAGAAGGTTTACGTTCTTTTCACTCTTGTTTCTTCCTCTTTTAATTTCCTGGGGTATTATCTAAGTCACAGAATCACAGTTTTCCTAGGAAAGGATGTGGGGTACGTAGAAGTCCACCCATTGTGTGTTGCTGGAGCAGAAGAGTGGGAACTACAGGTGGAGGGTTCTGTTTAAGTCAAGAACAGGTTTAAGGTTTGGTTTATTTACCATTTTCTAAACACAGAGAAGGTGAAAACAATGTATGAGAAAGCAGCTTTCATGATACACTGAGTAAATTGGTGGTTTTTAATCCTAGTCGTCGTAATCCCAAAGAAAGGAGACGACCGGACTTGAGCTGGCCGCAGAAAGCCCTGTAAAGGTGAGCAGGGCTGCGCCCCGCCCCAGGCTGGCCGCGGGGACTGGTGGAGCTGCTCCCCTCGGGCCCCTGGGCTTCCTGTCTCCAGACGTATGGGGTGAAGGTGATTGACAGCAACAGGTCAGCAACACATGGGACGCAGGAAGTCCTGCTCCAGGAGTCTGGTGGCCATGGCTCTCCTCAGGCACTCCTGCTCTGAGCAAGCATCTTAGGGTTTGGATGGAACCTCTTCCCCATCTCAGAATGATTTCTCCCTACTCCCACCCCCAATTTTGGAGTGGCGCTGCAGTACTGGCATGGAGCGTGGCTCTTCCTGTGTATTGCTGGGTTCATTTTGATAGAACAAAAGCCAGGAGGACCCCTTTTGACCCAGCTGGAGCTAGTGAACATTAGGGGCACATGATCTTTTCAATATCAGTTTTCTGTAGAGATCATCTCTTAGTATTCTGCGTGGGGATGGGGGACCGCTGAGTTTGCAGTCCACATCCAGAAAGTA
This sequence comes from Camelus dromedarius, assembly GCF_036321535.1. Taxonomy (NCBI): domain Eukaryota; kingdom Metazoa; phylum Chordata; class Mammalia; order Artiodactyla; family Camelidae; genus Camelus; species Camelus dromedarius. The sequence goes on from NC_087445.1 coordinate 55,663,105, forward strand.
CCACCTGCGTTGTAGCCTGTGAACCGCCGGCCTGTGCAGCCTCAGGCGGAGGGCCTGGCCACCTGCATGCTAACATACTTATCTGAGCTGCAATTTCTTTTTTTCTTAATTAAAAAAAATTTTTTTTAATTGAAGTATAGTCAGTTTGCAATGTTGTGTCAATTTCTGGTGTACAGCATGCTGTTTCAGACGTACATATACGTACATATATTTGTTTTTATATTCTTTTCCCTTATAGGTTAATACAAGATACTGAATATAGTTCCCTGTGCTGTGCAGTATAAACTTGTTGTTTATCTATTTTTTATATATAGTAGTTAGTATCTGCAAATCTTAAGCCCCAATTTATCCCTTCCCACCCCCTTCCCCCGCTGGTAACCATAAGTTGTCTATGTCTGTGAGTCTGTTTCTGTTTTGTAAATAAGTTCATTTGTGTCTTTTTTTTTTTTTTTAAGATCCCACATATGAGTGATATCATATGGTATTTTTCTTTCTCTTTCTGTGAGCCATGGTTTCTTGTAGGTAAAATAATGGTGCCTACTTCATGGGACCAAATGAGATAACGTGAAAATGCTTTCCCAGTCTAAATTACTACAGAAATCTCAGACATTATTAAAGCAGAGCAGAAGCAAATTCCTTGTCAATTGATGATCATTTGTCACCAGCCAGAGATTGATGAGGATTTTTTAATGGAAAAGGGAAAAAAAAATTCATGTCTTGCCTTGGAAGCTGAATGAAATCTTTTTACAACATGAACTGTTATTTGGGAGTTTAAAATAATTCAGTGTTTGGAAAGTGGCGTTTAATCTGGAGTCCTGTTGATTTAAATTTATTTGAACTTTGGGGCTCAACTGAACCCACCCACACAAGAAACTCTTTAGCATTTGATGTCCTGATGAGCGAGTGTAATGCATTGAGAAGTCCCAAAGTCAGACATTAGAATGATGATGATGATTAGCATTAATCATTATGTATACATTTTTAATTAATGATAGGTATCATTTATTGTGTGTCTGTTAAATGCTTTACGAACATCATCTCATTTCATCGAATCCACACAATTCTATGAAGCAGGAGCTTCCATAACCAGCTCCCTACTGTTTTCAGAAGGTGGAACATGGACTTTAAGAAAGGTTACTTCCTGTTATTCCCTGGCAGAGTTGAGGTTAGGGTAGAGACGGCCTGACTCCAAAGCTCTGTCTCCTGTTGTCACCCTATCTTCCTAAATCTCAGTTCTCAGATGTGTTATTTTTCCCTTGGAGAGTCTAAAACAGGGAGCTCTCTGAGCTCCAGGAAAGTGCTGTGTTTTAAATATGAAAACCATTCTTAGATTATGACCTCCTGCAGTTTTATTTGGAGTTGCAGTCTTAGCCTCTAAATCTCTTGAAAGAACCAATACTGCCAGCTTACTCTTCCTCACCACTTGTTCAGTTTTCTCAAAATGCTGGAATCTTTTCTGCCATCCGCATTTTATTGAAACCACTCGTGAAGTGACGGCTGCTGGCTGCCTCCAGGGACATCCTCTCTGGGAAGGAGTCGTTCCTTCCTTGTTTACACCTGCTGCCGCCTCTTCTCCTCCCCCGCCCTCTCTGGGATCCTTTGCAATGTGACTTTGGCCCTAGCACGTTAATGAAACGGCTTTTACAAGGGTGGACAGTGACTCCAGACAAACAAGTCCACGGCCTCTGCTCCTGCCTCATCCTTCTTTTTTCGTCCGTGGCATTTAAAACTGCCAACCTTCTTCCAGGGAGATTCTCCTCCCGTGGTTTTGGTCCTACTGTCAGGACCAGCAGGCTCTCCGCTGGCCTCCCCGATACCCTCTCTCTACCCTGTTTTCACTGCTTTTCCTCCAGCTGCCATCACATAGACCCCGCTCTGGTCCTCATTCCTCTCCTCTGCGCGCTCGCGTTCACACACACGCGCAGGCAGCTCTTGCCTTTCCGATGGTGCCTCCAGAATCTCCACCTCTGGCCCTAAGCCCTCAGGTTAAGCCCCAGACCGTCCTTCGCACTCGCTCCTCGCTTTCTCCGCTTGGAGGTCTCGCTCACCCTCCACCTTAAAGGTTCTAAAATGGAACCCGTGAACTTGCTCCCAGACTTGATACCCAGCTAGAAGCCACAGTCCTCTTGGACCGTCCGTCAGTCCATCAGTGGCCTGCTCAGTCCTGTTGTTTCCATCTCCTTACTTCCTCTCATACCACCCCGCATCTCTTACCTAAGCCGTGGCCCTATCCACACCACCTGCAGACTCCTCCCTCCAGTCTACTCTAAGCAAGGCTATGAGCCATATCATCCCCCTGTTCCAACAGCTCTGCCTGGCCTGTGAACACCAAATCCCCTCTCAGCATTCTCCATGCCCAACGCCCAGCTGCCCCTGCTTTCCTCCACTTCCACAGGTCCAGACCCTACCTGTCCTTCAAAGCCACATGCACATTCCTTCACTTCCAGGATGTCTCCCTAGGGTGCCTGCTGTGAGTCAGCACTCCCGCCTCTGAAACCCCACGGTGCTGTGGCTGACCTCTGGGGCGCACGTGGTCCATTCTGCCAAGTCCACGATAGTGCCAGAGAGGGAGCTCACTGGGGACAGGGTTTTTGTCCTATTCATGTTTACATTCTAAACACCTGGATGTTACAATCTCAACATCACTTTGCAGAGTCGATGTCCTATAAATGTAAAATGAAAGTTGTGTCCTATAGAGAGTCATGACAGTAGCTTAAAGCAGTGAATCAAGATTTGAATTTTCAAAGAAAAAAAAAAGGAGGGATGGGGGAGGGTATAGCTGAAGTGGTAGAGCGCATGCTTAGCATGCACGAGGCCCTGGGTTCGATCCCCAGTACCTCCTCTAAGAATAAATAAACCTAATTACCTTACCACCACCACCCCCTACCCCCGGCAAAAAAAAAATTTGTGAATTTTCTTTCTGTATCCAGAGCCCCATTGTCTTCCGGCCTCTCTGCTCACAGCAGGTAGAAATGCCCATGGGCCTTTGCGCTTTTCTTCAAGCATGCTCTGATTTTAGTGTGTGTTTTAGTCATCTGCTAACCAGAGAGCTCTTGAAACATGAGCTCTGATGGTCTCTGTATCTGTCACGTACCTCCCATGTAGTAGATACAATATTTGTTATGATTAAACAAACCATTTTAGAAAAAGCTAATGAATCCAGAAGAATCTTGAATCACTTTACAAAATAGTATTTGGACCACTGAGCTGAGTCTAAGTGAGCCCAGGAAATATGTCGTAAGTATCCTTGGGTTGACACATGGGTGTTAAAACGAAGGAGCAAAGTACAGTCAGAGAAGCATTTTGGATGCTGCTGAAGACGCTGTGTGTGAAAGACAGACCACGAGATCTTGGCTGACGCCGACACAGTTTTGGTGTTTGCCAGTGTGGGGACACACCACTTGGTTTCCTGGGCTGCTTTGTTATTCTCTTGCACTTGAAAGGTTGATAGGGAGCAGAAGAGGTGGCCTACTGAGTTTCCATTTTCCCTTCCCGTAGGTAGGGCCATAATCTATTTCAGATGGAAGTGTCATGCGTGCAGGAGAAACGGTAGGCACTGAGTTTCAAATGAACAGTTCCAGCCTGCTAGTAAAATCCGGAGAGGGGTTCCTCCAGTGGTGTTTTCTACTTAACACCGCCAAGCGTGGAGTCATCGGCCGCCGTCGCTGTTCCATCCTCAGGAATGAGCTGCTAGTTGGTTTTTCCGCGCAGTAGGAATGCATTTACGCCAGGCTGCCTTCCCCATCTGAGAGAGAGATGTTCAGGGCTCTGGGTGTAGTTTATAGGCACAGCAAAGGTAAAAATGTAAAGCCTCTGTCTCACCTGGTTCCTGCCTAACACCCTCCAGTGGCTGGCTGCTGGGCCTCTGGAAGATTCCAAACTCAGCGTGGAGAGCTGATGTTTGCTCCACCTTTCTGTGACCCCACCTTCCTCTCCGGGGTCGCTCCTCACCCCTTCATCCTGCCTCTGTCCCGCTCTGCAGCCCCGTCCGCACCGTCCTGCTGTCACACTCCAGGCCTTGCCGGCCCTTCTTCCTGGAACGTCCTTCTCCACTTCCTTTCACCCAGCTGCCTCGTTACGCCATTCACTGGGCGAATTCTGACTCCTCCTTGAAAACTTGAATCTGCCACCTCCAGAAGTCCTCCCGTCTCTCCCTGTCTGGCCGCCGGGCCTCCTTCCTGTGCCTCTACCTCTCTGAGCTCTCTTTAGTGTCAGAGCGCCCATCCCACTGCTGGAGCCGTCTGTCTTTCCATCTCCCGCGGACCATCAGCTTCTTGGAGGCAGAGGCCACCGTGTTATTTCTGAGCCCCCAGAGCGTGGCAGATTCCCTAGCATGCGTGGGCCCTCAAATGAGCCATTGAAGTGAGTGAATCTAGTCTTCAGGTGTTGACGTTCATGGTACGTCCCACTGGCCACGACCCTCAAAACACCGAAGCACATGGTCATACGGTGGCAGCGCTGCTTCTTGGCACAGACCCTTACATTTCTTGTGTTGAGTCTTGGGCAGACACTCCGTGCCCAGCTGAGCCAGAAGTTCCCCCCAAAAGCTTAGATGCCCTCACTGCTTATGAAACAAAATCCAAACATCCACACAAGGTAAGAAGTTTGAGATAAAACCCTTCATAGATAGAGGGGAGAGCCAACCCACTGACTGGTACATCGGAGTGTGGATCAGATGGTGAGAAGTGCTGTCGAGAGTGGAAACAAGGTAACGGGGAAGAGGCCAGCGTGCAGTGTCGGGTAGTGGGGTTCGGGAGAGGACCATTGATGATGGGGACGATTACCACTCCCACCAGCTGGATACCCAGGGACCTTGCTCCAAGCTGGAGGGGATGTTGAAAAAACTTGAAAGGAAATAGACCCCCAGAATGGTTGCCAAGAAAGTCTCTGAAGTTTGGGAATTACATTTGCTCTGCTGTGCCTTTTTGTAGCAAATTGATCTGTGACCATCCTGTGCGCATTGTTATCTCACAAAACGGGGGTGAGTTGTTGCATTATTCGGGTGGAGCCCTGCCTTTGAGCTGAATCCAAGCACCCCACGATCAGTCCCCTCCCCATGGCAGCTCTCCTCACCCACAGAGTAAGCCAGCAGGTTGTTGCCAGAAAGGGCAGTGCAGTTGGCCGTGCCCAGAATCGATCAGCCCAGAGCTAGCTGCCGAACACCCACCACGTGCCAGGAGCTGGGATGCCTGTCCGTCACATCTGTTGAGAGCTGTGTAAGAGGTGCCCGTTGCACTCCATCCTGCAGTCCAGTGGAGGCTATGTATAGAAAACACTCCATAAACACTAAAAGGCAAGTTATAATTTAGCCCAAAATATACAATGTAGACTTGAATTGCTGTGGAGCTGAGACCCGGTGCCAGGCACTGTCCTTCACACACTACTCTCCTCTGTTCTCCACGGCGCCCTATGAAGGTGCCAGTGTCACCGTCTCCATGTCATAAAATGAGGAACCAGGGGTCTGTTTAACTGAGAGTCCCCACAGGGCTACGAGGAGGCTCGCGTGCGTGCTCTGGGTAGCTGACAAGTTGTCTGCTTCCCGGGTGCTCCCTTGGTTTCCCCATCTGTAAAATGGGAAGTAACACGTCCCATTTCATAAGGTCGTGGTGAAGATCAGCGAGAGACTTAGTGGAAAAGCCCCTGACGCGCTTGCTAGACCTCTAGCCGCTCAGCCAGTTAAAAAGTGAACTTGGGTCTCACTGATCCCTCTGCTTCTTGGAGGCAGACCCCCTACACCTGAGCCCGGCATCACCAGCGATATTCCTGGGGGTGAGTCTGGAGTGGGTGGGAGAGTGTCTTTCCTGAGAGCAGAACACTACAGCTTTCATGGTGATTCAAAATAGAGCTGAACCCGGAGCCAGGATTTTCTTACACTGCATGGGAACAGGTGAAAAGAAAAGGGGAAGAAAAAAAAGAAAAGGGGAAGAAAAAAAAGAAAAGGGTAAGAAGCCCACTGGGTGTGCTGGTTCAGAGACTCCCGCTGCTGGGGGACAATTTTAGAATAACTGTGTGCTTTGAAGTGTGGCTGCTCGCTCCTGTTCTCGCTCAGCCATCGCCTTTCTCACCTGATTTCCATATCTTCACGTAGAGCTACGTGTATCTAAATATATATGCTTAGACTCAGATGCGTTCTTTCCTGTCGATTCGCTAAGCTTTGGAGAAATCTCTGCCTCCGTTCCCTGTGCGGGCTCTCCCCGCGCGGTTCGTTGCAGGCTCTACATTGTGACCGACGCCTTGAAGTCAGTGGGTATCTTCCCTCCGGTCAGGGCTTGAGGAGGAAACACAGTGGCCTGGCCCACGGCCCGGGAGCTCTAAATACCATCAGAAGTTGCTAGCAAGCTCTCGACCGTTGAGGCCAAGTCGCTGATACAAAGAGGCTTTTGTCCTCCGCGTTGTTCATTGGATTTCTCAGCGTGGAAAAGACGTCTGTCCGATCTAAACGAGCAGCAGGAGACAATACTTCCTCATCACGCCATTCAAAAGAGTCCCAGGTGAGATATGCATTTGGTATTGTAAGACCTTCCCAATTAACAGCGGCAGATGCCACCCAGAGTTCCCTCCCGAAAAACATTAGAAAGAGGCTCCTTGGGCACATGTTCATTTTGTTTGCCTACAAACTTCCAGCCGGTTTCAAGAAGGGTTTTTGAGAACACACACTTCGAGTTTACAGATACCTCTTTAGTACAGAAGGAGTACCTTCGATGCTTGCGGATGGCCGTGGCAGAAAAAGAACCTCTTTTCAAAACTGGGGCGTGCAGAAGCCCCAGGGCATGTTCCTGTTTCTCCATTGACTGGCGGGGTGACACGAAGCCATCCCTGCATTTCTGAGCTGCCGCAAGTTCTTACACAAAGTGAATGGTCTTCACTTCATATCTGGGATGAGGGTGCATCTGTGATGGAGGAAAATTGGTAAAACACTTTACCCAGTGAGAAGGTAGTTTAAATACATGGTACCTATTACACTTGTGCATTTTTCAAACATCTGTGCATACCAGTGGGTGCAAAACAGGAGAGAGCTGCACACAAAATTATCTAAAGTGAATCCCAGTTGTCCTGACATGATCTGTTTCTGAGTTCAGACTTATTGCTGATTTAGGCTGAAAACCAGAAATTATGCCTGTGGCTTCTTGGGGTGGCCATGCATTATAAGTTTCATGCCATTCAAATTCTCAGATGTTCCAGAAGCCATTCTCCAGGTAATTAAAAAAGACCCAGGCTTGTTTTGGTAAAAGTGGATCAGTGGTTCAATGGAACGACTCTGTTAATTCAGTGTTCAAAGAGAGAGTGGCATTTGGTTATTTGGATTTTCCTTTGAAATCTGTGTTTTCCAGAGCACTTTTTGAAGTTTGAACTCTTTTTGGTTCTTTAGAACATGTTTATTGAACACCTGTTTTGGGGCCAGGCCCTGAACCAAGTTCTGGGAGGTAATGAACTTTTTAAAAAGTTATGGATGGGTAGATGGATGGATGGATGGATATATTACTTGCAAAGAGATTATTGTCTGGTGGAGGCAAGATAAATTCATCTCCATGCAGCATGTTGAGTACTAGCAGAGGATCCCAAAGGGAGAATTGAACAAGTGTATCTAGAAGGATCAAGCAAGACCCTCATAGTGATGGTAAATTTGAACTGAGTTCAGTTTTGAAAGATGATAAGAGTTTGCCTGGCTGAGAAGCAGAGGAAGGATATTGGAAGAACGTACAAAGAAGCAGTGAAAAAAGAAAGAAAAAGCACACAGAGTGAATGTGAGGAACCTTCCTTGTGGCTGGCAGTGAACGCTGAGTAGGGAGGGTGTGGGTGTGGAGTGGAGTGGTTCTGGGATGATGAAGGCGGGCTGGGCACCAACCTGCAGTGTTTGGATGTTTTACTCTCTAAGAAGGGATGGGTGAATTCCTTGATCATATTTGCTTTCAGTAAAGAAAGGGACCTTAGCACGAGAAGAAACTTGAAAATAGAAAGCCAGTTAAGAAGATTTTGCAGTGGAAGTTGACCAGAGGGCCAGAGCAGAAGCTGCGACAGTGGGACAGTGAGGGGATCACAGACATGAATGTTTCAGGAGGTTGAACCAATATGGCTTTTTTTTGAACTCACTGACTGTAGAGAATGAAAGAGAGAAATGACATAAATCAAGGATTTGTTGTGATTTCATTGACTCGGTGGATGGTGATGCCATTGGGGGAAAATAAGAGAAACAAAGGGGCTTCTCCCTGATTATAGGACCTCGTGAGTTGCAAGTCCAGAAATCTTTGTCTTAGGTCAGACTTGCCTGGATTCCCCCAAAAATAGAAAATGAGAACATGATGCTTCAGGCAAAGTAAGGCTCGTGAGAGACCCTTTCAGTGAACTGAGGGAAATGGGACACTAAATCTCAAAAAGAGAAGGTGGCCCTTTTTTATTTTGCTGTGTTTTTGTCATTTGGAAGACAAACTTTTTGTTTTGGTTTGGTTTTTCCCCCCTGATCATATTTCAAGGTTTTGTTTTCACTCATCAGAATGACAGGAAGTTTTCAGTGTGTGTTTCCTTCAAGTTTGGCCTCAGCCTTATTTTCAGGATTAGGCGTTTGTTTTTCCGTTCACCTCCATGACAACCAAGCCCAGAATTCCTATATATAGTCATCCAGCCTCCATTGTCCAGGGGCCATTGTATCATAATTGTGTGCATCCAGGCCAGGGAACTCTGCTGATGAGAGAAGACAAGGAGGTGCCGGAGTCCTTGGCCTGCAGATTTTCAAGGCAGAATCAAAAGAAGGAAATAAAAGAACGTGGCTGCCTCTTGAGATTTATGTTCCTCTTCAGACACTGACCAGAAGGACTTGAAATGCCTTGTGCCCTAATGCTTAGTTTCTAATACAGTTTTCCTTTGGCCTGACCCAGTGTTCCAGCTAAAGAACCTTTTTGAGGTTTGCCAAAGAAATACTTGGAAAGTCGTGTAGGTGATTTGCAGTCGATGGTGGTCTTCTGGCTGCCAAATTCTGCTCCCTGTTAACAGCACAGAGTGAACAGCAGGTATCTTGGGGAAGAGAGGGAGTTCAATTGAGTTTCAAAGGAATTCAGATAGAACCTAAGACATCTTTAAAATGAAGGAATGCTCTTGAATCTGTGAATCATCTTGACTCTCTGGTCAGTCATCTTGGCTCTGTGGTACATACAGTCTTTGTAACTTAAAACGATAAATAGGTAGGTAGACGGATGGACAGACAAGCAAACGTACAGGATTGAATTTAAGACAGTTGTTCATAAATTCAGGCCAGCAGACTTTTTCTTAAGTACCTGTATGAAGGGACCATGAGTGTCTGGCTATAAAAGCACATAAGATGCTGTTCCCATCAATCTAAAAAGTAAGCCCCACAAGGGAAAGCATCCTTGCTGGTGTTTTTCCACCAACATATCCCAAGTGCTCAGAAGTGCTTGGCACATAGAATCCTTTCAATAAATCTTTTCTGAATTAATATAAAGTGGGGGGTGGTCAACATATACATAGATATACTAGAAACTCTTATTTGATATAATCGTGACCTCATTTCTTAGTTCTATATATTTGAAACTTTTTTTTACTGCAGGGAATCCTTTTTTAAGTGCCTTAAGCATTTTATTTTCACTAAAAATGCATTCGTTCACCAGTATTGTGCTGTAGGCTCGAGCTTCTGGATTTGGGTCTGCGGTCCTTTGGTTGGAGTCCCTCATTTTCTCTCTTGTACAAACCACAGTCACCCACAATGTACCACATGCTACTTCCACTTCCAGCTTCTTTTAAGTGAGGTAATAATTTAGACATTTGTGGAACAGTCTTAGAGCAAAGTCCTAGATTTTTATGCCCCCCTCCATCTTTTATAGTTGGTCCTGCCAAAATGTAATTTGACAATAATTTTTTTTAGCGACTTAACTTTATCAGATCTTTACAAAGCATTTAATGGAGCTTCATAAAAATGGCAAATTTTATACCATCTTTTACCTTTTTAGGTTAATAGCAATTAAACTGAATAAGCTCAGTAATAAGTATAAATAGAATGGGTACAAAAAAGTTTGAGAGCAAATACAGTTGGTTCTTCTTAGCATTAACTCCACTGCTGGAAGCAGAAATGGGTGGGCAAGAGTGCCCCACACCTCCAGCCCAGACTTTGTTGCCATGGGGTGTTTTAAGGTCAGAGGCATTGATCTGGCCAAATTTGTGGGTGGAGGTTGCTTAAGAGAACTTGAAAGTGTCGGGTGTAATAAGATCAGGATGATAATCATGATGTGTGTGTGTGTGTGTGTGTGTGTGTGTGTGTGTTGGCAAAGCACAGAGGAGAGCAGGGTTCTGTCTGGTTTGTTGGGGGAAATCTTCAGAGAGTAGGTGACATTTCTGCTGGGTTTTGAAGGATGGGTGGGAGTTCACTAGGCAAGAAGAAGAGGAAGAGCACCAGGGTAGCCCTCGATCAAGGACTCCCAAAGATGAAATACGTAGAATGTGCAAGGAATCGGGAATTGGCTAAAGGTGAGACTGGAAATACAGGCTGAGACCAGACTGCAAATCTTATGTACCAAACTAAGGAATAGACTTTATCCTGGAGCACTGGGGCACAATCATATCATAATGGTGTAAGTTATATATGTTATATGCCGATGACAGGTATGCTGGCCAAACTAGAGTACCAACTCGGAGGCTGTTAAGAGTTGTCTGTATGGAATACGGGGGCCTGGGTGAACAATGGGAAAGGAAGGCGGGGACCTGGAGAGGAGGTTGATTGGAGGTGAGTCATGATGTGTCTCTGGGACATGGTGCCTGGTGAAATGTGCTGCCACAGGAAACGCCTGACAGACTGACGGAGGAATCTCACAGCCTGAGCTTGAACGAAGCGGTGAGCCGTTCCCCAACATCGGGAACACCAAAGGAGACGAGCGGGCAGAGATGGGGTCCATTTGCAGCGTGTTGAGTTTGAGTCCATCAGACATAAAGTTTTTCAGCTTTAGAGGAAGACTCAGATCCTGTCGAAGCTCAGTGATAAGCAGGAGGATTCTGTCTCATCCCACAGATCCTTGGGTCACTATCACCTATGTGGAAATACTTGGACTATTTTTGCCCTTTGCCTAAGTTTATTAGCCATTGTAGGAGAGAAGTTGATGTCATTCCAAAAGCTTCCTGCCTTTTAACTAAAGTACGTCTTTAGCCACTCTCTTGTCATTGTTGGTGTGCTTTTCTCAAATTTTCTAGAAATAATGGGGTATATTTCCAGCATATTTGGGTTCTAGCCTTCAGCCCCCATACTTTGGATATTTTCAATATTTGTTGTTAAATTATCTACAGGTAATATTATATTTCTGATTTCTTACACTACTCACTTTTAGTTGCTAAATCCCCCGCTTTTCTGGAGAAAATGACAATCTATGCATTATTGTGAACTTTCTGTGCTATTTTGGAACTGGAAGATTTCAAATCCTTCCTTACGCAATCTACCACACCCTCTGATGTACATATTTTTCTGCTCAGACTCATCCCCTGATCTTCATTTCTTTTTCCTGTAGGAATTAAGTCACTTTGGTTTTTCATTGTGATAAGAACGCAGTGTTTAATTTCTATTTATGATGTAAGGTGGCGGGTGGTGAACTGAACATTTAGGCATCTCCGTGTCTGGTGTTGATCTCATTAGTTAACACACAGGCTCGTGCTGATTACATTTATTAATGGAACTCAAGGTTCCCTGGACATCCTCCATCCACTCTCTCACTTCCACATCATCAGTCACCAAGTACTGCTGGCTTTGTCTTCTCCGCTAGGTCTTTAGAGATAGGCGCCTCTTTAAGACTTTTTTTTTTTTTTTTGCAGTGTATCACAGTTTTTTTTAAATTTTCTATTTCTAAAAAAAAATTTTCTTTTTTTTTTTGTGGTGGGGGGGATTAGATTTATTTACTTATTTATTCTTTAATGGAGGTACTGGAGATTGAACCCAGGGCCTTGTGCATGCTAAGCCAGTGCTCTACCACTGGGCTATCCCCGCCCCGTCAGTTATTTACATGTAGGTCTGACACAGTTGCCGAAGGGCAGGGCCCATGTCCTCCTATCCCAGGACAGGGTCTCCCATTGGCTTAAATGCTCAACAGATGTTTGCTGAATGAATGGAGGTAATTTAACCATTTGCCCCCCTGGCCACCTGCCCAAAATCCTTTTGTCTTTTCTTTTCTCCCCGGACTTACCCTGATCGCAGAGCCTCTCCCCCAAGTCTGCAGGAAAATCTAGCTCAGATATCATTCAGTGGGGTTGCTGGCACCAAGGGACTTTCCACCTTCACTCTCACCCTCTCTGTGGATGGAGCAGCAGAAAATTGAGACTTGATCCTCCTGGATAGCTCCCTCTCTGGGTCACTCAGCGCAGAAGGGGGCTGCCCTGCACAGCCCCCCCCCCCCCAGTTTCCTGCCCAGTTGCTTCGAACTCTTCTGCGTGTCTTCCCTAATCTTGCAGTAGTTAAACTCTCCTGTTACTATTCATTTGTTCTCTTCGCCTCTTTTACTCCTTCGGTCCGCGGAGCACGCTTGTTCAGTGTGGAGCAGACCTGTGTTTTCGTAACCACCGGCTACTCTGCTGTCTCCCCTGTGAGATCTGCGCACCCAGAAGGCACCCCTCACACTGGCTTTGACTCCGAGTCCCTGGAGCCTACACGCGGCCTGGCACTAAGAGGTGCTGACCAAGTGTGTGTAGAATGAGAACGTTCAGGAGGGCTTCATGCCGTCGTGTATCATTGTTCTCCCAGAGTTCACTTATCTGTCGTTTGCTGTAAAATCAGATTTCCTGCGATTGTTTCTGGGCTGGCTAATTTCTGGAGAAAAAAGAAAAAGAAAAAAAAAAACCTGTGAACTGATGCTTACCTGGCTTTGGCTGGTATCCTGGGGAGGTGGAATGGGAGGCAGAAATTTCCTATTTCTCCAGGAACAGGACTGAATGAGAGGGGTAGGAGGGCTCCTCTGGAACTCCCTCTCCCTGGTGGGAGCCCTGAACTGTCCAAGAGCCACCCAAATGCGCCCATCTCCCATCTGCATTCGCATAGCCTTCCTGTCCCCTGTGACAAACCTTAGCATCTTGTTATTTGCAAGTAACTGATCAAGCGTCTAACTAAAGCCAAGTGGGCGGCACGTATCCCGTTCTCCGTATTTGCAGTGCTTACCTGTGCGGCACGTTTGTGGAATCGTCTCCTGTGTGGTCCCCTTTTTGTTGTTGTTTTTATAAAGCATTTTGAAATTGTGGATATTCTTTTTCTTTCCCAGGAATCTTTGTTGATGATTTTTTCCCCATTCGATCTGAAATGATTATTTTAGTGTTTTCTTCTGTATCCAGTGTAATGGTATTTTCTCTCTGTTATCATTTCTATCGGTTCTGCTGTTACGTTCTCAACTATTTCAGCCTTTCTGTCACCTTCGCTCTCTCCTCTCTGCTGTGAGTTTATTGCCGATGGAACACTCAGATGTCCTTTTCTTGTTCTTCTGGCTTGCATCACGGGACCCCAGAGGTCAGCCCATTGAGTACAGATGCCTAAAAGACGAGACTCAGATTTTAGAGTCAGACAGATCTCTGTGCAGAGCCCACCTCTGCCTCCTGGCCCACCATTCTCAGCCTCAGCTACCCCGTTGGCAAAATGTGGATGAGCACCGACACCGTACACTGCAGTCGTGAGAATTCATTGCTGCCTGTTCAACAACTTCCAAACCCATGCAGAGAAGTGCTGTGACCATCCGCGCTGAAGTTCTAGGGTGATCCTGCCTTTACAAAATCATTCTCTTATTACACACAATTTACAAACATAGTGATGTATAACTTTATTTCATGGCTGCAGTTATAAATCATAGTTTAATTTCCAAAACTTTGCACAGATACAAAGTCCCAAGTCAGAGAATGACACTCTTTTCTTAGAATACACGTCTCGGGGATGGGTTAGGAATGGATGGACCAACACCCTCTTTGCTGCTGGTTCCATTGTAGGTCCTCTTGGCCACACACATGGTAAGGATGTAACTTGTGTGACCCACCGTCTGGCACCGAGTTTCCCTCTGGAGTCACACCCCTGTGTTTCAGCTGCCGTACATCCCCGTGGCCGCAAGTCACGCTGTCCAAGCACAGAAGGGTTTGACTTTCCTTACGCTTGGAATGAAAGAAAATAGTCTTAATGATGATTTTTAACTTATGTGACATGTCCTTCACCGCTGACAATCTGTTTGTCTTTCTAACCTGGGCACCAAACCTCCCTCTTCTGCTCGTCTGGCTATGCCTCGTGAGCAAACTGGGATTTTATGTAGCTCAGCAAGTGGGCTTTTTTCGGATCGGTGGAATCATACACACTCATGGCTTTGTCGCTTCAGTGCCCGAGGTGCTAAAATCGTGCATTATTCACAAACTCCACGTGAGAGAGAGGAAGAGTGTGTCTTGGCATCAGAGAGGAAAAGAACACTCAGAAGACCCAAAAAGTCGTAATGCGGGCATTATTACAGATGGATCCTGAGCAATGGGCTTGGCTTATTTTTGTAAGTAGATCGGTCCATCTGATTTGACCCAGGAGAAAAAGGGATTTTGTGACCCAGATTCATACAGCTGTTCTTTGCACACTGCCGTTTCGAGAAGCGCGGTGGGCTTTCCTTTCTTCGGATGTTTTCCCCACGACGTTTTGCATTTTTATTCCTTCCAGTTTCAGATCACATAGACACACTGGTGTTAAAACTTAGACTTTGTGTTTTTGCGATGGATGGACCATAGAGCCTAGAAACAAGAAAAATGTGTTAAGTCAAAGGAGACTCACGTCCCTTGGGGGAGCCATGCATGTGTGAGGTCGGGGGTGGCGGAAGGTAGGGGGACATGTCCCTGGCTTATCATCTGATTGGGAGCCACTTTGCAATTTTGTCATAAGGGATTGAAGCTGTCAGGTGCCTTGTGTCCAAGGTGACGACCAGCATCCGTGCCAACCTTTGCGACTCACTGAGACGAGTGTGGGTCCTGGAGGGAGCTGTGGCTGCTTAGTGAGAAATGGTTGGTTCCTTTGTTTTGGTCTCGGGGTAGGTTTGTGGACCTGACTTTGGCCTCATTGGTCACAGGATTTCTATCCTGCAGAGCTAAGGGCAAACCAGGACCAGCAGTGCCGAGAGGCCAGGGCTGATCAGGGTACCGGCGTGGCCCTGCCAACCCCGTGGCTCAAGTCCCTGTTAACAAGCCAGGCGGGCAGAGCACACTCTATGCTTCATTGTGTGTGTGGTTTTAAGCAGAAACTAGTCTTGAGAGCTTACACAGAAAACATCTCGAACAATCCATGAAATGGTAAACAAACCTGCTATTGAAGGAGAGAATGAGAAGTTGACAGTCGTGTTATTGTGATCCTGAGTGGGTTCATCAGCGAGGGTCGCGGAATAAAGAAAACGGAGATAAAGGGACTCGGGTGAAATGAATTCAGTTGTGTCATTCCTTTCTTCCTTTGTCTTCAGTTTACACCTGGTAATGAACCCATGGGGGCTCAGAGACATTGTTCAAGTTTTCCTTTTGTTTTATTTGTGTGTGTGTGGCAGGTTTGTTTACAATTTCCAAAGGGGTTTTTTCTCAATCCTGAGGAATACGAATTGAGGAGGGGGAGGAGGGAGACAAGAAGGGAAGGGATTTCAGTATTTTGAAGACAGGAGGTGGCCCCACAAGAAAGGAGGCGCTGCTCTGTTTCTGTTTTGCTTTTCAAAGAGGCCGACGGGATGGATGGTACTAGTTTCATCAAATGTGGGTTTTACAGAGCTTCTCCGTGTCCTGCCTGGGGGAATCATGCTTTGGAAAATTAAGTGTCCATCAAATCAGGAGGAGGCTGGTACCGTTTCTGTCCCGTTTTCCCCCCTGCTTTTTGAAAGGCTTAAGAAAAGAGCCCTTTGTTTTCATTTCAAGGAAAGTTACACTGAAATTCATCTGTGTGGGATTCACAGACTCCATTTGTGTCATTCATGGGCAGCCGTAGGTTTTACAGGACGATGTTGGCGAATTCCTAACCTGGACGTTCAGAGCAGCGTGTTGGCAAGAGGTTCAAGATCTTTCTTTTACTTTCTCTCCTCTTTAAAAAAATTTTTTAAGAATTATTATTAAAAGAAGAAACAGATTTTCCCACCCTCCCTGTCTACATCTGATTTCTCCACCACATGCCACCGGAGCTTCTCAGCCTTAAGATTTGTGCCTGTCCCTTCCGAGCTTTTCCTCCAAATTGCAAACTTTCAAATACCTTTCAGGGAAACTTGTTTGGAATTTCATTTTCGTGGGATTTATGAATAAATCTCCATCTTAATGCTGACTAAGCTTTAAACAGCCATTCCTGGAGCACACTCTTGGATTTTTATATTTTAAAATTTAAATCGTTTGACAGTGAAGGCATAAAACATTTTTATATTTGTGAGTGCCATGTGCTTGAGCATTTCTGTTAAAGACTTTTTTTTTTTTTTTTTTGGTTGGCTTGAATAATTCTGGGCTGCCAAGGAGAAGATACTATTCCATCTTCTACTTCCTCTCTCGTGGAGACGCCTGTGTACATTATGTGGGTTTATTTATCTCACCTACAGGGACGGGTGTTCTGTGGCAGCCTGTTGCCCCACTGCAGTTTCCTTTAAAAAACAGTTTACTTTCTTCCTTCACTTTGAAACCTTTAACCTCAGAATTTTATTTTTAAATGCTGTGAGCCCTCAAAGTCAGATTAAAAGATGTGACACTTCCTCCCTACCTGCCTTTCCCCAGAGATGTGCTGTAGAATGTGAATGAAGATGAAAGCTGGGATCAGAGCCGACCCCTTTAAAAAAAAAAAAAAAAAAAACTCAAAACTAATGTCAGGGGTTCTCAGGCGTCAAACCTCCACCGTGTTCTCCGTGTCTGGTGTCATTTTCCCTCCTCTGTCCACAGACTCATCCTACTCCGAGCCTCCAGATGTTCAGCAGCAGTTGAACCACTATCAGTCCGCTGCCCTGGCGAGAAACAACAGCCGTGTTAGCCCCGTGCCTCTTTCTGGGGCTTCAGGGGGCGCTGAGCAGAAAACCGAAGCTGTTCTTCACTGCGAATTCTGTGAATTCTCCTCTGGCTACATCCAGAGCATCCGGCGCCATTACAGGGACAAGCATGGTGGGAAGAAGCTCTTCAAGTGCAAAGACTGCTCCTTTTACACAGGCTTTAAGTAAGTGGCGTGAAGAACAAACAGCCTTGAGAAACAAGGTGGCTGCGCCTGCTCCGCCCCTCACCACACCCTTCCCTTACACTCCCCTATCCGTCGCTCAAGGGAGGCCCTGCTCATGGGATGATGCAGTCATAGGGTCCAGTCTTCACCAGCAGAGGCTAGTTTCAGAAAACGGCTTTTGGGGTTTGTGGAAGGGAAGGAGAGCTGTATCAGAACAAATGAGTTTGAAAATCAGAGCAAATGGGCACCAGAGGAGTATGAGATCCCAGCAGAGGGTTTCCCTGACCCGGTACATGAAGCAGTGAGTGTTTCCCCTTTAGAGAACTATCCCTCCCTCGCCCCAGCCCCTGCCTTTTACTTTGTCTTTGAAAACAAAACAAAGTCAAAGTCAAGAGAGCACACCCAGCAGTAGTGATGCCCCTGCTACCCTTGTAGAGAATTCTTATTCCTTAAGCCCATACTATTGAAAGACCCAAAGAACCGAGACTTCACACTGGGAGGACTAAACTTGAACACTCATAGAGACGTTGTCCCCCATCTAGAAAGAGATCTGAAGCCACCTTGTCTCCTGTGTGTGACAAAGAATGGAGGGCTTCCTGATTTTTAATCTAAACTCCTGTGATTTAATCTCATCCTGTGAGATACCATTTAGGCTCATGGTTATGAGTGTGGAATGTGGAGCCTGACTGCCTGGGTTTGAATCCCAACTTTGCCACTTCCTTGCTGTGTGACTTTGGACAAGTTACTAAGCCTCTCTGTGTCTCTGGTTCCTCATCTGTAAAATAAAGATGATAATAGTATCTATCTTGTAGGGCTTTTGTGAGGAGTAAATGAACCATAAGTGAAGCCATAAAATGCTTAGCATAGTGCTGGGCACAAAGGGAACACTAATAAATGTTACTGTATCATAGATAGAAAGCTATTGTAATACTATAAGATTAGGTGCTATATTCCAGATACAGAACTGTTTTCATTTGCTCCTGTTGCAGTTGGCCTGAGCCTCGGTCACTGCGGTGCTGCATACAGATTCCACACAGAGAGGCTGGTGAGAGTAGGCTTCGTGCCCAAAAGAAAATGTGAACTGATAGAAAAACAAGTCTCTTTTCCACCAACATCTTAGTTGCTGGGATTTGGTGGAAACTGTGTTAGATCTCCGACTATTCACGTGCTTCAGCTGTTTTTCAGATAAATATGTATATGACCTTAGAACTGGGAGGCGTCTAGAAGGACCCAGATAACAAGGGCCCGCCGACAGGTGTACGTGTTTCCCCAGAGAGAAGCACGTGGGTTATTAAAATGGGGACCTTGCCCGTTCAACTCTTGGTTTCATTCATTTTTATGAGACATCTGAGGCTTTGCAAATTTGGAAGTTCTGAAGAGGATGGAGGGGGAGGCAGTGGTACCCTCTGCCTTCGAGCTGGTACAGCGGCGTTTACATGATTGTCAGCCATCCTGTCTTCCTCACCAACCTGTCCTCCCCCATACCTGGGAAGAGTCACGGGGGCAGTTGGTGGGGCGTCCCGGCTTGTTTAAAAGAGCCCTTCTCCTTCCGAGTGCGATGAGAAATATATTCTTGTAGGGGTTTTGTTTTCTGTTTTTGATAGGCAACTTCTGGTTTTCAAGAATAAAGTGGAGGAGTCTGTCTCTTCCTTTTCAAACTTGGCCCTGAACCCAGACAAGTAGCAAACTTTCCAAAAAGAGGTTCCCACTGTGTTACAGTGCTCAGTTAGTGCCCGAGTGGCCGAGGAACTCGGGGTCAGCAAACACGATGAACGGCCGTGGTTTTGGTCCCTGGGACTGGGGCGTCTCTGCAGTAGGGTTGCCGGCCACAGGGGTGTGAGTGAGATGATCTTTGTCACACTCATCGCCTCTCTCCCCACCTCTCTCCCAGATCTGCTTTTACTATGCACGTGGAAGCCGGGCATTCAGCGGTCCCGGAGGAGGGCCCCAAAGATCTTCGCTGTCCTCTCTGCCTCTATCACACCAAATACAAACGCAACATGATTGACCACATCGTGCTGCACCGAGGTAACCATCCTAGATCATTCTTCTTGGGGCGCAGGGGGAGGGTGGCACAGGGGGCGTCTCAGGGAAGCCGTCTCGGGGTGGCAGCTGCACCCTTGCCCTGGGCCCTCACTCCTCACCTCTCCCTGCAAGAAATTATAGCGATCCATCCCAGTGGCAGCCAGCAGGGTAAAAACGTCTTCCCACTGAGAGGGTTTCCTCCCCCTGAGGGAGGCAGAGGTGACGGATTCTGCAGTGAACACCTCTGCAGGGCTTCCCAGCGTGAGGCATTTTTGGTCTGTGAATCCTCTGTTATCACGACCTTGCTGAGGAAGGAGTGAATGAGAAACAGAGTGGGTGGGTGAAGACGCGTAAAAGGCGAAGAGCAGTGGGGTTGTCAGCTGTTCCTCGAAGGAAGGCCAAGATGATTTCCAAAGCAGGATGTGGAATTTCCCTTGAAATGGATGGAGAGAGAAAAATTCTCAGAACGAAAAGTGACCTGATAAATATTAGAAAACCCATAGGCTGTGGGCTAAAACTCTGGTTTTAAAGTCTCCTGCCTTTAACCTCTCGTCCGTAAAAAGAGATGTCGGCGATGCCTCTGAGATGGCATGTGAAGTGTCTGGTGTGTTCCATGTGGAGGCATGCTGGGTGTTCCAAGAATGTTGCTTCCTTTGATAATCTGGGAGACGACTTCTAGGTACTTTCTGTTTTCCTTTGAGTTGCATTTACTGCTGGCCAATTAAAACACTGGTAAACAGGCCTCCTCTGCATTGGAAGGAAAAATATGTTTCTGTAAAAATGCCTTTGTCCGGAAGAGATTCAAGCCAGGGGTGGATGGAAAAAGATCACTTGGGTACCCGTTGCCAGTCTCTCTTGTTGCTTGCATCTCCTGACCTTTCCATCTCTTCTTCCTTCCCTCTGTCCGTCTGTCCCTCCTCCTCTTGCTCTTCCTGCCTGCCTTCCTTCTTTTGCCTCTAACCTGGGAAAGCCGTTCGGTATTTACCACATGCATCTCAAAAGCAGTGAGTGTCTTCTGCTGTCCTGCTGAGATGTCACTCATTCTGACATGCTGGATATTAGCATGGGGGCGCATTTTCAAAGTTTCCAGCATTTCCTGAGAGCCACTGCCTTTGGCCAGCGTGACATCTCACCCACATCGGCTGCAAACTGCGGGGAGACTCCACATCCAGCTCCCTCAGCCCTCCTCCTCCCCTGGCACGCCCCTGAGACGTGAGATGCCCACGGGTCGGGATGTCCATGTGGGAGGTTTAGGCCCAAGTCTTGGCCTGAGTGGTCCCTCCTGATGTCCCGCCTCAGTCACCTGGCTTCTGGTCCCCTGGCCTAGGTAGGGGTCAGGCACTCCAGGCCCCTCACTGCTTGGGGCAAGGCCATGAGTCGTGCAGCTGCCGAGCACCCAGAAAAATGAGACCTGACTTGGGCAGTGGGTTCCCTCTCTTTCCCATGTTGCTGCCTGGTGGGATCAGAGCCTTGATGCCTGATGAGCTCCATGACTTTCCCTCCCTGAGCTGAGAATTCAAGAAAGGGGAGGCAGAGAGGTATGAAACGCTTATGGCCTGGCACACAGCCTTGAACGTCACACCTGACACGGGGCCTCACACACGCCGTCCCGCACCTTCCAACCATGCTGGGAGGGGTGATACCCGTTCCTGTGGTCCTCTTTTATGTATATGAAGCTTGAAGCTGGAAAAAAACGACTTTTTCTTTGATTCAGTGGAGTTATTTGTGGTCATGTCACAAAGGATTTAAGACAGTCGTGCAGAACTGTGGGATTAAGAAACAAATGCAGAGATTGGGGCAAAGGCAGAACAAGGAGAAACCCGTTGAAAGTTCACTTGAAAGTTGGAGAAGGCTCCCCTGCACTTGGGGTGCTTGGTGTCTGCCGGGCATTTCTGGGCAGCTGGCCGCAGACTTGACCCTGGGACCCCCGCCTCCTGTGGGAGAGACAAAAACAGGACCAATTGGATTGAGAGCGTTTGCTGGACATTTGGAATTTTGTTCAGGAAATGTTCAGGAATCTGAGATGCTGGAACCCAGGAGGAGTTTCTCCAGTGGGTTCAGCCGAAGGGGACCATGTATGATGTAGGGAGTGTTGTCCCGGCCATAAATCCAGGGGTGAGTCCCGCGGGCCCGTGAGAGCTGAAGGAGTTTAACCAAAGTCACCCAGCCCGTGAGCAGGGAAGCTAGGAGCCAACCCTGGTCCCGGGGTCCCAGCACTGGCCTGTCACTGGTTACTTAGTCTCTTCTGTTTATTTATAGATTGTTTATATTAAAAGACGCATTGGAGCATATAAATACCGTCCTTGTCGGGGTCAGAAAGTGCACAGTCTGGAATGAATAGGAGCATTTGAGGACTGGTAGTAATGAAGGCAACGTTCAAGGCAGTAACATGGTTACTACTGCTGACTACTTACTAGGTAGCAGGTGCTGTACTGAGTGCTTTCCAATAAGTCATTTTATGGAATTTTCACAAAACCCTAAGTCGTGGGTCTTACCGTCATCCCTAATAACGGGGGCAAAAACAGGTTCAGAAGACTGAGCATCTTACCCAGGGCTACGTGACTAGTAAGTGACAAGCTGGGATCTGAACCCAGGCTTGCATGCCCCCCCAGCCCATGCCTTTATACCCAGCAGGCATCACTGTCTTGCCCTTGGGAAGGTGACTGGTGTCACTCCGTGGAGCGTTCTAGTGGCTGTGGCATCTGGGTCTGAGGACAGGATGATCTGGAGGCTGGAGGTCAGGGACGAGGACCGCTGAACCGCCGACGGCAGGATGCTGCAGGACAGCCGTGTCGGCCACATGCCCCTGGCCTGGCTTTGGCGTCCATCTCCCTCAGAACGGCAGCTCGGTGGGAAGCAGGTCTCGACAAGTCAAGAGACAGGGTTGGGTATCTGCCTTGAAGTAGGGGCTGGGCTCAAAGTAACAAGACTTGGCTCTTTCTGCACCTGGGCCCTCCTTACTCGGTGGATGGAGAAACAGCTTTGCTCTCTGGGGCCTGCGGTCCAAGATCTTTCAGAGACCTTCGTCAGTTAAAATGCTTGGAATGAAAGGCAAGAAAACCAACTTCTGAACTGGCCGTGAGACCCAGCTACTGTTTGCAAGAATAGCGTTTCCGTAGCTTTTTCTCCAGACAAATTGACAAATTTAAATGAGGAGGGGAAAGAGAATCCTTTTCACTCCCAGGAAGTCTGAATGAGAAGTGACTGTGGAGTAATGTTAGCCGTGGCAGACGACAGCACCCCGTTTGCCCGTGCATTCAGCAGACATCCATTATTTGCTCGTTACATGCCACGCCCAGCCGACTTCTTTGGATCAGATGGGGTATGTGAGACCCAAGGAGATGAAGGGGTGCATAAGTAGAGATAAGACCGTGAGTGGCAAGTGTCAAGGATGTTCACAGTGGCAGATACAGTTCTGTTTGGGGTAAGGAAAGTGCTGGAGGCGGGTGGCTTTCAGACTGAGCCACCGTAACGTTTCAACAGGCAGCGCAGACTTAAGGTGGGGTGTATTCGTTTTCTGGGGGACTTAACACAATAAAGATGTGTTCTCTTACCATCTGGGAGCCTGGGAGTTTGAAATCCAGCTGTTCGCAGGGCGGTGCTCCCTCTGAAGGCATGAGGGGAGAATCCTTCCTTGGCTCTTCTCAGCTTCTGGGGGCTCCCGACTTTCCTTGGTGCCCCTTTGCCTTGTAGCTGCCTCCCCCCAGTCTCTGCGTCTGTCCACACACGGCCTTCTGTTCTGAGTGTGTGTCCGTGCGCCCTCTCCTCTTCCCAAGACACCAGGTTTTATGCCCACCCTAACCCAGTATGACCTCATCTTGACTAACGACATCTGCAGAGACCCCGTGTCCCAACGAGGTCTGAGGGTCCTTTGTGGACAGACATTTCTGGGGGACACTTGTTGGTGGGGAGGAAAATTTTTAACAAATTTAGGAGAGTGGAAGCAAGATGTGTTGACAGAGGAGGCAGTTCAACTGTTCTGAACTGAATAGGAGGCAAGGTTGGAAAGGGATGTTCCGGCCGAATGAAGGAAGGCTTAGGTACCAACGCAGGAGTGGAACGTTACTCAGGAGACAGATGGGATGCTCGGGTGTGGAGGAGACACCGGGTGAATTCTAATTTAGCAAAGATTGAAGCCAGGGATTATAGACCCATGTCTCTGAGGAACTCTGAACTTAGGTCAGATCCACGTTGGGTGAGATTGGCCACAACTGGACCGGTTTAATCCTGGAACGCTGAAGCCGTGAGACCTCTGTTTCCAGGAGAAAGTTGGTGGTAGGACTTTTGGTGGGTTTTCTTTCCTGCAGCAAATACTTATAGAGCACCCAGCACAGGCTAGCAGTGTCTCAAGCCTGAGGGACACAGCCATGAAGAGGCAGGCAAGGTTTGCGCCCTGAAAGAGCTTGAACTTCCGTGGGAAGCGTGACAGTGCGCGAGGACATCATTAGTTTCAGGAGTCCCTTTCCATTAATTTTATCACCCCGGAAGCACAGTGCCTCCTGCACAGCTTTGCCTAGATGTACCTTGGATGCTTAGAATGGACCTGAAAAATCAGGCACGGATTAAATTACCGACACGAAACAATTTTGCCAAATATTGCTGTCATAGTCAGGGAGGTGTGTAATCACCGAGACTGCTCTCCAGCTGGCATATTCACTTAGTTTCTGTTTCCCAGCCTGTAGCCTCAACACAGAGACAAACGCTGAATTTATCTGACCCCTGCAGGTAGGTATCTTTTTGGAGCAGAACTCATCTCCCCTTATTGATCTGATCAGTATCATTTTTCTTGAGAAAAGAAAAAAAAAATCTGAGACAAGACAGTCTTTAATTTTATTCGGTGAAATTACTTGTTCGTCTCTTATCCATCAAATACTTACGCCTGTTAGAATTAGAGGTGGGGGAGGGGAGAGCATGCACGAGGTCCTGGGTTCAACCCCCAGTACCTCCATTAAAATAAACAAGTAAACCGAATTATTTCTTGCCCCCCCCCCGGAAGTTTTTTTAATTAAAGTGAATAATAATAAAGATTTAAAAGAAAAAATAAAGAGTCAGAGATGCAGTTCCCAGCTCTCTCTGGCTTGAGGATGGGAGCCTGGCGAAGGTCAGACTTCTTACAGGAGCTGCTGTGTTTCCGTTTATGTGTGTCTGTCATGCTTGTATTTGGGGATGGTGGCTTTCTAATACTCAGCCCCTGTCACCCATTCGGCTGAGAGAAGTAGCAGGTGGATCTTGGGTTTGGCCCAGAGTGGGTGTTGGCCCTGTATGATAATCTACATTCAGAGTTTATTGGAGTGAATGACTTCCAAATCTCTCCCTGAATCATTTAGGCCTGGCGCGTGGTGGGGAGGAAACCCACGTGTGCTGTGATCGGCCTTTCAGGAAGGATTTTTACTTGGTGACTTCACGGTGATGTGGTTTTTTGCACGGTTTTGAGCAGAAGTGACCCCACCCCCACCCCCACCCCCCGGTAGTTGAAATTCTGCAGATTTTCCCCCCGAGCACCACACGAGCTTGATGGCACACACTTGCGGGCTCTGGTTGGACCCGAGCACCCCCGAGCTTCCGCCTGGCGCTGCCCCAGGGCCCAGCCTCCCGTGGGTTTTATGTCCAGCTGCAGCGCCGAGCATCTTTGGAGGATGTGGAGATGAGAGACGTTCTCTCTTGGAGTCGCACGGGTGAAGTCATAATATTTATGCAGCCAGTGCTGGAAGCTGAGTCACAATGAGTGTGATTCAGGCCTTGATTTCTTACCCAAGGTAATTTCGAGAGGTGTGAAGTCAAGAAAGACCCACAGTTGTTGCTGCCCCCGTAGGAAGAGCTCGGAGCTTCTGTAGCTGAGACCGGCTCAGGCCGAACCTGGAAACATTCCAGTCCCTCGCTGTATGTCCTTCCCCCGCCTCGAACATGAATAACCTCATTCAGAAAACGCTGTCTGTCATTCGCCCGCCTTGCAGAATCTGTCTTGTTTTTTTATCTTGGTCGTGTCAGCCATGTTTGTGGAAAGGGAAAAAAAGGTTAACTTTTTTCTAAAACGAACATGCACATAAGGAGGAGACTTGAGATGCTGGCAGTGTCTTAGTTTGGAAGTGGGAAGTCTTGCCTTTCTGAGTAGGTTAAGCAGGGAAGTTACCATTTTTTGAAATCCAGAAGATATTTGGAAGAAATTCAGATAGAAATGGTCACCTTAGACACTGATGGCTCTTGCAATCTTGAACTATTAGGAATGAGAGGCTTGTAAGTGCACTGCGTAAGGTTTGGATGTGCCGCCCTGAGGGTCGTTCGCAGGAGTGATGGAGAAGGATGATGTCGAAGGGCCGGAGACCCAGGCTCCCGGGCCACAACTTGGTGCTGAGCTAGAGGCAGTAGCTTAACAGATACACTCTCAGCTTCCACTGAAGGTAATCAGACTGACTCTGCAGGGCGTTATGCGGTAAAAAGTCGCCGTGATGGGGGAACGCCTAACCAGGCTTGAGACTTAGTAAATGGGAGTGGCCGTTCACGTTAATTGGCATTATTTTGACTCCCAGGGATTATTCTGAGTGCTCCTGATTTTGTATAAAGGTCACTTTGACACACATCGTGAAATTGGAAACTGCAAAAAAAAAAAAAAAAAAAAAACTTACCACAGTGGTAGAGGAATTGAAAAGGAGACCTGTCGAAAGACAAGTTTGAAAGAACCGATCATTTCCAGGGGAGAAGGGAAGACAGGGAGGTGACAGAATGACTGTCTTCCAGGGTTGGAGGTATCCTGACCTGGAAGATCGTAGGCAGCTCTTCCCCATCCCCAGTGGGGTCAGCAAACTGGGGCAGACGGGACTGGCTGGAGCCAAAGAATGAACATGGAAGCAGGAGAAATGACAGAATAGAAATCAGGCGCAGAGAGAGAGAGAGAGAGAGCGAGTGAGCGAGCGAGCACGCAAGGGAGGATGCACATCTCAAAGAAGGTGCCAGAAAAGTTCATGCCAACACTTGTTGCGAACTCCTGAAGGATAGTGTGTGGGGGGCAGTCCTCTTGGTTCAGCCTGCACCCCTGTCTCTTGCCAACTGCTCACGGCTCGTGTCCCCGCACGTCTTCCCAGAGCAGCCCGACCTGCTGCTTGGCACTTGGTTTGGAGTGGTGTCTCACCCCAAGTCCATCGCACCTCCTTAGGATGCAGTTGTCTGGAGGCATTTTCAGTAGCCAAAACTGGGGAGGAGGGAGTGCTGCTGGCATTGGTGGGTAGGGACCAGAGACGCTGATAAACACCCTACAACGCACAGGAAACCCCCCCGCCCCCAGCAAATGTTGTATCTGGCACCTAAATATCAGTAGTGCGACTGTTGAGAAACCCTGAATTAGAGGAGTGAGTAGAACGCCGTAGCCCGGGCTTTCTTAAAGCTCGTTAGTTTACGCCGGAGCATTTTTTCCTTCCGTTTACACCAAACCATGGCACTGAATGGTTAGAAGACTGTTAAAACATTTGCTATTCTCAGAAAATGTGTGGATTCCATTATAATCATGTGTTTCTTAGCTGCCTGCTCTACTTTGGTTTAAAAATATTTATATTTCTAAATAAGCAACTGATTCTTTGTATAGGGAAAATAACATATGCATTAGAGCTCCAGGGAGTTCGCTGCAGACCCCAGCTTCCGCACTGCCTCTGCCCAGCATTTTGCTGGCCAATTAATCGCTGCATTCAAATACTCCCAAGGCAGTGGCCGCCCTGCGGTGAGAATGTGCGGGCTGAGGCTGCCGCTGGGTGGGGAGAATTCCCCAGGGGCCAGGCACAGCCCGCCGACAAAGGGAGGGCTCCCTGAGTGAGTGGCTTCAGCGCAAACAGACTGATGCTCTGGAAATGTTGCTCCTCAGTGATTCTGAGAATAAATCGCGCTTTCCTGAGTTAATAATACATTGCTGTTTCCAAATAATATAAGTATATGTTGTGTGCGTCCATTTGTAAACTTTCGGAGTCTTCTGAAATCCAGACACAGCATGAAAACACACGCTATATTTGATCCTTGCATAAATAGCACAGATTTTAATTTTATCCCAGTTATGGATATCTGGCGCGTGCGCCGATACTCTGGGCAGACTGGTGTGAAATTTAATTTGAGCAGTTAAACACGAGGGTGAGAGAGTACAGAATAAACAAGCCCGCGCACTTCCAGCCCTCCAGCATTTGGTATGTTAACGGGAGAGGCACCCAAATCCTCTCTCTCTTTTATTCTCTCCCTTGTGACAATCAGATTACAGATTGTCTGAAAAGGCGCAAATCCTCCATATCGCCCACACCACCCCCATATCCCCCGGAATGTTGCCTGCAGCCATTTCATCTGCGTGAGCGCTTCCGAGTTGGAGGTTCTGTGAATGAAAGTGTCTGGGTTTCTTTGTTTTCAGATTTGATCTTAGATTAGGGATTCCCTTGGTTAAAAAAAAAAAAAGGAAAAGTATCTCCTTGAGAACATCTTGGAAGGGGAAACAGGAATGGAATTGGAAATGGTGGGAAATGACGGATTTGCGTTCGGGGGACAGGCGTGCGGATCTCAGCTGGGCCAGTTACAGAGGCTGTGACCTTTGGAGAGTTACTTAAAAGCTTGGTTCCTCACCTGACTAATTTGTAAAAATGGGAGTAACCCCAGGCAGATAGAGCTGCTAGGGAGGTACACAGTGGTGGCACATAAGTGCTCAGAGAATGTCAAGTTTCCTTCCCCCTTAAAGACATCTGTAAATCCAGCCCAGATACCACTTGCTGAGGAAGTAGGACATGCTAATAATGGTTGCTGTTGATAATCATTCTTATTGGTAAAAGTTCCATTCTTTTCTCCTTTAATCACCTCCCCCGGGAATTAGCCAGCACTTTGCAGCCTGCTCATCCCTATTTATAGGCCATTCTGGGTATGAAGTGCGCAGAGCTTTTGGCCCTAAAAGCCCCCACAGGTACCAGCGGACCGCGTTGATTTGGGGGTTGTGGGAGGGACAGTGTGCATGTGCGTGCACTTCACGGACCCAGAAGGACTGGCCACGCTGAACGGGTGAGTTTCTCCTAATACTCGCCAGAAGGGACACTGCTTTCCATCAGTCAACGTTCCCGTCTTTCTATCCAATTTGTTTCCACAGAAGAGCGCGTGGTCCCCATTGAAGTGTGCCGGTCCAAACTGTCCAAATACTTGCAGGGAGTAGTTTTCCGCTGCGATAAGTGTACCTTCACCTGCTCCAGTGACGAGAGCCTCCAGCAACACATAGAGAAGCACAATGAACTGAAACCTTACAAATGCCAGCTCTGCTACTACGAGACCAAGCACACGGAGGAACTGGACAGCCACCTGCGGGACGAGCATAAGGTACACTGGCCCGCGCCCTCTGCCTCTCGGCCCCAGCGCCCCCGTGGGAGGGGCCGGGCTGAGCTGTCACCCCCGCGGCGTGCGAGGCGGAGACGCGAACTAAGCAGGGGTGAAATGCGGTGCGTTTTATTCTGTTAGGGAAGGGCTGTAAGGTCCTTTTAGACTGGAACGCACAGATGGGGGAAGGCAAATCGCCCCGACCCTCCTCAAGCCCAGCCGCTTAACATTTTTGGTCTCTTCGATGCCCGCTTTCCTTTGCTTTATATAATTATCATTATACCTTCCAGGAAATAGCCTGCCTTCCTTTTAAAAACCTTATCCTAACTGGGAGTAATTTTTCCATATTTTTTTGAACATATTATCACAAAGGTTGATGAACTTCTTCTGTAAAGGGCCAGGTAGTAAATATCTCAGGTTTTGCAGGCCAGATGGTCTCAGTGGCAACTAGTCAACTCCACCCTTGTTGCAAGAAAGCAGCCCCAGACCAGACATAAATGAATGGGCGTGGCTGCGTTCCAATAAAACTTTATTTACAAAAATAGGCGACAGGCCGTGGACCCCTGCTTGCTGCCAGCCCCCGTGTCCCTCAATCTTGGAGGCTGTTTCTGGTATATTGCTGACTCCAAACATTTTCCAGGCATTGCTGCTCATGTCAGAACATGACAAGGACTGTCAGATATGTGTTTTATTTGGGGAGGGAATAAACTAGTACAGGACATAAAATAAGGTGTTTAGGAAGAAAATGCTCTTCCGAAAGTCAGCTGGCCAGAGGGTGAATCACACAGGACGGCTTCCTCACTTCTCTTAGGACGTATCTGGCACATCAAGTATTGAGACACTTGTTGCTGGTTTTGTATATTGTCCAGTTGGCGGGGTGGGGAGATGTGGTGAGTATTTGCTTCATGAAAAGAGCCCATTGAATTGTTTTCTAATTAACCAACAAATCCAAACCATCTAGTGAGTGTTTACTTAAGGCACAATGAGAAGCACTTTGGATATTGTTTCCTTTTTCCTTGCTCTGTGTCCTGTCAGTGGAAACAGAGTTTCTCTCTTTTGGACTTACCAACCCAAGTTATTAAAGATTCCTGTCTGAATCTAGAATTTTCCTGCAGGGTGTTGAGAGAGAGAAGGCTGAGCTCGGTCAGCCATCTACAGTTGATGCTAACTTTTTATGCCAACTTCTCTGCTTTGGAATGTGTTCGTTTTCTAATGTGTCCACCCAAAGAATGAAAGCAGAGGAGAGCCCAAATTACCTCCCTTACAAACCTTCATACTCTTTCTTAGTCAAACTGGGCATTTCTGCCCCCAGACCGAAAGGAAAATCACTCATCCTTTTCAAGCCAAGCTTTCTCTGTCCACACACATGTGTCTTATTTACGTAACCACCTCGGATCTTTTTTTATTATAGAGTTGAGGCCATCAGGCTGGTATTTTGGGGATGGAGCAAAACAGGAAGATAAATTTTTCCCCAGTTGTTGCACAGTAGCTGTGAGTCACTGGGGAAATCCAGAGAAGGCTGGAAACCATACCAGATGTGGAAGCAGGGGCTCCCCGAGCAGCCGTGGACCGTGGGGGACTTTGGAATATGCATCAGGCAAACGGGTTACTCAAGAAACGAGGGGCCCCATTTAGACCTTTTGGAGCCAAACAGACGTGGGTTTGAATTTTGTCTCCACCATTTACTCTGCAGCTTCAGCAAGTTACTTACATTTCTGTGTCTGTTCCCTGATTTCTAAATGGGAATTGTTACTCCTTTCTTGGAAGTTTTACAAGATTAAGTGAAGACCTGGTATTTCCCACGCTTTGAGACCCATGTCAAACAGTGTGTGAATTGAACTGTGCTCCAGTGTATCAGCAGCGTATCAGAAAGGCAGTCATGTTCCTAAAGACCTAAAATAGACTTGAAAATCACTAACTGTACTTCGCATTTTAGACATGGTCTTTGATGGGTTTTATTTTCACTGTGCTGTGCTAGGTTCTTTCATGTTACTCCCTCTCATGGTCGACCAGCTTATTAAGTCCAGTGAGCGTCTAACTGAGGCTGAAGGATTGCCGCTCGCGGCATGCCTGATGATTTTCATCTTTGTCTCAGCTGCTTTGTTAAAGTTCATGAGACTCATGCTTGTTCACTCTTCCTTCTTTTCTAAATGAATATAAAATGCAGTTTGAAGTTTTGAAATAATTCTCCAAGCACGAGTTTATAAACAAAGATAGCAGTGCTGCTGAAACGGAATTTTGGACTGATAGGCAGTGACGTTATGCACTAATTAAAAATGGTCATTCTTTGGGATGAAGGATGTCTGGAAGTCTGATTTCAGTGTTCATGAAAAGGGTACAGGAGTGTCAATATACAATGTACTAAAGGGAAGTTCGCTAACGAGTGAAATACAAAAGTCAAGAACCATAAGGCAAGAACAAGAAATTAAAGCCATAAGAATTGGAAAGGAAGAAATAAAACTATTTTTGTTCACAGACAGTGTGATCTTTATAGGCAAACAATCCTAAATAATCTATTTAAAAAGCTGCTAGAATATTAGTTTAGCAGAGTTGCGGGATACAAGGTCAATATACGAACATCAATTCTATTTGTATATACTAGTAATGGATGATCTGAAAATGAAATATTAAGATCAGTTTCATTTACAGTAACAGCAAGCAGAATAAAATGCTTAAGAATGAGCATTGCGATAATAAGAACTGTGAAAGCTGTATGCTGAAAACTACAAAATGTTATTGAGAGAAATCAAAGAACAAAGTGAATGCAGTATGTATCATATCTGTGAATTGGAAGACTCACTACTGGTCATGCTTCCCGGACTGATTTACAGGTTCAATGTAATCAATCTGTCAGAATTGCACTAGGCTTTTTTTCTTGAGCAGAAATTGACAAGCTGGTACTAAAGTGTATGTGGAAATGCAAAGGACCTAGAATAGCCTCAACAGTATGGACAAAGAACAAAATGGGAAGACTTGCCCTTGATTTCAGAGCTTTTACTATAAAGCTGCAGTAATCCAGAGAGTATGGTGATGGCGTAAGGACGGACATATGGCTCAGTGGTGCAAAAGGAAAAGTCCAGGAATAAACCCTAATATATGAGGTCATTTGATGTTCATCAGAGGTGCCAGGGTAATAAGGAAGGGATAATTTTTCAACAGTCTGTTACAGTTGGATTTCCATAAGGAAAATAGTGATCGTTGACTCTTATGTCACTCCCAACACAAAAATTAAACCCAAATGGATTATAAACCTCAACGTATGAGCTAAAACTATAAGCTAGAAAAATTTTTTAAATTTTCCTTGGGTTAGGGAAAAAATCTTAGCTGTGATTCAAAAGCTATGAACATTAAAAGAAAAAAAAATCAATAAATTAGATGTCATCAAAATTGAAAGTCTTGCTCTTCAGAAGACGCCATTAAGAAAATGAAGAGGTAAGAAACAGATCGGAAGCAAATATTTGCAAAGTAACTGACGAGGGACTTCAACCAAAATACATAAAGAATTTGGCAACTCAGTAAAAAGAAGATAAACAATTCCATTAAAAATGAGAAAAAGATTTGAATAGACGCTTTACCCATGAGGATATGCAAATAGCAAATGATCACGTGGAAAGATGCTTCCTTAATAGGACTCATCATTCAGGAAATGCAGATTCAAACAATAGTTAAGACATAACTACCAACCCACTAGAATGGCTAAAATTACGAAGGCTGATAGCATCAAAGTGTTAGCAAGGATGTGGAGAAACTGGAAATCTCATACAGGGCTGACTGGAATGTGTAATGGCACGTGTACTGTGGAGCATTTTGGCAACTTGTTTAAAAGTTAAACATACACTTAACCAGCCGATCCAGGAAGCCTACTCCCTCATCAGGTGGTTGGATAAATAAAATGTGCTATATCCACACAATGGAATACTACTTCTCATAAAATATGTGAACAACCGATACATGTAACAAACAGTATGGCTGAGTCTCAAAAACATGATGTCAAATGGACAGAAGCCAGACACAAAAGACTACATATTGTGTGATTTCATTTAGATGAACTTTTCTAGAAAAGGCAGAACTAAGGAGACAAAGCAGATCAGAAGTTGCAGGATATGAGGGTCCTTCTTAAGACTAAAGAAGAAGAAGGTGATGAGGGTTGTACAAATGTATACATTTACTAAAACTCAGTGAAATGTTCATTTAAAATAGATTAATTTTATGGTAAGTAAATTGTATCTCAATTCCTAAAAGATGTAAGTTCCCCAGGACCTGACCCATGGTAGGTCCTCAATAAATGTTCATTTTCTGTAGTCTTTTCTTATTATGAAGTTGATCCCAGGAACAGATAGTTCTATGAAG
Organism: Camelus dromedarius; assembly: GCF_036321535.1. Classification (NCBI taxonomy): domain Eukaryota; kingdom Metazoa; phylum Chordata; class Mammalia; order Artiodactyla; family Camelidae; genus Camelus; species Camelus dromedarius. The sequence goes on from NC_087445.1 coordinate 55,695,935, forward strand.
ATGCTTGAGATCCAGGTAAACGTGTAAACTGCCAAAACTCAAATGTGCAGTAGACTTAGCAGTTGGTTTTAAACTAAGGTTTAGTTTTTTTCTAGTTACACGAGGTGTTGAGTGCGTTTCTCCTTACGTCCTTCTGTGAATAGCTTCAGGTGGTTTTGTGTGGCGGAGAGAATCCATACAAGAGACGAAAAGACACTGCAGGATGTGTTTGCAGTCAAAGGATTTCATTAAACAGGACTGGACTTTCAAAACTGGACTCCTGAATTCTGCCTGCAAAGCTTTTAAACCTCAGGAATGTCTAAAGATGTCAGACTGTATCATTCATGGCCTGGACAGAATACCGGTTCAGTGGAAAGGGTCCTTGGAGTCAAATAAACCGTTCCATTTAAGAACCAAGTTCTCAAGTGCCCTGGATTCACACTGCTGTGTTTATCCTCAGAAGCCAAGGTGAAGTAGAAAGGGGAAGACAATCAGCACCTTCATTTTTCAGGTGACACAGAATCTTGTCTTCCTAGACCTTTATCTCTGCACCAGCGAACAAGGAATCACTTGTCATCTCTTAGAATCTAAGGTAAACGGTCCAGGCTCTTTGAAATTTTAGTTTTTCATCCTTCAACTCCCCGTCTTTTCTCTCTCACTAGGTCTTCTAGAGGCACAATATTCTATTCTTTCATTCCCTCCCTCCGTATGCACCCCTCCCAAGCTGAAATCATGTTAGTAGTGCCATGTATTGGCAATACTGGTGTATGAGAAAGACTTAACATTTCTAGGAACCTTGAAGTCATGGAAAAAGCCCAAACCTTGCTCTTCTCACATTTGAAAAAAACACATACATTTTTCTTTGAAGAAAGTTTAAGGAGATGCTATACCTTGTTAGTGTTCTTTATGATTCTGAAGTCTCTTTGCTAGTTTAGGGAACATAAAAATATATTATCTCTAACTTGGTTTGCTCGTAAAATTGTCATGTTCGCGATATTAAATTTAGAAGGATAGTCTATTCAGGCAATACACAGTCACTAATTGAATTTACTTTGAAATGTTTTTAATTTTTTATACAAATGGAGCCTTGGGCGGCTGAACTCTAAGGAACTCGTATCTCTTACTTTTTGTCAGTTTGGAGGAAGCAGCAGAACATTCAGCTCAGGAGGAATCGCCAGCGTTTTAGTTATTCCAGTAAAATTGTTCCGCTTTCTGGACTAGTGAAATCCACAGTGGCCAAAAAAAAAAAAAAAAAAAAAAAAAAAAAGTCACATAGAATATTGGTTTCCAGCGAAGGAAATGAGAAGAAATAAAACAAAAGGAGAGCCTTCCCCGACTCCAAATCAGGAAATACACCTTTGGCCACATTTTTTTTTTGGACCGCGTTTCACGTCTCAACTAAGTCTAGCAGCTCTGGCTTTATCAGCTCCGAGGATTCCTGCAAACTGGAAGTGCTTCCAGGAGATTATGTCATTTCATCTCTGCTTTCCCTCATGTTAGTTGTTTCTCAGCCATAGACCCGTTTCTTTCATATCCTTTGGAAGACAAGTCAGCAGTAGATGAGCAAGGTGTGGTCATTTTTCAGAGGGATGTGCCTGGCAGAACCTTACATGGTATTTCTCAAGCAGACATTTGAAGATGTTCTTTGCCTGTAACCCTTTGAAACTATCCCCTAAACTCTCCAGCCAAAACTAACGGCCCCTGCTTCCAAGCTTCCATAGAACTTTCCTTCTTCCTCCCCTAAGGCACGCATTTCATGCAACCTCAACTCACACTTAACCCTTAACAAGCTTCCATCTTGCCGTGGAGGGCAGCGTTCTAAATATTTACTTCCCTTTTCTTCTGAAATCTAACCACAGTGTTCTGCATACAAGAAAGGCTCCAGGAGCTGGTTGCTAAATAAATCAATAAATGGAATCACTTTTCAAATAGGAGATTTGGGGTATCCTGTTTGTCCAAATAAGCCTGTTTGTGGCGGCAGCAGCATCTCTGCCTCGATTTCGAGTTCGGGAGATCGGCAGCAGCTCAGTTGGCCGACAGCAAAGTTCTTTGACTTTCTTGGTGCATTTCATGCAGCTTTCTTGAGCACTTATGACTGGAGGTAGGCTGAGGTTCTCGAAGTGATGGATTTTGTCTGTGCTTTGGCTAAGTCAGGTCTGTTCTAACTCAGTGATCGCAAAGGAAAGTGGATCTCTCCTTGACTTCGGTGCTCTGTCCCCTTCTGGTACTTGACCATCCTATATTCTTACTGTTCTTAGAAAGATTTTTATTTTGAAGAAAAGATTCTCAAAAGCTTCCAGTTCTTCAATCCCATCAAATTTTGGAACGAACATCACTGTCACGATACTTTTTTCTTCCTCCTTCTTGTGTTCAGCCAGTATCCCATGGGTAATTTTTTTACATATTTTGCAAGTAATTTTGCTTTTTGACGGTTGATTTGCATTCTCAGGGGGAAAGCTGGAGCTGTGTCATCTGAAGATGTGGGTTCTGACCCTGGCTTTACCACTTGTGTTCCGTTTTCCTCGTCTACCATCATGCAAGATAACACATCTAGCAGGATGATCATAAGGGTTAAGCAATACATGTAAAAACGACTGGATGAGTTTTTAGCATAGAATAGATAGATACTTGGTAAGTGCTGAAACAAAATCTTTTACAAAATGTCCGATTTGATTTCTCTCGTTAGTAAGCAAATTTATATCATGGCATGACTGTTACAAAGGTCTTCATACTTTATGACCTCCTGTGGGTTTTTATGTTACTGGTAAATTCAAATCTTGTGTGTTGTGTGTCTACTGCGTGACTGACTTTGTACTCTGCACTGAGCCTATAAAGCTAAGTAGGAGATGGTTGCTACCCTGGAAGTGTTTATAGTAAAGAATCACAACCCAGCACATTGAGGTATGTTAAGTGCTGGATGGAGGTACCTGTAAAGTAGTGCAAAGCAAGTGTGGTGTCATGGCTCATCTCCCACAGGACTTTAATACATTTAGTGAAATATCTTCTGTAGAAGCTTTTACAAGAGCTCTGATTGAAATGCTCTTAGCTGAGAATTCAAGACTTTTACCCATGCCTTTGACCATCTTCCTGTAAGAAATAGAGACAACACTTTGCTGAATCTTCCTCCCACTGATTCTTCCCCTCATTCCCATTCTGACGTTTAGAGGTGGGCAGAGAAGACCCACCTGCTATCATAAGTCGAGGTGGACAAACTCTAGCCTCTGGACCAAATATGGCCCCCGGCCTGTTCTTATATGGCCCGCCAGCTAAGAATGGTTTTGACATTTTTTAAATGGTTGAAAAAAAATATCAAGAGAGTAGTATTTCGTGACCTGTGAAATTATATGAACTTAAAATTCCAGTTGTCCGTAAATACGGTTTTATTGGAACACAGCCACTCTCATCCATTTCCGTATTGTCTGGGGCTGCTTTCAAAGCTACACGATAATTGAGTAGTTGTGACAGACTGTGTGGTCCAGAAAGCCCCAAATCCTCGCTTCTGTGGCCATTCACAGAAGAAGTCTGCCAGCCTGGGCTGTGAGTCCTTTAAAATCTCTGCAGCACTACACATTCTCAGTGTGGGACAGAGATGGGCATTTCTGATGTAAGAGGCAGTTTTTCCATGTTCTCTGCTGTCACTTCTTTTAGAAATAGAAAGTGCACTTGGCCTTTCTTTTTAACATGGACATGCAGGATTAGGTGATGTGAACAGCCTGATTGGGTGTCTCTTTCTGAAGGTACAAATGTTAAGTCAGTAGGTGGGGGACTCGGGACACGTTAAGGGGATTTTTCCTCATCCCAGTCTCCCCCACTTACTGTCTGCTAAGTGATTTGAAGACAAGGGTGTCCAATTTCATCCTTTCCTTAACAAGCAAGTTTTTAATCAGTCGTTCCTAGAAGACTGGGTTCGCCTCCCCAGGGCAGTGGGAGAATGCATGTGCAACTTGGCCATGTTTGTAAATCACATAACACTCCCCCCCCTTAGAAGAAGACCTGAGTAGGGAAATTCTTTTGTATGCTTGGGACAGATCGAAATCATTTTGCTGAATGGTTAAAAAGCAGCAAACAAAAACATTCACGGAATGGTGCAGCTTGAACTTTAAGCGGGAGCGTGGAAGGGTTTGCAGTGTCCCTGCTTCAGAGGCAGAAGCGTTTGCTGGTGGTGGGGACTTCATCTGCCCTCGTTACTGGACAGCTGACTTTGCCGCGACTCTGAGTTAGTGGCCTTCACGGGGGACTTAGGATTCGAGGGCTTTCACAAGTAACTTTCACGGGACATGAGGATTTGCACATAGTTTTATCTGAGCAATGATGTATTTGAACACTCTGCCCTTTAAAAATATGGGTGACTTCTTTTGCCTTCAGAAGACTCCAGGCAGCCAGGTTCTAAGAACTCAAACTCAGCCTTGCTGTCTTGCTCCCTCTGTTGTGGGCCTTTTGGGAAACAAGGTAATAAATTGCTTCTCTCCAAGGATAAAAGGGACCAGCCCTCAATATGCCCTCTGTCCCGTTAAGAAGTTGGTCAGATACCCGCCAGTTTCTAGGTCCAGAAAATAATGATCACTACCAGGATATCATTTCAGAAGCCGACTTAGAAATATATTGGAATTTTAATATAAAGTCTGTCTACCCTTTGACTTTGGCCCTATAATTTCACATTTGGAAATTTAGCCTATAAAATTTAAGCATGAAAGGAAAGGTTTACATACAGTGAGGCTTATTACTGTATTTTTAACAGTGAGAAGCTAGAAATAACCAAAGGTAAACTCACACAGGAAGAGTCAGGGAAACTGTAAGATATCCACCTGACAAACTGCTATATAGTGATTAAAAATGAACGTATACCGAGATTGATTTTTATGTCATACCAGGCATAAAAGAGCGGGGCACACGCGTGTGTTCTGCTCTGATCACAGCAGCACACATCATCTGTGCATGGGGGGAACAAGGATGCAGAGATGCAACAACTTGCTAACAGTTACGATGGATGGGGCATTGGATTTTAAATGAGGATTTCCTATTTTCTCATTTTTCTTGGCAAACATTTATAGGAAAGACAAATATATGGTGTGAAAATGCAGACACCCGGTAGCCAGCAGGTGAGAACCGTGCCTGCCCTAGTCTAGACACTGTGCTGGCCAGTGGAGACCCAGCCGTGAACAGGATGCAGTGTCCTACCTCATGGAGTTTGCAGTTCAGTGGGGGAGACTGGCCAAAAACAGTTAATTACTGAGTTTTTTTTTTTTTTTATTAAAGTATAGTTGATCTACAATGTTGTCTTAGTTTCAGGTGCATAGCACAGTGATTCAGTATACAGATTCTTTTCCATTATAGGTTATTGGATGATATCGAATATACTTCCCTGTACTCTATCACTGAGATATAAAAGGGGAGGGCAGGATGCTATGAACGCCCAGAGCAAGGATATTTAACCAAGGAGGAGTTCAGAGGTGGTTCCCCAGTTGTAGTGACATTAAGCAAAGCTGGAAGACTTAGGAGGCACGATGTGGGGGGAGGCGGGCTCGAGAGAATTTCAGACGGAGCACGTGGCACGTGCAGGGAGAGGCACAAAGTCAAGAGCTTGGCCCATTCCAGGAGCCCCAGTAAGGTCAGGGTGGTGGGAGCAGAGGGGAGTCCGTCTAAGGCGAGGAGGGTGGGCCCAGGAGAAGATGATAGTCAGATATGTAAACCACAGTTAGAAGATGCGGTTTTATCCTCAGGGCGAGCAGAGACTAACATGAGTGGATTTCTTTATTTTATTATATTTTTTTAATTGCTCAGACCGCACTAGAGAAACAGATACAAGAGGTGGTGAGAAAGACTCTGGGAAGCCAGCAAGGAGGGCAGGAGGGTCATCCAGGTACGGGACGGTGGCTCAGAAATGCAGCATGGGCCTTCCTTTTGTTTGACCATTAATACTGGATTGCTGATTGGGGGGTTTAAAAGGACAGTACGAACAAAGAGGTTTTATTTTAAAGTCTTCTAATTCCATAGCACACGTTTTCATTTTTATTTTTAAACAAAGATTTTAGAAATCTTTAGGACAAATAGCTCCTCGGTGAGCCCCGGGTGAGCATTGTACCCTGAAAATGTCACGCACTCTTAAAATTGTGTGGAATCCAAAATGCTAACGGTTTTCCAGTAAAGGGAAAAGAAAGAGGAAGGAGGAAAAGAAAAAATAACATTTGGTCGGGTGACAGATCTCCTTCTGTCACTGTGAGTTCCTTGATAGGCATGGGGCCCAGCACACAGCAGGCCTCCAGGAGTCATGAATGAATGAATGAATGAATGAATGAATGCAAACTACTAGAGTCAAGAAGATGTTTGAAGTTTCTTTTCTGGCCTTCCTTGGTTTCATTATTTTTGTTTCCTGGCACCTACCTGCCCCTCCTGCCCGTATACACACCTACATTTGGCCTGGCTAAGGCGGAGAGAAAGTGATGGGGAAAGGCAGCCTATTAAATACCGATCATTTCAAAATATTGTTCCTTCGCATATTTCAAAATTAGGCCAGTTGGATACTTGCCTCCTTTTCTTGAAGAAAACTGGCAACCCAGAAAACTTTTATTCAAATATTTGTCATAAATGCTATTTGGTTAAAATGTAGACTTTGTGGCGAAACATGACTTCATAAATATGCATTTACGATGCTTCTTATACATGTTTCCAAAAGCCAAAATTGGAAAAGGCCACATTCCCAGAAAGGGGAAGGAAACCATTGTTTGAGAGACCGTGCTGCCCCCTTTTACGAGTGAGGACTTCAAGGACACGCCCGTGCAGTCATTTGCTCAGAGTCTCGTGGTTCATGGCAAACCCTGAACTTGAACTCAGGTCTGTCTGCCTTCAAAGCTCAGGCTCCTGGTGTCGTCCCTTTTGGCTTCTGTGTCATAAAAATAAAGAAATAAACATCTATACAGGGGTGTAGGCTTGAGGCTAGTAGATAAAGCCCTTGTGAGAGAGGTGCTTTAAGCAGAAGTCCTATGAAGACTGTCAGTGTGGACTCTTGGAGGGGAGGAAAGAGAAATAAAGATTCTGAACTTGACTTCCTCCTCACCTTAGTCTATTGATATCACTTATATGTGGAATCTTTAAAAAAAAGAGAGAGACACAAATTTTACTTACAAACCAAAAACAGACTCACAGACATAGGAAATAAACTATGGTTACCAAAGGGGAAAGGGCAGGGAGGGATAAATTAGGGACTGGAGATTAACAGACACACATTACTATATATAAAATAGATAAACCACGAGGACCGACTGTAGAGCACAGGGAACTGTATTCAATTCCTTGTAATAACATAATGGAAAAGAATCTGAGAAGAAAATAGATGTATGTATGTATATGTATAACTGAATCACTTTGCTGTACACCTGAATCTAACACTGTAAATCAACGACACTTCAAATTTTTTTTTTAACAAAAAAAACACTTTTTTTAATGAGCAAAACAAGAATTTGCCTTCCCCAAGGGTTCAGCACTGAGGAAGACGTCTTCTCCATCCCCACGCTGAGCTGTTTTTAACGTCACCTGATTTCATTCTTATGGTTAGATCAGTGGATTGTTTCTCTTGTTTGAAGAGAGCTTTTATCCTGAGTTTTCTCCCTCTTTTTAAGTACTGCCTACCCCCGCCCCCTGCCCCCCCCCACGATGTTGTTGGGACAATATTAAGCTTTTTCACGGGACTGTCTGTTGGCCCCGATACTCTGCGTCTCTTTCTCTCCCGTTTGTCACAGTCGGTGCTGATGCTCCCATCTGCCAGGCATATGGAGTTGGTGGTGCTCAGCGAATCTTTGTTCCAGTCTGGTCCCAGGGAATATTTTGCAAGTGTCTTGTAAATTCGCCCTCTCCTCTCCTGCGCCCTCATGATGCTCTGTCTCTACTGTAGTGGCGATGGAAATCTGTCTTGGAATCTAACCCACGAAGCCTGTCTTCCTTCCTCAACTAAACGGGGAGCCTCTGGAGGCCAGAACTGGGTCTCATTCATCTTTGTGGGCCCCTCCCTTGGCCCCCAGCAGGGGAAGCACGGAACCCGTCACTGCCTTGGTTTGAGTCATTCTGTTGGCTTGACTCCTGGGCTGTCAGTCCTGATCATTCTCGGCGTACAGCTGAAGAAGTTCTAAAAATAGACTAATGAAGAAGGTACACGTTGTGCTACTGATGATATGAGAAACCCCAAACAGAACGTCCTTCCTGAGTTTTCTCAGTGTGGAGTTTTCATTTCTCTTAAATGATATTTTGAAGAAAGTCTGTATTCCCACCCTATTCGGACCTCGTTTTAGATAAACCAAAATCAGCCACAGTTCACACTTGAAAAGGGTTTTTAGGGATCAGTCATCTGGATTTCTCTCAGATAATCCCAGCTGTGATGAATTGGCTGTGGTCAGCTTCAAAACCAGTAGTAACACTAGACAGTAACAATGTTGCCTTACACTTCACCTGAGTCAGGAACCGGATCGTTGCCGTGTGGTGGACGCTGGGCCGGCCCTCAGCCCTTTGGGTGGACAGGCTCATGGTGGAGAAGGTGGTGACTCTCACTGCTAGCTTCCAGGGTGCTTACAGAGCCTCCTCCCCTCCAGAAGTATTTGAAAGTTGGGTAGTTTACCAAAGGTGCGCCCTTGAATTCAACTCAAAAAAATGTTCATTGGACACCTGCTCTACCCCCCAGGCTTCACGATACTTACGCTTTTCAGCTCACTGTAGCTCACGTTTCTTACTAAATTTGGTAAGGAAGGTTCAATGTTGACAGTTCCAGTAAAAATGGTGGAAAGTGGGAGCAAAAGACGGGTCCACGAGAGAGCCAGTGTGAAGCAAAGGCCCTCGTAGTCACTGGTGGTGTTTGGTCCTGGTTCTAAAGGCACACCCACGGGAACATGGTGTTGGGAAGCTCCGTCCCCTCGGAAGAACCCCATTCATTCAGTTGTGGTTCATTCTTCCATGGTCTGTTTGGGTCTTTTTCAGGTAAGCCGTAACTTTGAGCTGGTTGGACGGGTTAACTTGGATCAGCTGGAACAGATGAAGGAAAAGATGGAGAGCTCCAGCAGTGATGAGGACGACAAGGAGGAAGAAATGAACAGCAAAGTGGATGACAGAGGTTAGTCTCATTCCCTGGCCTCTGAGCCCCAGATGGCATCCAGCCGTCCACGGGGAGACAGACGGGAGGCAGAAGGTTGGGGAAGGAGGAACAGAAGGAATGATCTTTCTTAGTTAAGTAGCAGAACAGACTGACTTAAGAAACATGTCAGGGGGCCTTGTCTTTGTAAACTGTTACCAGCTATAGAAACTCCAAGGAAAACAGGCATTTTCTCTTTATAGATAGACGTTTATTAAAAATAGACAGTGATGGTATGTCTTCATTCGGGAAAACTGGTATCTGGAGAATCCTCAGAATAAGGACAGACAGAGGGCGAGATGGATGACCTTGTAAAAGTGAACGAGGAATGTAAATGAACTTCCAATTGGACGCTTATTTAAAATTGCTGCTCCTGGGGGAGGCTGCGGAGGCCGGGAGCCCACGTCCTCTCCTGTGTCCTCCTCTTGACCCATTGCTGCTGCCTTTGCTTTGAAGGAGAGAGAGACACCAGTGGCTTTTATTTGACTGTGTTTACTGGGGATGGTTTCGTGGGATTTTTCTATTATTCCAACTTTCAGTGAGTCAATAGTCATTTTCAAAATGAGGTTTTTCAAAGTGAATTTAGATGTCGACATACATTTACAGGCTCTAGAGCTGGTTTTGTATATTGTTCAACATAGGCTATTATGGAGAACCCAAGACTGTGCGTCTAAGAATGTACGTTGGGCTGTTTTACTTTGGTGATTGCAGGTTTATCAAAAGCACGTGGGTAACATAGACACGAGAAAGAAATATGACAGATACCATCCCAGTGATGAGAAGAAGGGCATTAGTGGTCATTTTTGAGCACCACTCTGTGCCAGGCCTAGTGTTGGTGGTTTTTATAACGTTTTTTTCTTTAATCTTATGTAACGTAACAGGGCTCTGCAGTTGGCCTGTCTGGATTTGACTCTCAGTTCTGTACTTACTAGTTTTGTGGCTTTGGGTCACTTATTTTCTCTCCTTGTACATTCATTGGCCATAAAATGATGATGATGGTGACGTACCTCCTAGGGTTGTGTACATCTTAAATGAGATCGTGCACCAACGTTAGTCCGGCTCCTGGAACATCATAACCACCTAATAAATGATAAAACCCTGTCATGTAGGTGGTATTATTGCCATTGGGAGATAAAGGCCCAGAATATGTAAAGAGCTTGTTCAAAGTTAAAAAAAAAAAAAAAAAAAAAAAAGACTAGCGGTCGAGTTGAAGTGTTCTGGCTCCACTGCATCTTTTTACCCCACCTCCTGTACCTTCTGGGCAGTGGGATGGTCTTCGTGGGAGGGAACCTGGCCCTGAATTCTGTCAGTTCAGTGGCCCTTCGGGCCTCACTCTAAGGTGCATTTTTGCAGAATTTCTTGGTTTTTCCAGCTGGGTCAGTCTGCAAGTCTAAGAAAGCTGACTTGGTAGCCATCTCCCTCCTGACCTGTGCAGACTTCCACCCCCATCCCTTCCCCACTCCCACCATATTTTATCTCCGCTCTACCAGGAGACCCCAGGCTTGCAAAGCAGGGGTCTGGTTGGCTCCTGAACCCCCGGCCAAGACAACAGCAGGGACTAGCAACCAAAGTGTGTCTGCTCTTCCAAATTCCCGTGCCCGTGGTCACCCTGAAAAATAGATGGATAAATAAAATATCTGCACCATATTGATTGACAGCCCCTTGCAAAGTTACAACTTTTATTAGTAGGGGCGGAGTGATCCATTTCTTACAAGGAACACAGCTGTGATCCGAGAAGCATGGTTTTTAAACTTTCTTTTCCTTAGCATTTCACAAATACGTTCTTAGTGATGAATTCTTTAATGTCTGTGCACTATTACCAGAGTTCTCTGGAAGAGGATGCTTTTGACAGAGGGTACATGGGCTCCTTTCCTTCATGGTGCTCTGTGCCTGGCCGTTCCTCTCCAGGAAATAAATTGTCCTCATTGGAAGCCGTGGCTTTTAATCTCTAAAGCCAAGTACACATGATTTTACTGGTTATAAGCATTGCAGAGGCAAGAACCCTTTTCCGTCCCTGTCCCCCACTCCCACCCCGGTGGTGACACCTCCGAAATAAAAGCATAGCTGGTTAGAAGGGAAGAGACTGCCCTTAGGTGTGAGAGGCAGTGGGCACACTTCCTGGCCTGACCAGCTCGGTGTGGCTGGAGAGAACTTCGTGGTGTCTGATCCCCTCTCCTGGGAAAGTGTAGCATCCACATTCAGGGGCCTGAACCACCTGGGAACAAAAAGTCTTGGGGGTGGGGCAGCCTGGATTTCTCTCTGGGGGTGCGGGATTTACATGAGTAACTTCTAGTCATGTTAATGAGAATTACAAGCCCCAAACCTTCCTGTCCCGCTCGCCGATCCTTGAAAGGGGTGCCCCTTTGTCTCATCGCCTTTGAATCAATTTTCCACCATCTAGGTGTATTCTCGCCAACGAGCAGAAACGGCACACAATAGCCTCGGGGTGTTTTTGCCAGACGGTCTGTCTTCCAGGAGTAGGGAGCGGGAGGTGGCTTTAGCACAACGCTCGGGGCTAATGGGGAGCTATTTGATGTGTGACAGGTAATGATTGGCTTCCTCCTTTGAGGATGAAGCAGCATGAGCCACTGGGAAGAATAGATGGCTGGTTTCATGTTTCCTAAGGGTAAGCGGGCGAGTGCCAGCAGCCGGCCCCTCGTTGGCAGCGTAGACGCTCGTCAGGCGCTCAGATCGGGGGGCTCGCGTCCTTGGAGCCACCCCGTTCCCATCGTCCTTTCCCAGCACGGGAACCAGGGTGTGGACGGACTGTGGCCACACGGCAGGACCTGCCCCAGAAGGAAGCCCGGAGGGATTCTGAAAGAGAAGAAACCAGGCATGAAGAAATCAAAATTAACCCAAGCAGAATCCTCCCCACCCCCTCTCATTATGCAGTTGGGAGGAGTCAGGAAGGCATTCTGTTGATTTCTTGCCCAAGATAATCCCTGCTAAGGAATTAATGCGCCGAGCAGATGGTGCTGTCTCATTTCCAATGAAAAGAATCAAGGAAGATAGTCTGTGCAATTATTTTTAATGGCTTGTGTGGTGATCTCCTTAATTTGTGAGAAAATGTTTCATCTTTTGTTAAAACTGGCCCCGTTCACGTTGCTTTTTGTGCGGAAGATTAAGGCAGCACAGAGACTCCTAGCCTGTTAACACCGTCGGGGGGTTTTTATTCGATGGCGTATTTCAGCCAGGAGACATCTTCCTGTGACATCTTGGAGGTGCAGGCAGCGAGTGATCAGATATGCAGAGACGATCAGCGTTCCCCTGTGCAGGGCCCTCACTCTGCAACCTGGCTGCGGACCCGTCGAGGGCCTGCTGTTTATGAGCCACATGAAGACGCGGCCCTCTGTGGTATAATGAAAGACATACGGGCTTGGGACTCAGGGTAGCATAAAGGCCGTAGAAGCTCTCGTCTCTGAGTTGGCCTGTAAACAATGAGCCAGCCAATCTGCGTTTCTCCAACTCCTTACATGTGCCCAGGGCTGTGGAGGAAATAAAAGGACAGTCAATATTTGATGTTGACGACAGACCTGTCCAGAAATGTCTGCCTAGCCCCACATTCAAATACACCGATGGAGGCGGAGACGCCGGGCAGCTGGCCAGGACCCCTTCCTAGCGGAAGACATGCTTTCAAATACCGGCCTCCTTGTGGTCGGGGTCCACGTTCCTGCGCGGTTCTTTGCTTGCAGACCTCCTGCGGTGCTCGCAGCCGCCCTGGGCGGGTGTTATGATATCCTCAGCAGATGACCACGAGTCATGGGCCCTCAGCCTTCCTGGGAACGTGTCGAAACCCTGAGGTCTTACTATGTGTGTTACCTGGTCCGGTGCTTTCGGTAGCTTGTGTTCTTTTTAGCAAGCAAAATGATAAACTTGGGGGTCAAATAGAAAATGAAGAGGTGCTCGACAACGAGGCCCTGATACAGAGCATCACAGAAGGGGGAGATTTGATAGGGAAAAAAAATGCTCAGGTGCCTCTGGGATGAACCGAAGTGGTTCTTCAGGCAAGACAGACCCAGATGGTTTGTGATGGAAGCAACTGGGAGGTGAGGAGAAACTGGGGACAGCTGGGGCCCGGGAACCAGGAATCCTTCTTGAGAGAGTTTCAAGAAATACCCTTTGGTGAAAAGGCAGTAGGAAAAGGCAAGGAGTCTGGAAACGGCTATTCACCGATGGGCTTTTCGAGTGCAGGCAGGAGAGGCGGCTCCTGGTGAACACTGACTGCTGTCTTCCGCCCACTCCCGCGGCGCGCGGGTAACACCTCCGCTTTCTCCTTGCAGATCTGATGCGGTTTTCTGACCGTGGGGCTGCTGTCAGCACTGAGAAGCGTTTTCCGTGTGAATTTTGCGGCCGGGCGTTTTCCCAGGGCTCGGAGTGGGAAAGGCACGTGCTGAGACACGGCATGTAAGTCGAGCCATCCCAAGACGGCCTCTGCCCAACGTGCCAGGTGGCAGTTTCCCCTGACGACACAGAGACCCCTCTGTCACATTTCCGGGCATGGGAGGAGAGGCAGTTGTCACGAACTGGGTTTCTCCCTTTCCGTTGGTTCTTGTAAATGGTCACCCAGACACAAGTCAAATGAGGAGAAATCATCTTGACAAATGACAGATCCTCGTGTAGACGTTTAGTGCTGTCTCCAGCCCGTGTCCCTTCAGCTTTCATTAGCATGACGTTCTCTGCTAGAGCGTGGACCGGGGTCCAAAGATCTGGCTTCTGTTCCTGCCTCTGTGATGACTCATTCCCTGAGTGGCCTTGAACCTTCCCACGCACCTCTTGGTGCCTTCAATGCTCTGCCTCGGGGACAGAGCCCGCTTCTGCCTGCCTCCCAGGTAGGTGGGAGCATACCCGTACAACACTCTTAAGATCCTTGAACGTAAAATTGTCCCCTAGACAAGCCACTTGTAGCCCAGCAGACCCTGGGAGAACCTAGGAGTTGGTCCTTTCAGGAGAAAAACGCCCAGAAACGGGAAGCATCTGAACTTCAGAGACTATAACTAGCTTCCCAAGACCTGGGTCCCATCTTTAGGTTTTTGTTTCTTGTTTCTGTGATTTGTTTCTGGACCTATCTGAAGTCTTTGATACCCGAGGAGCTCCTTTTGTCGTAAGAAATATAGCAGATCTCCAAGCTCCTGGGTTCCTCTGATGAGTCTGAGCAGAAGACAGTTCTTGCTGTTACCACTTATGACTTACTCTGTTCCCAGTAGTGGAGGGAACAGAAAATAATTATGTTACTCTGGGAACAGCATGGTGTAGTCGAAACCTAGTATCGCAGTGGGTTATTTTTATAGGTTCAAATCTTTAATCAGATACTAGAAATATATGACCTAAGCATAACAGGTAGCAAGGATAAACCACTCACAATTTAGTCCTACGTCTGTGGCATCTGTTCAGGGGAAACCCCCAAGGTCTTTTTAGGACCAGGGAAATAAGGACACGTGTGGGTTTTGTTTAATTAGAAAAAATATTATCTACTCACGTGTCTGTACCGTAATTATTTTTCCAGGGCGTTGAATGACACCAAGCAGGTGAGCCGAGAAGAAATCCACCTGAAGGAGACCATGGAGGACAGTATTAAGATGCCCTCTATAGAGGAGAAAGACGACGACGAATCGATGGGGATAGACTTTTCCCTAAAGACCGAAACAGTCGCCATCTGTGTAGTAGCTGCTGACGAGTCTCTCCTGGAGAATGCAGAGGCCAAAAAGGAATAAGCATTTGGTGAAATTCTTTATCACCCCTTACTTGAACCGTGATGAAAAAAAGAGTGGGAGGGCCAGCTTGGGCTGAGAAGGGGGGGCACAGAGAAGCGAAGACAGAACAAAGCTGCTTTTTAGGACTGAACAATCTATTTTCAAAGCACTGGTACCTGTGTGAGTGAGTATGTAAATTAAAGTTATTTAAATGGTTGGAACATGTGGCTCCTTTTCCATCACTACATCTTCCCTTCCGGATCTTCATCGTGGAAGTTTCGTTTGTCGCGGAATTTGGAAGCACCTCCCTGGCACGCGCGTGCTCGCTGGTGGGCTTGGACAGTGTGTGGAAACAGAAGCTCCGTGACGGTAGAAGACTTCTCTTAGGGGAACAACTTTTTGGCGCACAACTTTCAGTGCGTTTTTCTAGTTTTAATACCTTAAGCTTTTTCAAGACCTAACTTGCAGCCGCTTTGGGAAAAAACAAAAAACAAAAACAGAAAACAAAACAAAACAAAACAAAAAAACTGCTTTGCATAAAACAGTCACCTGTTTCCTAGTACCTCAAACTTAACCAAGGGAATTCTCTGCATTTATCAGTACTACCTGTCGTCATTGTGGTTAAATGTAGAGAGAACTGCTGGGCAAGATGGTGAATGGAGAAAAAAAAAAAAAGAGTTTTAAAGAAAGGAACACAAATTGTGCTTAAAATCCCCACGTGGGTTTTATTTCTTAAAATACTGTGATTTTTTTAATTATTTTAGTAAAAAACAAAACAAAAAAAAAGAAACAGACTTTAATTATTAGATAAATGTTTGTGAATTGTCATCCTTTATTCCAGGTAAGCTGTTTATTAGTGTTCAACTATAATTTAGAATTTGGTAGATTTCATGTGAGCTAATTTCAAGGTGACTGTGGAGTTTTGTTTGCCACATGTTTCTTTTCTATCGATTTGAGTGTTACAAACACAGCACAATTCAGTTTTTCATACAAATTGTTTTTTTGTGTGTGTGTTATTGTTTTGATTTGGGGGTAAGGGAGATATAGTTTTTTGTGAATAGGAATGTTTTTATTTTAAACATGGAAATAACAAAGAAGTTAACTTTTTTTTTTTTTTTTAATTTAACTAAAGAACCAAACTTTTCGGCACAGCTATGCAGCTTGCGGGCCAGACGAGGAAGTCCTCTTCACCCTTTTGTTGCTGTCAAATTGACACATTATCTGTCTCACAAATAATTTCTGTTAGGATGGGCTGGCTTTTGTGTGTGATTTTAAAATCTGTTCTGTTTTTGTTTGCTTTGGTTTTTTTTTTTTTTTTCCCTGGGGGTGGATTCTCATTTATTTTGCGGGACAAGGGGATGTGCTTGAATCCCATCCCTTTGGTGAGAGTGTTCAAGAAATACTTATATCCTACAAGGAGCCTGGAGAACTACTTTTTTTTTTTTTTTTTTAAATCTAGCTGCCAGCTGCTCTGTTTCCCCGTATTAGCTTTTTCAGGAGGGAGCAGCTTAGACTAAATCTAAGTCTACATTTATAATACGTTCTGATTGTGAACAAAGGGTTTCGTTCCAAAAAGTAGAACTTTCCTTGAAGCCTAGGTTTTAGAAGCCTGTGTGTGTGTGTGCGCTTGGATGTGTGCGTGTGTGCGCGTGCGTCTGTGTATGTGTGTTAGTCCTTTGGTTTTCATGTTTTTGTTTTTTGTTTTGTTTTGTTTTTTTAACTTGGAAGGGTCGGGGGAGGGGGGGGAGAAAGGGAAAGGGAATTGCTGAGATGACAGTGTCCCACACAGCTTCAAATAAAATCCATGGAAAGATAATTGCATTTGTGCTTACTTGAAAAGCATGTTCTTCTTTTATTTTCTTGCTGTTAAGAATTTTTATTTGTAGGGAGTTTGTTTTAATTTCATTTTTTTTTTTAGGGATGGGGGCCATCATGTGGAAACCAGAAAATGGGGGAAATGTGAACTATTGAGACAAAGATTCATTTTGTGTCCATATTTGTTTTTAATTGGCCTCATTTCAAATGTACTAAACAGTTCCATACCTGGATTGGGTGTTTGTAATGGTTACCAAAAAAAAAAACAAACAAAAAAAAAGAAAAAAAAAAAAAAGAATGACAGAAAAAGGAAAAAAAAAAGAAAATAATTGTGACATGCTTTTATCACTACTTTATTTTTCAAATAACGTGTAAATATTGTAATCCATTGGATTTTGTTTTGCTAACCTGTTAATAAAAATATGGGACCATTATCCTTTTAACAAGGCTAGAATGTCATTTTTTTCTTTTTTCAAACATATACCTGATATTTTGTGGCCGCACATTTTGGATGCATTATTATAATTCTGTTGACTGTAATGACATAGAATTTACAACATTTTTTTGTTTAATTTATACAGAGGACATTTTTTTTCAGAGCTTGAGAGAAGAAAATAAATAGTGAAATGATAACCTATTGACTCCAACAGTCAGTATTTCCCGATACTTGATAAAAAGATAGGGAGATCCTGAGTTCTTGAAGCCAAGGGTTTAAAAAAAACAAAAAAACACACAAGTAGGTTATTCAAGTTGTTTGCAACATACATTTTGTAATGAAATGTGAGAAATTAATAAAGAATTTTTTTCACATGTGTCTATGTGCATCTGTTGTAAATCATTTACAGATATGACTACAGATATGAAATGTAGAAATTACATAATATTGCCTTTCAGTGCATGTACATGAGAGGTATTTCAAGCCATTGAATCTACACTGTTACGGGAAGCAAAGGTAAAATTAAGGTGAGGTGTGAGCTGGGATTTTAAAATGTTAATATTTCTGCATCAGATATTTATCATCAACAGGGGGAATTTTATGGAGGGAATGCTTTCCTTCAAAAGCATGAATCAAAGTGGTGTATGAGGCTTCAGAAGGAGGAAACACCAGTGATTAAACATCATCTGGGGACCCTGAATCCATGAGCACAGTTATTTAAAACTAACTGCAAGTCACAACCACTGCCACAAACTATCTTGCTATGCATTCTGCACCAGTAATTATCATCATTAACTTATTCTTTGAGCTACCCTGTTATAAATCAAAGGAAAATTTAATAGTCATGAAACCCAGAAGAGTAAATTTAAATCAACAGCACTGATTTTTAAACTCAGCTGATATATTGTGTCTGCCTTCACTAGCGTCAAGAGAAGAATGGCTCATGTCCAGAGTCCAGCCTAAAAATTAGGTTTTCACCCTTTCTTGTCTTTATCATCTTAACAAAAGAAAGATTTTAAGCGACTTTTACAACTAGAGAAAGCAAAGGAAAATGACTGAATAGTAAATTATATAAATACATTCCATGAGCCTATACGTAAGCTACATATTTGGCTCTGAGCTTCCTGGGAGGCATGGCAAAAAAGGGTCAATCAGGAATCACATTCTTTGGGGCGAGGGTATAGCTCAGTGGCAGAGTGTGTGCTTAGCATGCACGAGGTCCTGGGTTCAATCTCCAGCACCTCCATTTTAAATAAGCCTAATCCTGGCCCCCCCCAATCACATTCTTAGTAACTTTAATTATTGAATGCTCCAGAGAAATTCAACCTCTTCTAGAACTACAGGTTGAGAAGTTTCCTCTGTGTGTTTTCCTAAAGGAGAGGAAGTGATGTAATGGACTTATGCACTGTAAAGCAGCGTTACTCCTCTCTCATGGCCTCCATCAAATATTTATTTAATGAAGAGTGTTTTTGTTGAGTTCATGTCTAATCCATATCCCCACTTGGTTTTGTGTACAGGAAGAGGGGTATACTGATAAACTAGTCATGGTAGCAACTGCATGATAAGAGGTTTAATTCTGACACACATTCCCCAGTGAGGGTCAGTGGGAAATGCCCTTCCATCTAGTGGTTCAGGAGTCCCAGCTCCTCCAACTGATGATGCTGCCTTCTCAACACAAGAATCCTGGGGTCATTGCTGAGAGCTTGGAGGTGACCTACTCAAATGCTTATCTGGGAAGTAGCACAGGCTAGCCCTGATCATATAACACCCCCTACCCAGAAGGGGCTGGAAAGGATGAGGTCTTGTCCACCAATGTGCCAGGAAGGACTCATGAGCAGGTAACCTGTACCATAATCAGGAACTTACACATGTGTGCTTTTGGACTAGGGGAGATAGAAACCCTCTGGAAAGCACGGGATGCTGGTCCCATTACCCATGCACTTAACCAGTGATTTTTTTAATGGAGGTACTGGGGATCGAACCCAGGACCTTGTGCATGCTAGGCATGCTCTTTCCTATTGAGCTACACCCACCCCCCCAAACCCTTAACCAATATTTTTGAGCAAATACTTGGTGCTAGCAACAAACAAAACAGACAGAGCAATTGCAGCTGTCTCCAAGAGCTCATGAGTAGCGAGGATAGAGCTGTGGCGTGGGAGAAATGACTACCTGAAGATGCTGTGGCTTCCTGGACCAATAGCCTCCTGTTTTGAAGGGTTTGCACCCCCCATCCCCACCATGTTGGTGCTGGCATCTCCGGGGAAAGAGCCTTGACTGTGAATGCGTCTTTTTCTGTGTCTAAAAGCACACATCTGACTTAGGGAGGCATATGAAGAACTGGTTACTCACACATCTGGTGAGCATTCAGCCCTAAGCATAGTAAACACAGCTATAGGCTGTGCTCTTTCCTTGCAACTCGCCATATTTCAGGGCCGGGGTGTGACGGGGGACAGCACCTGATCACAGAGACCATAAGATGCTTCAAAGTACTGTGCTCATCACTTCTTGGAAACATCAGGATTTTTTCCAAACACCCTGCCCTGTACTGGCCATTCCCTCTGCCTTCAGTACTGACCGCCTTTCCTTTACTGGAAATCACCTGTCGGTTTAAGACATCCTAAATGTAATGTCTGACGTGGAGCCTTCCCTGCCCTCCTACATGTCACAGGCCGTAGATGGGCCCCCTACTTGTCACCTGTCCCCATCTTTGTAAACACTTACTGGAGATGCGTCACTTCTCCTCCCCACCCCCACCCAGACTTAGGCTTAAGTCGCTGAGACACATTGCTGTCAGATGCAGCTAGCCTTTTTAAATTCAAATATATTCCTGTTGATACCAAGTGTTAGTTCTCATCTGATTTGGCATCAATGTTACATTTTCTTTCAGAGCTTGAGATTGCTTTTTTAAATATCTAAGTAAAAATATGCAGCTTGGTAGATGAAAAATGTCTTTGTCTGAAATGCTGGGCTCTCTCCCTGAGAAAACGTCAGAGAACTGACACCACCACTACCCCCTCGACAGCTCACGTTGGCCGTCCTCCTCCTCTTCTGCTGTCCAGAGGTGAACAGGAATGGATGGAGAGGTCCACTGGGGCCAAAGATTAGACATCACTGGTGGCCAGCCACGGGGCGGGGCGGGGAGGCGGGGTAGCAGCAGCCAGCACTGGCAGTGGTGGAGGCGGGGATGTGTGGCTGTGACAAGCTGGGTAGATGATTGTGTCAAGATGTATATTGGCGAAAGCACGCAGGCAAGAGTAGGGATGGGAGCTTGAGAGGCAGGTCTGAGGGAAGGCTTCCTCTTGGAATCTGAGAGATTTGGACATGTTCATTACACCCGAGGGAAGGAGTTACAGCAGCTGCAGGGTCACTGACAAGCAAGCTCACCTTGGGATCCAGGGCACAGCAGAGCTTTGCAAAGAAGAGGGGTCCTTTGTGCCCCGGAGGGGAAGTAAGAGGAAAGGGGGTGTGCTCTAGGTGCGTCTGCAGGTGGGGAGGTGCAGGGGTCCCTGAGTTCGTGCCAACGAACTTGGTCTTGGAGGTGGAATCCAAAGTGAGGGGTGGGGGTGGGCCGGAGGAGAGGTGAAGATTCGGAGCTGCTCTTGAGGGCCAGGTAGAAGAGGACCGAGTAGGGGGTACCGGGAGGCTGAACAGAACTGAAAACAGTTATTATCTTCTCCCTATGACAGAAAAGGCTTACTCAGAGGATCCGGGGTGACAGATCATCTACTAGAACTTCCCTTACAATACCCCACCCCCTGCCTCCAAGACACACATACAAACCACCACCACCACCACCACCCCTACCCAGCAAAGAGAGGAAGAGGCGAGCGACAGAGTACGCTCTTGGAATCAGAGGGGACGCTTCCTTTCCCCGCCTACTTAATTATCTGGCTTTTTGAATGAGGGGTGGAAAGCAAACTTGCCTTTTTTCTATTCACAATTTCCCTCTTGAGTTTGCTCCCATTAATGAAGCAGCTTAGTTTGGTTTAGCCGACCGCATGCATGACTTCCAAAAACCACATCACAATGCGGGAGGAATGCAGCCTCCAGCAACGCGCCAGCGGCCTCACCACATTGTTTAAAGAGCAGAGCAGGGGCAGCTCCAGTGCCTCTGAAATCCATTTAAGATGTGTGAAAACACGAGATTGAAATGCTGACCTTTCCCTCGAGCTGACAGAACCCACTCCAGGGGGCTGTTTGGAAGACCGCAGCTGCAGGCCTGGGCCCATCCGAGACTCCCCAGGCCTCTGGCTCCCAGGGGCCCGTCCAGCTGGGAAGCCCTGCCTCTGTGTCCTCTGATCCCACCAGGGCATTAAGCCCAAGGCTGCTGGGCATTTTGGAAGGGGAGACGTGCTGAAGGAACAGTCACGCAGGCCAGAAGAGGAGGAGGGTTATCCAAGGGCAAAGAGAGGAAAAGAGGAAAACCTTATCTAAACGGGGGGGGGGGGGGGGGGGGCAGGTCTGTGGCCACCCCCCGCCTTTTCAGATTCGGGTCAAGGAAGGAACTGTGCCCAGATGGGCTTTCTGACGCTAACCCAGGTGCCAAAGTATCTGAGGCATCGCAGGGCAGGGAGTTGGGCACAGAACTTGGAATTTGGTGAACATGACTGAATCTTCATTCTGTGAAGTGAAAATTCACAGAATTTTGTGACTGAAGATGGTGGATAAGTAGAGCAGAGCTGGTTGAGAGTGGCGTCTCTGTAGCCAGGCTGCCTCGGTTCAAATCCTGACGCCTCCACTTACTGTGTGGCCTTGGGCCGTCAAGGTAGCCTCGCTCCGCCTCGGCTTCCCGTCTGTGTGGTTGGGAAGAAGAGTGCCCGGTCACGCGGCAGGAGGGAAAGGGGCAGGACACAGCCACTAGATAAAGGAAGACGGGGTGCGGTTGCTGGGATGCGATAAAGACCGGGTGGAACCAGCTGAGGCCAAGGAGGCTTCAGGAACAGTCTGGTCATAGACCTTTAGCTCATTATGCCTTCACTGTGATACTAAAAATCACTCCTCCTTACCCCATGACAGCTCTGAGATGGGCCATAAAAGGCCAACGAGTGGGCAGTGGCCCAATTCCTGGGAGATCCCCACCCTTCCCCAAATTAGCAAGAATCTTCCTCCCACTTATTAGCGCGCAAAGTTACTCAGCCCATAAAACCCAACAACCCTACACCCTGGGGCTGCCCTCGTTTTCTGAGCCAGTCCACACTCTGCCTCTCGAGTGTGTGTCTCTCTCAACAAACTCACTTCTGCTTTGCTTTGACTTGCTCTTGGATTCTTTCCTGTGCGAAGACAAGGACCCTCACTTGGTGGTCCATCCTGAGGGCTCCTGGCGGTTCCAGGCTGTGACACTGCCCTCTCGTACAACACTTGGGCCATCAGCTTAACCTCCCTACATCTCGGTTTCCCCATCTGTGTGACTGGGAGTGAAAATGCCTAGGCACATATGTGTTACGAACAGGATTAACTATGCAAAGCCCTTAGTGCAGTGCCTCGCCCATGATCGGTGCCCAACTCAAGCAACCCATCATCATCCTCACCATCGTGGCTAACTCTCTAACAACTCAGGACCTTTGTTCCCCCGTCTGTAGAGAGGACATAATGCCATCTCTCTCTTAAAGTACCTCAGATGAAAGCAGGTGACAAAGAAGGGGCTGTTTGGCCTGTGGTAGGCCGTTGACATGTGGCCACTGAATCTACATCTAGTGATTTTCCTCTTGCTGGGCCCTGCAAAAATGTGAAGGATTGGCTTCTTCAGGCCTAATGTGCGGCAACAGAGGATTTCACTTACAGCTTGAGCTCCTGGGTTTGAGTGCCAGGTCCTCCTCTTCTTTACTTTGAAACCTTAGGTTTTTAGCCTTTCCCTTCGTCATAAAATAACAGCATGAAAATGCAGGGAGCTACAGCAGTTCGTGGGCTGGAGGAGAGCCACAGAGTGTGAAACGCATGCTCCTTGTGGGCAGGGGCTCTTAGACTTCCCGTCACGCTTTGCACACCTATGAGCACACCTGCCCCTTGCGAGCATGCTCAGTCAGTATCTGTGGCCCGACTGCCCGAGAGGTGAGGCAGGAGAGCATCAGTACCGATTTCTGAGAGGCGGTGTGGCCAAAAGGGACCTCACAATCTCACCAGAAGCTCATCTGGGTCAGGCTGGCGCCCATCTCCTCAAAGCTTTCATGTCAGATGAGCAAGTGCCACTCTTGTATAAAAGACTTAATTTTTATTTTAGGGCAATTCTCTTCAAGTCGTCTAGAACCTAAAGCATTGCTCTGCAAAATACTTCTCTGCAGGTGTTCAGAGGGTACTTTTAAAGCCACTCGCCCTGGGTCCCACCCTCTCCTACTTGCCACGGCCAGGAAAGTGTCTTCTCCAGAACCCACGTGATAGCTAGCATGCTTTGGTGGACGCCACATGAGGAGATGTCTGGTTTCTATGAATTATCCTAAATCAGTCATTCAGTCTGGCCAGAGCCAGAAATCTAGTCACTGTCCCGGTTTAAACGTAAGCAGTATGAGCCCAGAAAGAGGCTGGAAGATTCTGGCCCTTGGAAACAAAGGTTCCGGGCCATTAAAGTACATCTCCTTCTTCTAGCAAATTCACGCTCATCCTTCAGGGCTGGACTGACGAGCCACATCCTCTGGGCGGGGCTCGCTAGTCCCCAGGGTTAGGTGAGGTTTCCCTCCCAGGTGCCTCCGAAGCCTTCAGGGCTTACTGAGAGCCCTGCGCTGAGGACTCAGAACGGAGACGTTCTGCCCACTTGTGAGCCTCTCCCCTCCACAGTGAGTGAAGACCGTGTCCCACTGGTTGGCTGTGTCCCCAGTGCTTGGTACTGTGCCTGGAACCAAGGAGGCTGGTTTGAGTGAGGACGCTTTGTGCTGCAAGTAAAGGGAAATCCCAACGCAAACTCCAGCAGGCCTAAACAATGAGGGAGTGTATGATTTCACCAAGTCAGAAGTCCAGATATATGGTAGGAAACGCATGCAGGAGGATCAGGGGCTCAGTGATGTCGCCCAGGTTCCGTTCTGATTCTTTTCTCTGACCACCATCAACACCAGCTCCACCCTGAGGCTGGGTCCCCTTGTGGTTACAGCATGGCTTTCGCATGCCACATATTTTATTTCTCACACCTAGAAGGGAAACTTCTTCCCAAGCATAGCGTATGAAAGCTTTCTTGTAAGCTCATTGGGTCAGCATCACTTAGCCCACACATACAGCCCTGGACTTCTGCCAGGTAACCACCATCATCTGATTGTCTTAGGCTAATCATGGTTTCCATCTGGGATAGCAATGGAATGGGAGAGAAATCTGGGTTCAATTAGGAAGGAGGAAAGCGGGGCTAGATGTTGGCTATACAACCAGCAGTACCCCTTACATAGGTGCTGGATAATTATTTGGTGAGTAATATAATAAACATTGAGAGCGTGCCCTGGTGCTCCGAGGGGCTGTTCCAATGCGGAAATCCATCGACAAAGTAGGAGGGGCCGAGGCTCTGATGGTGGTTCTTTCCACACCGAAATGTCCTCATCTTCAGGAACCTTTTGCTGATCTGGGCACATCTGAGTCCTTTTCAGTCTGATGCTTCTACTCCTCAGCCATCTCTTAGCTCAGAAAGGATACTGGTGAACTTCTCCAGCCACAGGAAAACATTTCAAGAGTCTAGTGGACAGTATCCATATCTTCCCCCATCTCAGCCCGTTTCCTTGACTCTCGAGGGGTGCTTAGCAGACCTGCTGCTCTTGTCTTCCAAACTCTTCAGCACTCATTTGTTTTCAAGAACCAGAAGTCTCTCTTTGGAGACAATTCATGAATTATAGTCCTTCTCCCCAAGCCTGTGTCCTATAATCTCTCCAACCCGCTTCTCGGGGAGACGGTGGGGGCAGATGGTAATAAGGGCCTTTGGGGTCTGATGGGTCTGTTTTAGAACTCCACCTCCCTATTGACTCAGAATGGGACCACTGGAAAATCACTTACCCTCTGAGTCTTTTTTTTCTTGTCTGAGAAATAGTGTCTTTATAAATGAAGCACTGCCTCCCCTACCTCCAAGAAGGGGCTTTTGAAAACTGCCAGAGTAGGAGAATTTGGGTTTGGGAAAATTAAGATCTTACAGAGAACTGGGGGCGGGCGGTGGGGGCAATGTCTGCAATAAGCCTAGGAACGCTCTCATGAATATATATTTTTAATTTTTCCTAAATTAGAGTTAAAAAAAAAAGACAAAATATCAATGACATTTAACACATATTAAGGCACGAATAACAAGTGCTTTCCAATTAATTTCCATTTACCATCCTTTGCTTGTAAGGATATTTTCAATATCACCCGCTCCTTAAGTTTACAGGAAAAAGCCGGAAAGTCAGACTGTAGGTAAGCAGATGGAGAGGAGTTTGTTGGATTGCTTGCTCTCGCTCTCAAGTCTCCAACCACATATACTCATTGTCTCTCTGTTGCTTTGCTCCCCAGAGATCCAGGCTCAAGACACCGCAGAGAACAAATCCCCTGCACCATCTGTCTACACTGGGCCCGCTCCTCCCCTGGGGCTCCCAGCCTTGGGGAAACAGCACCACTTACTTACCCAGCCACCCAAGGAGAAACCTGGACCCCAGCCCAGACTCCTCCCTCACACTAGCTCCTCCCCTCCAATAGGTCCCCCTCGTCCAGTCGTCCACTGCATGACAGCCCTTGAGTCCACCTGCCCCTGGCCATGACCCTTCCAGATGTGGTGGCTTCGCTTTCATTATTTATCAAGACTACTACAGCCACTTATCTGGTTCCCTCCAGGCCAACCAGGCTGCACAAGGCTGCCAGGTCTGATTCCATCGCTCTCTTTCCTCAAACCTCTCAAGACCCTCAAGCTCCATCCTCCCTGGCCCCCGCTCCATAGAAGCCAGACATAACACCATGCAGTCCCCCAAATCATTCCTCACGCTCGGTGGATTCTCCATGCTTTTCCACCCATGGATCCAGTTGCTCGGAATATTTCCGTCTGCCCCAACCTAGCTAATGCCTCTTTGCCTTTAAAAACTCATCTCAGATTCACCACTCTGTGCAGCAGTTTTTAATTCCATACAATGAGAATAACAAGACCTACCTCATAGGTTGCTGGAAGGAATAAAGGAGTCATCGATATAAAGCAAGAAGAATTGTGCCTGACCATTGGGTAAAGGTTAACTATCATTATCCTTTCCAAGTAGCCTTGACCCTGAACCATACCCCCCAGATTATGTGCTTCCATATTGCCCCACACTTCCCTCATCACGATCCTTAACAAACTGAACTCAAATGGAATCACAAGACAGCATTCCTTGAGAGCCTGCCTACCTAGGGCCCTATCCATCTGTGCTCAGAGTAGGGCCAGGAGCACTGAATAGCACGACATAGTGAATGTTAGTTGAATGAACAAATGTTCAGGCCAAGAAGCCCTTTGACCACTGCCTGGAAGTCATCCCGGAAGAGTTACAGAAACTCCCTCTCACCAAGACTTCTGACAAAACATCTCGAGATGTCCGGGCTTCTGCCCCGGCATCCACTAACCAGAGACAAGCCCGTCAGCCCGCGGAATGAGCGGCATGACAGGCGGGGTTACTCTCTCTTCACTTAAAAAAGGAAAAGAAAAACCCATGAAGAGGAAAATGACTTAGTCATCACTGCCAGCCTCGGCAAATCAACATCGCTATTACCCACTCCAGAACTCAAGGAGCGACACGTAATTAGGCACAGGCTCAATCAGCAGCACGACGCGGGTTAGGGGAGCGCCCGGGTGTGAGAGGCTCATTTGCACTCGAAAGAGATGGGGATGTTGATTTCAATGCAAACACTGTCTCTAAGGTTCCCAATTAAATACGCAAGTTAATGTGTCTAAGGCCCTACTTCGGCGAGATGCTTTTTTTGAAAAAGGAGCAGAGAAGCGGTGTGGATGTGTTTCTGAGTGGCAACAGCAGGTTTATTATGACTTGACTTGTTTTCTGATTATAAAAGTAATATATTTTCATTGTAAACACCTTGGAAAATAGAGAAAGCAATAAAGGAGAAAATTAAAATCTATAATAATCTTGTACCCTTGGTCCTATCATCCCTTTGATTTGCTCTGTCTCTATTCAGTAACTCACTCAGTAAGTGATCTCACCCAGTCCCAGGACTTTAAATGTACCTCTACGCTCATGATTCTCAAATTAGCATCTCCAGCCTCATCCTCTTCACCAAACTCCAGACTAGATGTCAAGAGACAGAGCCCAGTGGGTATTTAATAGCATCAGAAACTCAACGTGGCCACAATGGATCTCTTGCTTTCTACCATC
Organism: Camelus dromedarius; assembly: GCF_036321535.1. NCBI lineage: Eukaryota > Metazoa > Chordata > Mammalia > Artiodactyla > Camelidae > Camelus > Camelus dromedarius. Next base: position 55,723,247 of record NC_087445.1, read on the forward strand.
TCCTTGCAAAACTCTTTCCTCCTTGGATCTTCCCCACGTTAGTAAATGCCACCATTATCCACCCAGTTTCTTAAGCCAAAAACTTGAGGTCATGCCCTAACCTTCACACACATTTTGTCCATCAGCAAGTCTTAACCCTACTTCCCCGAAACATCCCAATTTCTTATATATCCTTCATCTCTACTGCCATCCCCCAGGTGCAAGAGGTCAATACTTTGTCGCCTGGAATTTTGCAAGACCAGTCTCCTAGCCCACTTCTTTGCTTTCTCTGATCCTTGTATGGCAGGTGGAATGCTACCTGGTTATTTTCTCAAGCCTGATACACAAAAGTAGAACTGCAAAACATAAATAATTTAAGGTCTTGATTATCTATGTATCTGCATCCAAGTCAATTGACAGAAATCATCTCCTAATAGCCACTGCAGCAGCAGGAACTGAGCATCTGGATTCTAACATAGCATCCCCAGTTGTGTCGCACACTTGGCCAAGAGTAAGCTTGGATCTTTTCATTGGTTCACATTTCTCTCTCTGCTACTGACTGAAGCAACAATTACTTCTTTGATCATTTTGTATCTATATACCAGTAAGAATTTTCAATTGATGGCACAACTGAATCAAAAATATAATTTTAAAAATGTTTCTCTTAATTGAACTTAGTATCTATCTGGTATCCCCATGTTATCCAGGGGCAGAAAACTCCAATCTATGTAATTCTAAATAAACTCAGTCACTTAGGGGTTTTCTCTGCCACCTCAAGTTTAAAAACCAGTCAATTTGGATTTTCTCCACTCTTTCCTTCTGCCCATAACCTGAGATTTATCTAAGCTGATAGAGGTAGCAGGGTGGGGAGGGGCTTTATAGAATCCTAGCCCCAGACAGAAAGAGAGGGGGGTGAGCTGGTTTATAGCTGTCACCTGTCCTTGGTGGAATCTACTAAGAATTTTGCGTTTTGTGGTCTTTGGTTAATCCGCGTTTTTGGTTGATATGTCCCCTGCCCACCATAAACTCCAGGTGTCAGTTGGTCCAAGCAGCCCATGTGTGAACGTCTATTAACCACACCAGACCCTCTTGGGGGCGAAGGGAACTTTCAGACACTCTTCCACGGCATGGGGGCCACGCAAGGCAAGGAGAGCTGGCTTCGGCTCTCTCCTTGTCCTGCTGTCTGCCATTCCATCTCCACTTCAGTCCACTATGCTCCCTCACTTGGGTTGCTCTTGGGGAGCCCTGCACAGGCCCTTTCTGCAGGCTTTCCAAGCCTAACCAAGCATTCTATCAGCTCCTGGCCTGAGATTAAGCTCAGGGAGGAGAGGATTAGTGTGACAGACATGGAGATACGCTGCTGCCCAGATCCCTTTTCATGGAAGGACTTGCTGCCCAGCTGCAGGGAGTGAGAGCAGTCAGCAGATGGTCTCCAGCTGTCAGCTGCTCCAAGATGCAGAAAGCCACCTCCCTCAAGGTCATGCCCTTCCCAGAGCAGCTTGTATTGATGACCGAGCAAGGTGGAGGTATAAAGGTCCAGCCACTCCACCCAGCAGAGTACTTGGATGAGTAATATTTGCTCCAAAGCTTTGCCAGGCTTGCATCCCAGTTCAGTTTCTCGCTCTGCCCAGTGTTGCCTTCTTTCCCTTCCCTTCTTGGATGCTGATTCCTAATCAGCATTTTGCACCCTGAACTTCATCTCGAAGTTAGCTGCAGAGAACCCATCCTGGAATGGTTGCTAAGCTGAGCCACATTCAGGGACCCCGCTCAGAAATCCTCACTGTTCCTTTCCCTAGGGACCCCCTGTCTCAGCGCAGCACCTGGAATCTCTATGGATCTGGCAAAACCAGACCATTAACTTTTAAAATATTATAATGTATTTGTTATTTTATATATTTCTTCATATATTTATATTTTTTAATATATCATCACAGAATCTCCCCCAATTCTATTGTAAACATCATAGCATATGGCTTAGGGCACGAGAAAAGCCAAGCTTTTGAGACTCAGAAATCTTTTCTATCAATCTGTTTTCTCTGCCAGGACTTTGAAAAGTTTCTTTGAAACTCAAGATGGAGCATCGATGCCTTTATTCTCTTTTGTTTGGCTGTAGCCTCCCTTCCTTGAGGCAGTGAGCTTAGACTGCCCTGGCTGCTGCCTGAAATGATAGGAAATTCCCATATATTAGAAACGTGGAGGTATGTGCGTACAGAAGATGGAAAATACTCGGGCTAACTCAAAATTTTATCCGAGCTTATCTGCCAAATACCTGTAGCCTTCTAAACGCTGCTGAAAACAGTTGGAGCTCGAGTCTGTGCAGGTTCTGAAACCCAGACATGGGAGGTAAAGCTGCAGTAAGGTGAGAGCTCTCTAAAATCATAATTGGCAGTACTTAAAGCTAAAAGATATTCTTGGAATCTCCGAAAAATTGGAAATAAGTTCTCCAAAAAAAAAAAAAAAAAAGGTGCAAAGTCACCTGAAATAGTAACACACAAGAGTGGGGCACTTATATCTCAGTACATATATGTCCTTCAGTAGATGGAATTCGAAATGTTAAGCAACAACAGGATAAAGAGTCCCAGAAGCAGATGTGGACAGTCCTATCAGAAAGTCCTTACCCAATGTGTAGGTTGATGAATGCAAAATGTTGGAAGTCTTCTGTTCCAGTGGTGGCCCTCAGGGAGCCACACTGTTTAGTCCCTCCCCTAGCATGTGGGCTGCTCCACTGAATCACTTCAAACAACAGGGCTCAGAGGAAGGGATGTCGTGCTGGTTTGGGGCATAAGCCTAAAGAAGACCTATCAGCTTCCACCTCTGTGCCCTCAGGAGCCCCGCGCCCCCTTGCTGGAAGTCTAGCAACAGTGCTGGAGAGACCTGATGGAAAAGCCACAAGGAGAGAGAGGTCCTGAGATTACAGGCCCCGCCTCCCACTGACCTGCCAACCAAAAACCACCACATAAGTGACCAGTCAGACCAGAAGAACTGCCCAGCTGGGCCCAGCCAAGTTTGAGGAAATAAGAGAAACAATAGAACCCCTTCTGTTTTAAGCTGCTAAATTCTGTGGAGGTTTGTTACACAGCTTTCGTTAACTGAAAGGACATTGTAGCTTACAGACCTCAAGTCTTCAGGGCGGGCCCTCTAAAATAAGAAATAAATTTACCAGACGTCTTAATTAAAGCCATTAAATAGTCAGTTCACCTTACTCCTTCTGTGCTGATTCCTGGCTCACCCAACAACCTTCCAAACCCATCCCTGACCCCCAGCTCCTGCCCTGCCCTGCCCTGCAGTTCTGACTTAGGGGAAAGAGGGCACTAGTGAAAGACTGGCGAGAGCTTTCTTCCTGGCTTGCAGACGGCTGGCTTCTACTACATCCTCACATGGCCTTCCCTCAATGTGTGTGCAGAGAGACAGCAAGCTCTCTGGTGTCTCTTCTTCTAAGGACAATAATCCTGTCATATCAGGGCCCCACCCTTATGGTCTCATTTAACCTTGATCACCTCCTTAAAGGCCCTATCTCCAAATACAACGACACAGGGAGTTAGGGCTTCAACATATGCAACTTGGGCAGACACATCCAGTCCCGAACAATGGGTAAAGATACAGATCAATTAGGAAACAAAGGGGAAGGGAGTGGAGGAAGTTCCTGCCTAGCGGCAGTTATCTTCTGTGACCTAGGATGCAAGATCATCTGCTGATGATGAGTGGGACCTGGAGATGATGGAGTCCAGAGATAAGGCATACAGTTTTAGAACAGAGCAAGAGGAGGAGGAGGCAGGGCAGTGGAAGCCTTGGCAGGGTGGGTTGAGAGTCCTGCTGCAGGTGAAGACATGGATGTGAAATGGAGCTACACCAGAGCATGGCTAAGCACTTTAACCTGGGAGCCATCAATAGTTCAGGAGCAATCAGTGGTGCTGGAGCAGAGAAAAAAGAGCAGTGAATTTATCCCAGGCCACAGAGGAGTGTGTGTGTGTGCGTGTGTGTGTGTGTGTGTGTGCGTGTGTGTGTGTGTCTGGGGAGTATGAGGGGGGTTGAATGGCCAGGGGATCCAGGCGAGGTTAGGAAAGCAGCAAAAACGAGATGAGATCAGAAACATTGTGATAAAAGTAAAGAGACAGCTCAGGAGTCTCTGAAAAATCGCCTCTCATTTCACAAGAGCTTGAGAAGGTTAATGGTTCCATTTGGGTCTAAACCTGACAAAGCTGGGTTTGGTTGCTGCTTTGATCCCCTTTCAGACTCCGTGTCTTTGTCTCCTGGGACGGACTGCCTGGCTTGCACACTCATCTGCCGGATCACTTTTGTTACAAAGCCACAGAGATCATGGGAGATTTGTATGAAATTGTATTTATAAAGACAGGCTCCTCAAGAAAGAACAATTCTTGAGAATTTCACCCAAAGAGACCCGCTTCCTTGGCAGAGAGAGGTGACTAGCTGAGGTATTGGTGACATAATTACTGTGCATGGTGGTGGGAGGATTCCCCCGGGTCGTCCCCAGTCACGCCCCAGAGCCCTGGCACGGTTTAGAGGCCGCTAGCTCTGCCCCTCCTAGATATGTGACCTTGGGCAAGTCAATCAACTTTCCTGAGCCTGTTTCCTCGTCTTGAAAATAACTTCCCTTCCAGGGCTGTCATGTGGGCAGAATGAGATAACGGATATGAAATAGTGCAAGGTGTAGTCATTAATTACTTGGTCGAAGTAAGTGCCCAAACATCATAGGTTTCTTTAAGACTTATTATCATCATTATCATCATCATCATCATCATCATTTTAAGAGCAGACTTACCTGGAGGAAGATCTAGGGTAGGCTGATGTACTGCTTTCAAGAAAGTTCCTTCAGGTCCCATTCAGATCCACTGAGGAGAACTGAAAGGTGGTGGCATCCGTGAAGCTTGGAGCCCATGTCAGAAGCCGCCCCTGGGTCTGCCGCCATGGTTCTCAAGCTCTAGCGTGCTTCCAAGTCACCTGGAAGGCTTGTTAGAACACAGATGGCCGTACTCCACCTCCAGAATTTCTGAATTAGTAGTTCCAGGGCGGGGCCCAAGAATTTCCACGTCTAACAAGTTCCCAGGTGCTGCTGCTTTTGCCCAAGAGCCCACAGTTTGAGAATCACTGATCTGTAAGAACCACAGCCCTGACACCGGGCCCTGCTCCCCACCTGGCCCCTTTTCACAGAGGAGCCTCCGGCCCCGCTTCCTGGCAGCAGAGGAAGACAGGCTGCGTTTTGCAGATGAGTAAGGACCTTTTCCCTTCTTTCCCAATCAGCGGTCAGAAGGGAAAGTCACTGGCTCTTACTGATTAAACTCGAGAGCTGGCTTGGCCAGTCATCCAGGGAAGAGGGTTTAACCACACACCTAAATGAATGGGTTTGATCAACAATTAAGTGAGCTGTTCCTGGCGTGATTGTGATGGTGAAGATGTGGTCAAGCCGCCCGGCGAAGGAGGCGGTTGGGAGTGGATTTGCTGGTTCCTGCTGGGTTCAAAAGGGCTTCAGGGAGTTGGAAATGGAGCCAAACAGAATAAATGTAATTTTGAAAGCAGGAAATCGGCACTACTGAGAGGTAATGGTGAAGGGAATACAAAGTGTTGCTAAGTGTTGGCTTCTAAACTTCCTTCTCACACTCAGGAATTGCCAAACTTGGCAAGTTGAGTCCAGCTCCCACAAAAAGAGACGAAAAATGCCAGGTACTCTTTTCCTGGGCCTTCCCTGCGTTTAGGAGACCTGATGGAGACTTTGCCCACCGGTGCACTAACTTCCGACTCCACCCAAGGAGTAGGCATCAAGAATCTATCCGCCAGTGGGCAAGACAACAACGAGTTTCTTGAAGCATCTGGGGCCGTGGTCCAAGAGACCTCACAGGCACGCAGGTGGTTTCAGGACTCTAATGCCCAGGGAAGGCTGCACGGATGCCTTCTCTGGGCCCATGCTGTCCTGCTTGGCTGGCGCTATTCCTGGCTACAGCCCAGTGCCAGAGGGGTTCAGGGGGCACTTTGTCATCTTTTGTTGTTATTTTATAACTTTGCTCATAGCTAAGAACCTGTTCAACTCACAGTGAGTTCCAAACAAACGCTGAAATCAAAAAGCCTAGCTCTGAGTCCTGCACTTTCACGTTCGATCCTTTTGAACAAATCTCAAGCTCTCCAACTCTTAATTCCTTAAGCTGTTAAAAGGGAAGAAGGGCAATTTCTCCATAAAGGAAGAGGAGGAATAAAATGAAATAAATATGTGAAAATGCTTTGAAAACCATACTGTACTATAAAAATGTGAGTTGCTACTTTTATATAAATTTGAGCTAGCACACACGGCCTCTCTATAACACAGGCTATATTTTGGCCCTTTCTCAAAATCAGTGAGCCTTTTCCTTCTCTGTGCTCATCAGTATCTCAAAGCCTAGGTACTTAAAGCATTTTCACAATGAATTTTAATTAGCTGTTTACTAATCTAGCCCACTGGACTGTGAGTTCCTCAAGGGTAGACTCTAATTAGACCTTCTCTTTTCCCTCTGATGTCTGCTGGTACATAGTAGGTTCACAGTAATTGTCAAATGGGTGAAAAAAAATAAAAGAATCTGCTGAGGCTTTCCTGAGTGTACCAGGAAGTTCCCAGCTCACATGCAACTCTCATTTTCTTCCTCTGCAACACCTTTTGAGTCTGTAGCACGGCGCCCCAATGGACAAGGTGGGGCGATCAGATGGAATACGCTCTTGGCGAAGCTGCCGGTGGTCCTCCAGGTGCAAGTGATGGACACAGTGGAGGGAACGCGTCTTAATTGGTAGCGCGAAAAACATTTCCCAGGTGCTGCGTTGGGTTGTAAGTGCCATCTGTCCTGCCACAGAGGATTAAAGGGAAGAATTCCTTTCTCCAGGTTCTGGGGATAGTGTAGGCATCAAGAAGCGTGTTGGTTGATATTAACCTGTCTGTGCTCTGCCTGGATAATTGCAGGCGAGGGAATCTGTCTAGGGCTTCCATTCTGAAGTCAAATGGATGGTGCAGTGGTAGGTCCCTCGTTCCCAGGTGTCTGGTTGCGCTTGTTAAAGGGAATTCTGGGAAGAATTAGAATTCAACAATTTCTAGCCTCTCCTGGAAGGCTCTGGGTCAATCCTCTCCACGCTATTTGATGTTTGATTCTCCAGGTGCAGAAGAAATGAAATTTACTTCTTCATTCTGGCCCTGTCTTCTCGCAGACATCCTCTTTCATTCGTTTATTAACTCCAGTTTACTGAGTTACCATGAAGGCGCCAAGATCTGTGCTGGGACCTGGGGGACACCAAGGAAGGTATGACATTATTTTCAGAGCTCAGGAAATTCACTGTCTTGGATGGGCGGTGGGGGAGGGGGTCAGACATAAACAAAATATAACCTAAAATAATAAGTGATATAATAGATATACAAAGAATTCTGGAGAGAGTGTTTTTTTTTTTTTTTATAATACACATGGTCATATCTGTAAAAGAACCCTAGAACTTTCAGCTACTTTGGCCAATAAATCCCTTTTTGTTTAAGTTGGTTTGCTCGTGGTTTTCAGCGTTCACAGCTCAGGAAGTCCTGACTAATGCAGGAGTCACATAAGGTGTTTGTTAAAGCCACATTTGAGCTGGGTGCTCCGGAGAGCATGGCACATGCAACCCCACGAAAGAACAAGGCCCGCCTTGGGAGTGTTGAGATACCTGATACAATTGCATCTTTACCCCGCAGTCCAGATGAGTCTGAACACCGCAAGTTTGAGAACCCCTGCTTTAAAGCGCACCCAACTGTTAGCAGCTGAAGACTCCCCCAGCTTTGCTCCTTCAGTAAAGCAGACATTCAAAAACTTCATACACGTTACTCATCACACTGACTGTATGGAAATGCACTTAAAAAGAAGCATAACCCTATATCCTTGACTTTCAATGCCTATAAGCTTCTTGAAAGGAGGGCTAAAGAATTTATCTAATTATTCTTTCTAAATGAAGGGAATTCCTTTCCTGAGACAAATGATGGCACCTGGGGTTGGGATAATGTTTCTCCTTGACACCCACAAATGAACAGTCAATTAATAATGAATGCACATACACAAATATTACTGCTTGGAGCTGTTTTCTTTTTTTTTATTTTTGAGAGGGGGCATTATATATGTTCCTGAACGTTAAGATGTTTATATCCCTTTGCCTAATTCATGTATAAACCTCATGCCTTAAAACTACATAAAGAAAGACTCAGTGAGGAACAGTGGCCCCATCTTCAGTAACAGTAATAAAAATAATGACATCCATTTATTACATAACTTCTCTGTGCCCAGCTCTATACTGTGTGCTTATATGCTTGACCCAATTCTGTCTTCAGAACAACCCTATGTGGTCATTCCCATTTTAGAGATGTGGAAACTGAGGCCCCAGGGAGTTTAAATAATTTTTGCCTGCAGCTAGTGGAAGTCAGAACAGGAATCCAGGTGGTTCCTTTCCACACACTTACCTCTGCCTCGCCAATTCCCTTATTCCCCAGCTCCAAAATCCTCCCCAGGGAGTGAGTTTCTGGCCCCTTCAGCTTCTATGGTGGGAGCTGAGTTTCCGGCAAGGAAGCTGGGGAGGAGAGGAATGGTTGTTAGGAAGTGGGGCGGCCACGGCCCCTCCATGTCATGTGGGACAAGGCTGAAGATCCCAGACATGTTTACTCCTGAGGGGAAACAGGGCAAGATTACTCTCCCCAAACATCCTAAGTCACTCCCATGAGTGCGTTAGGAGGGAAATCTAGGACCTGGGTGGAGAATTCAATTACAGTCTTCTAACACCAGCAATCAAGAGGATGAGCTGAACAGCGGGGAGGGGACTTAAGGTGCTCAGGCGCAGGAGAGAAGGTGGCACTTCGCGGGGAAGAGGAAGCGCTCCGGCCTCAGACATGCCTGGGTTGATGGAGCTCTCCCATGTCTGAGTGCTACACCTGGGACAGCTGAGTTAAACTTCCCATCTCTCTGCCCTCGTTATGAATTAAGCCCAGTAACACCTACCCTGCGGGATGGGAACACATATTCAGAGCCGCCAGAGAGCAATGGAGTAATAATACTATAATCGCTGCCATAGACTGGACATCTCTCTTAGCACAGCTGTTTTAGATTCAAGCATCCAATAGAGTAACTGCATTATCTGTAAAGAGTCCACCAGGGTAAAGACCTTTTTTAACCTCAATCTCCCCAAATGTGAACGGTTTTCTTCGTGACGCCAGAACAACACTTTGGAGAGCAGCACTGATTGGAGGGCGGGGGTAGGATTTCACAGGAACTTCTTCCTCTCTGCGTGCCGCGTTGTGGGAGGGGTCGGAGAGGATCCCATATTATGTATATTTCACCTCCAATAAGGGATCGGGTTACTCTGACGTAACCGCAGGGAGCCTGTTATTTACCCTCGATCCCTGTAAAATTCTCACTACTGAGTTTACAGTTGATTGATTGTTCACTCCACATACTATAATTGCTTCATTAGAGGCTTCAGATGGTTCATTGTGTTGGCAACTTCCTGTAAAACTGTCTGCACAATCAGGGCCAGACACATGCCACTTGAGTCATCAGGAATTGAAGCGTTTGTTTGTTTGTTTGTGTGTGTGTGTTTGTTTTCAAAAGGCAGCATATTACACGGGATTTAATCCCGAGGCTGGGTGCGATCCCGCCAGCTGAGGGGCAGCACAGAGGCAAACAGATCCCTCCCTCAGTGATCTCAGCCGCTGCAGGGCGTATATTACCAGCCATTTATTAATGACTCCCTGATTTCCAGCTCCAGCCCCCATGTCTCTCAGGAACTTCAGAACGAGATAGCGAAGTTCCTCAAGATAGCCCCCACCCTCGCTTGGATTATCCCACAGGCATCTCCAACTCAGCATCCCTGATACTGAGTTTCTCATCCCCACTGCATCCTCACGCCCCTGAGCCCGGTATCCTCTCCCAGCTCCCAGCTAGCAGAGAGCATCCCATGCATGCAGTGGGATGTACCATCTCCACTGACCGCCCACAAGGCCTCCCTTCCCCGCGTGCTTACATCCAGTCACCAAGCCCAGTGAATTCCTCCTTCCACTCCTGTTTTCTCCTCATTAGGGCCACTCCTCCATTTCCATGGTCACTTCCTTGGCCTAAGCTTCCACTGTTTCTTCCACAGACTACAGCAACCACCTCTTTTACTCAAGCTCCCTCCGGGCCACAGGAGCAGAGCCATCTTTTAAAACTCAAGTCTGATAACATCACTCCCGTATTTACAGCCCTTTAAAAACTTTTCAAAGTCCTTAAGGAAAAAAATCTTCACTGACTGGGTTACACCTGATCGTACTTTTTCCTCAGCACCTGGTGTTCCTCCCCCTTTTTTCTTTAAAAAAAAAAATCCTTATTTCTCAGAACCCTCCTTGCTCCCTGATGTCAGGGGCCATGTCTCTTCCTCACCACCGATGAACGCCGTGGCCAGCAGGCTGCCATCCGCAGAGCAGGGGCTGAGGACATATCCGCTGACCTGTGGCCGTGAAGGAACACGTGGGGGTCTTCCCATTAGCCGGCTTTTCAGCCCTGTTCCAAATAGTGTCAGGGGTCTCTGGCTGTCCTCTCTAGAGCTGTCACAGCCCCTGTCCCTCCCTACCTCCTTTACCCTACTTTCTCTTTCACTTGCTGCCGTCTGACCAAGCGCACACTTTCCCCACGTGTCCTATTTATCGTCTTACCCCCAAGGCAGTGTGCGCTACATGCAGCTAGGGACTTCTGCTTTGTTCACGGCTGGAAACCCAGAACCTAGAAGGCTCAAAGGCACAAGGTAAAAAGCTAACCAAATATTTCATCCATCCATTTGTGTGTCTAAGTCATTCACGAACACCCAGCACAAAGGAGATTCTCAAAAAATAAAAGCTTGGATGAATCAAGTTTCTCCTGAGATCTTCCACTTCGGGGTTTGTGGGAAATCTCATTTTCCATGGAGGTTGCGTGGGGCGGAAACAGGCCCTTGCCTTTCTCTCTGGGCTCCCTGTTAAGGGTTGATCTGCGCTGAGATCAGGCGTGAACTCCTGACCCTGCTCCTTCTGGAACGCCGGGCTGGAGGCTCTCAGGGAGAAGCAGGACGTGACGGGGGCAGCAGATGGAGCCGGGGACAGCGTGGTGAGGAAAGCACGGAATCCTGGCAGGAGAGGGGAAAGGTGTGTGCCAGGGCCCCTGGGCCGGCTGGCAGGGGAGGACGGGCTTCTTGTTAAGTTAATTGAGGTAATTTTTGCTGCCACCTTTTGGATAGTAACAAAATTCTCCTCTACCAGCTCCCGATCGTACCTCTGACTCCTGCCACGTTCCATTGTACAGAGACAGTGCTCTATATTTAGCTCCATTTATTTAGCTACTCCTTAAAATTTTGTCACATAAAAAATAATTATAGGATTTCTCTGACAGACTGCAATACATGGAATGCACCAAATTACAGGTATAATTTGGAGACCCAACTGGGATCGCCAAATAATATTGACAGCAGTGGCCTGATTCCAGAGTCGTCCACGTGGCGGCTGGAGAGACTTTGTTCCTTAGGTCCCTCTCCTTAATCTGCTTTTGGAGCCAAAAAAAAAAAAAAAAAAAAAAAAAGGTCAAAGGAACCAGAAGAAATTGAAAAAAGTGGTCCACAGGCCAAGGGATGGATGGACTCTGGGGAAGTCCAGCCTTCCTCCTGCTTGGCAGAGCTGGGAAGACCACCGGGCCCCCAGAACATCAGATGTGCTCTCCCTGAGAGCAGAGGAAGTTAGGCTGAACACCCTCTGCCTTTCCACCCCGCCAAGAGCCTGACCTACGTGACCTCTAGGAGAGAAGTGCTTTCTTTCTTCCCTTAAAAAAAGGAAAAAAATTCTTTTGGATTTCCTGTGACTGAAAGCTGCAGAAACCAAAGTCAATCTCCCAGGAGGAAAAGAATGGATCCCTGTGGGAAGTGAAGACCCCACTTGGCAGAGCCCTGGTGGACATAAATCCACCGGGAGACGAATAATTCTGTTTCTGATTCATTCCACAAAATGGTACTGTGTTCCGACTTTGGCACAGTCCCTGGGGAATCAGAGGAACAAGGGAAATCCATTCAGCCTAAAACCTTCAGAGATGCCACAGAAGAAGAGCCCGGGAGGGGCAGAGGGAACCCAGAGAGTGATGCCGACGAGAGTGGTGGGGCCCAGAGGCAGGGAGCTGGGGAGGAGGATGGTGGCACCCTGCTGGTGATCAGTGACGTCGGTGGACTTCCCCCCTAAATCAGACTTTTCCTCGCAGATGATTCTTCACGGCTTTCTGGGAGGCGTAAAGGGCTCTCTGGCCACATACATTTCCCTAGGGTGCTGGGTAGAGTCTAGGGTCCAGGGCTGTTACTAACCCTTCCAAGCTTAAGCCTGCCACCCCTGGTGGCTCGAAGCACCTCCAGCATTAAGACAGCCAGCTGGTCCATTTGGAAGAGGTCGTCTTGGCTTTTTGCTCTGTGTTTGTCAGGGCAGGGAAGTGACTTGTCTCAGGTCACAGAGCAAGGCAGTGTCCACGCCGTGACAAGGAACCGGCTCTCCGTGTCTCAGTCCAGGGCTAAAGTAAGTCCTGGGCTAGTTTAGTGGGAAGAGCCCTGGCTTTGGAGCCAGATATTCTGAGACTAGAATCCAGGCCCTGCCACACAGGCTGTCTCAAAGCCAGTTTCTTCATCTGTAAGGTGGGCGTGGTCATCCCTGCTGGCCCTGTGAGCTTATCAGGATCAAGTGAGCCAGCCTGAGGGAAAGTGCTCTGTAAACTGTAAAGCGCTGAGCAAATACTGCTCATTGTCATATTTCCTCACATGACTCAGGCCTCAAAGGGGCCCATCCTGCCCACTCCATCCCTAAACAGAACAGCGTGATGTGGACAGGAATGGTGGCTGGGTGACTGTGTCCCTGTACCTTCCCGCCAGCCATCCCTCCCTCTTCCCCTTCATCTCCCCACAACCGGGCCTGGGTAGAGGGAGCAGCAAAGCCATCCACCTTCTCCGTGGCTCCAGGGCCCTGTCTGGGCAAAAATCTTGGGCATTGGATCAGTTCTTTCCTGCCGGCATGAACATCTCAACTGTCACCTCTCCTCCTTCCCGAGGGTTTAGGACATGCAGAGGATCCTGCCCCTGGACTGTCTGTCTCCCATGAAATCAGAGGTTACTTTGTGTCCTGAAAGGGGTACCAGCACCCCCAGACCCTTGGAGGGCCGGGACTGGGATGGCTGCTGCTTGGTGACTGGCCCCCAGATCTCCCCAGCAGGGGCCACTGCTTCTGCAGAGCCTGCGCCTAGAACCACCAGCCCCACTTTGAGAGGGGAGGGTGAGGGGAGGTTGCAGGAATCCAGAACCCGACATGATCACAAACTTGCTAGTGCCGAGGGAGCAGGGGGGACAGTCCTCCTAACCAGTGGCCACCTCTGAGTGCAATGTCCTGCACTAACTTAGGCACAAAATGAGTACTCACTGAGTCCTGACCTGCCTGCGTCAGGGGCTCCCCCAGGCACAGTCACACTGGTCCTCCAACGCCCGATGGGGAAGAAACTACTGCTCCTGTTTTACAAATGAGGAAATGAGAGTCCAGAAAGTTTGTGCAATCTGCCCTAGGTCAGGCAGCCAACAGCAACATGAATATTAGCAACAATGAGTGCTTTTAACAAGCCCAACATTTTTGGTGTGCTTTCTCACCGGGACCCCACAATAGCCCGAGGGTGGTGATCAGCTCCCTGGCTTACAGATGAGAAGGCTGGAACGGAAGCCGTCAAGGCCTTGCCCGGTCACACAGCTGGCGAGTGGCAGAGCTACAATCAAATCCAGATTCACTCGCGGTCTCCTGCGCACATGGGCTGCCGCTGGATTTAGACCCACAGCTCTGGATGCTAAGCCCCATGCACATGCCTCCAGCCATTCGGAGCTCTCTCTGCAGAATCACCAAGGGAGCTTTTCCAAACTGGGTTCTCGGGCTCCAGCCCTGCAGATTTGGGCTCAGTGGATCTGCGCAGCGGCCATGGCTGTGTTTACAGATGCACCCAGGTACTCCCAGTTCTCCCACCACTGCCTCCCGAATCATCAACATCTCTAACAGGAGAACCTGCCAGCCTCCCTTTTCCATGCTCAACTTCTGTCTTCACCTCCACCGCTGACAGCCTCTCTTCACTGTAAATACAGGGGCCATTTTTGGTGCTTACCTCCATCCACCTCTCAGGAGCAGCCAGCACCAGTGACCACTCCTCCTTCCTCAAACTCTCTCCATAGCATCCCTTTTCTCATGGGTTTCCTGCCACACTCTGGCCTCTCCCCCTTGGCCTCGCATCAACTTCTCGGTCTCCTATCCCTTTAATCTCACTGTTCCCGGAACTCTGCACTCAGCTGTCTTCTTTTGACCTTTACCTTGCCCTGAGCAACCTTATCCACCCCATGGCCTCAGTTACCACTGGTGTGTGGATGACACACGTCACCTGCCTGGAGCTCCCCTAGGCACCAAGGGGTGGAGGCTAAAATGCCTCTTGATGGCATCCACCTGGCTGGCTGTCCCTCCACAAACAAAGTGGCATGTCTGTGATGGAACATGCCATCTTCACCTGCTCCTCCTGGTGCCTCATCTCTGCAAGGGACCATTCACGGGTCACTAAAGGCATGGAACAGCTGCTGTGTAGGGTGGGGATACATTCCCCAACTCCCTCTGTGTCCTGTTGTTACCAAGTTCTAGAGATTTCTAGCTTCTAAGTCTCTCAGGAGCACCCCAGCTCTCCATCTGCATGGCCACCGTCCCAGTTTTTCCTGTCTCCAGAGCTCTGCTGCATGACTCTGGTGACTTCCTGGCCAGGCTCTCATCCACACAACCCACCCTCCACCCAAAAGCCAATCAATCAGGCCATGCCACTTCCCTTCTAAATCCCATTAAGTATTTCCCTCGGACCTTCAGCACAAAATCCAAGCCTTTTATCTCCCTCCCGAAGCACTTCCTGAGGGGCCAGACTTTCTAGACACATCTGCTAAAACTCCCCAGCTAACAGCCCATCTCTGCTCCAGGCACTTAGACCCGCACACCGTGCTGGGAAAGCTTCCCGGTGTTTCAATATCTCTGCACATGCTGCTCCCTCCGGCAGGAAGATTACCTCCTTCCCTATGTTTATCCTTCAAGGATCCCTAAGGAGGCACCTCCTCTAGAAGCCCCCTCTGACCACTGGCCTTAGGTAGGTGCCCCCCGTCATCTGACTCAGCAGCTCCTGCTCACCTCCTTCCCAGCACTTAGCACCAACCCTGAACTATCACTGCCTGTCCGCCTCTCCCACTGGACCACACGCAGCCTCCTGTCTCCTTCAGCTTCCACTCTCCTGGGCCCAGGATGATGCCAGTGGCACTTAATAAATGTCTGTCAACTGATATGATCCAAATAATAACCTGCACCAAACATTTATTGAGGACTTAGACTGCCAGGCACCATGCTAGGCACACGCTGTGTGTCATTTAACTCATACAACAACCCTTGATGGTAACTAATTCTTATTCCCATTTTACAGGCAAGGAAACTGAGGCACAGGGATGTTAAGTAATTTGTCCAGGGTCACATGTTTAGTCAGTGACAGAGTGGACACCAGAGCCCACAGCCTCATGAATAAATGAGTAAATGAATGAGAAACAGTGACTCAGGAGGCAGAGTGACTAGAACTTCTGCCCAGAATTTAGAGGGGACCACATTCCAGTGGTAATAGTAACCATGTGATCCTGAGTAAAAGTTACTGGGAAATGAACTCTGAATTCACCATGGGAAAGGGAAGACCATTAGCTCTTTAAAACTAACCAGCCAGACTCACAGACATAGAAAACACACTTACGGTTACCAAGGGGGAAAGGGGAAGGAGTGGAGGGATAAACTGGGAGTTTGAGCTTAGCAGATACTAACTACTGTATATAAAATAGATAAACAACAAGGTCCTACTGCATAGCCCAGGGAACTATATTCAATACTTTGTAATGGCCTATAATGAAAAAGAATATGAAAAGGAACATATATAACTGAATCACTAGGCTGTGCACCAGAAATTAACACGACATTATAACCGACTATACTTCAATAAAAAATTTTTTTAATTAAAAAAAAATATAAAACTAACCAGCCATCCCACAACTCTGAGGGCCTGAAGTAACCACATTCATAAGAAAAATGAGGGGAGAAAGGTTTTCCTCATTAGTCTCCCCGCTGGCCAGCCCAACCCTCTGTCCTGTTCAGGCTCCCAGTCCACTGAGCAATCTCCAGCATCACGTTGCTTCCCTGGCAGCTGGAAGAACCACAAACCCCATCGCTCCTTTCCATCACCCCCAATTCCAGGCTATGCCAGGCACACATGAGGGCAGAGAATGGTTTGAAATCTGTATGCGGGAGAGGCTGGGAAGGCTGAAGAAAGCAATTTTTGTTTCACGTCTTTCCTTTGTATAATGTTGTATCCTCTGACAAGTCCGCATAATACAGCTGAACTTCACCAATTGCTGCCTTAAGAGAAAACAGTGAAGACCTATCTTTAATGTCAAATGAACAATGGGCAACCTTCCAGAGGAGGAAAATGACTCGCTTTGAAAGAGCTGGCGAAGAAAAGTGCAAAATGTTCCAGCTTAACGTGGGGCGGGGGGAGAAAGTCAGCAGCTGTGTGTCGGCACGTCAGCTCCCGGCTGTAAGACCAGGGCGGCCTCCACCAGCCTTCTCTGTTGGCTGGGCCCACGGGCTGAGGAGGAAGCCTCCCGGCTTGAGTGGGGACCAACAGTGAGTGTCTATTCCTTGGGAATGCTGAGCCAGCTCCCTTCAGCCCAGGGGCGTCTGTGGGTAGATGTATACATGGATGTAGGGCTCTCCCTTCAAAGACAAGGGACCCCTGAAAGTGTGTGTGGGAACCTCAGCCCCTGGTTCTCCATCTTCTGCCAGAGCTTTCTGTCTGCCGCCCATCCTCTGCACAAGTGGCCACTCTCCGCTAGGCTTTGAGATTGAGGTAGATTCTGACCAAACTTGCCACCGAGCCTGGGTGGACTAAACACTCTTTAAATGACTGTAACCCTTTAGGCTTTTCCCGTGAGATGGGAAGCATCCCGGGCTGCCTCTCCAGATTCAGATTTCATCCCTGCCACCTTATTTCTGATACTTTGGCCACATCAGGCTTCCTGTAATGTCCTGGTTGTGCAGTTTCATGTGGTCCTGTTCTCAGCCCCAGTGCCTTTGCACATGCTGTTCCCTCTGTCTGAAACGACTCCTGGAAAGTCCTTGAAGGCTTAGAGCAAATATTTCCTCCTTCTGGAGTCCCATCTGATCTCCCCAGTGAGTTGGCCACTCCTCTCCTTTGAGCCACAGGCTACCTCTATCATAGCAGACATTACCCTTTATGAAACTTATCAATTTACATGATGTCTCCTCCCTTAGGTGATGACTGTTTCAGGAGAAGGGGCTTTGTCTTATTCATATATACATGCACATATCCATATACACACACATATATGAATTCACATATACATTCAATACATGCCCTGGTCCTAGCTCAAGGCCTGGCATATATATAGTATGTGCTCAATAAACGCTTATTAGATTAGAAGGTCTGAAACTCAGCTTCTCAGTCCTGGCTGCAAATTAGGATGATCTGAGGAGTTCAAAACAAAACAAAATAATGACAGCACCCGTCTCACCTTGGGACTCCAGACCAACCGAGGCAGAGACTCTGGGGGTGGGGCTCAGCCATTTGGGCTTTTATGGGCCCTCTAGGTGAATCCAATATAAGTTTCCTGTGTCTAGAAACTTAGGGCTGAAAGACATATTTAATCCCCCTCCTCCCACCAAACACATGATAGACGGTGGTGATGAAAGAAAAAGCTAGCTACGATGAAAAACTCCATCTTAGAGGAGGAGAGGAGGGGAGACAGCATCTTGTGATCGCGAGGTGCGGCATTTACACTAACGCGCGTACAGGTGGGGGTAACAGCACAGCGGACAGAGACAACCAGGACGCCTTTGCCCTGTGACGCAGGGGGTGCCTTGGCCGGCCAGTCTGGCCTCCCCTGCTTCTCCCTGGAACTCCCTTGCCTGCTGATCCTGTGGCCATAGCTAAGAGGGCTGCTGGGCAGCTTTCTCTTCTCAGGGCTGCTCACTTCCTCCTAGTGACTTCATGGAGCTGAAGCTGCCCTAGGAGTTGATCACTCTGTTACAGATTATCATTGGTCAGGCTTTGCGTTTCTCAGGCATCACGATGTCCTGAAACCTTAATAAGCTCCTGGTTGATTTGCATCCAGCCAAATCTAAAGTCAGAGTTATGGATCCTTGAATCCAGACCACTGTCTGAAGGTTCCTGTCCCTTAGCAGCAGGGGTTCCTGTCCTATCCACCGTGCTGAGGATACACTGGGGTGGAGGAGCGGAGAGGGGCAAGGCTAAAATTCATTTTGCTTCCTGGCTACATCCCAGAGGGCAGCTTTTTATACTGTGGAAGAAAGGAGATGTTGGAAAGTGTTGGGATATCATGCCACCTCTAGGTTCCAATCTTTTCTCCCTCTGTGTTTTCTTTTCAGCCTCCCTTCACTGCACTTATGCTAAATTTACCTTGGGATAGAGAACTCAGCTTTTCCAACTCTCAGCCCCCCTGGACAGCTGATGGAGACAGGGTGGGCTCTGTCTCCTTCCAACACAGCTTGCTTCATCCTTCTAGGACAGTACCGAAGGCCTTATGAAGTAGCCAATCCTCTCCAATATAATTCTAGTTTCTATCCCTAGAGCATAGTTTGAGTCTCAAGATAGCACATGTGACAGTTCAGCCCAGCTGCTATGTAAGACAGCGCTGGGATTTCCAACTTCCCAGCCAAGAACAGAGGAATTCTTGGTGCTCTGTACCCCACTATGATTCAGCCAGTTCTACTTCTTAGGCTGTCGCTTAGAAAATCCCACTCGCAGAAGCCAATGTTGTTATTATTTAGCACCTACTTCATTGTAAGGGAAAGAAACCCACCTTCCGATGGCTAAAGCAAAAAAGGAGAACATATTGACTCACCTGAATGGGCAGTCCAAATTTTCTGCTCTCTTTAGATGTGGCTGGATCTAAGGCAGGAAATTGTGCCATCAACCTTCTATTTCTTGTGCTCTCAAAACTGCAGCTCTGTTTTCCTTTGCATTGATGTCACTCTCTACCAGTAGCCCAGACCAAAACAAAGCACCGCTTTTCCAGTCATTCCAGGAGAAGTTCCATTGCTGGCTTCCATTAGCCTAAAGTGGGTCATGTGCCCATCCCTAAACCAATCACTGTGGCTAGAGAGGACGTAATACAATGATTGACTATGTGCCCAAAGAACTGACTTTGGAGCCAAGTCCAAAGTCCAATAATTGACTATGGAGCCAAGAAGTGACAATCAGTCCAACCTGAAACACACTGTCTGAGCCTGGAAAGATGTTAGCCCAAGAGAAAAGAGTGGATCTGTTAGCAGAAGAGATGGTGGATGGGCAAACCACAGAAGATCATTTTAAGGACCATGACTGTTTGCACTGGCTCTTGTGTCCCCAGAGCTCAGGACAATACCTGCCACATAAGGCCTGCTCTACCAATATCTGTTGAATGAGTAAACAAATAAATGATGAATTCAGAGACTATCTCTACATTCCAATCACTCTGTGGGGAAGCCCAATGGGAGATGAGCTCTTCAAAAGCTCCCATGAGCCATAGTAGAAAGCCTGATTTTAATGACCTCTGGATTTGCCTAATTGGAGAAATAATCCTCTTCTCCGACCAGGGAGCCTTCTTCCCAACACTGTCACCAGAAGGGAAATCTGGCAACGTGTCCCCAAATTTAAAAATACAACAGAAAATTCGCTGAAGCAGCCAAGTTATATATTCATTCTTTCTTTAAGTCATTCATTCCACAAACATTAACTAAGAACCTCTTACATGTTAGCTACTACGCTAGGTACTAGGATATAGGCATAAAAGATCATTAAACTCTTACTTGAAGAAGCTCAAGCCTAATGGAGAGACCAGAAAGTCATCAAAAAAGCCGAGACGGCTTACAGAGTAAAAGATGATGGGCCTTGGAGTCTGACCTGGCTCCACCACTGAATTCTGGTGCACCACTGAATTACCTACCACATAACATCGAGGGAGTTATCACCCTCCTCAAGCTTCTTTTATTGTTATCAGTAAAATTAGTTATAATAACATCACTAACCTCATAGAGGTGTCATGTGAATTAAATGATAATATGTATGCACAGCACATGGCAAGAGCCTGGTAGAAATGGCAGCTCTTCAACTGGAGGCCACTGAAGATTAGAGGAAAGAGAAATTCACTCTGTAGAAATCAAAGCGGGTCTGGTGACAGATGATTGGACAAAGAAGATGTGAAATATATATATATATATATATATATATATACACACACACACACATATATATAATTTATGTATATAAATATTATATATATATATTACTCAGCCATAAAAAAGAATGAAATAACACCATTTGCAGCAACGTGGATGGACCTAGAGATTAGTATACTAAGTGAAGTCAGACAGAGAAAGACAAATACCATATGATATTACTCATATGTGGAATCTAAAAAATGATACAAATGAACTTATTTACAGAACAGACTCACAGACAAAGAAAACAAACTTATGGTTACCAAAGGGAATGGTGGGGAGGGATAAGTTAGGAGTTTGGGATTAGCAGATACAAACTAACATATACAAACATGGATGAACAACCAAGTTCCACTATATAGCACAAGGAACTGTGTTCAATACCTTGTAATAACCAAAATAAAAAAAGAATATGAAAAATATATATATATAACCAAACTATTATGCTGTATACCAGAAACTAACACAATATAGTAAACCAACATACTTCAATAAAATAAAATAAAAAGAAGGTCTGATTGAAGAGGCAAGATTTGAGCTGGTTCTTAAGGATAAGCAGGCGATCACAAAGTAGAGGTTCTAAGGGGCACGTATTCTGGCAGAGGGAACAGTTTACGCCACGCTTTGAAAACCCAGAGAAAACTGGTACATTTACAGAGCAGCAGGTATGTCCAGATGCCTGTTGGTGGGATGGTGATGGGAGTGGAAAGGTATGAAATGCCAGCATCCGGGGACTCCTCTGTCCGATGGGGGAGCAAGGCACTGGGGAGTCCCTGCCCAGGAACCACACATCATCGGCGCCCCTAATCGGCCAGCCATTATCTCCCCCGTACACACATTAAGAGGGTGTCTTTCAGATGGACGGAGAAGTTGAGGGTCCATTTACAGTTCTTTCAAATGACTCACAATAAATCACAGTATTTATTATTCAGAATCTGGCTCGAATGAAGCAGAGATTGTAAGTTGGTGGTGGCGGGTGAGGGGAGTGGCTCGACTCCTAGGGGAAAGGTTGGGGGATTTAATGAGATAACACGCATAAAGCACACTGATCTCCCAGAGGTGATGCGCTGCAGCTCCCACTCAGGGGCTGAGAGAGCCGGGGAGATAATGTTTCTCTGTGGAAATGCTAGACTGCAGGAGCGCTGGACAGACGGAGCGGGGAAAGACTTGCTTCCTGAGCAGTTTCCCTCCTCAGCATCCCTGCTAGAACTATCACTACAGCAGAAACAAAGAAATGCCAGTTTTCCACTTAGGGGAGTGAGGTCCAGACACTCAGGCCTACGTGGCACCAGGGAAGAACTCGCCCTTCCCACCGTGAGCCATGTCGCGGGCCCACATCACCAGGCTGCCCGGGCTCGGGGGCCTGACACGCAGCCTTGCTCCTGAACCTTTCTCTCTCACCAGCCTCTGCCCCGTTTCCCAGCCTACTTCAGATGGCCAGCTGTGATCAAGGGAAAGAGGGCCAGGATCCAGGATTCCAAATTTCTGAGTAGCTGCTGAATGATGTCACAGGTCCCTCATGGGCGCAGAACATAAAAAGAATGTCCACACTTTAAAACCACCAGGATGGGTGGTGGGGGGGAGGGCTGGGCTACCCTGTGAGAGGCGAGGTCATTACTCACTCCTCTCACCCTGCTCGGTGCCTTCTTTTCTCGGGACCATTCCCTCATCCCGACCCAGCATTATGCACAGACAGGAGAAGCCCCAGTCCCACGAGTGAAGGATTCTGGAGAGGCGTCCAAGAGGATGAAACAGTAAAGGAAAGGATACACAAAGAAGAGAGAACTTCAGTTCTTTTCAGCTGCTCACCCAAGGCCTGCCCCCCTTCCCCGTGACCCACTTTTATGTCCCTGATGACTCTTTTTGAACATGATCCATTTTAGAATTCCTTTTCCTTACACATTTACATTAGTTAGGATGGAGCTAACGACTGTAACCAACGAACTCTGAAATTTCAAAGGCTGAAATTTGTAAAAAGCTTTTTAAAAAAAATTCACGGTCAATGTGCATTTTCCTTCAGTTGTGGGACGTGGGGCAGGGGGCATGGAGAGAGAGCACTGTGGACTCCATGTTTGTGTGCCCCCCACCCCCACCATTCATACACTGAAGCTCTGATCCCCAGTGTGATGGTGGTACTGTGACGCGGGCCTTTGGGAGGCAATTAGGTCCCGAGGGTGGAGCCCTCAAGAATGGGATTAATGCCCTCAGAAAAGACACACAAGTAAGATGCTCTCTCTCCACCACATGAGGACACAGCATGAGGGCATCAGTCTGCAAACCAGGAAGAGTTTTCTCACCAGGAACTGAACCAGCCAGCACCTTGATCATGGACTTTCTCCCATCCAGAACCATGAGAAATGAATTTCTGTTGTTTAAGCCACCTGGTCTAGGGTACTTTTGTTACAGCTGCCCAAGCTGACTGAGACAGAGGGGCTGGTGATCCACTCAGGAACTCAAGGTGCCAGGCTGTGCCGTCTTCATCAGGTGGCTTTCCATCTCACCTTGGGCGTCAGTATCTAGTCTGCAGCACGAGGGATTAAGCTTGAGAGGTTGTTGTGGGCCAGGCCTTGAAGGGAAGGACCCCTCATCCCAACCCTGGCACATTCCATTGGTGAGAATCAGTCCTGTGGCCCCCCGTAACCACAGGAAGGTGGGAGAAGTCACGCTTCAGCAGCAGGAGCAGGAATCAGTAGGTTTGCTGAGCAGCTCACTGGTCGCCATGATGTGGGTCCACAAGGTCTTGATTACAGAACATTGTGGGAGAGTTTGGCTGGGAGGGTACAGGGGTGAGGTGCTGAGAGGAGGGCAGCAGCACTCACAGGTCCCCGTGAAATCAGCGGGAACCACCGAAGACCCAGGGAGGAAGGCTGGATGGATGCTCTAGTTCTGGAAATGCTGCTTGCAGGAGCCTCAGGAGCTGGGGGGTTGGACACAGGGCCGAGGTCTCAGAGGCCTGGGCCGTGGGAAGCAGCACACGCTGACCCTGATAGTTCTGGGCAGAAGTGGCCATCAGGAAGACCAACCACAAAGACAGGGGGACAAGCTTCCTGGGGATAAATACAGGAATTAAAGAGCTCCTTTTTGAGTATTCTAGGTCTTTGAGGAAGATGATAGATACATGGGAAGAGAAGAGGTCTTGTGAATAAAATATAAAATTTCTCTACGAGAGAAGGGAAGTGGCGTGGAAGTTGGTGAGTAATGTCACTGGGGTTCGGAAAAGAGCAGTGGGATTGCCTGGAAGAAGCAGGAGATGCAGAAGGAGAGAGTCAGATGACACTCTGGAATCTGAGTGGGAGCAGGGAGGATCCCAGACCCATGGCGGTCCTAAGGTGAGAGACGGTGGGCAGCCTTTGCTGGAGACGGCTGGGGCACGTGCAACTAGGGCTAAGGATGGAGGGCGCACACCAGGAATCCCTGGACAGTAGGCAGGAGTCACGGCCCAGGGCAGCAGAGACCCAAGAGGGGCATGGCTTGCAACTGGGCCACGGCTGACCTGGGTGGGACTTTGAGAAAACAGAGAGGGCAGCTGATCAGATGGAGCCTGGCCTGAGGGAGACAGTGGCCCCCGTTTTATGATTGGTGCATTTCACCGTAAGTAAATTATATCCCAATTTATATATAAAAAAAAGGAATCAAAGCCCCTAAGGGCAATCTTTAAATGATGTAAATTACATAGAAAACCATCAACCATTTCCCCCAAATGAAGAGGTGTGTGTGTCACATGCACATTTTTTTTCAAGCATAAAGTATGAAGAAGATAAAATTACTTTTAAACAGGGGCACAAAAGGCTAACAGGTGAGCGAGCAACCATGACTATTTAAGAAAGACCCAAAACTCATAGAAACAAATTATCCCGCTGCTGTGTTACTGACATCAGGCGAATCTGAGCCGGCAAACGTTTCAGCTCAGGTTGGAGACGCCTGACAGAGAAGTAGACAGTTCGTTTCACTGGGAAAGGAAAAGGATGGATTCGACTCTGAAGGTTAAATTTCGATCGGGGAGCTGTAACAGCACTGTCAAATAATTATTATTGTTATTTTTTTTACAAATCTATTTCACTTTAAAAGAAGTTGGGAAGTTTCTGACTTAGTTTAAATGAGACCGCCATTCTCCCAGGCCTGCTGGGCCACCTGAGGCAGGGTGTCCCGCTGAAAAAGTGCTGTGCTGAGTCATTAAAATGACAGCTCCCACTGAGAGAAATAACAGAGCCAGATTCTCGCAGCCGTGCTGCCTGCCGACGGAACAGGATGGGGAGGGAGGGGAGGAGAGCAGCTCATTTTTCCAGGCAGATCTGAAAGCTTCTTTTTTATTTCCACAGGCAATCTTAGTCAATATTTATCCAGCTATTCAAAGAGTTAGAACTAATCATTTATCTCTTTCTCCTTTTTTGTCATTTTTCTCTGCCTCTTTGGGCTACACTCAACTTGGACAAGCGAATCCTGGCCTCATCATTCCGGACTTCAAGATGTCAGAAACGAAATTTCTGGCTGAGGTTACGACGAAAGTTGTGACAGTTGGTGCAAGACCCCTGAAAAATAAGGTTCGCGCCCTCTCCTCCTGGCTGTTAATTCATAGAGTAGTATGCTTTATTAAATGTGATTTTTTCCCTAGAGTCTTTTGATTTTCATTTTTTCCCATGGTGCCGTTGTGGGGGTCACTAAGCCAGTCCCTCTCTGATGCACAGCCTTCTCTGGTTTGGGACGTTAGAAGAGCTTCGCTGGGAGAAGATCTTGTTTGCCTTTGGTGTTTTGAGGTAGAGTGGGGTGCACAGCAGGTGTTGCCTTTAAGGACCAGGCCCCACCTTGCATTCCTGTAATTACTGAGTAACAGCCACGGAGGAGCCAAGCCCTTCCAACAAGCCTTTTGATGGGGGACACTGAACTGCCTGGTCAAAGTCCCCAAAGGACAAGAAGCCAGGTGGGTAAGAAGTCAAAGGTCAAGTTCCCCAGGAAACACTCAGAAAAGGGGGTTTGTGTGCAGCTGTTTTCTTGGGAAGAAGTGAAGGAAGCAGGTTGGGCAGAGTTGAAGGCAAAGTTGAAACTGGGATGCAGTTCCTGGGGACCCCAGGGGAGTCTGATGCCGAGGTGGCTCTTCAGAGATGTCCAAAGTTGAGGGGACAGGGCTGGGACTTTGCGTCCCACATTGAACAGTGATTGGATGGAGGCTGTCCCCAGGGAGGGACCACCTTGGGAGAGGCAGCTCCCTTCAGCTAAGGACAGTGAGCAGGCAACACTCCCAGCAGCTGGGGAGTGAGCACCTCAGTTCTGAAGGGGGGACCCGAAAGGCACATCACAGCACGGACCACGCGCTGCTCTTTATGTATATGAACTTCACCACTGAAGCCCTTCCTGGACCCTGAGAAGTGGCTCCTCTACCATTTGCATATGGATTTATCACATGCACGATCCGCCCACATCCATTGTCTGGCTTCATGAAACGTAATAGAATGCTAGCTGGGAAAGAAAGCTGTTCTAATCCAGTCTCACTTTATAAACGGAGGAACTGAGGCCCAGAGAGTCAGACTAGTTTACTTAAGGCAGTAAAGTGCAGTCACGGCACAGCTAGGACAGGAAGCCTGGTCCTCTGACTTCCAACACCCCAGCCCTTTCCACGCTCCACGCACGCTGCCTCGGCCTCCGTTTTATTCTCCCTGGGGCCCCAGAGAGCTGGCAGGAAAGGCATCTTATATACGTGATAAATACGGAGAGTGACAGCAGAGCTCACAGAGCCAGAAAGTAGAAGTATTCCGACCCACGTCTGTTTGAGGACAAAAAGGGTGCTGTGTCAACCACACCACCCTGGGTGCCTCTCCCCGGGGGCCCCACCTCTGTTCAGTTCAGCTCAATGATCATTCCTGGAGCATCCGGACACTGTGCGAGACCCTGGTCATACAAAGATGAATTAGACACTACATCGGCTTTCAGTGAATTCACCCCACTTCAGTGGAAAAAAAAATAGAAAAGTACAGATCAGTTTGACGTCACTCTGGAAATGTTCTGCTAGAACTAAAGCATGCCATCAAGGTACAAAGGAGAACCCCAGCTCGGCCTGAGGGCTTCCTGGAGGAGGTAATGCCCAGAAGTATTCACATCAGAGTAAGAGACCCTCATTCCCCGAACTCAAGCCCATCTGATCTTCCCTAGCTCGGGGTGGGGGGTGACTCCACCATCTACTCAGGGGCTGGAGCTAGCCAGCCAGAAGAGGGGACCAGAGCCAGAGGTTCCCCCTTCACTCCACCTCCAACAACCGCTGAGGATTTATGAGGCTTTCTCACCCCTCCCTGATTCCGGTCTTTGTCTAAGTTTTTATATCGTGTCTTCTTAACTGGATGCACAAAACCCGATTCTCTGCCCCCAATTTTTCCTTGCCTTTTCCGCCTGTGCCGTCCTTATACAGGACAAATATGACTCTGCCATGCCCTGTTAAAAATCCTCCCATGACCCCCACACAGCTTTCTCCTGAGATGAAGATCTTGACACTTCTATGACCTCAGATACTGTTCACCCGCCTAGAAAGGCAGCCATTAACTGAATCCTCTTTTTCGCCTTGTAAACTCCTATTCTTTCTTCAGAACTCAGCTCAGAGACCCATCTCCTCCAGGAAGCTTTCCCTGATGGCCCAGTCTGATGTAGATGTCCCCACTGCACGCCGTGAGCCCTTACCACACGGCCCTGTACTCACTGGTCTAGCCACATGTCTTTCTCAGTAAGCTGTGAGATCCTGGGAGGCAGGAGGTGGGGGGGTTGGAGAGGGTGGCACTAATTTGCACTGAATTCTAAACACCTGGCACTCAGAAGTCATCTCGTTAATGGAGGAAGAGAGGCAATTTCAGGGGATAGGAATAGCTTGAGCAGAGTCGTGATGGAGTGCAACAATGGTGCGTCTGGGGGTTCCGTTTGGCAAAAAGTATCATGATAATGCAAACAGGGGACAGCATACTTTTCCCCTAAAGGACCAGATAGTAGATATTTAGGTTTTGCAGGACAAGAGGCTAAATTGAAGACACTGTGTTGGTACTTATGTAACCATTTAATATGTAACCATTCGGAAATAGAAGAACCATCCTTAACTTGGGTCTGATTTGTGAGTGGCAGATTTGACCCACAGGTTGTAGTTTGTCAACCATAAGATCCACAGTGATGGCCAAGGCTGGAAAGGTAAGCAGAAGCCTGATCACAAAGAGCCAGCTAACATGGCAGGTGGACGATCTAGGACTGATGCTATAATCAGAGGTGGGCCATCGCAGGGCTTTAGGCAGGGGAGCAAGTTGATGTGATCTGTATTTTATAAAGGCTTGACTGGCTGCAGTGCAGAAGGGACTCTAGACACCTGGACAAACCACACCCAGCCAGTCACCACTTTCTGACTCGGACATGCAAGCTTCTCAGAGGCATCTCTTTTGCCAAGTGAGGAATTCCTGGAGAAAGATGGTCCCCAAGACTGGTATCTCATATCTTCCTGCATGAACTGGGGGCCTTGGGTTTGACGAAACATCCCCAGGGGATAATTTTCTTCGTCCCTTCCAAGGAAAATGAATCGGGTCATTTAGAACCAACGGGACGGGACCCACCAAGAACATTCCTTGTGGATCTGCACACCCATTTCTGCCTGGGCTTCCTCATGACAATGGTTATTTATCTGACCTTGACTTCCACATCGGTCCAACTCCCACACTTAGTTCCAAAACAGGTCTTAAATCACTCAGGAGCCAAGCCAAGCCAGGCTGCAGGAGGAAGTAACCTTGGCCGTGCCTGTGTTTCAGCACACTCTACAGACATCAAAACAAAGGCAGGGTAAAATCAGATGAAGTCACCCTCAAACAACGAAAGCGAGATGTTGGCGTCTTCTTCAGGGACCAACCCAAATTAAGGTTGTACTGTCCACGGATAAGACAGGCAACTGAACCAGAAGATTTTCCAGGGGGGGAGATCTTAGTAGCTAAATCAGACGATGACAATTACTGGATATTATATAATTACACATGAATGAAATGGGTATCTGCTTTTGGGTGCCTATGTTGACTCATGACACCACCCTTAGAATGATCAATTTAACACAGCCCTCGAGTGGTCATACCCACTTTTACTGCCTACATGAACTTTCCTCTACCCATTTTCCTCCAAGAAAGCAACCTTGAACCTGACTCTACTGACCAGCTGAGGTCACGGTGAGCATACTTCACCATTGCATTTCTGGTTCTACATTCTCACTCAATTTCCTTGGAGAGGAAATGTGTTTTAGGGCTGGTGTGAGATCCAAATTGTTGGCTCCAGGCTACAATGAGATCAAATTAGCCATTTCCGTGCTGAGTCTTCAGTGCAGCAACCCTGCCCCTCCCATCCCTCTACATGTGATTCAGGTAAAGTGGCTTCCTTAGGGTTCTGCAAAAATCCTCTGCAGATGTTACCCAGGAAGGACCAAGACTCCCCGAGGTGACCTAGAGAGCTTTTGGTTTTATGAGTTCTACTCAGAATAGAACCAACATGGAACCAAATCACTTGAGACGGGCCAACTTTGAAAGTTTTAAAATTATCTCAAGACAGCCATCATGAGAAATACCTACAATTCCCCCAGAATAACTGGCCCAATATTCTGATAGCCAGATATTTTAGATGAAATACTACAAGTTGCTGGGCTCCTAAGGACCTTATAGTCCAGACCCTCATATTTTAACATCTAATATCAAACATTCAAAAGGCTATCCTGGGGTGAAGAATGCGATTGAGAGTTTGAGTAAAATGGAATCTTGTGTAAGATGCTGTGACTATAGCAAATGATCCTACCAAACCCTTGGCTACTTTGTGACCTACAGAGAATTCATTTGGTTTCTGCCATAGCAAGAACCCTCTGTGCATCTTTGAGGAGAGGACCTTGGCTGACAGGACACGTTTAGCTGGGGAGTCCTCCGAATCACAGGGCTCTGGGAGTTACAGGTATTACAGGACGTTTGTAAAGGATTATTTTTGGATTGCTAAACCACTTAGTGACCTATTTTGAGGTTATCTGGTTAAGACCAGGGAAAGGGGACGTTCCGGGAGTAACAGTAACCCAGGCACCCCACCAGCACCACCACCAGCCTTTCAAACCTTCTGAGAAGGGGTGAAGGCCCGTGACCAGGTATTCAAATTCAGCCATCACGAAATTCTACTAAGGCCTTATTTTATACAAAGAGGTCAGCCTTGAGGGCCTGGGGTTATATTTTATTAGGGCAAGAGTGAAAAGGAAAACCTACAATTCTATCAAAGGCCCTTATGTACGAGAGACCGGACACCCAACTCACAAATCAGAACTCTCAGCCTTCAAATAGGCAATCACTTGCAAGTTTGTGCAACAGGTGTAGAGGATGATTAGCCTGGCGGTTCAAAGTGGGAATCCAGTTTGGTTCACACGTCAAACGATGACCCAGCCACCTCCTGCTTGTACATCCATTGGCCAGGAGAAGCAAGGAGCCAGTGCACAGGAAATCCACGGCGGTGACCATCTCTTCTCCCGTTATGCCAGGCTTGGCTCACCACCAAGGTCACCCAGATGACAGGAGAGAGATCACTTTTAGTATGTGTGTTCTCCACCAAAATTCACCAAATGAAGGGGAAATTCTGAAAGTAACTCACTGTGAGAAGGCCCTCAACCAGCAGAAGTCCAACAAAACACCAAAGTGGCGATGATGAATGGACCCTTCACCTGCCCTCAATGAGGTAAGTGGCAAATATCTCAAGTCCCTCTAGCTGAACAGCTCTTGGCCTCTGCTTGGCAGACTCACCTGTGTTGGGCTATCAGGGGCTGTTCTCCTAACCAGCTCTCTGGACCCAAGCTAAGGCACCAAGAGAGCTTGGGATCATAACGTAACTGAGGGTCATGACCAAGAGCTCTGCTGGACGAAGGCACAGCCCTACAGACTGGCCAGGGCAGAAGAGCCCATTGCATGAGTGGGGTCATCACTTAGCTTTGCCACTTGGCCTTCCCACTGAATAAGTGTCATCAACACCCAACCTGTGACTCTAGACCTTGTACCACAAAAATCTCATCACTGCTGGAAGGCACCTCCCAAACTACACCACCACACACTCATAAACTCCCAGAGATTCTCGGGATGGGATAAAAGCTCACCTTTGAAGCTTAACAGGTTCACTGAGGTACCCTTGAGCTTGGGGTGGAGGAAATGGACACACCTTGATGCATCATTAACATGAGAAGGTAGGTGGAGAGCAGGGAAGTTCTGCTGACCTACGGTAATTGGTCAAGTATCTACCACATGGCAGACACTGTCTAAGTGCTTTGCAAGTGTGATGAAGTCATTTACACCTCCCAGCAATGAGACAAGGTACCTACTGTTTTCGTTTCTAATTTATATATAATAAAAAGTGAAGGAATTTGCAGATAGTAAGTGGTCCATTGGAGAATCGCCCCCAGGCTGCTGGCTCCTGCAGCCCTGCTTCTGGCCACACAGCGCCTGCTAGGACTGTATTTCATGCACTAGCGTTTAATCCTCCCAGGTATGTTAGAACTTTACCAGCCCCTTTTTATAGGTAAGAAGTTGTGCTTCAGAGAGGTTAAGCAATTTTTCCAAAAATCACAGCCAAGCAGGGACTTCAATCCCTGCCTCCAAGGCCTGCACTTTCCCCCAGGCAACACCCTCAGTTGGTTCATTTTCCAGAAGTTTTGAAACCTAAACCTGAGCAAAGAAGAGAGAGAAAGGGAGGAGGTGGGAGAGTAATTCAGAAGGGAGGGGGGGAAATGGACCTTTAGGGAACAATGAAATTAGTGAATATTTTTTTAATGGCGGTATGGGGATGGGGACCTCATGCATGCATGCTAGGCATGCGCTCTGCCACTGAGCTATACCCTCCCCCCTGAAGTATTTATTCTTCATGCATGTTTTAGATCAGAATTTATATCATGTGGGGTTGGGAACATAAAAATGTAATCTGTGATACTTGGATGGCAAATAAAATGTTCAAGCCTCGTTCATTTAAGGACATGAAAGCCTAAAGAGGACTGAAACAAACTAGGACAATTGAAAAAATAAACAACAATAAAAAAATAAGACTTAGGGGATTCAAAAATATAAGAGCATGTTTTCTGCTAATTTAGAAGAATCGTCATGGTTTCTCCTCTTTGGTTTTACAGGGCTCTGTAGCAGTTGAACACAATTAGCAGCTGACCATTGGGGAGAAAGGATTTTGGCCCCACTGCGCAGCCTCCCTGCCTCACCCACAAAGGGGGGCGCAACACTGCAGAGGGCGGCCGCCATTCATCAGCTGGGCTCGGCTGTTAGACTCGGCTTTTAGAGCCACCCCACGGGGAAGGGCGATTGTTCCTCCTGGTCCCAAGGGACGACATCAGTTTGGCTGTGACAGTCCCCGAATCGCATGCATAATTGTTCCGAGGGAAGTATTATAGGACCAACAAAAAGAAATCTGTGCTGTATTATTTTGTAGGTTCCAACTGGTTGGATATAAAACAAAACAAAAAGAAATTACATACTTGATGCGAAATTAGAGCAGTTAACATTTCTATTTCTTTTAGACATTTTAATCTATTCCTCCACGAGGATAGCTAATGACTGTCTAAAAAGCTTTTGCCACTTTTCCAGTGCATTTTAAGATGCCCATTTTCTGTCGCTGGTTCTTCCAACAAACCATGTTAATTTTGTTCTTAGGATTTACTTCCAAGGATACAGTTTTTAGAGTAATTTAGGAATTATCCAAAGAATGATTAAAGGATTTGAGTCTTAATATAGCAGCATTAATTTATACTAAAGAGATCCTTCAAGAAAATTTTTTGAATCTTGGGTGGTGAGAAAAATCTTAGAAAAATTATCAAAGCCGTGGGCTTCAAAATGATGAATAATAAAAGAGATGAAGAGATGTAATGTAATCATTATAAAAGAAGTTTTCTCATATATAAATACGTATATATATATATATGCATGTTATATTTATATTAGTCAAATCCCCTTGACGGAGTTGTGCTAATATTTTTCCTCAAATACATTATATTTTTCCATCATCATGAGCAGGTACACGATGTGTACGCTGATCTGCAAGGAAGGATAATGTGCTTGATTGTGAATGTCTTTTCTATTTACAGTTCTATTCCTAAAGCTAATTAAGTTCTCGTTTGATCTCAGGCTTAATAATAAGAACTATTTGGGTTTCAAAAGTCATATTTAATATGAGAAAACCAGTCCTTTAAATGTTTCCTTGTGTTAGTGACTGCTGAATGAGCCAGATGGTCTTAATTAAACCGTCAACCTTGAGCAGAGAAGAGTACACTAAACCACAGTCAGTGACTTTGCTGGGGTTTCTCCCCCACCCCACCCTGCCTGGCCCCGTGCGCATCGACATTGTGTTTTCATCCTTAATGTATGAGGTCCCTCATCTTCGTTACTCACTTATCACCCCAATGATGAGTAGAAAATAGAAATTCTCCTCCGTAGAACATTTCTATAGTTGGTGGGACAGTCCAGTGAAAGCTACGTATGTGGGGGCAGAGTCTGTCAAGTGCCAAGGGGGTTCCCAACTTGCCTTCTAAAGGGGTGTGTCTGCTAACTGGCCAGCCTGTCCCTTCACTGAGCTCCAGGACTTGTTTTGGAGACAGCATCTGGGGTGGAGCTGAGCTAACCATGGGAAAGGGGAAGGATGGCGACCAGTCCATTGGTACAAAAGGATAGAAAAGTAGGACCCCTTGTGGTTGGGCAGTAGCAAAGGAACCTGGAAAAGGGAGATGTGTGAATGTGGGATTCCAAACCCGAGGCTGTTTAATGTGGGGGAGCAAACCCTCTTCTCTGTCCCTCACACAGCCTCCAGTCCACATCTCTCACAAATGCTGTTGTACTAGTAAATTCTCTAGGGGAGCAGCACATGGAAGAGAACGGGGAAGAGTGGATGTCCTGGCTACACTCTCCATACCAGCGGTGATCCCAACCCCCACAGCTACAGGCTCACAAATGAGAGAAAACTTGTGAATGGTGCTTGGCTTTCTAGAAGTCAATGGCAGAGTGCTGACCCCAAATTCCTTCCTATGTAACTCAAGAGGAGGACCTGTTTTATAGTGAAAGTGTTAGAAATAAAAAAAAATAAAACGTCATTGTAAGTGTGTGTAAACCCATATAATGTACAACACCAAGAGTGAACCCTAATGTAAACTCTGCATTCTGGGTGATAACGAGGCATCAGTGTAGGTTCATCCAACGTGCCACTCTGGTGGCGGATGTCGATTGTGGGGAGGTTCTGCATGTGCCGGGGCCAGTGGTAAACGGGAACTCTCCGTACCTTTTACTCAATTTTGCTGTGAACCTAAAACCGCTCTAAAAAATAAACTCTATTTTTTAAAAAGCACCTTCTACCTTTACCCTGCTTGATTTTCTTTCATACCATTTATCACTAAATGAATGGCTATTTTTTTTTCTTATCACTTTCCATTTTCTGATGTATGTGTTCATTTCTCTCCTCATTAGGATTTTGTCTGTTTTACCATTGTATTTCCAGCACTTTGAAGGTACCTGGTATTTAGTAAATGCTCAATAAATATTTGTTGAACAAACAAACAATACTAAGGTGATAAATATGCAGGATCCCAAATGATTGATCTTTGGTAGAATTCAATAATTTGGTAGCCATAGGACCACAACCAAATCACGTCTCTGGAATTCATTTTCCCATGTGTCCAAGAGAAGGTTTTTCCTAAATCCCCTTGGCCTGAAGAATGCATGTGACCCACCTAGTTACACATATGATCTAATCTTTGTGTTACTTTATGATAACTAATAACACCTTTGATCTAATTTAAGCATGAAGTTAAAAACTAGAAAGCGGCAGCTTTACTGCAATTTCTCCAATATGCAAAGAAATTTAACACGTAGGTGGCTGAAAAGCAGTACCAAATTTTCTCATTGGCACTTTTCTATTTAATAAGCAGGTATCTAACTCTTTTTGGAGAGAAATGACAGAGGCTCATCAAAGTAGACTTGGAGGTGGAATGTAGCCAATAAATCTCCGTCTAGAGTAACTCCGTCCTATAGCTAGAAATCAGGGGTTTATCACTAAATCTTCTGAATACTTGCACTGCCTACATTTTAACTGGAAGGCAGTGGTAAAGCAAATAAAATCACCAGTTTCCCTGACATCTGCCGATGATCATTTAGGGGGACAGGAAGAGGGGTAATGGAGGCAGCTGGCAGGGACTTGCTTCTTTGTTCTAATTCCATTTTTGAAGATTCTCTCTTGCTCTGCGAACTTTCTTTATGAACTTCATGTGTAATTAAATCTCCAAAGAATTGAATGACGATTGGCAAGCTGCCATTTTAGAAAATATAACTCATTTAACAATACACTTCCAGTCGCTCTCCCTGCTTCCACGTGGTTCCTCACGACGCTCCACCCAAAGCCAAGCTCTGCTCGTATTTGTCTCCTGCTCAGAAAGCTGTGACATCTCCCAGATACCTGGAGAATCCAACCTGAAGTTTTAGCACAGCCTCTAAAGCCCCCTGTCCCCACAGGATAAGCGCTCTCCTCCAAGCGCATCAGGCCCTGACTGGATCCTAGATTTTTCCTCTCCCTCCTCTTCCTCCTGGCTTGGTGGCCCTCTCGGCACCCACCCCCATAGCCCAGAAATTCACTGCCATGCCCTGCTTTTCTGGGAAGCTTCCTACAGACCTATAATCACACAAGGGGGCGTTTTCTGTCTCTCAGATCGGTGGTGAATCATTCTGCCTTTTAATAGATTTCACTATTTGCACCTTAACATCCCTTTCAAAACTACAAACTTTCTAGAACCAAGTCTCATTCATCCGACTCCGGAACTTCTTTCTTTGCACTGCTCCAGACTGCTTCTTTCCTTTGGGGGAACAGTGAAACCACGTGATGGTAGCGTGTCTCCTTGAAACGGGACGCATTCAGTGGGTGCTTATGTTTGCTTTTTAACATAAAGGTAGCCCTTAAAATTGTCTCCTGTCACCTCGGAAAGCAGGACTGTGAGTCACAATGGTAAGACCCGCCCCCTTCCCCACCCCTTAAAGAAACCAGTGCACTGTAAGGCTGCTCAGACAAGGCTGGCTTTATCAGCCTGTCCTCCTTAGCAGATGCATTTGGAATCCAGAAAGGGCTGGAGAGGAGCCCCTTCTCCTTGGCACCTGTATTAGCTTCTGGCGGCTGCTGTCACAAATTAACACAACCTGGGTGGCTTAAAAAAAAAAAAAACAGAAATGTACTCTCTCACAATTCAAAAGGCCAAAAGTCCAAACTCAAGGCGTCTACATGTTCTTTCTGAAGGCTGTGGGGACACCTTCCTTGCCGCTGCCTGGCTTTTGGTGGCTGCCAGCAGTCCTTAGAGTTCCCAACCCTCTCTCTTCACATGGTGCTCTCCTTATGGAGCTATCTCCTGTCTCTGTGTGTCTTCTTTTTTGTAAGGACACCAGTCACACTGGATTAAAACTAATCATCTTAACTTGCTTACATCTGCAATGACCCTATTTCCTAACAAGCTCACATTCCCAGGTCCTAGGGGTTAGGACTTAAACATATCTTTGGGTGGACTGGCGGGGTGGAGGATACAATTCAACCCACAACAGCATCCATAACCCTCCCTGTACAGCTTACTAGTCGCGGAGAATTACATAATGTCACTGTCACGGCACCGCAGAGGACAGTCAACTTCTGCACCTCCACCTTCCAGCAGAGACAACGGTAACACTAACATCCTTGAAGAAGAAACGATTCTTTTTTTTTTTAATTGAGCTACAGTTTTTAAATTAGTTTTAACTGTGGTAAAAAAAAATACAGAACATAAAATTTACCATCTTAACCAATTTTTAGTGTATTAACCATTTTTTAGTGTAATTTACCATCTTAACCATTTTTTAGTGTTCAGTGGCATTAAGTGGACACTCTTAAATATGGAATTTATCATGAACGGCTAATAATTGAGTCGCTCTAACTCAAGGTTTTGATTTTATTTTATATATTGTACACACACACACACACACACACACCCATACATATGTCGATTAGAAGAGAAAACAATGGTGCTAGTGAGAAAGTTTCTACTATTCATAAGTATAATAAGCTAGTCTGGTGTAACTGAAAAGAGTTTCACACCGCTCGTCCCAGAATGTGACCCAATTCCCTCATTTGACTGATGAAATTATTGCCTAAGCAGAAGTGACTAGGGCCCTTTGGGGTTGTTTGTGATAAACCCTCATGGGAAGGTGCTACTGGCCCCACTTGAAAGTGCATTCAAATCAACGCTACAGATACTTGTCTAAAGCTCTCATCTGTGCCAGACACTTACTCCAAGCACTGGGGACCAGAAATAAATACATCC
Organism: Camelus dromedarius; assembly: GCF_036321535.1. Lineage (NCBI taxonomy): Eukaryota > Metazoa > Chordata > Mammalia > Artiodactyla > Camelidae > Camelus > Camelus dromedarius. Next base: position 55,759,882 of record NC_087445.1, read on the forward strand.
CCTGCTCTTAAGAGCTCAAGTCCATGGGAGATATAGATGTTTAATATCAGAAAATATTTGGTGTTTTTCTTTTCTTTTTTAAAATATAGCCTTTCTACTCTTAAATATTTTTTAAAGGATGCTGCAATCTTCCATTGGTCAATTCCTTCCTCTCCTTTACTCCTCCACTTAGTCAGTCCCTGATCCCTGGTATCCTACCTTTTAAATATTTTCCCACAGGAATCAGCTTTTGTAAGGAAGGATCAAGTGCTTGTGGGCGTCAAAGAGACACGAGAAAATGCAGATCGAAAGTTCAGGAGGGTTCTGTGTTGGAAAGAAAAACTCGAGAACAATTAGCTGGAAGTGGTCAGAGAGCATCTGGTGAACACTGCTCCCCGAGCGTCTCATCTGGTACTGCCGCAGCCTTTCCTGGCCTGAAGGAGTCGCTGCGTTCCTTCACAAACGTATCCTGCCCAGAAGAAGGCAGAAGACCCTTCTCCAGGAAGCTCTTAGACATCCCGAATCCACTCTTTCTCTGCCTGTTCATAATTGTTGCTTTCTGTCCTGGGTCCTTTTCATGGTCACTTTATGCTGTCTTCCTGGACTATCTCATGTAATCCTGACTTTAATTATCATATATAATCTGATGACTCCAAAATTTAAGTTATCAACGAAGACTTCATTCCTCAACCTTAGAACGACAGATCCAACTGCCTACAGACATTTTCACTTAGATGTTCCACTGGCGTATTCCTTGAGCATGTCTAAAAGTTACCTGTCTCCTACCGCCAGATCTCTTCATCCCATGCCATGGGGTGTGTGGGTGTGTGTGTATGTGTGTGTGTTGTTTTATCTTGGTGAATTGCACTAAACACCTACCCATTTTTTCTTCTCTCTATCAATGGGACATGGCAGGGAGAGCAACATAAATCAGAGCGCAAGATTCTCAGTGCCTTTGGAATTAGATTATCTGAAATGCAGGGATACGTAAGAACACATTAAGGATTAATGGCACAATCTCCGATTCCTATGCCCTTTATATTGGGTTCCTCATTTTAGGAGTGCATCAGAAATCAGGCAGGATGGAGATGGGGCTAGGCTACCATTCCAAGAAGAGGTACACTAGGGAAACATAAACCAGATCAATATGCCATACTCCAAACTCAGGATTTTCAGAGCTGTTTCCTAGCGAGTCAGTGATTTTTAGTCCTTAATTTAGCTAATGGATTTTAACCACTATCTATGGCTAATGAGAAGAGAGAGAGAAAAAAATCACTTTTATGGCCTGTGGGATTTTATCAATTTGATTCCCTATTACTTTTCAGTGTTGGATGAAAGGGAAAAAAATGGAGACCATGAATACCTGGAAGGGCTAATTTATTTGGATGATGAACTTGTTTCTGGTAAGATCTTGGAATGTACTACTGGAGGTGGCGGACTTTCAAAGAAAAGCAGACCTAATTTTGCTCTTTGATAATTCTTAGTTCTGTTTGAGCTCAGTGTCACAAGAAATATATTAGCCAACTGACCCTATCCCTCCAATTACAGAAATTCAAAGAGGTTCCTAGAGTTCAACAGCAATGGAGGAGATTTTGAGACACCATTCTAGAATTATAAAATCATAAATAATCTTGCTTAGAGCTATCAGGTCAAGAACCCAGAAGCAACGATGTCCAGAGCCCTGGACCCTGCATCATTAGAACAGAGGACTATCACCAGACCTTCATGTCCCTGATGGATCTTCTGAGCTTCATGGATACAGGGTTTTCTTTGGGGAGGATGACGGTGTTTTGGAACCAGACAGAGGTGCTGGTTGTACAACACTGGGAATGTACTAAGTGTCACTTAATTGCTTACTTTAGATTATAGTCTAAATTGGTTAATAGTATGTTATATACCATTATTATTATATATAATATTATTATATATTATTTATCAAATATAATTATTATTAAATATAATATATAATATTCAAGTTAAACAAAGCTGTATATAGTATAAAGTATATAGTATAATATATACTATGTTATATATATACTATAGTATAATATATAACATAATATACAATAATTATTATATATTATATACTTTATATTATATATAAATATATATTTATTTTTATATATTTTATATATGTTATATATTTATATATTTTATATATTTATGAATATATATGTTATGTATTTATATTTTATAAATATATATTTAATGTTTATATATTTAATATATTATATATTTATATATATTTTATATAGTATATAATAGTATGCTATAGTATATTATATAATAGTATGTTATAGTATAAGTGGTTAATTATATGTTGTATGAGTCTCATCTCAATTACATTTTTAGAAAATCCTATCCGTTGATAATAGTTGAACTCTCCTCCAACAACTTCCTATTTCTTCTGCAATAAATTCCAAATTCCTCACCACCTGCTAAAAGACTACAAATCTGGACCTGCCTACTTCTCTCACTTCTCTTTTTACCCTCACTGTTACTTACTGTATACTAGTCACACAGCCTTTTGGTTTCTAAAATGCTCCAAGTTTGTTTTCACCTCAGGGCCTTAGCACTTGCTGTTCCCTCTTCTCAGGATGTCCTTCCCTGTGCTTTGTGCAGGACCATCACTTTCTTATCAAACAGGTCTCAGATCAAAGCCACTTCCTCAGAGAAGCCTTCCCTGATGATCATATCTCAACTAATCTCTCCTCAGGCACTGTTATACTACTTGGGTTTGTTTCCTTTAGAGGACGTATACCATATGAAATTATTTTTAACTCATTTTTTTTTATCTGTTTAATATCTATCTCTCTCCACTAGAAAGTAAATGTCATGAGAAGAGAAATTTGTAGATTTTGTTTATTACTCCGTACCCACTGCCTGGCCCATGAAGGCATCAAAGATTATTTGCTGCATCATGGGTAGGAGGGAAGGAAGGAGAGAGGGAGGAAGGGAGGAAGGAATGATGGAATGAAGGAAGGGAGACTGTTAAGTCCTATCTAGGTTGGGATGGCCCAGAATTCTGTGATCAATTAGCAATGCCTGCCATGAGTGTAGAACAGCACAGAAATGTCACGAAGGAAGAGGTATGCTAGTAAAGGTTTAATAACTAGCTCTGGGAATTGGGGCTGGGGGTGAGAGATGGTGTCCTGATTTGTAGCATTCACCAGTTTACGTGGTGTAAATCACCATGGCTGATTTCAGGCAATCAATAAGTTGTGAACTGGCTCACAAAATCCCTGAAAATGTAACATGTATAATAATTAGCTCTCATGAGCTGGTGCAAACCAATTCCAGCGCAGCACTGGAATAAATGATGTGTATTTGCTGTTAATGAGATAGTCCTAGACTTGCCTTTTACAGAGAGAAAAACTGAAATCCAGAGAAGGAAAAAAAAACTGGATCAAGATTACACAGCAAGTTTGCAGCAGAGGCCAGTTCCTTGTTTAAAGGCTGTCCTTCTCTGTAAAGACCTTCTGATGCTGTCAAAGGGGCAGCACCAAGAGGCATAGCACAAGTTTCTGCCTTGGGAGGCTATAGAGCAAAGGCTGCTGGCAAGGACCCAAGAGGTGACAGACTCCTTGCTTGCCGGAAATTGGGCTGGCCGGAGGGATTTTCAACAGTTGCATTTTGCTTGGGGAATGTGCTGCTGTAAACTGTCGGCTTCTTTCCCCACCCTGAACTCAAGTTGCTTCTTCAAGGCCATGTGGATCTGAACAAAAGTGCTTGGGAGCTGACTGGCTAGAAATCCAACTTTTACATCTCAAGGGGCAAAATTTAGGGACATCCTTTAAAAAAATTTCTTTTAATTGAAATGGTCTTGATTTACAATGTTAGTTTCAGGTGTATGGCAAAGTGATTCAGTTATACATGTACATACATACATATTTTTTTCTTTTCAGATTCTTTTCCATTATATGTTATAAGAAATTGAATATAGTTCCCTGTGCTATACAGAAGGTCCTTTTTTTTTATCTATTTTATATATTGTCATGTGTGTAGGGACATTCTTAAAATTCGGTTTTTGTTATTCAAAACAGAATTTAATTCAGAATTCAGAAGAACACCTAGGGAAAAAACACACACACACACACACATACATACACACACACGGAAAGAGAGAAAAAACAAAATTCACTCCTGCAAGTGCACTTCTTACCAAGCTATGCCTGCTTTTCCTCTAACACTGAACGTGCTGGGTTCGTTTCCAGGGATATTCCTGCAGTAAGCTGATGGCTCTGTGAGAGTAGGAAGCTTTTCTTACTCATCTTTGTCCTTTTCCCCAGTTTGAGCTCTCAAAACCCCCCAGACATCTCGCATTTAGTCTGGCTGACTGATCTGTTGAAATGAGAAACACAGAACCCTGCAACCAAGTAGAAGGGAACAAGATATGGAAAAGCTGGGTTCCAGCCCCACTCTGTCACTGACTGCTAGGGACATAAACAAACCATTTCCTCTCTTAGAGCCTCAGTGTTCTCATCTGTAAAATGAGACAGTTGGACTACAAACTCACCAAAGTCACTCTGCTCATAAAAATCTCTGAGAACAGAACAGTTTTTAGACTGCTTGGTTACATTCCTTGGGAAGCGTGTTCTCATTCTACCAAAACTTGTGTCTTACAGAGACGGTTATTAAATTTTTAATCAATATTATTTTTGTTTTGTTTTTGAGACTTGAGGTAATTGACAATTTTTTTCTTGATTTTTTTTTTAAAAAGCAAAAATGAGTGAGCTATTTCAGACTGCAGTCCTGTTTACATCTGTAAAACTGAGTTAATAACCACCATGTAATTGAAAGCACGTGGTCTCTGAAGCCAGGTAGAATTGTACTTTCAGTCCTGTCCCTCTCCATACTAGCTGTGTAACACTGAGCAGATGACTTCCCGTCTCTGAGCTTCGCACCCCTTGCTTATAAAGAGAGACCATGAACCTCTCTGTGGGGTTGTTGTGACGACTGATGAGGAAAGATGGGTGAAGTGCCCAGTGCTTACTAGATAGTCCACAAGTAATCATTTCTTTGCTGCTTTCCTTTTTTTCTCCACAGCCAATGTAAGAATCTAAATAAGCAAAAGAGATAATATCCCTGAAATATTTTTGAGTAATTACAACTAACATTTGGGTGGGATTTACTTAAAATCAAAGGTGACAGAAATCCCTCTCTTCCCCCTGCATATGGCTTGCTATAATGACAACCCATGTTGTCTTGGCTGCTGAAATGGATGTATCCATTAACAACTTGATTAGTACTTTTCACACCCAGCAAGGCTTCTCTGTAAAATGGAAAGGGTCATAGATTTAGAAGAAGGAGGAGGAACATGAGGAGCGAAAGGAGGAGAAGGAGGAGAAGAAGAAAGTCAGAGACTCGATTGTGCATGGCTGCACCTGCCCTTTGAATGATGTGCAGGCAAACAGGCAGTGTAGGAAAGGTCTCTGCCAATGTCATTAACTTGAGTGGAATCTGGTCATTTGTGCAATTTACTTTAAGATCAGCAGTTAGAGACTCCATGTAGAACCAGAGTCTTTTTTCCTTTTTAAGGTTCTGTTGCACGCAATTTTTATATTGTTACACAATTCACTATTATGAATTATAGAAAAAATAAGGACAGAGAGAAGCAGAAAGACAAATCAAACATTAGGCATGCTTATAATGTTTGGTTTGCTTAACATATCATATTAGCTTGTAATTTTTACTATGCATATATGTGGCATTATATTCACATCTGTGGGATTAAACATACTTATCAACTCGCCTATCCTTCCTTAATTATGAACAATTTTCCCATACCAGTTGATATCAACACTGTCATCTACTTTTTTTTCATATTATGTTGTGCAGATGTAGAAATAATCATTTAACCAACCCCTATTACTGGCCATTTTGGTGTTTTCAGTACTGTGCAAATGCACAGAATCACTTTGAAATTAGTCTGATCCTGAAAAAACAGACCTTAAGCAAGTGGAAGGAACAGATTACAGTCGCAGTGAGCTTTGGAACTCCATTCTTCCAAGCTTATGGTAGTCTTTCGAATTGCAGTATAAGAGAGAGAAGGACTAAGGAAATTTCTTCAGCTGCCAAAAATTCTGCAAGGATTTTCTTTTTCTTTAATGCCATGGACCAAGCGTTGGCCAAAACCAGCCCTCCACCTGTTTTTGTAAGGCCTAAGAGCTAAGAATGGTTTTACATTTTTAAATGATCGAAGAAAATCGGAAGAAGATACATCATGACACATGTAAATTATATGAAATTCAGAGTTCACTGTCTATAAATAAAATTTTTTTCACCTCACATAGTTACCAAAGTTTTACTGGAACGCAGCCATGCTCGTTCATTTACGCATTGCCTATGGCTGTTTCTGGGCTATGACGGTCGAGTTGAGCTGTTGCGACAAATATCCTACAGCCCATAGTGCCTAAAATATGTCCTTTTATATAATTGCCAATCTGCATCAGGGGCTATTTTCGACTCAAAAGTAGAATTTCTCATGTTCATAATTGTATCTACCCAGTCACTAAAATTTGGGGCTTTATAAATTTCTACGCTTGGAGAAATCTTGGGCTTGTAGACTTGCTCTGTCACTAATGAACTTCTATGACTCATTTTTCTCCTCCAAGCCTCAGTTTCCCAGTCTATAAAATAGGCAAGTTGAACTAGACCACTAAGGCACTTCATTTATTTATTCACTTGACAAGTATGTCCTTAGTGTCTATAAGACACCAGGCTCCAGACAAACTCTGGAATGTACTGATGATGTTTGACATGAGACAATCTTATGGGATTGTCACTGAAATGTCAATTCCTATCGACAAAGAAAGGGAATGTAAGGAAGCCTATCAGTGAGAAACTCAGAAGGGCCCCCAGCAGTAAAGGCAAGCAACTGACTTCTCCCTTGAAATTAAATCTAGAATCCCAAGGGATTCCAAATTCAGTAACTTCTCTGGCAGGAGAATTTAGAGAGAAAAAGGTGTATCTTGTGCCAGTACCTTCTCCTCTCTTAACCTGCAATCACTCCAATCTGCCAGAAGAGACTTTCCAGAAGATACAATCTTAAGATGTCACAGCATAAAGGGATGGCTTCATTTGGTGGAGAGAAACTACTGCACAACTCTTCATAAAAGTTTCAGATCTTTGTGACTTTCTGATTGAATAATCACTAACTGTACTCCTGCTGTTCTGCACATTTGTGGCTTCAAGTGTATGGTGTCTGGGGCTTCAAAGACTAAAGTTTCTAAAACATTTTTCTTTAGCTCACCAAAACCAAATACAGCTCCTCAGTGGACACCAGCTCAGGTTGACTTTCTCTCTTAGCCCACCAGGCTGATCTTTCATAGACTTCTCAGGTATTGTAAACCAAAGTCCTTTTGAGGCTATGAATGTATCTTTATGATTTTTAATATAATAATAATAACAACAACAATAATAACAATGATAATAATACAGTACCTAATATTTATTGAACATCTATATTCTAAACTCTGCATTAAATGTCATATGAATATTTGCCTTCAATCCTCATAATAACCCCAAAGGTAAATATTATTAGTCCATTTTCAAACAAAGAAACCAAAGCTCAAAGAACCTAAGTAATTTGTTTAAAGTCACTAAAGTAGCTTAAGATACATCAGAACCAGAACACAAATCTGTCTGTCTCTGAAGTCCTTGTTCTTAATACTACACTGTATTACAGTTTTAGTACCCCTTTTCCTTTGAATGTATACCGTCCCAATTTCTTCGAATTGCATCCACTTTCCACAATTTGCTTCAATTTAATTCAACTAATATTTAAATATCTGCTCTAGGTTCTAATAAACAGCCTCCTCTAATTACTATGAACAATGTTCTGCTAAGCCTTTTTATGTTCCTGTCTTGATTAAAACAGCTGGTTTGCAGGAGTCACACAAAAGATCTCATCTTAATTCTGATCTTGTGTCCCACATCCACCAGGCTGTGCTCCCTAACATCAGGGGCTCTCTTAACTTATCTCCATCTGCAAAGCTTATACACTGTAGGTGAACTCAACAAGAAAATCATGGTAACATCCTTGAGACCCTCCTAATGGCTCCTGGACCTCCCACAGCCCATGCTGAGCATTCAGCCTTAGGCCACCATGTTTTATGACATGACCCTCTCTCTTTTATTTATATACTTATTTTGACTTCAACAGACATTTATTCCTCACAGTTTGGAAGACTGGGAAGTCCAAGATCAAGGTGCCGGCCAATTTAGTTCCTGGTGAGAACCCTCTTCCTGGCTTTCAGACAGCAGTCTTCCCACTGTAAGTTAACATGCAGGCAGAAAGATCCTCATGTCTCTCTGATCCTCTCTTTCTTAGCACTTGATGCAAGAAAAGCCAATCCGTGCCAACAGTTTATGAGTTCATCTAGTTGCCAAAATAGGGACAAACATTGCTAATCAGAGCCTGACAAATTCAAACCAGGAAATGCATAATCACCCAACTGGCAACAAAAGCCAAACCTAGAAAGTTCCAAAGAAGGTAAAGTATGAGGTGTCATGAATATGACAAAAGTATGAGTAGAAAAAAATAAATGAGGTGGAGAGAGCCATGCAGAGCAGCAGGGTTACAGAGCCGGCAGGCAAAAGCCATTGCCCTTCGTGTACCTGGGCCAGGTAGACAATGACAGCAATGATCCTAGCAGCCTTGATTCTCAATGAGCCTCCAGACAGTTTTTATGGTGGAAACAGTTCGTTCTTTCCGTGAGTCTTTCTTGTCATATGTATGTTTTCACTGAATTTACATTTCTGGAAGTAGCTTAAGTTAGTTGCAATACTTTGGAATCCCAGGGGCCTAAGAAACACAGGAAACATAAAAAAGGATTGGCTGACTGGCTGTCTGAAAGACTGAGTGATGGCCCTCCAGTAGTTCTCTGTAGTTCCTTGCATTGGTCTTTGTAGGAGCATGGATTTGCTTTTTTTCCCCTAGCTGAATGCGTAACTGGCATTAGAATCCTTGGGTATCATGCAACCTAAAAAGCTTGTGTGTTAGCTGTGGGCTTTCCAGCACGAACCATCTGCAGTTCTGTAACAAGATCACCAAGGGCCCTGCATGCCAGGCTAAGGAGCTCAGATTCCATCCTGTCACCATAGCAGGTGCCAAGAAGGAAATAAGATTTGCTGGAAAAGTGGAGTCATGCTACCGGCACCCTCTTTGTTTTCCATGTCAAACTCCGGCCCTTATTACTGTCATTCCTGGTATGACAGGAAGGCAGAGCTGATACCACTTCAGCAGAACATCAGTCTGAAAATAAGGATGAACCTCTGTCAGCTGCAGTTGTCCTCAGGGGGTTGATGTCCTTTGCAGCTGGACATTGTTTCATTTCCCTGGTTGTGTGCCTCTTCTTATTAAAGGCTAGCGAATAACTGCTCCAACGTTTTACAATATCATCCATCCCTGGCTGCTTGTGCTGGAAACATGTGAAATAGGAGGTGAAGCAGCTTTGTGAGGGCTGCTAGGGCTCTGTAAAGTGAGGGTTTGTCACCAGAGAACCCTAAGAACAGTTCCACTCTAAGAATAGTCTACCTCATATGATCCTTTCAGACTCTCCTGCAGGGATAGCTAATCGAGTTTATCTGATATGTTGACACCACCAGAAACAATCTGCCATCCCTCCCTGAAATGCTGCATAGAGAAATATTAACTTTTGACCACGCTCAGTGGAGAGAGTACTATTTTCAATTAATAATGTCTGACAAGTACGCAGGAGGGGAAAGAGGCAGCAGGAGTGCCACGAGCTGGAATCAAGCATGGGTTCCTCCCAGTGAATAATTGGTTCTTGCCTCTGTGATCACACAAACCTGAGTCACCTAAAGATAAAATGTTTGTCTTTCAAGGACAGTTTATTGCTTCCCTCAGTTTTCTAAGAATGGGGAGAAGTGAGAGAAAGGGACTATTGTTCCTGTATTTAGTTAACCTACAGTAATGCCTTGACCTTGTAAGAAATAATTGAATCTTCCCATCTACAATGCCAAGGTTTTCCATTTATTGGTCATGTGATGCTCAAAAATATGTCTTAATGAGTATCTCACTTTCAACAATGGATGAATCAACCATACAGAAAATCATAAGGAGATGTTGGATTTGAACTATACTTTGGGCCAGATAGATCTAGCAGACATATATAAAACATTCCATTCAACAGCAGCAGAATAAACTTATAAGCTTTTGCACAGCAAAGGAAACCATAAGTAAAACAAATGACAATCTATGGAATGAGAGAAAATATTCATAAGTGATATGACTGACAAAGGTTTAATTTCCAGAATATATAAACAGCTTATAGAATTTAGTAACAAAAAAAAACCCAACCCAATCCAAAAATGGGCAGAAGACCTAAACAAGCAGTTCTCCAATGAAGACATACAAATGGCCAATAGGCACATGAAAAAATTATCAATATCACTAATTATCAGAGAAATGCAAATCAAAACTACAATGAGGTATCATCTCACACCAGTCAGAATGGCCATCATTCAGAAGTCCACAAATGATAAATGTTGGACAGGCTGTGGAGAAAAGGGAACCCTCCTACACTGTTGGTGGGAATGCAGTTTGGTAGAGCCATTATGGAAAACAGTATGGAGATTCCTCAAAAAACTAAAAATAGAGTTACCATACGATGCAGCAATCCCACTTTTGGGCATATATCTGAAGGGAACTCTAATTTGAAAAGATACATGCCACTCAGTGTTCATAGCAGCACTATATACAATAGCCAAGACTTGGAAACAATCTAAATGTCCATCAACAGAAGACTGGATAAAGAAGTTGTGGTATATTTACACAGTGGAATACTACTCAGCCATAAAAAAGAATAAAATAATGCCATTTGCAGCAACATGGATGGACCTAAAGAATGTTATTCTAAGTGAAGTAAGCCAGAAAGAGAAAGAAAAACACCATATGATATCACTTATATGTGGAATCTAAAAAAAAAAAAAAAGCCAAACAAACTTACTTACAAAACAGAAACAGACTCACCAACATAGAAAACAAACTTATGGTAACCAGAGTGGGAAGGGGGTGGGAAGAGATAAATTGGGAGTTTGAGATTTGCAGATACTAACTAATACATGAAAAATAGATAAACAAGTTTATACTGTATAGCCCAGGGAACTATATTCAATATCTTGTAGTAACTTATGGTGAAAGAGAATATGAAAACGAATATATGTATGTTCCTATATGACTGAAGTATTATGCTGTACACCAGGAACTGACACAACATAGTAAACTGACTATACTTCAATAAAATACATATTTTAAAAAAAGAAAAAAGAGGAGTCTCAAATAAGTAAAGTCAGAAATGAAACAGACATTACAACTGGTACCACAGAAATACAAAGGATCACAAGAGACTGCTATGAATAATTACACGCTCATGAATTGGATAACCAAGAGGAAATGGATATAAACCTAAGGCGTACAACATACCAAGACTGAATCATGAAGAAATAGAAAATCTGAACAGACCTATAATGAGTAAGGAGATTAAATCAGCAATCAGAAATCTCCCCAAAAAGAAAAGCTCAGGACCAGATGCTTCCTTGGTGAATTCTATCAAACATTTAAAGAATTAATGCCAGTTCTTCTCAAAGTCTCTCAAAAAATTGAAGAAGGAACACTCCCTCATAAACACTTTACAAGGCCAGCATTACCCTAATACCACAGCCAGAGAAAGACACTACAAGAAAAGAAAACCGTAGACCAATATCTCTGATAAATAAGATGAAAAAATTCTCAATTAAATATTAGCAAAACAAATTTAACAACACATTAAAATGATCATACACCATGATCAAGTCGGATTTACTCCTGGGATGCAAGAATAGTTCAACATATGCAAATTAATAAATATGACATATTACATTAGTAGAATGAAGGATAAAAATCACATGATCATCTCAATAAATGCAGATAAAGCATCTGATAAAATAAAACAACCTTCATATAAAAACTCTCAACAAATCTGATATAGAAGGAACATACATCAGCATAAAAGAAGGCTATCTAGGCCAGCCCACAGCTAACATCATACTCAATGGTGAAAGGTTTAAAGATTTTCCTCTAAGATCAGGGACAAGATAAGACTCTCACCACTCCTATTTGACATATTACTGGAAGTCCTAGCCAGGGCAGTTGGGCAGGAAAGAGAAGCAAAAGGCATCCACACAGGAAAGGAAAAAGTTGTCTTATAATATGATATGCATATAATATGATCTTACATATAGAAAACCCTAAAGACTCTACCAAAAAAACGATTAGAATTAATCAACAAATTCAGTAAAGTTGCAGGATACAAAATCAGCATACAGAAACAGTCATGTTTCTATACACTAACAACAAAATATCTGAAAAAAAGAAATAAAGAAAGCAATCTCATTCACAATAACATCAAGAACAATAAAATACTTATAAATAAATTGTACCAAAGAGGTGAAAATTTGGACACTAAAAACTATAAGACTTAGATGAAATAAATTGAAGAAGACACAAATAAATGGAAAGAAAGCCTGAGTTCATGAATCAGAAGAATCATCATTGTTAAGATCTCCATACTCCCCAAAGCCATCTATAAATTCTATGCAATCCCTATCAAAACTCAGGGCATTTTTTTACAGAAATAGAAAAAACAATCCTAAAATGTGTAGGGACAAAAGATGCTGAATAGTTAAAGCAATCCTGATAAAGAAGAACAAAGCCAGAGGCATCACACATTCTGATTTGAAACTATACTGCAAAGCTCTAAGAATCAAAACTATATGGTACTGGCATAAAAATGACACATTGGCCAGCAGAACAGATTCAACAGTCCAGAAATAAACCTTCACGTATACATACAATCAAGTAATATTTGCCAAGGGAGCCAAGAATACTCAATGGGGAAAAAATAGTCTTCTTCAATAAATGGTACTGGAAAAAGAGGATAATCACATGCAGAAGAATGAAATTGGAACTTATGTTACACCACTCACCCACTCACAGAAATTAACCTGAAATGGATTAATGACTTAAAAGTAAGATCCAAAACTGTAAAATTGTATATATAGGAAAAACTCCTTCACATTTGGCAATGATTTTTTGGATATGATACCAAGAGCAAAAATAAATAAAACTATAAAACTTTAAAAAAAAAAATAAGATAAAACCTGCATAATGTAGAGCTAGGCAAAGTTCTTAGATATAATAACAAAAGCACAATCCAGAGAAGAAAAAATAAGCAGAATTTTATCAAAATTTTAAAACTCGCTCTGTAAAAGATCCCATGAGGGTGAAAAAACAAGCTGTGGAGTAGGAGAAAATATTTGCAAAGCACATATCCGCAAAAGACTAGCGTCTAAAAGAATACTCACAACTCAATGTTAAGAGAACAAATAATCAATTAGAAAGTTGGCAAGATACATGAAGAGACATTTCACTGAAGAGGATAGACAGATGGAAAATAAACACGTGAAAAGATGTTCAACATTGTTAGGCATTAGGGAAATACAAATAAAAACTTCAGTGAGCATCACTACACACCTATCAGAATAGCTAAGATGAAAAATGAGTGACAACACCAAATGCTAGCAAGAATGTGGAGAATTGCTGGTGGGAATATAAAGTGGTCCAGTCACTGTGAATAGTTTGGCAGCTTCTTACAACAACAAAACCTGCAGCTATCACATGACCAACTATTATCCTCATTGGCATTTATCCCAGAGAAATGAAGACGCGCATCAACACATGCTTAGAGCAGCTTTATTCATAACAGTCAAAAGCAGAAGAAAACCCAGATGTCCTTCAAGGGGGTGAACGGATAAGTAAATTGTGGTATATTCATACCATGGAATACTGCTCAGAAATATAATATCTTTAAAGACTGTCAATACATGCTACAATCTAGACGAAATCTCCACACAATTATGCTAAGTGAAAAAGCCAACTTAAAAGGTTATCTGTTGTATGATTCTGCTTATATAACATTCTTGAAATGACAAAATTATAGAAATGGAGAATAGATGAATGGTTTCTAGGAGTTGGGACAGATGGAGGAAGGTGTGCGTGTCTGGAATGGGGCAAATCTAAGAGATTCACGTGGAGATGGAAATACTCTACATCTTGACTGCATTAGTGTGAATATCCTGGTTGTGATGCTCTAGTTCAATAGGTTTTATTATTGGAGGAAATTAGATAAAAGGTATATGGGATTTTCTGTATTATTTCTTGCAACTGCATGTGACCACAATTGTGTCACAATAGAAAGCTTAATTTAAAAAATAAAAAAGCTGAAGAACTTCTCTAGTCCAACCAAATAATTCACCGTTCAAGAAATCAAGGCTCTGAAGTGGTCATGACTGCAATCTGTTCTTTGGTCACCCATTGGCCAGTTTTTACATGGGAACAGGAAACACTTCCTCATGCTTCAGCTTGGTCATCAGATTGCTGGGACGGAGAGACCTGTGCCCACCAAGTACCAGATCACCAGATCCTCTCATTGGCTTTCCTTAGCACTAAGGTTCCCAAAGAAGGGGATGGGTGGAGAGAGCCATGAGGGGCTATGAGACATGACAATGAAAAAGATTCTCTGCAGAACAGAATAATAAGGTGGTCAGGACAGAAGGAACATGGCTCCAAAGAGGTAAATCCAAATGCAAAGGGAAAAATATAGGAAAAAACTAGGAACTCTTTGGAGGCAATTTCTGTGGCTGACAGGTTTAGAGGGCAGTACTTGAACAGTGGGAGGAAAGGAATTCAAGTTCCACTCCAGTTTCTTTGGTGCAAAAAAGAAGTGCTGGTTGACAAAGGAAACCACAGATTTCTTAGACACTGATGTCTCCAGAGCGGGGGAAAAAGTTTCAAATTCTTTCTTTATTAAAGCAAGAAGATCCCAAAGCATTCCACCCAAATCAAGGACTATAAAACTTTGAGAGAGCTTCGTGTGCATGTGCGTGTGCGTGTGCGTGTGTGTGTGCGTGTGTGTAAGAGAGAGAGAACACACTCACCTGTCTTGGTAACTTGGTAGGTTAGAACCGATGAGAGACTGCGACGCTGCTACACCCAGGAAACAAATAGAGACCAGTGCCACCTAACAAAGTGGATAATAGTCTAAAAGCACAGACGTATTAAAAATGGCAAACTGGCTCAAATCCAGGAAACAGGTGGTAACTTTTAAGAAAAAAGTAGTCAGAAATAGGAAGGTGCTTACCTCGTGGACAAGCATTATCGACACTTTGGTCTATCCTGTATAAAATAACCCATAATGGGGGTATAATTTCAAAAATGGACACATTTGCTAAGAGTGTAATTAGAACAGAGGGTTTGGTGTATCCAGGCAGAAGGAGCACGCTGCGTGCAAGGGGGGTCCTAGAGTCCTTCTCCTTGGCCTGGATCTCAGCTTCCCCTCGAGAGGTGCTGTCCTGGGGCGAGATGCTAGCTACAGCTTTGGGAGGCAACATCTCTGAACCTGAGCCCCCTTAAATTGTTCACGGAACATGGAAGAGTACAAATTAAATAAAAATAATAAATAGAAAGGCTGGGAGAGAAGCCCCCTGTAAAAATGGAGAGCCCAATGGATGAAGCTTCTAAGAATCGTTCTGGGCCCCAACCCAGAGCAGCAGCAAAGCAGCTCTGATGCGGGCCCTGTGGTTTGTGCGGGGTGGGGAGCCCCTCTGCTCTGCAGTTACTGGATGATAAGCTTAGAATGTGGCTGGGGTATGACAGGGAGGTGGGGAGGTAGGAGAGAGAAAGACTGAGAGGGATACACTGAAGATACAGATGAAACTTGGAATAGTAAGGCCCACGTCGGATTATCGCTCCCAAGGATTGGCCGGACAGAAGCAAGCAGCGGGTGTCACTGAAATGAAACAGTTGAAGGGCATGCTGGTCTGAGAGTGAGAAGACCCAGAGAAGGCAACAGAGAGGGCCTGGAGGAGTCCCCAGGGGGGAGGAGGAAACCAGTGTTTACAAGGCCCTGGCAGAGGCAGCCACAGTGTGGTCAGGCTCATTTACAGGGAACAGAGAAATAACTGGGGCTTGCCACCAAAAGACAGCCTCGCATCCCAGGTTGGCTGCCTCCTGGATCTGCAGCCTGGATCGCTCCAGCCTCAGTGTTCCCTGTTGTAAAGGGGCTTCTAGTAACAGCTGCTTCAGGAGGTTGCTGTAACAGCCAAAAGAATGGGAAAGGGCTTGCACGCTGGGTACACCTGTTTGTTGTTGTTGTTGTTGTTGTTGCTGTTGTTGTTGAGAGAACAAATTTTGTCTCAGATGAGGAAGACTGAGTCTCCTTTCTTGATGGGACCATGAGAAAGAATGTTTTTGCCTTTGATCCAATTGCATATGATTCCGAAAATGCTTCCATTCCCAAGCACTCAGTGGTTGGTTTCAGGGTGTCTAACATCCGCACAATAATCGTGATGTCTCTGGTCTTTGACTGTCATTTTTTATGCACTCCAGCAAAATGTGCAGGTCTGTGCTTTCAAAGATCTTCATTCAGATGTAGAAACAGTTGACTCTTCATATATACGTGACAACAGTATTAAACTAGAAATGTGACATTAAAACAACAAGATATGGGTATGCTAACTGTGCATTCTGCTACAGTTACTGTAGGTGGACTTCAGAGTCAACTCTGAGCTTCCTGGCAGCCACAGCAAGAAGGTAAGTATGTTGTATTACTTAGTTCTCGCTATCTGGGAGAAGAAGGTATGCCAATTTTTAAAAGAAATTTTAAAACAAATTTATTAGAGTGAATATTGTGATATCTTCAAAAATAGTTCTACAGCAAATGCAGAAATGTTTTTAAGATGGCTGTTTCTTCTACCTGCCCTCAATAAAGACTGAGGGAGAGACACTAAAGCATATCTCCAAACAATTGGATAATTAGGAAGCTGATATCATTATCAAGGATAATGTGGTCCAGAAGTTTTTAGTGGTCCAGCTACCAGAACGGAACTCAGAACATGTTACAGAACCAGTGGAACACATTCCTACCACTAGCCATATCCAATGTCAGGAACAGACTATGAATCAGAATTAGGGACATGGTGCCTGGAAAGAGCACTTTCTCTGAGGTTCCTCCTGGTAATGCTGACATGAAGCCACATTCAAGAACCACTGACAAACTATCTAAGCAAAGGAATTAAGCAACACACAAGCAAAGGTCAGATCCTCCCAAAAGGACCATGAAGCATTTACTGTTGGTGGCTAACTCTTATAAAAATGTAAACAAACCCTTGGTCACCCCCAAGTAATTTGCAAACACCTTCACTTGCATTTGATGCGTCCTGGCACCCCTGTCTTTGCATGGTCCTTCAAACATGAGACGAGATGAGATGGTTAGGCAGTTCTGGCCTTGGGAACAGAATTTTGGCTTTGGAAGGGTCGTGCTCATTCTGGCCTCAAGCACTTCACTCATGCTGCTGTTCTTGTCTGATATCTCCTTTCCCTGCTCACCCCGCCCCACCCCACCCATTCCCATCCCCCACCTCGCCAACTCCTACTCATCCTTGTGATCTCCGTTTAAATGTCACTCCGTACAGGAAGGCCTCCTTGGACACACATGTTGACAAAGCCAGCCTGCCATCAGCCCCTTCCTGACCGTCCCAAGGACTGTAACCTCCTGTTCAGTAGTGTCTTCTCCAACCTACTGTCAGCCTGCACGGGCAGGTTCTGTTTGGTCTTCTTTACCCCGTATCTCCGGTACTCAGGAGAAAGCCTGGTGCATCATCGGTGTCCAAGAAATACTTGTGGAACGGATGAACGAATGTCTGACCCGCCCTGCTGCATGGATGCAGAACCTGAGGACCAGAGAGGCGCTTACTCAGGAGTTCAACTGAGCATCAGTCACAGAGCCAGGACCAGGAATAAAGACGATGATGAAAATGCACTGACCCTTTACTAAGTTCCTGGCACTGTGCTAAGTGCTATTCATCCATTATCTAGGTCAACCCTCATCAGATGACTGTGAGGTAGTTCCTAAAACCAGGTGCCGTCCTGGATTCTCTCTTTCCCACACCCTCTCAGCTAACCCCTCGTCAAATTCTGCCAGCCCTACCCACCAAAACCACATCTGAATCTGACATCACTTTATCTCCACCGTAGCCTAAACCACTGGAATTGATTGCCCAGACCACTGCAACAGCCACATGCTGATCTCCCTGCTTTAGTTAACTCTTGCCCCTGCCCCAGATTTATTCTCCACCAGCAGCCAGAGCGATACTGCCATTGCCAGAGAGGCTACGTCTGCTTAAAACCCTCTCGCTTTCCATCACACGGTGATGAAATGTAAGTTCCTTACCACAGCCTGCGAGACCCATCTGGCCCGGTCCAGCTTTCTGACCTCCTCAACCACTTTCCCCAATTCTTGCTTCTCTCATCCACACTGGGCACCTTTCAGACCTCTGGCACCCAGAGCTTATCAAACATGTACCCCTTCCCGGACTGTCCCGTCCACTTGAAGCCCTCCTCCTCTCTCACTGCCCAGCTTCAGGTTTGGGCATAGCTGGCTCATTCTTGCCATTCTGATCTCATTCAAATGTCCTATTTCCTGTATCATTCTTTATTAGCCATTCACTTCCTTCACTGTCATGTTGACCCCTGAGTTATCATCAGCCCCTAAGACCTCCTCTAACTCATTCACCGCTGTATCTCCCCACCCTTGTCTAGAACGGTGCTTGCTCACTGCTTAGAGTAAATGTTTTGAATGAATCAATCAATATCCATTTTTCAGACAAAAAAAAAAAAAAAAACTGAGGCTCAGAGAAATCAAGTGAGTTGCCCAAGATCGCACATTTATGAAATGGCGGAACTGGGATTCAACCACATGCAACCTCTCTCCAGAAACTTCACTCAATCCTAAAATCCAAATTTTCTAGCTTTGAGTGCAGTGCCCAATTCCCTCCACCATTCTGGATTCTTAGAAGGGAAAGACTGTGTGGATTTTCCCTCTAGGATGGCTGAGATCTGCAGATGAATCCCTGGGCTTAAAGAAACCATCCTTCTCACCATGGACTTGGGCAGACATGGCGCCAGGGTTCCATCAGCTACTCCCAGCTGCCCATCCACTTGTGAAGACATTTGGCAGCCTCCACTCTGCCAATCCAGGAAAACAATCCTCAGTCAACCCCATTCCTGGGTCTCAGATGGTAAGAACGGTTCTACTCTCAATGCCCTAGAGCCACTGGGGAGGCGGTGATAGGTAAAAGTGAGACGTGACTACACTTGCGATGTGCACGGGGCTTTCTCTCCAGAACACTGAGTGTGAGAGGCCCTCAGGTCACCCACACAGCGAGGTGCAGTGGAGTGGTGAGAGGGGCTCACCTGGGGGGAGAACTCCATGTCCCAGAGTCCAGGTTTCATCCCCTGCTATCCTGGGACTCTGTGTGGGTCACAGCAGGAGCCCAGGAGAATCCTGGCTCTGCCCAGCCCTGGGTTTACTCGCTCAGGAAAGTCATTTCGCTGAGCCTCCTCCGCTTGCTCATCCATGAAGGCGTGAGACTAACCCCCGCTGCACAGTCCCTGTACGCCCGCCTTCATTCTCTCCACTCAGGTGATAAAGCTGCGTAAGGAAGAAAGTCACTCTGAGGATAAAGTTGCAGGAGGAGATGAGGTGGCAGGAGTCTGAATCATGTTAACATACCACTGCCTTGCATCGCGCTGCTGCTTTACAAGGTGCATTCACACCTGTTGTCTCTGTGACTCCTTGCCGCCCTCCGATATACACACTACGATTATCATAATCACCCCTACCTCGTGCAGACAGCGTCCTCCAGAGAGAGGATTCTCAGTCTCAGATACCCAGAACCACAAAGCAGAGGGGAATTGTGACAAGCAGACATCTGTAGTTAGAAGACTTGCATTTGAATTTGCCATTTACCGGGTCAATCCTTATCAAAGTCTCTGAACGTCAGTTCTCTCTTCTGTGAAATGGGGACAATCATTTCCCCCAGAGCTGTGATCTTGTCAGCGAAATGCTTTAAGATGAACACCTGGTGCCATAAGGTGCACTTTGCAACTCATCTCATTGGAGTAGGCCACTGGCTTCCTATCTCATTTTTCATGAAGCAGAACTAGTTCTTTTGAAAAGTGATACTTCCTGCCTGCCTTCTGGAATGTAGGAGAAGGTTCTAGCATAATCTGGCATGGGCCTCTCTTCTTGGAACCACGTGGTATAATTGTGGCCTTGAGAAAACACGAATATGAGACGTCAGAAGCCACTCAGCCACACGCAGAGGCCCCTGGTCCTGGCTGGGCCATCACCCATGGGTCAGCCTTGTCCACTCTCGGAGAGGTCTCAGAAATCCCAGAGCCGCGGTCCAGAAAGTATCCAGAGAAGGACAGCTTTGCCACAAAGCCCAAGGAGCCCGCGCCTGGGCTGTTAGAGGGCAGAGGTTGCCCAGGTGAGCTGATCCTGCGCCTTCTCAGGTGGAAGGGGCCAGAGTCACCCATCCCCGTCGGCCCCCGAGGCTGAAGGCACCACCGTGAAGCCCCACAGCGAGGGCTCTGTGGATGACCCCAGGCCCCGCACACAGCTGCCCCGACCTCCCCATGCTGGCAGCCACTTCCTGTGCTGTTTAACAGCAGTGAGAGGAGCCATGGCCTGCCCTGGGGAGTGTCTGCCGCGGGAGTAGGAGTGGAATTGATTTTCCAGATTAACTGTCATCCCCGGCTGGGAAGCAGCAGGCACAGGAACTGAGCGACCTTCCTGGGCTTTCTCCTGCTTCAGAAATCCCTTTCTCCGCCAGGTGTCTGGCAAGGCTAGAGTGGTGGGTCCTACCAGGTCTTTTCCTGGCCACTGAAGGATAAAATACTCCAGCGAGCAAGCATGCGGAGGCCTCAAGAGAACTTCTGGTAAGAAGGGCTCATCCTGCGCACATCAGTTCCGTCTTCTTTGCTGTGTGGTCCTAGGCATATTGCTTAACCTCTCTGAAACCTCCAATCCTCATCCGAAAGAAAACACATGGACTACTAACCCATACTTAAGCATATGTTTGTGCAAATTAGAGATAATGTGTATAAAGTGCCTGGGCCATAAAGAAGGGTGGCCATCATTTAATTCCCGCCTCTCCAGGAACTGACGTCTCTAGGGCTATTCTCCCAAATCAGGTTGAAATTTTCAACAGGAAATATACAAAATAATAAAAGAGGTCAAAAAGGAAATGAACAAATAAACATCTTATTTAAAATAGAAAATTGTCAGGTTTCCATAGTCCCCATTCTTAATGGTTACAAACCTTGGTGGTTGAGATCTTCTTCCCCACCAAGCTGACCTGCTCATCTCAGAATAGATCTAGAGGTATAGCTAATCCTGTTTCTTGGGCCAGTGCCAAAGCTCTTCCTTATTAATTTTAACCCATTTCCTTTGGAATCTCCTTCTGGCATAAGACACCTGGTTCCCATGTTACTTGTAAGACTTGGAGGTCCATCTATTGAGATCCAGGGAATGGCCTGGGTTATCATCACACTTGCCTGGGATGTCACTGTGCGCCCACTCCTTTGAGAATCAGCTTCCCTGCCACTGTTTGTAACCCAGCATCCAGTGTTTCTCATCTAAATAAGGATTACACTGGGTGCTTGTCAAAGATGCAGGGTCCTGGGTTACACCTATGCCCACCAAGCTGAGTCTCTAAGGGTAAAGCTAGGAATCTGCCCATATATCAGCCCCAACTCATTACTATTCCCATGAAAGGTTAAGAACCACTCAAGTACCGTAACAGGAAGGACTGCTTTTATCTGTTGGGAAGAAAATGTAAACATCTGAGTGAGGCCATCGACTGTGCAGAAGCATTTACTGTCTAGGAGTGCCTCCCATGTTCAAAGAACCATGATGAGGAATCTTAGGGCAGAGGACTAGTTCCATATCCAGTTGATCTATATATCATTTCATGCAGCACAGAGCTGGCCAGCAGGCTGTGTGTACTGAATATCGAGTTTATGTCAACCTCTATATGGTGGGCGAAAGGGAGAGAAGCATTTTATTCTTATTTGAATGTTGCCAGAATGAACTTAGTTTTATAGTATTACAGATTACTTGATGTCAAAGGAAAAAGAACTTGTGTGCACGCACACACACACACACACACATTTGGCTAACAAAACCAGGACATATTGTCTCTGACTTACAGTGAAAAGAAGGAAAAGAAGTAATATTGAGGGCCTACTATGTCTCCAGCATGTTTATATAATCATCCAATATATTCCTCCAAATTGCCTTACGTAGGTGTCTTAGTTCCCTCTTCAGATAAAAATTGTGGCACAGAGTTGAAAAATTTTTCCTATTTCTCTTACTTACTAAGTTGCACGGCTCACCTTCACACTGGAGTCTGGCTGATTTGAGACCTGCACCCTTGGTCTTTAGCCTTTGTTTCTTTCTTAATTGTATATTGGCGTGGCCCTTCATATTAAACAAAGCTTGTCTAAGGAGATCAGGGCCTACTAGGGAATATAAAGGAAATGGACAAAAGTCTATATTAAGACATTGACCTGGATTTGAAGAGAGAGATCGCACTACAGGGGTGCCAAGGAGGTCTCATTTGCCTCTCACCGTAGGGATCTGGGATTGGCCTGGAAGGATGAGAACGCTTGCTCCAGGGGAGAGAGAGGAGAGGGTGTGTCAGCTGGCAGGGACAGCATGAGTAATTATGTGGAGGTGGAAATAGCAAGGCATCTAAATGAGCAGCTAAGGCCCCGGGAAGAAAGCACGCCTGGGCTTATAATATAATAATATATTATGAATTATATACCTTATTAATTATATAAATATAATTATAATAATATATTGTGATATGATAATATAATGATGTAATATAGTATTATAATATTAATACATAATATGGCTACCGGACACAATTCTATCTTTCTCTAGCGATGCTTTGCAGGCTTGGAGACTGGGGGCGAAAGACCACCCCCAGGACTTGTTCAGGTAGTAACAGCCAGATGTCAATGCATAAGGGTTGGCAGGAAGGGCCATACTCCTGGAAAAGCTGGCTCGGGAGCCCCATTGGGCCATAAAGCAAGGGGCCTGGTAGGAGGAAGTTGAAATGGACCAGGGGGACGCAGAGGACTGGTGATTAAGAGCAGGAGCCCATAGCGAGAGGCTCAGCAATTTGGATGCCCTCAGCTGAAGGGAACAGAAAAACCCTAAATCAAATTAGTTTAAATGACAAGGGAATAGGTGAGTTAACCCGCTGACAAAAAGTCGTGGGCAGGGCGTCACCGGATGGGGGCGTGAGGGCTCTCACGGCTCCTCTTACAACCCAGGGGCTCTGCCCTTCATTATACATGTCGGCTTCACCCTCTGGCTGGCAGCAAAGTGGCTGCAGGAATTAGAGAGGTCACCTTCAAAGAGTACCTCACCCAGAGGAAAACAGGGACTGTCTCTTTCTTATGTCTCTTATTAGGAGAAAGGAAACCCTTTCCCCAAAGCCTTCCCAACAGACTTCCTCTCATGTCTCATCAGCCAGAACCAGGTCCCTTGCTCACGGTTAAACCCAGCACAGCAGAAGGTAAGAATCCTCGTGATTGCCTTACCATCTAGGATGGGATAGATGTCGGGGACTCAGCTAAGTGGCCGCTACAAGGGGAAAGGGAAGGGACTCACATGTTCCTTCAAAGACCTTGGCTGTTTCTCATACATCCCCTTTTTAATGCTCTCATCCACGCGCCAGGTGTATGCGCTTACCTTCTTTGTACTAATAAGAAAACAGAGGCTCTGGGAGGTATCCACTGCCCAGGGCCCCACGTCTCTACTGTGCTGCAAAGCCCCGGGTTTTTTTTTTTTATCACTCTACACTCCAGACTCAGAGTCAAGTGGAAAGACAGAAGCTGTGCCCAGAGAGAGGATTTCCAGTGTTAAATATCTTAGATGTGGCAACATTGCTTTTGAAGGGTTACACGCTTGGTTGGCTTCAATGAAGACCTCTAGGACTGAGGACCGTGAGAGCATCCGTTGAAAACATGATCAAAAGCAGAGAGTCCTCAGACAGGTAGGTTTCCCTGGGGAATCATTCTGGAAACAGCCAATTGGATTGAGGGGGGTAGGTCAGAGACCAGACGCTGAGGGGTCCTGTGACAAACCACACAAATTAAACAGTGGGTAAGGGAGGCTGGGTGAGGAGCCAGCCTGCCTGGATAAGTTGGCTCAGATGTGGTTATTTTCTTTCCCTCCTCCTCTTACATCACACCAAATGTGGAGACAGATACCTGCCCACCATCTGTCCCTGAAGAGCTACAGCTCTACACGTCATTCTCTAGAAGGCGGGAGGGAGCCAGATGGGGTGATGTGTTCTTTCTGCCTGGGCATTCACAGAATGGGAATCTATGAGCTGGAATCAACACGAGTGATCATCTAGCCATTCTGAAGCAAAGAAAGATCCAGGGACGCCAAGTTTACTTGCCCTGGGATGGTAGGAGAGTTAGACTTGAATCAAGTCCCTCGTCTCCCAGACCAGTGTCCTCCCCACTGAACTGGGCTGCCTTCCATCATCTAGTTGACGATAAAAACTTAAACCTGATGTCTTCTCCCTCCCTAAGAGAACCCCAACCCCACTGGATTTGGTGTCCCAGAACGGGTGAACATTCTCCCAGTGTCCCCACTGAACTGGCCGTAAGGTCTCCTCAGGGCCAGTAATGCCAGAACATTCTCCATCTCTCAGCTTCCGCCTTTAGAAAGCGGGATCTGCATGAACTATATTTCAGTTTTACTCTCCAGCTGTTCTCTTATGGTGCCAACAGTCACCTCTAAGAACTCAATGTCGTTTTGTGCTTTAGCCATTCAATCCCCAATACATATTAATAACACACGGCTGAACCATCAGGGATTATTGGAGTTGAAGACGTGGGGGGCAGAAGTGGTCCAGAATGACAGCTGCTCTTTATTTAGGGCAAACCTGATTGTAATTCCTAAAGAACAATGAACTAGATATTGAACTCACAGAGTCTGAGTCAAAAGAATGCGAAGATCTGAAGGAGCCCCACCGTGGATTCTGAAACTTAGAGAAATACAGCGGCTGCTCTGCCTTCCTACTCCCATCCCAGGCACGTGAGTGCTTATCTAGCTTGACTTTGAATCCTGGGTCTTGGTGACCGAAGATGAACCTATACTGTAGGAATTTCCAGAACCAGTCTCTAGGCCTGGTGCTCCAGAGGCTGGAACCTAGCCGACAGGAAAAAGCAAATGGAATTAGTTAACTCCCACCACTCACAGGAGAAGACTTGCAAGATGCTGTTAGGAATGTTGGATGCTGAGTGCAACTGGAGTGGTGGTAGGACACGGACGTAGTCAGGACTCACCTCCTCCAACAGGAACACTGTTCTAATGTGTGTCTAATACTCCTCAAGTCATTCCTGCACTCGGTGCCCTGGATAGGTGGTTAATTGCACTTTGGTCTAGTCCGCTTCTCCTCCCCATAGTTCATCATGCTTTAAGGGTGGAGATTTGACTTGAACTCATCCTTCACTCCCTGATAGCACACTCCAGGGCCTGGACCAGGGTGAGGCTGGCCAGCACCTCGGCACAAAATTTAAGGAAGCACTTACTCTGAGAGTCCTTGAATTCCAGGCACCCGATTGCTTCAGCCTATTCCCTACACCATCGCCCTCCTGAATATCTGACATGCAGGACCTAGGCGGTGAGTATTTGTTTGCATAATGTTCACTCCATTACTTGAAATCCTCCAATGTCTCCCCAACACCTGCAAGATAAAGTCCAAACTCTTGAATGTGGCCAAACAGAGCCCTTTGTGAGCTGGCTCCTGTCCCCATCCCTAGCATCAGAGACCTCTCCTCTTTGCCTTATTCTACTCTCCAGCAATCCTCAACTCCTTGGGGTCACGACTTCCCACGGGATAGAACAGATTTGGTATTCAGTGAAAGATCGCCAAGTGAACAAATGTGTTAGATCTGAAACACTATTAATACACTGATGCCAAATGGTGGGGGGACTAAAAGACCCAAGGAAGAGGTGTGGCAGCAGCTAAAAGCGCAGGGTCTGGGTGCTGTCTCCATCAGGAGCTATGTCCATGGACAACTAATTTTCCCTAAGCCTCACTTACCTCCTTTTAAAAAAAATTAAAAAGCACCTATTTCATTGGTTGCTGTGCAGATTAAAAAAAAAAAAATAGTTCACATAAATCCTTAGCACAGTGGTTGACTCATAAGTGCTCAATAAGTGGTCATTAATGTTCTTACAAATTGGAAACGAAATCCAAGCTTAGGGAAGTATTTATAAATCTACTGATGGCCCCTGAATTTCAGGAGGTGACAGTGACATAAAGCTAGCACTTAGCACTCATCCTAAGAAGTCCAAGTTCTCTCTTTGACGGGTGCCTGCCAAGACCAGGATTGAGTGACATCTTTCCAGGCTTCAGACCTTTGCTAGAAGATACCACAGAAGAATAAAGGTACAGAGTCTGGGTTTCCATGTATCAGTAGCAAGACCTTGCACCAGAATTTGTTGCTTCATTACTTAGTGTCTGAGCCTAGAAGAAAACATGTAAATTACACAGAAAGGCACCATATTGTTGGAGGCAAATGAGACCTTCATTATCCCTGTGTGAACAGGGCTTAGCCAACAGAGCAGAGAGAAACAGTAAACCCATCAAGGTCTGGCAGCACAGATGGGCACTCAAGAAGTTTCCAGGGACCCTCAGAGCAGGGCCAAACGCTGTCTTTATTCAAGCAGTTAACACATGGCTGGGCACGTGGTATCCCTGACGATCTGCTTCTCTGCAGCCTTCTCCAGGGGAGGCTGATCATCTACCCACAATCATCACCACCATGCCGTTAAAACACATAGCCCACATCACCCAGGTGGTTCATATTCTCCTAATCCCCTACTGCCATTGATAGGAATTTCCACACCCATGTTATTCAAAGACCCTCCTGTCTCCAGGAGTTGCAATTATAACATTGTGGAGGCTGTAGGCTATGCCATGTCTCCTATCCCCACCTCTCTTACATACTGACTATATTCAAATTTATCCCCTGAGTTTACTGGGAACCATGGCACCCAGTGCCTGGCATGAAGCAGATACTCACTCAGCTTTTGCTGAATGTTGGCATTGGCTCACAGCCTTACTCTCCACCTCCCACCCCATAGTTGCCATCTCAGATGCCCTCAAGATTTGTAAAAGCATCTTATCTTCCAAGGTCTTGCTTTCCCTATTTCCATATCCTTCTCTGCCATTCCAGGAACTCATGTTTATGATCAGCCAACATCTACCTCTAAAACCTTGACCTTGAAAAATCATCCATCTGACTCAATTTTTATTCCTTCCCCTCTCCCTTTCTTCACAAACTTGACCCAAACCGTCACCCCTCTCCTCAAGTCCTGTATTACATCTGTTCTCACTCTACCCCAGTCATCTCTTACATCCCATAGTAAAGGGCACCACATACAAATTCCCCCAGATCCCTTCGCAGTCACCTCCAAAATTAACTATATTTTCATCTGCTATTATTTCCTCTCTCGTGATCCTTTAGGAAAGGAAACGTCTTTTCAAAGTTAATCCCTCTGCTCTTGCATCTTATCGTTATCTCCTTGAAATACTGCACGTTTCAGCAAACTGTCTCTTTCTTCCATGACTGTCTCTACAGTTACCTCCTATTTGTCAAGCCCAGTCAACTTTCAGTTCTTGACCTTAGTTGATTTATCTGAAGCTTTCGACAAGGTTGACCACATCCTTCTACTTAGAATCCTCTTCTTTGTCTTCTGAACTAGCATTGATCTTGGGTTTTCCTCTCATCTGGGCTGTTAGCTTTCTCTGGATCCTTTAGCTTTGGCCACTCTTTAAGTTCTGATATTCCTGGGGGATTTGTCCTGGATCCCCTTCTGGTCTCACTCTGTACCCTCTCCTTCGTTCATGGACACGCTCACATGGCTTCCACTCTATGTCCCTGTATCAGGACCCACAAAATCAGTACCTCCAGCCAAAATTTCTCCCTTAAGCTTCAGACCCAAATATCCAACTATACATGGAAACCACCTGGATTTCTCTCAGGCCCTCAGCACACTCCAGACCCTGTGCTGTCTCTTTCCCCATCATACCCACTCTGCTCCTGAATGCTCCATCTCACTAGATGGTCCCATCGCCCAACCAGCTGAGGCTCAGACATGGGAGTGACTAGGCCACAACCCGGTCTAGTGTTTTTCCTTCTCTCACTGAGACTGGGTGAGGAAAAGCTGGGCCACCATGGACTGACTGCAGCAGTTAGCTTTAACCTGAACAAGGAGGCACTTTCATCCGGGACAGAAAAGAGACTGTTACTAAGAAATGGACTGGGAGGTGGGGCCTCTGGGGTCTTGAAGAGAGAAAGAAATAGAAGTTGAGAAATGATCTCTGGTATTTAGCCAACAGGAGGGTCACGTTGTTGATCAACACCACTGAAGAGTTTCCATCAGTGTGCTCTGTCTCCCTGACAACTTAACCATCTCGCCATAGTGACCCTCACCTCTTCCTCCCTTGTGCTTTGGGATTTATGCACATGTCTCAGATCCTCCAGTACGCTATGGGCTCTGGAATGACGAGGCCACGTCTGATTCCTGCTACTCACCCAATAAACAAAGCCTGACACTAAGGAGGGACACAAGAAGTGTTTGTGGAATAGAAGGATAAATAGATGGTTAGGTAAATGAATAAATGTATGAGGAAAGGAAAGAACGAGTGAATGAATTAATGGATTGAGTTGAAAACGAGAACCCACAGATGATGGTAAGAATCCCAAGCAGTCATTATAGACAGTGATGAGATAGTATTCACTGCAGAGCATGACAGACAGAATAAACCCACTGAGATTAAGATGATGCCAAAATGCAAATACGGTTCCAGGTCTGAAAACAGAGAAACACTCCTCAGGTCCCAATAACCCCCATGTTTAATCCCAATAACCCTAGAGTCACCATATGTGGATGTGGGTACTGGTTTTCTGGAACTGTTCACTTTTATAAAGTCCTAATTCTTCCTCCTAATCATTAATAAACAGCCACAACACAACACTGTAATGGAGAATAATTGTGGCACACTCACAAGGTGCCATGCATTCTTCAAGTATCTCATGTAATTCTCACACAACAACAATATGAGACAAGTATTTATCCCATTTTATAGATGAGGAAAATGAACCTTAGAAAAGTTAGCTTTCTTAAGGTCACTCATCCACTAAGTACCAGAGCCAGAATTCATCAAACCCATGTCATCTGGCTTCAGAGCCATCTCTCCTAATCACTCTCCCATCAAGCTTTGCAGCAACACGTTCCCATGGCTGGCTATGACAGTAAGTGTCCATTCATTGAGTACTTGCTATGTGATGCGCCAAGCACTCTATGGCCACTGAATCTGTGATAATCTCACGCCCAAGGCATTATTTTGGTCCTCATTTTATATGCTACTTGTGTGTATATATATTTTTTATTAAAGTATAGTCAGTTTACAATGTTGTGTCAATTTCTGGTGTACAGCACAATACTTCAGTCATATAGGAACATACATATATTCGTTTTCATATTCTGATCCTCATTTTATAAACAAAGATGCTAAGGCTCATGGGCTCAAGTGACACCACTAGAAAATGGCAAAGCTAGAATCTGAAACTGAGTTGGTTTATTGCAAAACCCATGCTCTTACCACAACATACTACATCCCAGCAGCAGCACTCGTAATTTTTTCTCTTGTTCAATAGATGGTTGTGGGGTCATAGAAGGAGCCCTGTATTTGAAACTGGATTATCTGTGTTCTGGTCCTGTTTCCTCCATTTAGGTCCACACCTTGGACAAGTCATTCAACGTTGCTGGGTCTGTTTCTTCATCCGTAAGATAGAGTAAATGATGCCCCTTGTTGAATGATGGTGAGGGTTAAATGAGAAGTCAATGTTGATGAAGGCACTGTGCAAACCTTTACTTCTGTGAAGTAGAATGGGGTAGATAGATGTGATCATGCTCGTCCTGGGAGTGGATAAAATGAGTCTCCCAGAGATTAAGTGTCTGTCTGGTCTAACAATCTCACAGAGAAGCCGTTCATTAGACCACGAATCAAGCCCAGATGTCCCAAGGCAGCAGTCTAAGTGCCTTCTGCTAGCTGGCCAGGGATGGTTATTTTGCCAGGATGAGGTTCTGCCAGCCCCACAGTGCTTCTTCAGGTTCAGTGTACAGCATCTCTTCCCCCTCCCACACCACCTCGCTCTTTCACGGCCCCTTGACATTGAGGGTAAAAGTCTTTTCCCATCTTTCCTTGGCTTAACTGTTGAATTAAGTGGTCTTGTTCTGTTAAAGAGTCCTTTCCAGGATGAGCAGTCTGAGAGGAGGCAGCGTGAGTCTGGTCAGGCATGCTTGTCAAGTGCAGGAGACCATCTGCTAATGAACATCCATCGTTTTGGAGCTGCTTGGGACTAAGCCATTATCTGTGTGCTCTTCACCTGACCCTTTATGGGCCAAAATTCATTCATTCCAATTCCAGGCTTAACTAGGAAGGCTTTACAACTCCTTTCTCCCCTGGTGTCGTTCCTCTTCAATCTCCAGGACCCATTATGCAGCAATTTTGCTTTCTCCAATTTCATTTTCACTTTCAAAGTGAATGTCATTTGTCAGGCAAACCACATATTCTTTGGATCCCTATCTGTTAAATTATTTCTGAACTTGACTTTTTTGGGGGCCCCATTCTGGCTGACCTAAATTCTTCTCTGTCTTCTACCATTTCCCCCTTTCTCTCTGAAGGCAGCCAATTGTGGCTTCATTGCCTAAAGAAGCTGTTTCTGGAAGCACTTATCTGTTACCCCAGTTGGAAAGTTATCATTCCTATCTAAATTAGCTAGTGTGATCTTTTATCTGAACTCCAGGGCAGAACTGGTCCTTTGTACGAGAACACCCCATCAGGCTTCAGACCCATCCACAGCATCATTCTCAGATGATTCTCTTTGGAACTAAGATTCAAATGTTTCAAATGCAAAGATCATTTCTGCAGCCCCTTTTTAAAAGAGCATGCCGCTCTTGCAGAGGTGATGCCTGGAATCCCAATTAGGCCAGCTCTTGCCCCAAGACCATCTCAGAGGAACTGTCCTATGGGTCTTTTCTGCCCTTGTATTGCCAACTATAGAGAGAATGCGTGATGGGGACAGGGTAGGGGAAGCAGCCTCAGAGTAGCAAGGAATGATTTCACACAATTCATCTCCAGGGGTAGCAGCAAAAAGATGGTGCAGTGAAACCATGACAGTTAACATATGTCAAAACTGATCTCACAAGGGGGCTGGCAGCCTTCCTCCACCCCAGGTTGGACAGACAATGGGTAGAGTGTTGAGCTGGGTTGGAAGTACCCCGATTCCAGAGGACGTGACACATGTAAAGTCCACCAAGAATAACCAAGCTGGAGAAGAGACCAAACTGTGCAAAGGATGGTTTAAAGAACTGGAATGTTTAGCCTGGAAAGGAGATCTTTTGCGGGGATAAGCAGGGTGGAAAATTTTATCTCAGACTGCTGTTTTACAAATTAGAAACCTGAGACTTGGAGAGCACAGACCCAGGGAATAACCAGAGTGAACTACCAGAGTGAACTTTTTAAAGAACAAATGAGATCATTTTGCTTTACCGCTTAAAACCCGCCAATGACTCTCTCACTGCTGTTAGAATAAAGGGCCAACCCAAAGCCACAACTCCAAGACCCCACATAA
Source organism: Camelus dromedarius (assembly GCF_036321535.1). Taxonomy (NCBI): domain Eukaryota; kingdom Metazoa; phylum Chordata; class Mammalia; order Artiodactyla; family Camelidae; genus Camelus; species Camelus dromedarius. The sequence goes on from NC_087445.1 coordinate 55,791,512, forward strand.
TGGTGCTGGCCCCCCTGTACTTAGCAGAGGAGCAGCTAAGATGGTGCAATCAAGAGATCCCCTACTACCATGGTTTAGACAAGTAGAAGTTGATTTCTTTACCTTATTATAAACAACACTACAAGTTGCAGACCAGACCAGGCTTCAGTAGGAGCCAGTGAGCAGAAACTGTCAGCTGAATCTCCAGGAACATAGCCATGAATGAAAAGGAAAAAAAAAGATGCTTGCCTACTTCATCTACACGGAGGAGAGTAACAAGAGTAGATTGGACCAGAAACTGGAGGGTGGCCAACAGCTCGAGTAAGGATGAAGCACGTTTTAAAGGGAGGAGGTATGATGCTAATGCACAGGTGGTATGTGCTACAGTGAAGCACATGAAGACGGTTCAGTTTGGTTGTAAATAGAAAAGTTTGAATGATGAAAAAAAGTCAGAGATGAGCTGTCGAGGGCAGGCCAGGAGGCTCTGTCATTCATCAGGTGGCTTCTGTATCTGGGTGTAGATTGGTACCTCTAGAAGCCTTTACATTTCAGTGTCTAAGTTTCAGCTCCTTGGGGAGGCACCCCCTTGTACCCCCATCTAAAGGCGCTGGCCCACCATATCTCATCATATCTCAGCTTGACACCATGCTCACTTCTTTCACAGCACGTACACAACTTCTACTTTTTCATTTGATTTAATTATTTTGTCTACCTTTCCTCCTCATCCCCACCCCACTAGACTATAACTCCATGAAAGTAGAGTAAGGATCTTGTATGTCCTGCTCACACTACCTTATTAGTTCTCTGTTACTGCTTAACAAAGTGCCCTAAAGCAGTAGCTTAAAATACTAAACATTCATTATCCACAGTTTCTGTGGGTCAGGAATTCAGAAGCAGCTCTAATAGGTGGTGGATAGGAGTCTTTCAAGATGTTGCAGTCAATCTGTCAGATGGGCTGCAGTTATCTGAAGGCTGGGTTGGGGCTGAAGAATCTATTACAAAATGGCTCGCTTGCATGGTGTTGGTAGGAGGCCTCAGTGCCTTCCCTCCTGGGCCTCTCCAAGCACTGCTTGAGCATCCTCACAACATGGCAGCTGGCCTCCCGCAGTGTGAAAATTCCAAGAGGAAGCAAAGCAGAAATCACTGTGTCTTTTACGACCTGGCATGGAAGTCACAGACTGTCATTTCTATAATATTCTATCATTCACACAGGTCAGCTCTAGTCTCTGTGGAAGGGAGCCACACAAGAGTGTGACTATCAGAAAACAGGGATCATTGTGGGCCATCTTGAAGGCTGGCTAATACTGCTCCATCCCTCAGCAGCCAACATAGTATTGGCATACGGTAGGCACTTAACGTAATGGTTGTTCAATGAATGAACAAAGGGTGAGAGCTTAAGTAAATTCAAAACTATCAAGATTAGTAATTGAACATAGTCTTGAAATCAAGTCTTCAGTCTCCTGCTAAGTGCGCCTTCCCTACACCACAAGGCCCTCGTTAGGCCTCTGCCCACCATGTTCTGTCTTTTCCAGGACTCTGGTGTGCAGGCCTGTCTCTCCCAGCCTGCATCAGCCTGCAACCCAGCCTGATGGCCTCTCCAGCCAAGACATGCATTTGCTGGGATATATCTTCACTTTCGTGCCTGGCAAGGAGAGAGCAGGAACCCTGGGAGGCTGAGGGGCTGTGAAGGCCTGACAGATTCACAGGCAGTGTTTGACAATCTAAGGCCAAGGTTTGAAACTTCAGTGTTCAGAAGAATCAGCCAGGGAGTTGGGTGACATGTCCAGAGTGGGACCCAGGACTCTGCAATTTGGTGGGCTGGTGGGAAGTTCTCACTGTCAGTTACAGGACAAGCGCTCCCACTGCTCAGGCTCCTTTGCACCATGGCGCACATCCTTCCTGAGTGTGTCCATAGAGGGGTGGGTGGGCTTGGGAAGAGGAGGCCCAGCCATAAAGCTGCCAGGGTAGGAGAATTTATATAAGCTCACCAGGAAAATTAAGCCTGGGGACAGAAAGCAAGAGGACAAGAGGTTCCTTAGTAGTTCATTTGTGTGAAACACAGATGTTGGGTGGTTGTGTTTTTTAGATTTTTTTTTTTTTGCAGGGACTCTGTGTGTGTGTGTGTGTGTGTGTGTGTATGTGTGTGTGTGTGTGTGTATGTGTGTGTGTGTAAGTTAGCTTCCTCTGGTATCCAACCGGGATTTGATTCATTTAACTTGTTCAGAGTCAGTTGCAATAAACCAGGTGGTTTTGCATTGCTCATGCAAATCACTTTCTCCTCACACATGGCTATAGTCCCAGCTGCCAAAATGTTGTCATGTTCTTGTCTCCAGAGCCTTAATAAGAAGCAAAACTACAGCCTGCAGCATGTATGTTCTCAACAGTCTCTGTGGTCATCACTGAGCCTGTGGTCACTGCCACCCTCGTCGGTGGGCCAGTTCAAGCCAGGAGAAGAGGTGTACAGATGCCAGTGGGGCTGAAGGGCCAGGGCTCTGGCGCCTGGGCTCACAGATTTTGCTGACCTACTCAGAGTACCCCTTATTAGAGCCAAAAGAACCTTGAGTATGGAGACTAAAATCTCCAATTCCAGTCCTGCCTTTCTATTACCAACTGGATTTGGGCTTGAACTAACAGTGGCCTAGTGCCCCAGTTCTTGAAAGAATTAATAAGACAATCAAAGTCAACTTCTCTGTTTTCACTTCGTGGTGCAGAAAAAGATATTTGTACAGTACACTGGGGAAAATGTGAACGGTTACCTGCGGCCAAAGATGATCTCTAGAGGGTTTTAATCACTCCAGCCTCTGACCATACGCCCTATGGAAAAAGTAAACTGACTGCTCACCCAGATTAGGAGCCCTTGCAGCAAGAGGATTACACTTACTCACCCTGTGGACTCTTCCATGGTCATGTATCTTGCTTTGGCCAATGAGATGTGAGCAGAAAAGACATGCTACTTCCAAGCAGAGTCTTTCAGAGCCAGTACACACTCTGCCTTGCTCTTTCCCTCTATTACAGAGACCAGCAATGTTCTGGATACCGAAGTGAAGACTGTATGCCATATGGCCATTGGAGCAGAGCCACAGCCAACTCACAATGGCCACAGAACATGAGCAAGGAATGAACTTCTTTTGTTTTAAGAGATTTGGGTGTTATTTGTTACTGCAGCAAAACTCATGCCATCCTGACCATGCCGTGACACATCCAACGGGACCCTTTGTTCCCAAGGAAAACTCCAGTTCACTGAGAGTACAATGTTAGGCACTCGCATATACAAGCAGCAATGGAGGATGCATCATTTTTTCGAGTTTCTATCAGTGCTGTCCTCTGTGGGGTTCAGCTTAATCACCAAGCTTGTAAAGAGATGACTGAAAATTGTAGTTACCATATCCATGCAAAAGGAGATCATCTCTTTCTATGCCTCTTTCATAGACAATTAAAATTTCCCAGAAGCTCAGCTGAAGTTTCTGTAGCATATAATTATAACAATAATAAAGAGCATGGCTACAGTCACCTAGTATGAGTCCAAGTCCTGACTGGGTGACCTTGGGCAAGGGGTTTAATCTCATTTCTACATCTGTAAAATGGGAATAACAATAGGACTTAACTCAATGGATCGATGCGAGGAAGAAACAAGTTAGTACCTGTAAGGGTTCTGGACCAGCACCTGGCACATAGTACACATTTTGTACATGTTAGTAGTGAACATCTGATGTATTCTTGGCTTCCCGTTTTATAGCTTTTCACTAGAAATCTTCTAATATTATAAGTCCCACCTTCATCTCCCTTACAGCAAATTTATCTTTGGCCAACCTTAACCCAGAATTATACAGGGAAGGGAACTCAGGGAAGCATAATTCCAGCTTAGCTAGATTGACACAAAGCACAGCTACCACAGTCTGGAAGGGCAGAGATGTCAGACTGTGCTGCCAGGCTAAGGGTTTAGGGGACAGAGAAAAGTCTCAGAAATTTTTTGTTTTCAAGTAGACATGGCTTGATCAGCTTTGCATTTAAAAAGATCTCCTAGAAGAGTGTGGAGGTTCTCTAAAAAACTAAAAATAGAGTTACCATATGACCCAGCAATCCCACTTCTGGGCATATATCCAGAGAAAACTCTAACTCAAAAAGATGCATGCACCCCAGTGTTCATAGCAGTGCTATTTACAATAGCCAAGACACGGAAGCAACCTAAATGTCCACCAATGGATGAATGGATAAAGAAGATGTGGTATATACATACATACACACACACACACATACACACACACAATGGAATACTACTCAGCCATAAAAAAGACTAAAATAATGCCATGTGCAGCAACATGGACAGACCTAGAGATTACAATACTAAGTGAAGTAAGTCAGACAGAGAAAGACAAATATAATAAGATACCACTTATATGTGGAATCTAAAAGAAAATGATACAAATGAACTTAGTTATAAACCAGAAATAGACTCACAGACATAGAAAACAAAATATGGTTACCAAAGGGGAAAGGGGTTGGGGGAGGAATAAATTAGGAGTTTGGGATTAACATATACACTCTACTATCTATAAGACAGATAAATAGCAAGGACCTACTGTATAACAAGGGAGTTATATTTGATATCTTGTAATACCCTACAATGGAAAAGAATCTGAAAAAGAATATATATATGTATATGTATAAGTGAGTCATTTGCTATACACCTGAAACTAACACAACATTGTAAATTAAATTTTACAACTGAAATTTTATTTCAATAAAAATAAATAAACAAACAAACAAACAAACAAATAGGATTTCCTAGGTGCCAGGGTGAAGAATAACTAGGGGGCAGGGGTGGGAACAGGAAGCAGGAAGAACCAATTGTTGCCATATTTTGTAATTTCTAAGGTACAGCTTCAAATCTTGTGGAACAAGGTGAGATTAAGAATGCACAAGTAAACAATTGCTAGGGTAATTTTACTAGTGATTCTGATACAACACAAAACAAAATGTATGTGCACACACCAGATTAAGGTACTTCTGTTTTAAAGAGGCATTCAGCCTGCTTAATTAGTTTCCTAAAAGGTAGTGTTGTTATCGATTTCATTCTGAATTTTTGCCGTGAAAATTTGTCAACTGATCAGAATAACTGACTTCTACTTTCTCCTCATGTACAATGTAGAAAAAAGCTGTGAAAGATGTTGAATCCACTTTCCTAGAACCAAAGAGCTTTTTGACTGATGGCTTTAGACCCATGTGTAAAGTTCAGCTCTGAAAAATACATTTGGAAGTAGGAGAGAAGGAAACAGTCACCTCATGGAACATCCCTCTGCACTGAGTATCCATCCACATGTTCCCCTCTCTCCCCTGGCTTTCTTTGCGATCGCTTGGGCTTGTGTGGCCAACGGATGTGAACATACCTGGAGCTGGGGTGCCTCCTTTTGTATTCTATTCCCTACCGGTTGACATGGAGGTGACAGATGACAGAGCTACAGGATGAGGAGTGTTGTCTGACCAGGATGGGACTTCATGTGAATAGAGAAATGAGTTTTCACTATGAAAAATAATTGGGGATTTGTTACCTCGGCACGGCCTAGCATAGCCTGACTAAAATATTTGCCAAAGGCTGTATTAGGCACGTTCACACCTGCTTTCCTCACTGAGCCAGCCCAATGAGCCCATGATAAACGCAGGGCTTAGAAAGGTTGTGTAGCTTACCTAAGCTCACATAGCTTGTGAGTGGCGCTGATGGAACCTGAAACAATCGTATGGATCTAAAACCCATGATTTTTCTATCATAAATATGCACCATACCATAGCACGTCCTAGTATCTTCCCACTAAGGACCCTAAAGGACCTGGCCATGGATGGACAAGAGGTATTGGGAAAGACGCAAAGCTCCAGTTGGTCCAAGGCCCTCACCAGGTCTCCAAGTCTTCAGCTTTGCCTCTCTGACTTCTCTTTCAATTTTCTTCCCCCGTTAATTCTAGAGGCAAAGTAGCACTGTGGTTAAGAGCGTAGATTTCTTGGAGTTCTACCGCTCACAAGCTGTGTGACCTTGACCAACATACTTCACCTCAGCAAGCTTCAATTTCCTCATTAGCAAAAAAAAAAAAAAAAAAAAACCAGGATAAAAGTACCTACCTCATAGGGTGGCTAAGGACTACATGAGATGGTGTCTGCAAAGTACTCAGTGTGGGGTCTGGCAGATTAGAAGTAGCTGGTGAACAGCAGCTAATAAATATGATAGCCCAAAGCAGCCATTCATTTTAAGGAGCAATAGATTATTTCTTCCAATACATGCTTTCTCCAGGAGCTAACTGTATAGATGGCCTCAGGGCACAGTGGGACCACAGTCCCAACCTCAGAGCAAGGGGGTGCATTTTGTCAGCTTGCTCTCCTCTCTCTTGATTAAATTCACGCTTACACTTTGTTCCCATGGCTAGCTGCTGTCCTACTAAAGACTCTGGACCTGGCATCGGGCAGGCTGTTCATCTAAAGAGTGGAGCCTCCTCTAGAACAGAGGTCCCATCAGGAATCTCAGGACCCTCGAAATCAGTTCCTCGCCTGCAAAATGGGAATGCTGTTGTCCACTTTGCTGGGTTTACAGGGGAAATCAAAGAAAACCCCACTGCGGAGAGCCTGTGGCACAGTTTCTGGCATGGAACAGGCGTTTTGTAACTGAGCCATCTAAGTCTCATCGCCTCAGACGGGAGGCTGGGAGACACACACAGCTTTCATTTATTATTATTATTATTATTATTATTATTATTATTATTATTTTTAATTATGGTAAGAACACTTAACATCTGCCCTCAACAAAAATTTAGGTGCACCATTACAGGAATGTGATCTAGGGGCACAGTGTCTACAGCAGATCTCGAGGACTTGATCATCTTCCACAACTGAAACTCTGTGTTCATTGAACAGCACCGTGCCCTCCCTCCTGCCCCCAGCCCCTGGCAACCACCATCCTACTTTCTGCTTCTATCCATTTGACTGTTCTGTAGACCTCATACAAGTGATATCATGCAGCATTCGTCTTTCTGTGACTGGCTTATTTCCCTTGGCATAATATCTTCAAGGTTCATCCATGTGTCGAATATGGCAGGATTTCCTTCCTTTCTGACACTGATTAAGATATCCTTTTGGTAGTAATGAGAGAGAAATGAGCATTTTCTTTTCTCTTAGGTATTTAATAAATTTTAACTTGAAATTGGACATAGAATTTTGTTAACTAGGTAACTTAGAAAATTCAAATAAACCCCCAAAAGGGAGAAAAGAAAACCACGTGTAACTTGGACAGCAGAGATACTTAGGTACCTTTCCAGACATTTTTCTAGGTGTGCATAATTGTTACAAGCATCATAATGCATATTGATTTATAACCTGCTTTTTGCTCTTAACTATGTTTTGATCTGTCCTTCCACATCAGCAAGTGTCTAAAACCTGTTACTACAACAGCTGCATAGTATTCCACTGCATGGAATAAACTATAGGTGGTTTCCACCTTTTTGCTTTTGCGATGAACCCTGTGATCCTCAATGCTGAAATAATCACAAGACAAAGCTTTATTAACTCTGCTGTCTAATTTCTGTCCCCACTCCTGAATCCCTTGCTTGTCCCTATTATAAATAATTAAAATGTTTTCCAGTTAAACTTGCCTAGTTACACATTAATGGTTCCCAAGTCAAAAGATCATTGCTGAGCTTCATTACAACAGAGACACTTGTTCACAAACACCCAAATCAGAAACACCATAATCTACAGACTGAAATTCACAGACCAGAATGATCTTCTCCAACAAACAGATGTCAAGCAGGGTCTCCTTTGGTAAGGCAGAAATTACATTATACTTAATAATTCAGACAGGGAGAAGGAGTTCCAAAATAAGGGAATCTGTGAAAACAGTTTCTAAATAGTAAGCAATATTGGAAAGTGGACAGGGCATGAGATGAGTCAGACCAAATGAGGTTAACATTGACACTGACCCTTATTTGCTGTGTGCTCTTAAGCAATTTACTTAACTTCTCTGAGCCCCAACTTCTTTACATGTAAAATACTTATTGATATCTACTGTAGCATTGTTGTAGGGATTAAAATGAGCATGGATAACATCACTGCTTTATTTGGCCACAAATTAATAGAGATAAAGAGTAAACTCCCCTCTTCCCATTCAGAAAGCAAGAGAAGGGCACTAGGAGTGAAATCTCCCCTTCATGACTGTTAAGACACGGAGAACAGCTAGAGGCAACGCCCTCTCCAACTTGGAAGAAACTGTCTCTTAGTCCAACTCTATCTTTGATATCTCAGGCCAGTAGGTTCTCCAAAAATAGAGCGGCTAAAGAATTTACATCCACATTGGGACACTTTGAGACTGAACTGGGGCACTATAAATAGTTAGCAGGGACAGCAGGTGCGAACTTGGGCTTTCCCAGGCAGACCTGTAACCCTAGTACTAACTGGATAGTGACCAGTCTACATGGAGCGAGTGGGAAAACCAGATCATTTCATTTCAAAATACTCATATAAGTTGTCTTGACTGTTCCCTAGGTGATCAAGAAAAAATTACTCAGTCATAGATAGAAGTATGAAAAAAGTTTATTTGGCCTGTACAGAGTAACCCTTTGGTGCCATCTCTTTGAGTTGTCACTCCATTATCAGTCCTCTTAGGGCTAAGAAAATGTCTTTCTCTCCCTGATAAATTTTGCGCAATCTTATAAGATTTGTGTCTTCCATTTATTTCATTTTTTGACACATCCATTATATGTCAAGCCCTAGCCTAAAATTATAGGAACTAGAGTATCTGCTTTTAAGAAACTCACAATTAAGTCAGGGAGATGAACATGGAAGCCATTCACAAAAATGTACAACGTGAAAAATTCCAACATGGCAGTGTGTGCAAAGCACCATGGGACCCAGAGAAGAGGGTGACTGACTCTTGCCTAGAAGGCTTCACAGCAGTGGTACCATTTGAAGCATCTCAAATAATATTTTTCTAAGTGAAGAAGTGTGGGGAGTACGTTCTGGGGACAAGTTTAAGGAAGTCTGAATATATGGAATGTGTGAGGAACTGCCCACGGTACAGTGTGGCCGGGGCCTGCCGTGAAATAGAGTGAGGGTGGCCTCCAGACTCTGGGTTCCTGCAAGCCTCTCCAGCAGCGGAATCTAAACTGAGCAGCCTTCCAGCTCCTGACTCCTCTCTAACAAAACTCCCAATGGCCCCAGAACTTCCTGCAAAGCTCCAACACAATTTCTTTGAACTTCTTTAACAATAATGCTGAAGTATGTTTGTGTGTGTGTGTGTGTGTGTGTGTGTGTGTGTAAATGTGATACCACATGCCCTCCACACTATCAGATTTTTGCCATGATTTTGTACCAGTGAAAGTTTTATGAGTAGATGCCATCCTCTGACTTTTAAAACACCTGTAAGTGATTGGCTTTTTAAAAAAAAGTTTTATTGTACTATAATCAGTTTACAATATTGTGTCAATTTCTGGTGCACAGCATAATGTTTCAGTCATACATGTACATACATATATTCCTTTTCATATTCTTTTTCATTATAGGTTACTACAGGATATTGAATACAATTCCCTGTGCTATACAGTAGAAACCTGTTATTTGTCTGTTTTATATATAGTAGTTAGTAGTCTGCAAATCTCAAACTCCCAATGTATCCCTTCCTACCCCTCTTCCCTCCTGGTAACCATAAGTTTGTTTTCTATGCTTGTGAAAGGTTTTTAGAAGAATTTTTCCTCCCAGTATTCAAAACTGGTCTAATCATGTGAGGGACCACTGTGAGACTGAGACGCTCCCTATGCTGAGTTTACATCCTTTTAAACAAGTTTTTCTGCTATCATTTCTGTAGGGTAAAAAAATCAATGTGATTCTAAATAATTCTGACCTCTTTAGAAGGCAACACATGTTGCATTTGATTCAAAACAATTCCCGTGTTTAAAAAAAAAAAAGCAAGTGAGAAAATGAGCAGTCCAGCCATATGGAGATGGGATGACTCAAAGGCAGCCACATCCCAGAGAGCCCATCCACTCGCCAGCAGAGGGCGTGCTCTAATGGTGAGCAGAGCAGGTGCATCCCTGTCATGGGATTTGAGGACAACAGGGTGTCCCAGAGTTTTGCAAATGGGCCTCTAGCTTATAAGTGGTGGAAACTCAATACAAATTGGGTTTAAGAAAAACAATTTTAAAGGATTTATTGGATATCTTAGTCAAAAAAGTCAGGGCTAGGACTGATCAGGACTGACATTCTGGAATTTAGACACTCAAAGGGTGTCATTGAAAGGGATCTCCTTCTAGCTTGCAGCCTTGCCTTCTTAACTGCTGGTTTCACTGGCAAGCCTGCTCTCCATAAAGCTGACACAACGGTTGTTCCCTGCAAGACGGTTGCTCTGGTTCAGGTCCTTACACTCTAGCAACTCTAATGGAAAGAGAGGTTCTTTTTGCTAGGAGTTTCAATAAAATCCTAGGACTGAGTTTCATTGAACCTATGTGGGTCATGTGTCAATACCTGAACCAATCATCGTGTGCAGGGAGTGAAGTAAGGTGGTTTCACTTATTATTATTATCCAGGATGAGTCATCTTGGACCTCAGATGAGGATGGAGGGTATGAAGCAGGAAACTCCACTGGGCCTGGTGGGCTGAGGGTGGGTGAAATGTTTCACCAGTGCTACGGCAGTGTCTGTCTCACTTTCCCTAGTCTGTTTTCTCTTCCTCCTAGATACCCATTCTAAAGAATGAGTTCAGCCTCCCTAAGAGTTGGGTGTATCCATATGACTGAGTTCTAGCTAATGGAAAGTGGGGAGAAGTGGTGCATATTGCTTCTCGGCCCATCAACATCTCCCAGCCACCTTGGGAAACTATGGATAGATGAACAAAATAGAAGGAGCCTGGTCCCTAAATCTTTATGCCTTGGAATAAAGCTGTCCACCAAACAGAAATACTTACTGGGAGATTCTGTTTGAAACATATATTTGAGAACTAGTTTGTTATAGGAGCTCACATTATCTTAACTGAGATGCAAGTATCAAAAAAAGGGGGATTTGCATATTGAGTAGGCAAAATTAGCTTATGTCTACTAAATAGCTTCTTCGCGTTTGATGCTGGAAATTTCAGATATCCTGCTGGGCTTAATCAGTCAGGAGCCGTGGCCTGATGGCAATGTTGGCTCAGGAGTTCAAGGCCTGACTCTGACACTGATAGCTGTCAGACCCGGAACATGTCACTTCTCTCTGACCCTCAGTTTTTCCATCTGCAAAATGGCAGTACCACACCTACTTGACTGCCTGACTGTGAGAATCAAATTAAGTGAATTAAAATGTGAATGTAAACTATAAAGCACTGGGCTAGCCCGTAAACAAACTGAAAACATGCTGAGTCACCCGGGTGGTTAGAGAGAAGCATTAATGAATCCATTTGACCTCAGAAAAGTATTTTTTTCCCATTCAGGACCCTAAAAATTAGCACCAGGAAAAAAAAAATGAGCAGGATGCCTGCTCTCAGGAGAGAGACCAAGAAGGCAGGGGCCAAGTCTGCTGTAAGGCAAGCCAAAGTCCCCCTCCTTTTTCCCTTACCTCCTTTCCACTTCCCCTCAAATCCAATCCACTCCTCAGAAGACTGTGTACTTGTTTACAGTTTCCAAAGCTGGCCCCTCCTCAGCTCTCTTCACCCTTTCTAGGACAAGTAAAATCCAGTCCAGTCCACCTTCCCCAAGGCTGGTTAGTGATGCTTCCAAAATGCAATTTGTCATTTCTCTGGGACCAGAAACCTCTATTTTTAATCCTGGATCCAAGATGCAGGCAGCCCTGGTGGTGTGGCTTTTGGGGTCCCTCACAATCTGGTCTCACCCTACCCTTTTGAGACTTCTCTCTAGTTCAGGTCCAACAGGCCATCTCTCCATTCCCTGGGTGTTCCTGCTGCTTTTATGATCATTAGCTCTGCCCAGGAGGACAGAGGTCCAGGCAGCAATGAGATGCAGGAGCTCAGGAGATCCCAGCTAGAGACACAGGTTGGGACCATCTCCACAGAAGTAAGAACTGAAAAGCTGGAGCTGGGAGAGCCATGTTTGGGGTGGGACTGTGAGCTGAAGGAGGAAGCTGCAAGGCTGAAGAGAAAAAAGATGTTGGTGTCGGGGGAGCAGCAGAGAAGGGAGACAGCACAGAGCAGAAGGAAAGAGAAGGTGACAAGAAGGAGGGAAGGGTCGCTGCAGGAGGGTCAGAGGGGCAAGAAGAGGGCAGAAAGGGGTCACTGGGTTCCACCAGGAGGAAGGCAGGGAGTGTCTTTTCTATGAATAGCTGGGGTAGGAGCCAGTCTGCAGCAGTTCAGGGATGCAGAGGAAGTGAGGACAAGGAGGAGAGCCTTTTGGGTGAATGGTTTAGGTGACCTGAGCCAGTTCCCTAAAAGATAACCCATTGTGCGTGACCCCTGGTGATGGGGAGTCACTCCTGGCCTCACCGCGTGGAGATTTCAGTGGCCAACACCTGCTTCTGGTGGTCCCGCCAGGCTGCAGTAGCCCAAGCCGTCTTCCATCAGTATTTGAAAGGAACCGAAAAACAGGTACTGAAATCCCATCTCCTTCAAAGCTTCCTCCTCCACTGACCTGGCTCACAAATACCTTCCACTGTGAGCTCCTGGGGACCGTGCCCCACAACCTGCCAACAGAGAAGCCCTACCCAGTGACAACCATCACCAGGATGCTTCCTGAGCACAAGATCTAAGGGACTGGAGGGGCAGGGCTATGGCTCAGTGGTAGAGCACATGCGGAGCTTGCACACGGTCCTGGATTCAACCCCTGCTACCTCTGTTTAAAAAAAAAAATCTAACGGAATTGAGACATGGGTTCTTCTAGGCAGCAGCTTTGTGACCTTCAGCAAGGCACATCTGAGCCTCGGTTTCCTCATCTGTCAAATGACAACAATTCTTCCTCTAGCGGGTAGACATGAGGACCGAATCAGAAACAGATGTTTAACCTCAGGGAGAACTGGAAAGTTTTCCACGAGGGCTCATCATTGAAGTTTTCTGATCATGGCAATGCACGTTTGCTGAGAGCTTGTCAAGCATTTCATTCTCAGCTCCCCTCTTCCCTTTACAACCCACATCCCAAGCACCAGAACTCCTATCAGCTCAGCCAGGCTGCTGTATCCCGAGCTGTCTTCTACCAGCTTCTAAATATCCCATGAACCTGACCGTTTCGTACCACCTCCACCGCTGTCACTGGCACCCAAACTGGCGCCATGGCTCTCTTAGAAAATCCAAGAGCCGTGTATTTAGTCTTAGCCCTCACACTCCTACTTTCCTACCCGCTCCCGTCTCTCAAAGCAACCAGAATGGCCTTTTTCAAAATGTAGCCAGATTATGTCATCCTTCCCTTGAAACCCTCCAGTGGCTTCTCAATGTGTGTGCAAAAAAATCCAAAGTCCCTACCTTGTCCTGTGAGGCTCCCCGCGACCTGCCTGCCACTGCCGGGTGGCTTCTTGCTGCGCCCTGACCACACTACACTCAGTCCCACTCCAAGGCTTCCGTTCTGGTGTGTGACTCAGTCCTCTATTTGATTCAGGTCTTTGCTCAAATAGCAACTCCCCAGAGAGTCTCCCTGACGATTCTAAGAGACACCCCCCTCCCCACCCCCAGCATCCAGCCCTGCTCCCACCTCAATTCTTTCACTCTTTACCCCTGTGTCCTGGTGCCTCTGTCTTTGCAGAACACTGAACCCACGTTAGAGTGGGTTTGTTTATTACCTGTCCCTTATCCCCACCGCCCCTACCCCCACCGCCCCTACCTTGTTTTGTTAGGACAAGGGCTTTTCTTTCTCTATCTTATTATCCTCAACCCCTAAAAGGTGACGGGCCCTTAATAAATATCTGTGGAATGCAAGAACGAATAAATGAATGTTCCTCCTACATCTGTCTAGATCAGCGTGTTCTAAACTTCTGGTCGAGCCCACTTCTCCCAGCCCAGCTCCGTATCTAAATAAATGGCTTCCATTAAGTCTCTGATCCCGGCAATCTTGACTCCTTGAAAGGGAAGGGAAAGAGCAAGTTGCTGGATTTGATCCATGGCACTGTTTTCATCAGCATCAGCTTAATTCTTTACACGGCAGCAAAAGGTGCAATCTTTTACTTATTTTTTCTAGGCTTCCAATTTTTAGAGCAGTTTTAGGTTCACCGCAAAATTGAGAGGTAGGGACAGAGATCCACCGTATCTGCCCTGCCCCAACGCATACAGAGTGTCCCCCACTTCCAGTGTCCCCCACCAGAGCCGTACACTGGTCCCAATCAATGAACCTACACTGACACGTCATAATCACGCAAACTCCATAGTTTACATTAGGGTTCACTCTTGCTGTTGTGTGTTCTGTGGGTTTGGGCAAATGTATAATGACATGGAGCCACCAGCATGGTAGCACACAGAGTATTTTCACAGCCCTAAAAACCCTGCGATCCCCCTAGTCACCCTCCCTGGCAACCACGGATCTTTTTACTGTCTCCATAGTTTGCTGTTTTCCATTCTGGTAAGAAGTAGATACATTCCCACTGTAAAACATGCCAATAGCGCAGTTATATAGATAGTAAGTAATAAAAGTGTCTGCCCTTTACCCCCACTAGGAACTACTGTCCATGGTTTGATGTGTTTCCTCCAGGACCTTTTCTGTGCATCGACACACACGTATATCTACACATACACATAAAACTTCCTTTTTAAAACTAGTATCAGACTGTGCATTACGCTGCAATTGACTCTACTTAGCAATACATCCTATGGGTCTTTCCACGTCAATTCATCTAGATTGTCTGCATCCTTTTTGGTGGCTGCCTGGTATCCCCTAGTATAGATAGTATCATACTGCATTGAATGACATATAGGCTAGCTTCTGTTTCTTTGGCTATTACTGACACAACCACAACAAACGTCCCTGTACTTATAACACACTACTCACATATATGTCTACAGAAGAGGTACCTAAAAGACAAAAGGACCTTCTCAATGGCATCTGTGAACACGTAAAAATGGAAATAATTACACTACAGAATAACCTTTTATTAAGAGACTAATAACACAATTTCCCAAAGACTGAATCTTAAATGTAATGATGGGGAGAGGGAATTAACACTGAATAAGGGCCTCTGGAACTTTCCGTGGGCATCTCCCATTCAACCTTAGGACCACTTGTACAGGATGGGTATTTGCTGCCTGAGGAAACTTGAGGAAACAGACTCAAAGAGTTGACGTGGCACCCCCAAAGTCTCCCGACAATTGAGGGGCAGAGCTGTGACCCACACCCAGGCCTGTGTACAAAGCCCATCATCTTTCCAACACACCGTATTTTTTTTCTTTCCTTCCGCCCTCCTTTTTCTGCTCAACAGAAAGAAAAGAATTTTGCCTGTGAAACTTGCTGATCTATCTGCAATCACGCATTCCAAGCCATTTCAGTTGTCTCAGCGAAACCCAGCCTCCGCTTTGTTGCTCATCATGAAACCAAGGGAACCATCCTAAGGGACTGTGCCCTCACAGAAAGTCTCCTCGGACCCTTTCCTGGGAGGGAGGAGAGAGGGCTCTTTTGTGAGGCTGTCTCCCACCCAGGAGAACCATCCGCGACTGTCCCAGCTCTGACTGGAGCCTGGGGCTTCTCTTAGCTCTGCCCTGCGCTGGAGAGGAAACGGACCCCTCAGAACCTCTAGGTGTAGCCAAAAGAAGCAAGCACTTTCTTGGTAACAAAGGAGGCTCTGCGATGTCTTGATAGCTCCGCTCTCAAATAGCTAAAAGAAAAACAGCAAAGGCAAGGACCACACATGCAGTTATGAAGACAGCCACAGCTGGGGGTCTGGGGGACAGGGGCGGTTTAAAGGAAAGAGCTGGGAAGCGGCCCAATACGCAGAAGCACAGGTCACGAAGTCAGGAGGTCCCAGCATGACGCGGCTTGAAGGGGCCTGAAAGTCCTGCCAGTTGAATTTCACAGCCAAAGCCTCACGTCTTCTGCAGCTTCCCTGCCAAGAGCCAGGCCCCCTGCTCCTGCACCCGTCACTTACAAGGAACGCATCACTGCCCCGAACGCCAAGGTCCACCTTGAGAGCTCGCCCTTCTAGGATTCTGAAACCTGCCCCCTCCCTTCCTTCCACCCGCTGGTCCTAGGTCCCCTCCCTCGAGACCCCACAGAACAAGCCCAGTCCTGCTTCCCAGAGACAGCCCTTGAGGCCCTGAGAAATGCCCAAATTCCCCAGCGCCTGTGAAACCTTCACAGCAGGTCTAGAGGGGCCTGCAGGAGAGAAGGTTTCTCTTCTGAACAAACAGGTCTAGCCTTTCTGGTTAGGAGAGCTGTCTGGACAAAGAAAACCAATCCCGCTTGTCTTTTGAATCTGCAGGCGGATGGGAAGGGAACAATAGCCCGGGGAGAAGTGGGGGGAGGACCTGACTCTTCACATCTTAATGAAGGTGTGAACTTTGAAGCTTTATTATGAACACTTGAAAGCCTACGCCTGGTTAAGCTCCTTTCCACGGCTCACAGTCACCCTGGATAATGAGGCCACAGCTGCGTGGGAAGCGCTGGGGCAGGAGAGAGGGAGGACCAGGGTTATCTGGAGGCAGGAGCCTCGCTGGGCCTGGCAGAAAAGCCACCCTTGGCTGCAGGCTCTGCCCCGTGACCAGGCCCTGGTGGCTTTCGGGGACAAGGAACTCTCTGTTCAAGCCGAAGGAGAGCAGTAACCCTATTAAGGACAGGAGAAAGGCCTGGAAGAGTCTTTTTTTTTTCCTTAAACTTCCTAGGTAATAAAAATAATGACTCACACCTGGATGGCACCTGCCATCATCACGTCATTTTGATTCACACAAAAGTCTCTGTGAGGCAGAAAGGACAGTGTCTCAGAGGAGTTAGGGCCCCGGCATGAGGTCACTTGGGTAGTAAATGGCAGGTCAGCTAGTTCCAACCCAGGTCTCTGTCCGCCCCACAACCACCTCATCCCCTGAAGCCTTCAAGTCAAGTCTCAGGGCATCCGCTGAAATGTCCAGGCACCATCAGTACGCTAACAGTGACGACACGGTAACGGTCTGACGCTGACCAAACACTGCCTATGTCCCTAGCACCAGACTCCACCTATTCACAGGCATTATCCCATTTAATCCTAACCACCAAACGGGGTATTATTATTATTAGTGATGAGGAAACAGGCATGGAGAGCAGAAGCCACCCCCCTGAGGTCACACGGCCAGCAAGTGGCCAGACCCCAATTTGAACTCCAGCTGTTTAGAAGCCTACCTCGTGTGTCCCCACTGTAACTGTAATGCCTGTTTGTTATACAAACTGGGAAAATCCAGAGGTACAGAAAAAAGAAAATAGAAAACTCACCCAAAGATGACTGCTGAATTCACATCCTTTTTTCTCTGGGTAGCTATGTTTTACACGTATTCATTCAGGACGCACTTATTATTTTTTTTAATAGAAGTTCCAGGGATTGAACCCAGGACCTCGTGCATTCTAAGCATGTGCTGTACCACTGAGCTGTACCCTCCCCCGCGGTGTGTGCACTTACTGAGCTTCTCCTGTGTGCCAGGCACCACTCTGGGTAGCGGGGATCCAAACGATCTAAAGGTGAGCAAAAGCAGAGGGTCCCTGTCCTCAGGGGGCTGACATTCTAGGAGCACCTTCCTGTGTGTTTCAGTGACACTAGTCATCTCCCTGGTGCACAGGTTTCTCCACCAGCACCGCCCTCATTTAAGGTGCCAGAGGGTTACAACCAAGGTGTGAAGAACACACCAGGGAGGCGATATTGGGACACTCAGGTGACTCACATCCAACATCTGTGTGCTCAGTACCTCTGTGCTAATGGCCACCATGGCAGCAAATAATTAAAGTGCTGACTTTGTTCTTTCCTACTCTCAGTTCCGCAGAGACAGAGGGTTACTCTGGCTGCCCTGAAGGGCATCGGATCTGCCACCCTGTGGTTGCAAGACAGCAACCTGACTGCAAGATGTAACCAGTCCCTTGGGCAGAATGGGTCCACTGTTCAGAAACTGGAGCTGGGTCTGCCTTCCCAGCTGGGGCAGGAGCACGGCCTCCTAAGTATTGACCCCTATTTTCTAAACAGGGAAGCTGAGGCTCACAGAATGCAAAGTCATTTTTCCCAAAGTGATCTTGAGCTGGGAATCAAAGGCAGGCCAGCTTTAAAAGGGCGAGGTCTGTATCTCAGAGGCACAGTGACCCAGCTACCATCCCGGAATGGAGGGATCTCCACTTTATCCACTGAAGGGATCTGATCAGTTAGAATCCAGACAGCAGCTGACACTCTGGAGTGCGGTTCTCAAATTTTTTGGTCTCCAGACCTCTTTATCACTCTTAAAAATAGAATCATGCTACACACACACAAAAAGTTAACCATGTTAACTATGTGAGGTGATGGGTGTGTTAATTATCTTGATCTTGGTAATCATTCTACAATGTAGGTACCTATCAAGTCACTGAGTTGTACCCTTTAAATATAATAATTTATCAATTATTCCTAATAAAAATTTTTTTAAATGTAAGAACCCCAAAGGGTTTCTGTTTATGTGGATTATATCCATTGATACTTACTGCATTAGAAATTAAAACTAAGAAGTTTTTTAAATGTTCATTTGTTAATTTATTTTATTTATTATGTTATTTAATTATCTTATTTTGGTGGGGGGGCGTAATTAGACTTATTTATTTTTAGAGGAGGTACTGGGGATCGAACCTGGGACCTCATGCGTGCTAAGCACACACTCTACCTCTTGAGCTATACCCTCCCCCTTGTTAACTTATTTTACAATAACAATAAGAAACCCACTACCTCTAACAAATAAAATGTTTATAAAAATAACTGCATTTTCTAAAACAAAAGAACTTAATGAGAAGAATGGCCTTGTTTTACATTCTTGCAAATCACTTTAATACCTGTCTGAGCAGACAAGGGCTAGATTCCCATTTTCCTTTTGTAATCAGTCTGTTGCGATATGTTGTTTTAGCTGAAGCATATAAAGAAAATATAGCCTCACACAGATACAAAACTGACAATAGGAAAATATTTTAACAGTTTTTTCAAATAATTGTGGTTATTCTTCACTGTATTACACCAACTCTTAATACATGGTAACTTCTTAAAGATGAGTTGCAATGTGGAATCAGAAAGCGCATCAGTGAACTTTTCCTACTCAGCTACATTAAAATCCATTCTCTTGTGTTTGGAATGGTTCTCTTGCACATTCATGCTTTGTAACATCATGCATTGGTCATTAGAACAATGCGGGTTCACTTCCAGATGTTGGCACACTGAATTATGATAGCCTCTGGAATTCCTAACCGTATACTCATGAGAGAATGAGAACAGAAAAAGGCAAATACTATCTTAGTATTATTATGAAAATGCTTTTGATTTAGGGGTCCCCTAAAAGGATCTCAATGACCTCCAGAGGTTCACAGACCACTTTCCAGAACTACTGCTCTGGAATAAGGGATAAGTGATGACCATGGAGAAATCCAGGTGTGGGTGGCTGAACTCCAACCCTCTGAAGGCAGAAAATACAGGGGAAGCTGAAACTGAGACAGAAGGTCAGTTCCATGGCTGGGTAAAAAACAGATTAAGGGTGCTTAGACAGGTGCTCAGTGGTCATCCCCCAGTGAGCAGCAAGAGATATCTGAGAAGCTGCAGAGGGGCCCAGCAGGCAGGACCAAGCCACCAGACCCTGAGCCAAGAGAGTGCACGGAAGTCCCACTGAAGATACTGATCCACCTCCCTCTTCAGCTAGACAGTGTCGGAGAGTGGGAAGGAAGTCCGGCAGGACGGGGCTGGGAGCAGAGGCCAGGAGTGAAGTGTTCATGGTGCACGCGAATGACGGTGAATGGATGTGGAAAGAAGCCCTTCCAATACTGATTTTGCCCAACTCTTTGAGGTTGGGGTCATAATGAGAAAAGCCTAGAAAAATAGGTTCAAGTGATAAGGGGTCACAAGAGGGAAAGAGAGAAAGGATACTTGGGAGCAGCAGGCCCCCAGTTTGCCCCCTCGTGTTTCCAACACTGAGTGCCACAACCTGACCCTTCCCAGGGAATTGTCTCTTGTCTTTATTCTCCTGTAGCACTCCAAGGTCAGGCTCTCATCACCTTTCTTTTTTCTTTTTTTTTTTTAATTGAACTACAGTCAGTTTACAATATTATGTCCATTTCTGGTGTGCAGCATAACATTTCACTCAGACATATACATACATATATTCGTTTTCATATTCTTTTTCATTACAAGATGCTGAATATAGTTCCCTGTGCTAAACAGAAGAAACTTGTTGTTCATCGCTTTTGTGAGGATTTCCTTATATTTGCGATGTAAGAGATACTCTGCCAAAGTGCAGTAGGTCTCCTGTGTGATTTGTTCCACACGTAGGTGTGGATTTTGCTGTATCTGTGGGAGAGGGTGAGCTAGGCATCCGTCTACTCCGCCATCTTGGTCCAGCCCCTCACCACCTAGCTTCTTTAACTGGTCTCTGCTTTCAGGATTGGCCCCTCCAGTCTATCCCAATCCTTCAATCAGAGCTATCTTTCTACAACTCAGATTTGATCACGTCTTACCCATGTTTAACACCCTTAAGCATTCCTCCCCATTGCCCACAAGGTCAAGTCCAAATTCCTTCGGGAGGCACAGAAATCAGGCACCACCTGGCCCTTCCTGTCCTTCCCACTCATCTCTTCCTGTTCCACCACCGAACCCTCTGTCCAGCCACTAGCTCTTCCTGCCACTCCTCAGACACCCCAGTCTCCTCCTTGCCCTTGGCCTTTGTACACACTCACCGCAGGGCATGGTGGACCTTGTCCTTCAACATCCAGCTCGGTTATTACTTCCTCTTAAATGCAGTTGGGCACTTTCTCTACCTGCGTCCACTTTGATCCATGTGTTTTTCAAGATGTGATAGCCATTAGTGCTGCTGCCTACATGTTTCTGTCCTCTCCAAAGTCCCTTCTAGGTCCATGGTAGAGTTGTATTTCCTGGTTCCCATGTGCTTAGACAGAGCCTGGTAACTAAGTCCAGTTCTGGACAATGAGTTCTTTGAGGAAGTGAGAGGTGGACAGAGAATTTAATCTCTCCCCCTCTGGCCCTGCGATGAGCATCATCTGAGAAGGGTCTGCTCCGTCAGCCTGGGTCCCCTAGTGATTCTGCTGGGCAGAGCATCTACCCTTGCCAACACCTCCTCAATCTCCCTGCCAACTCGTGATGTATCCACAGTGCATCCTCCGAGATGTGGGGATTATTTGTTAATGTAGCATACCCTAGCCTGACTGAAGGAGGTGGTGATCAGAAATGGCCAAACCATGACTCTACCCTGAGTCTGGGCCTTAAACAGAGCTGACCCAATCAGTACCCAATACAGGTCCATGTAGACTGCTCTGTGTCTGACCCCCATCCTGACCTCTAGTTTTCTTGGACCCTTTCTGTCTGGACTTGGCTCTGTCCTTGTTCTTTGCTCCATTCCTGTGTCTGCCCAATGCACAGATTTCTTGGCTCTCCCTCCCATTTCTAGTTTCTTTGACTTAAGGGTGAATGTTTGCCTCTCTGGCTTTGACCTTCAGTGATCGCTAGGTGTTGTTTTCTTTTACTCCCTGCGATATGAAGGAACATGGTCCCCCAAAGATGTCCATGTCTTAATCCCCACATGGCAAAAGAGGCTTTACAGATGTGGTTAAGGGACGAACTTTGAAATATGGAGATTATCCTAGGTCATCTGGGTGTGCCCAACCTGATCACATGAGTCCTTCAAAGTGGAGAATGTTTCCCAGCTGAGTCAGAGAGGGAGCTATAACTATGGAAGAAGGCTTGGAGAGATGTAACATTGCTGCTTTGAAGACTGAAAAGGCACCTGCGAGCCAAGGAATATGGGTGTTCTTTGGAACCTGGAAAAGGCAAGGAAAGAGACATTCCTCATAAGCCTCCAGAAAGGAACACAGCCCTGCTGACACCTCTACTGTAGCCCAGTGAGACCTGTGTTGGACTTCTGGCCCACAGAACTCTAAGATAATAAGTGTGTGTTGTTTTAATCAGCAAAGTTGGCTGGTAATTTGTTACAGCAGCAGTAGGAAACGAATACACCACCATCAGCCTGCAGTCTGCTCTGGAACCCTTTCCCGCCTGCCAGGGCCAAGGCCTCAGGCACACTCCCCAACGGGCCCGGGAGGCAGGAGAACGGTAGAACCATGTTGTAAGTCAGAGTCCGCCTTGGCTGGGAAATTATGAGAGCAGCGTTGTGCACCATCACCCAGTGATGAGAGCACGGCCCCAGGAGACTGGAAGGCCTGCCTCTGTCACACTGAGTCTGTCTGTTTACTTAGTTTATTCCTCAGTCTATGACATGTGAAGGTTTTCTGTTTTCCAATTGATCTTCCCTGGCTTTTATTCCCCATGCCTGGGTTCTCCAGAGCCACTGTCCATTTAACCGAGAAACAGAAGAGGAAAGCAAAGGCCACGGTATCCAGGGCACCCGCCACATCAGTCTCAGCTCTGTTTCCAGATGGGGCTGGAATTACAGGTGTCAAAGGAAGAAGAACAAAGGCCAACCCAAAGACGAGGAGAAAGCCAGACCTGAGGTTTGAATGCTCACCCTGACGTATCCTAGGGGCGAAGTCGCTTAACCTTTCTGAGCCTCAGTTTCTTCATCTGTAAAATCTGGACAGTCACGCTTACTTGCAAGCATGTTGTGAAGATCAGGCAAGATAATGTATATAATGTACCCAGTGGAGCACCTGGAATACAAAGGGCATAGAACCTAGAGCATCTAGCAGGGGCGGGGCTCCAAGGAACAGAAGATGTGAATTTCATGTGGGCCACACCCTCTAACCACTAGGGGGTGCTCAAGAACCCCCTTCGCTTCATCCCCAAGGAGGAGAAACTTTCTTCTTGGTTAGACTCTGAAAACAATAGGATATATGCCAGGGGTAGAAGTCTTCAGGGGAAGGAATGGTAGAGGTGGACACTTTCACGTCCAGTGCTGATTCTCAGATCTCCCTCGGCTGGTGTCTTTTCTCTCGTCCCTTCCATGTGGCTGGTGCAGTCAGATGAACCAAGGGCACTGGTGTGCTAGAGCCAAACCTAAAACTGCTAACTTTTCAGGAATTCTGCAAGCTGGTTGTCAAACAGCCATTATTAAATATTAAATTATATAAACTTACAAGTAAATAAACCCTATTAAGAACACAGGTAATAAGTACTCAAAAACCATCACTTCCTAACTATTTCACAGCATTTTACTATTAGCTATGTTCTTGAGTTATTCATGTCTATTGCATCTTTACAGCAGAGGTACTGTCTGATGGGGTGTGGCCACACATCTCTTCCCAACCCCACGTTCAGTGATGCCACGTTGGTAGCTGGAAAACCTCCATGGTGAGGGTATGTGCACCACATAAATTGGCAGACACTGCACATCAGGGCTTGATTTATTGTTTTGCTGATTGTCTGGAGCAGAGTCCAGCAAGTGACAGTCCATGGACCAAATCCAGCCCACTGCCTGTTTTGTAAAGCCCACTGTGAGCTCACAGGTTATCACTGTGCGTTCCAGACACCAAGCTGGGCATCCTCCTCTGCTCTGTCACCCTCTGCTCCCCGCATCTGCCTCCCTGGCTGGTGGCAACCCCTCGCCACTGTGCAGGACCTATGCTGGTTTCCACCTACACACTGAAAACTCTGCTGTTGGCAAGTGTGCACACCGAGCTGTCGACTCACAGCCCAGGAGTTGGTGACTTGGCAAGTCACTCTGCCTCTTGTAAGCTGCCCAAGTTACGAGGGCTGGGCTCTGTAGAAGAGAAGGATGCACTGGGATCTGGGTGTCACTGGGACAGAGAGCCAAACTGACCTTGGCGGCCAGCATGAAGTCCTTGTGAAGAAGTGTGCTTCCTGTTGAGGGTGGCCTCTGGCGGGGAGAAATGTGGGGCTGGCAGCAATACCAGTTGGTTTCTCAAGCTCTGAGAGCAGCTCAGTCTAGCAGGCAAATAAATAATTATAATCCAGTTAGTGAGTATGAGAGGTTTGAGGCATGTAGGTAGCTGGCTGGATCCAAATGTAGGGCATGAAGGGCTGGGCGAGCAAAAGGGAAAAAGCTGTAAGGGAGCGTGAACACACAGCTCTCCATGGAGCTCTGCTCTTCATGAGCTGGACCGGGCCCAAGTGTTCAAAGAGGAGCACCACCTCAGAAGGAATGTTCTTTCTCCTCTTCGGGGGATAGCACATTACGCTGGAATTTGGCCAAATCCTGGCTTGCCTCATCTCCCAGGATTAATTTTAATGGCCTCCCAGAAAGATTTCCATTCTTCACTTCTCGGACACAAATGCGTGAGGGTTCCCAGGAGAGAAGCAGAAGCAGATGCCCGCCTTCCATCTGACAGCTTATTGGCCGGGAAGAGGAAAGGGGTGGGGCCACATTCCTCCTGCGTCTGAAAGGCCAGGGCGAGCCCAGCAAGCCTCTGAAAGGTGACAGTATCCTGTCGCATCTCAGAGAAGGGTGTACTTTACTTCAGGTGTGTAATATGTTTCAGTGTGCCGCACTCACCCGGGTACGGCCATGCCTACCCAAACTGGCAAAGAGGAATGAGCAGAGATTCTAGAATTATGGGTTCACATCCTACCGCCGTCGCTTCACATGAGACCCTCTACAAACCATTCATCTCTCAGAGCCTCAATGTCTCCATCCGTAAACTGGGGTTAATTGTACCTCCCTGAGGGGCAGCTGTGAAGATGAAATGAAATATATGTGCAGCCTGATACACACGAGGCCTCACTGAACAGTACCTATGTGTGTTAGAGCCAGCAGACTCACAGAAGCCAATGGTTAAACATTCAGAAATCTTGCCAGCCAATGGTTATGCCATTAGAAGCCTGAAAACATTGATGGTGTTAGTATTTACACCACAGAAATGATAATTACCACATATTTGGGTTTTTATTTTTGTTTTGGGGGTTTTTTTATTTTTTTGAGACCTAGTTTTTACCAGCACACCATTGTTTTTATTACTCTTTCCCTTCTCCTTCCTTATATCCTGGAAAACCTCTATGAGGTAGTAAGTATATTTACCCCCTATCTTACAGATTTAAAAAATGAAATTTAGGTTACATGACTTGCCAAAAGTCATAAATATCCAAAATGTTTTTTCCTTTCTTTTTTTTTTCTTTTGTCTTCAAAACTAGTGCCATCTCCACTTTACCATAACAGTGTAAGTCTTACTTTGAGGACACACGGGTCCTACCTTGGCTTCTGGTACCCCTTTTCCAGCCACTTGAGAGGAGCTGTGACCATTGAGGGCCCCAGCTTCCCCCTGGACAACTTGGTTTTATCTTCACATCAGAAAGCTCTGTGCCCACTGCGGGGAGGGTCTCCCCTCATCTTCAAGATTTCACATTTGATCATTTCACTGTGGATTCATCACTGCCTTTCTGCAGACACTTCACTCTCCATACCGCATCCTCACGCTGAGTGGCTTCAAGGGCTCCAGAAGCATGATCTCGTTGTCACCTAACATCCCAGTGGAGACGGTTGAAGACCAGAGCCCTAATTTTACAACTGAGAAAAGTGACTTGGCCAAGGTCGCCTGAGGAATCGGAGGCAGCGGCGGCCGGCTCTCCTTTCTCTCGGGCCTAGGCCGCCCCATCCACCAGCACAGAGCAGCAGCTGCGGCCTCTCTCCTGAAGGAAGAGAAAAATGTCAAGGGCTATCAAAGCTCTAGCTGCAGGGCACAAACTCATTACCAGCTAGGGTTAACGATGAAAAAAAAATTCCCCTGCATGATGTACTACCATCCAATTATGAGCTTCACCCAAGCTTGAAGCAGTTGACACTGTCCACAATCAAGATTCTAAACCAGTCTGGATAAGGACATAGTTTGCATTCTCTGGCTGTGGGATGATACTGAAGTAGATCTGGGAAAAATAAATAAATAACATGGAGAGGTTCACAGTGCCAGATTATTCGAGCCGACATTATTACTATCACGCCCAGTGATTAAGAAGAAAATAAAGGCAGAGTCCCACTTGTCTAATTTGATTATCAGAGAAGCTCTGTGTTGATTACTAACGGCTGTTTGCAATTGGGGACAGAAAAGAGCCATCCAACCAGCTGAAAGCCGGGGAATCACACACAGAGGCCTGAGATCTACGTAAATGAAATTTAATAATAAATGGGATGGGCTCCCAGATAAAGAAGTAAACAACAGGCAGAGGAAGAGGGGGTTCAGATTATATAGGCGGGAAGGGGATTGCAGCCAACCTGGTGTATTTGGAGAAATGGGCTGTGCTGAGAGGGGAAGACGGGCTCAGGGGTAGAGTGAAATGAAGGAGGCAGAGAAATGACAAAGAAGACAGTGAATTGGATCTGCGATTACGGTGCTGGACTCAGGAGAGGTGGTTATAAGTATGGTTGGGGGCAGTGCACAAGAGGGCATCTGTGTGCAGAGAGAAAAACGTGGCCAAATAAGGACCCCAGGGCCAAGCAGAGAGAGACTGCAAGATGGGGGACAGCCTCTGTGTGAAAACCACTGGCGAGCTGCAGAGTTCCCTGTGCCCCAGCATCAAAGATTTGGAAGAACCAAAGCAGCCTGGCAGTAGCACTGACTGGGCAGCTGACTCCAGCGATGGCCATGCCATTGCCTAAAGACACTTACAACCTGTGCAACCTACAATCACATGGAACTGTTGAAGCGACGCTGATACTAGGGGGAAATGCTAAGCTTGAAGTCAGGAGACCAGGCTCTGTTCCTTCTCATCTGTCAATGCGGATAAATAAAGCAGTTTGTACTTGGGGGTGGAGGGATGGGAGAAGAAGACAATTTCAAATAAGGGAAATGAGGAAGCCCTCTAAAGACTAAAACTGTAAAATCAGCACAGGTCAGAGCAGACATAGGCAAAGTCACATGAAAGTAACAGAAATGGCACCGAGGCGCAGCAAGAATTTGTCTAAAAGTGTTAACATCTCCATAGAAGGAAATTGTGCAGCCAAAGGGCGCTCGATGGGAAATGCAAGCATAACAAAAAGGAGGACCAGGCACAGTGCCCCTCCCAGCAGGTTCATGCAATGTCTTACCGCAGATCTAGAGAATATGGTCCCATGGACAAGACTACACCTACGAGAGCATCTGAGGATGAGCCCATTACATTTCCCAACCATCTAATTCGACACATCGGTTCTGTTCTCAACAGTCAATTCGGCTTATTCTACTGGGGAACCACTCTGCTAATTTAGAGTTTCCCCGGGGCAGCCCCAGAAGGATGTGCTGGCCTTCCTTGGAGAGCAAGACCACTGTGTTCACTGAGCTTTTCTCGGGTGGGCAGATATGGGAGGAACCCTGCTGCCTGAGTGGTGTTCTCCGACACTGCAGTGAGATTCTGCTCAGCCAGGAACCTGCCAGGCTCCAAGGTACAGAGCTGCACCAGACATTGTCCTTGACTTCGAAGAATCAGTTGATGGAAAAGCCAGACATACCAATAATACAGTGCAGTAAATGCTCAATAGAGACCTGTAGCTAAATGACTCTGTGCCTCTACATCCCTCAACTATAAAATAGGTAATGGTATATATATGTATGTACATATATGTATAACTGAATTATCTTGCTGTACATCTGAAACTAACATTGTAAATTGACTACACTTCAATAAAAATAAGAATTAAAAACTAAAATAAAATAAGGTAATGCATAAATGAGCTTACACATGGAAAGCACTCAAAACAGTGCCAGGCACACAGCAAGCTCTCAGTAAATGTTGGCCATGAACAATCCCTGGGCAGTAGCGTGTGTCTCCACTTCGCTGTACCTACTGTCCTCTTGACTTTGGAAACTTTTATTGCTTAATGCCATTTTGACAGCTGCAGTGTGCTTTCTTATTATTAATATTATATGATTATCAGGGTATAAACACTGTGCTACATGCAAAAGAAAAAAACAGCTTTGTTCAAGACTGAAATAATAATTTATAAAGACTGAAATAGTAATTTATAAAGTAGGGAACAGAAAGATCTTCTAACATATTCACAGGTTATTTTTAATACTTTCCAAATAAATGCCAAGGAAGGGAGTGTTTATAAATAGCATTCAAAACAGCCCCCTCCACTTTCTTGGTGAATGTACACCGGCTTGTCAATGTCCCCATTGTGCAGGGCCCAGAGCTGGATATAATTAAGCCCTATTACCCAGGAAAACTTGCAGCATAGTTGGTCTGACACATTTAATGATTTGTTAACTCAATCTGCAAACATAATTAGAATAACTGCGCCTGGGAGACGGGGGACAAATGTGATAGTATGGTGCCATGTCTACCTTTAAAGAGCTTGTAATCCAATGGATGGGCTAGATGTGGAAATGGCTAAATGTGGTCTCAGGCAGAAATAAGCGAACACTAAGTAGACGTTCAGCAGCTAGAAGCACCAACCTCTGAATTCTTTGAGGGCAAGGCTTTGTCTGTGCCTCTTCATCTGTCCTGAAAAGATGTCCTTGCATGATGACTGGAAATCTGAACTCTGGGTATAAATCCCAGCCCAGGCTCCTGCTGGTTTCACGATCCTGGTTGGATGAGCTGGTTAACTTCTCTAAACCTCAGTTTCCTCATCTTTAAACTAAGGATAATGATAGCAACTATATCATAGGGATATCTCATTGGGATAATATCTCTTATTATCTCATAATAATAACTATCTCACTGGATGGAGTCTGAGATAATGGATATAAGACACACACATCACAGTATCTGCCACATAATAAATTAGCACTAATATTTCTCCACTCACTTTTCCTAACACCAAGCATAGAGGTAGTCTGTGGTAGGCACCATTAGTAAATGTTTGAAGAATGAAAAAATGCAAGATTGAAATAAACAAATATAGAGTAAATGAATTTTTTTAGTTAACAAGAGAAGTTAATGTGTGGGGATAAAGGTGGAAAAGTGATTATTCTTTTTTTTAATTGAAGTATAATTGATTTACAATGTTCTGTTAGTTTCAGGTATATAGCAAAGTGATTCAGTTATATATGTATATACACACACACACACACACACACATATACTTTTTCAGATTACTTTCCAATATAGATTATTACAAAATATTGAATATAGTTCCCTGAGCTATACAGTAGGTCCTTGTTGTTTATCTGTTTTATGTATACAGTGTGTATATGTTAATCCCAAACTCCTAATTTATCCCTCCTCCTACTTTCTCCTTTGGTAACCATAAGTTTGTTTTCTATGTCTGTGAGTTTAATTCTGGTTTGTAAGTAAGTTCATTTGTATCCTTTTTTTTAAAATTCCACATTTAAGTGATATCATATGGTATTTGTCTTTCTCTGTCTGACTTACCTCACTTAGTATGATAACCTCCAGGTCCATCCACGTTGCTACAAATGGCATTATTTCATTCTTTTTTATGACTGAACAATAGTCCATTGTGTGTGTGTATATATATATATGTGTATATATAGTGTATTATATATGTGTATATATATATGTATATATATATATACACACACACACACATATATATATATACATATACACACCACATCTTCTTTAGAAAAGTGATTATTCTTGCTTAGAGAAACAAAAGAGCTTCTTAGAAGAAGGCATTTGAGAGGGTGCTAAAAGCTGAGCTAACAAGAGGCTGGAGCCCACATGTCATGTCTGGAGCAGGACAGACACACAGGACATGAGGTTGGAGCCTTGGGAACAGTCTAAAAGAACTGTGGAGCTTCTTTTTGGGGAAAGATGGGCCAACGGAGATTTTAATGTAGAGGAATTTGATGTAGTATCTGTTTTCTAAAGTTTCATCTCATCACACACAAAGAATGAAGTCATGGGTGAAGAGAGCAGAAGTTTGGAAGAACAATGAAGAGGCCAATAGTTCAGGCAAGAGACAGTGGGAGTCTGACTAGGGCAATGGCAGTGGGAGTGGAAATGAGGAGAAGGCGGCTGAGAATGAATGGAATGTGGAAGGTAAGGGAGGGGGGCAGTAAACGAAGCTGTTGAGGTTTCTCACTTGGGTGATTGACACATAGCCTTTATTAGAGAGAGATCATTACTGAACCATAGAGAGAAAATGGTACCTCATGTTCAGTTATTTCTCTTGAATCATATAATCCTAGATTATCATGGTAGACGAGACCAGGCCCCCACACATTCACCATCTGCTGCATCAGTTTCACTCATCTGTATCCTAATTCCAAAGCTGCTTCAGGACATCTCTTCCTCTTTGAAAGGTCAGACTTACACTGAGTTAAAATCTGCTTTCCCATAATTTCCAGCCTTTGGTCCTAGTTTGGCTTCTGGAATCACAGCTCAAATTTGGACCTTCTTCCCTAAAACCGTCTTTTGGACTCAGCTGGCTAAATAAGAATTCCACTTCATTTTTCTAATTCGTCCATAAAAATAGCAAGAGGCATTTCCTCAGATTGCTGAAATCAACACACCCTGTCTGCCTGTCTCTACACTATTATTCTATTAAAACTGCCACCATCCCTGACCCTTGCAAAATGTGGAGAGGGTCTAGTTATATTAGTGGTCACAAACCAGACACTAATGACCATCAATTTTTGTATATAGGTGCTCAAGAACTATTTATTTTATTTTACAATCTATCCTGAAGTTTTCCACAAGATCACCAGGTTGGCTGCCCAAGTTCAACTGTACTAGAAAACCGCCTCTGGAATCTCAAAGAACCACCATCAGTTGAAGGAAGAGCATGAGCTAAGGTGTGTCCTTGGCCGCACCAAGCCAGATCTACCCAGCATGACCTTTGTGTTTGCTGGTCCTTCTCATGACGTGCTCTTTGCATGGCTGGTTCTTTCTCATCACTCGAATTTCAGCTCAAATATCCCCTCCTCCACCCTCACCCCCAGGAGGCTTCCCTGACCACCTAATCAAGTTTCACTCTGCCCTCAGCATTTTCCCATTGCTTGTTTCATTGTTTGTGCAGCATTTAAAACCTCTCTGACATGATTTTGTTCCTTTGTTTGCTTACTGTAAAGTATAAGCCTCCAGAGAGGAGGGCTGTTGCCTTGTTCCAAGTTGTGGTCCCGCCAACAAGAATGCTGCCAGCACAGAGACTGTGCCCTCTAAGCTGAATGAATGTATGAATGGTCATTGCCCAGCCTCCAACCTTGTCAGCTTTCACAAACCCCATGATGATGCCATTGCTTTCTCCCAAGGTTTCTGTCACATTCAATTTGCCAAGCAATTTTTACTAGTTGGTCAGAATTAGGTCCAGAACAGAAGTTCCCCAAGCCTCTTCCGCTTCTGGTTGAAAGATGAAATTATCAGCCAAGTCGAGCAAGGCAAAATGGATCAGATGCCCTGCGCGAGCAAAGCTGAAGGGAGCTCCCAGCAGTCACTGCCCCCTCACTGTTCTTCACGTGGGGCGGTCTCATCCCCCAGCGGTCTCCTACCCTCATACGTGCTCCCCGGCCTCAAGGAGAGGCTGGATCTGCTCCAGCATTGTCAGAGCAACTCACCACGTCTGACCTCTTCTCTTGCTTGACTCTGTCTGGTTCGTGACGTCCGGCTCTAAAGACCGACACATTAGATTGGACTCTGATAGCAGATCTGACCATGGAGTTACAGTCAATGTATATCATCAGTTGCATGGGTCAGAAACCACTCCAACTACACAAAATAAGAGGAAGAGTAATTGGAAGTCAACAGGGAGCTTTATGGAAGCCAAAGGTAGAAGGCAAGCTGTTGTCCCTGTCTCTGTCCTTCCCCATCTCTCTGGGCCACGTGCTCTTTCCTCCCTCCCTCTGTCTGCCGGTCTAAGTCACTCTTGCCTTTGCCTAACAGCTGGCTTCCTCTCCTTGATCGTGGTTTACGTGCGCTCCCAAAACTCTGACTTACACGTGCTGTGGTTTTCCCTTTGTCGTGTTGCAAACTTCATTTCAAGTCTGTATGACCTTTCAGCTCAAATACTCGCCCCTGAATGACTACAGCCTCTGGCCTGTTGGTTCAATTACTCAACAGAAAACATCTGAAAGGCCATGAGCCCGCCAATGAATTGTCTTGTTACTTGAGGTTTTTAATCTTTGCTTCAATCAGGTGTGTGTTGAGAGGGATGGTTCATCACGTGGTTCACAGGGATGCTCCTCCCAAGGGTGGTCAGTGGGATTTCCTAAGAAGGGGGTGTAGGAAAGGGAAATATCTCAAAACATTCTAAAATGCAGAGCATAATAGCCTACCTAAAGAGACTGCTCCTTGCTTAGCCTGCTTTGTCTCTCCGATGGACACTTCGTTTTAAACTTTGAACCATCCTAGTCCTGAAACTCCCTCCCCCACAGAAAGAGGGGCCCATCTCTGCGGCAGTTCTCAGCATTTGTTCCGCTATTAATGCTGGACTTCTGATGCCTCTAGCATCGGCCAAACACACCGACACTGGGTGCTGACACCCACTGCACTGGATGCAGTTGGTCTCAAGCACAGGTGGCACTACCGCCACGAAGGGTGTTTAGGGAAGTATAAGAGTGACTTCGGGTTGACCCAGTGGCTGGACATAGCTGCTGCCCTCGTGGACAGAAGCCAGAAATCTTAACTTCCTGCACCATTCAGGACAGTCCCTCCCAACAATGACATGTCCTATCAAAATGCCAGCAGTGCCTCTATTGAGAAACACAAGGAGACTGACAAATCCACCCAATCAATCATCCGTGTATATGTTCAGCATCCTTACTGCCAGCTACTATGCTAGTCTGGGAATACAAAGACAAGTATATGATAGATTATTTATATGTGATAAATATATATGATAATGATAAACATAAGCCTTGTTCTGGAGGCTCTCAAGCCTAAAGAGGGAAAGAGTCATATGAAAATAATGCTACATAGGAAAATAAAGTGGGGGGAGTGTATAGCTCAGTGGTGGAGCGCATGCTTAGCATGCAGGAGGTCCCGGGTTCAATCCCTAGCACCTCCATTAAAAAAATAATAAAAATAAATAAACTTAATTACCTCCCCCACCAAAAAAAAAAAGGGAAAACATTCATTCTAGATTTTTTTTAGAAACCCCAACTGTCTAAGAAAGGAAACATAATCATAGTACGTTATTTGACTCAGCAAGGAGTGGTATGTAATCAGAATAATGTAAACTCTAATCGCCAATTTAACAAGAAAATGTGATGTAACCATTTTGGGAGGATGAAGGGGAAAAGCTGTGAGGTAGTGCTTGTGTGAAAAAATCTAATCCTTGTCCACTGGACAAGGAAATCCAGAGATAACTCCAATAAATGACAGCATAGCTGTATGAGCACATTCCATAGGAATATTGAGGTAAATCCCAGAAGACATAAACAGGAGAACTGGGGAACAAGGTGGTAAGACAGAGGTCGGCTAGTTTTTGATAATAAACCTTTTAACATTATTTAAATTTTTATCTATGCACACGTATTATCCTTCTGCATAAAATTTAATTTTACAATTATTACAACACGGGCTATGCAGTTATTATGAAGGCTATCTTAGAAGGAATGCACATGATGCTATGCATGTATTCTTTTTTTGTTTGTTTTTAAATTTTTTATTGAAGCATAGTCAATTGATGCATTTATTCTTAAAGTTATAATGTCTATAATTGGCAAACCGGTGAAGAGGTTTTACTAGACTAAGCGTGCAGGTCTGTGGAAATACACCAGCAGTCCCCAGCCTATGAGTAAGGCACGTTCCAAGCGCATATATATATATTTTCTTAGCACCTCTGCTGGGAACGTCCCTGATCAGCCCACCTGCGCTAGAAAGCAGACCCTCCAGAATCCCAGCATTGGCTGCCACTCAGGGTGTGGAGGAAAGAGGAAGCCACAATTCCTACCAGAGGGAGAGGGATTGGGAACCTGGGAGAAATTCAAGACAGAGAGGGTGAGGGAAGAGAAGTGACAGGGAAAGGAGACCCAGGGGGCAGCATATGAGTGTCGCACATGCTCACTTACATATGAGTGTGAGTCCCCCAGCGGACTCGGGGCTTTTCCAGGTTTACCACTGTAATCAGGATAACCATTTTAAGCAGATATTATTTCTTTCCATTTCACTAGTGAAAAAATTGGGGGTCAAAGAAGTGAATGGATTTTCCTAGCATCCTCCAGCTGGTGAGTTGCAGAAAGTTTGAGCCCAGGTTTATCTGATGACCATGCCTTTCAAGGAGTCTCTGAATGTTTCTTCTGAATGTGGTATATAGTTCTCTGGGCAGCCAAATTGACCCCTGAATCTGTGGAACCCTGGTGTTCTGCAGACTGTCAGATGTCAGCTGCAAAAACAGCAGCACAGTGGGCATTTCCCAATTCAGGGAACTATGTTGGGCTAATGGTTGGAAATTTTTCCATTAAAATTTTTGTTCTTTTATCTACCACACCTGTTAGTGCTTGTCCATGCTAGAATCTAGTGCTGAATGCTGTCTTACATAGTTAGCTATTTTAAACTTCATATATCAATATTTTATGGTGTTCCACAAATAGTCCAATTCAGGACATAGATAATGTCAGCCCCACTGCCTCTCCCGTCCATCTTTGCCTGCCCACAGCTCAGGATAAATAGGAGCTGTGGAATGAAGATAATGACTCATGGGTTTTCTTTTTCAAAGGAAGGGGAGAAAGGAATTGTTACGTGCACGATCCTTGCTAAGCCTAACTCTTCCATGTGTTCAGTGGATCTCATCCCTTCTCACCGCCTCGAGGACGTCACTTCTCTCCATCTGATGCCAGTTTTCAGGTCCTCTTTATAGAAAGACTCTTCAAAGGAGCTGCCAAGGCTCACTGTCACCTCTTCACCTCTTCCCTTTCTCTTCTGAAGTCATTCTGATCAATTTTAGGTCCCATTATTCCACTGCAAGAGCTCTTGCAAGGTCACCAATGACCTGCACGCTGCAAACCCTAAAGTCAGTCCTCAGTTCTCTTCTCCAACTCTCAGCTCACCCTACTCCCTCTTTCCTGAAGCACATTCTTCACCTGGTTTCCCGGCCATCACTCTCTTGTGGGTCTCATCCTGCCCCACCTATCGCTCATTCTTGGTGTGCTTCTCTTGCCCAGACGGAAAACTCCTTACGCCCCAGAGCTCAGTTCTTGGGGTGGTTCTCTTTTGTATTTAATTTTACTCCCTGGAGGATGGTCTCATCCTACTCTGTGCTTTAAATACCATCTACACTCTAACTACTCTCAGATTTGTATCTCCAATCTGGACCTCTCCCCGAAATCCAGACTTTTATCCGCAACTGCCTTCTTGACATTGCCTCTTGGACATCTAAGTAACACCTTAGACCTAACAAGTCCAAAACCAGACTCCTGGTTTCCCCATTTAAAACTTCCCTCCCACTTTTCTGCCCATTTTGGAAACGGCGACTCCATTCTTCCAGACGTCTGAACTTGGAATCGCCCTTTGTTCCTTATGCTCTCACATTCAGCCCATCAGCCAATCCCGTGGGCTCTACCTTCAAGATGTGTCCCATATCTGACCACCTGTTACCACATCCCCTGCATCCACCCTGGTTAGAGCCATTCTCATCTCCACCTGGATTCCAGCAACAGGCTCCTGAGTGTCTCTTTGCTTCCCCGTGCTCCTTCTCATTCTGGTCCCCACCTGCCAGCAGCCAGAGTCATAGCATATCCTTACTTTGCCCAATATCCTCTGCATGGTTTGCTCCATCAACCCTCAGATCTCTGTTCAAATGGCCTGTAATCAGAGAGCCCTCCCCTAACCACCCTATTCAAAATACTCCTCTCCACCTACCCACTGCCCTCCCTATCTCCCTTACCCAACTTTATTTCCCTTCATACACATGTTATATATATTTTTATTTTGTTATATACTTATTTGTTGTCTCCCTGTGAGTATCAGTACTGTGCCTTTTATATTCACCACCTTATCCCTAACACCTAGAACCGTGCTACTCAAAGTAGGTCCATAAAGACTTGTTGAATGAATGAATGACCTCAGTACAAGAACTGCCAGAATAGAAGTGTGAACACAGAGCAGGACGCGACATCTGTCTGGAGTGGAAGAGGCAGTCAGAGCAGCCTCCTTGGATGAGACGACATGACATTGTTTGGCACATGTTTGAGCACGATCATCCAATAACAGAGTAGGAAAGATGCCCATTGAGGCTTGAACTTAATTCCTGTTCAGACAGCACCATTTACAGGCATCCTTTTCTTTGGTATAAGAGTCAAGTGCGCCTCACATCCGAACTCCTTTCACGTAAGAGAGATCCTGCCTTTGGGCTTCTTCCCAGTACCCACGAGAAATGGAGGCTTACGGTTGTCAGCACAGGGCAACTTAGTGCCCATGGCTCAGCCCACACAGAGGATAGGCAATAGAGAACACTGGCTCAGGGATTTTAAAGAGCATGTTTAGCCAAACCAGACTTCCAGGAGGTTTAATGTTGCTGGGGATGTTTTGTTCTTCTGCTGGAAAGGCTGCAACGGGTAATGCTCTGAGAGAAAGGAATCACGCCCATTCACAGAGGGGGCACCGCCTGGGCTCCGGAGACAGCAGGTTAATTTCAGCAGCTGCCACTAGAGGTCTATTCGCAGCCGGAAATAAGGGGAGGCATCATCTCTGCAGCCTTTTCAGGGCTCCTGGGGAGGCGCCTGCCAGAGGGTCTGCCTCAAGAGTATGAGGAGCTCACGTCACAGGTTCCAGGTCCTTCTGCTGTGGACTTTTTGTCCCCCAGACACCTCCTGTTGACTCCCCTTCCTCCAAAACCATAGGAGGACAACCCCTTAGAAGTGCTGGCTGTTGCAAGCCTGTGGTTTCGAGGGTGGACAGATGAGGAGGTGGTCTCTGGTCACTAAATAAACATTTCTCCATTCAGTAGTAGCATTGCAAGGACCCAAAGTAGGTCATCTTCCTGCTTCATGCAATAAATATTTCTCCAAAGATCTACTTAGGAGTAGA
This sequence comes from Camelus dromedarius, assembly GCF_036321535.1. Taxonomy (NCBI): domain Eukaryota; kingdom Metazoa; phylum Chordata; class Mammalia; order Artiodactyla; family Camelidae; genus Camelus; species Camelus dromedarius. The sequence continues at coordinate 55,828,354 of NC_087445.1, forward strand.
GCCGTTTTCATACAGTAGAGATGAGAGTAGAGATGAGTTTGAAGGAGCTCTCCGACAATCCTATGTGTAATGAACTGACAACTCCGAATAATATATCCGTTTGGTGGATTCATGCCTGAGGATTGCTTCATGTGGTTCTCAGGTGTGCCTGTTGGTGGGTTAGCAGTATCAGCCCTGTGGGTTTTAGAGTTCAGTTACACTTTACATGCAGATCCATTCTATTTTTTTTTATTGAAGTAAAATCTACGTAACATAAAATTCACCACTGTAACCATTTTAAAGTGTACAAATCAGTGTCTTCCAGAACACTCACGACATCGAACAACCACCACCACTCTCTAATTCCAGAACATTTGCATCACCCAGAAAAGAAATCTGTACCCATTAAGCCATCCCTACTCCCTACTTCCTTCAGCCCCGACAATCATTAATCTGCTTTCTGTTTCTGTGGCTTTAGTCTATCATTTTATATAAATGCACTTTTATCAATGGACATTTTGTACAGATGGCACCACACACTATGTGGCTTTTTGTGCCCGGCTTCCTTCATTTCGCATAAAGTTTTTAAGGTTCAGCCACGCTGTGGCAGATATCAGCACCTCATTCCTTTTATGGCTGAATAATATTCCATCATATGGACATGCCATGTTTTGTTTATCTACTTTATCAGGTGATGGACACTGGGGTTGTTTCCACCTTTTTTTTAAAATTGAAGTATAGTCAGTTTACAATGTGTCAATTTCTGGTGTGCAGCATAATGTTTCAGTCATACATATACATACATGTATTTGTTTCCATCTTCTTTTTCATTATAGGTTACTACAAGATATTGAATATAGTTCCCTGTGCTATACAGTATAAACTTGTTGTTTACCTGTTTTATATATAGTAGTTAGTGTCTGCAAATCTCTAACTCCCAATTTATCCCTTCTCCACCTTTTACCTATTAGGAATAATGCTCCTGTGGACGTTTTTGTACAAGTCTTCTTTTCACTTCTCTCGGGGAAATACCTGGGAGTTGGATAATTGATCCTCTTTACATGGAGCTTCTTCTCTACCAGGCATCAAAGTACAAAGAAGAGTAAGATATGGTCCACCCCCCTCCTCCAAGTAATCTGCCTCCATGCTTTCTGCACGCTGTTCGTTTGTTCAACAAAGGTGCACCAGGTCCTGAAGTACATCCATGAACAAAACACACAGAGGTCCCAGCTCTCATGGAGCTCACAGTCAGGTGAGCAGATAAGAACGAAGGGGAAAAAAACCCATAACAGGTGAACAATGAGATAATTTCAGATGAGGGTTGCAGGCTATATTAAGTAAACACAAATATTCAGTTGTCTACTGGGAAGTTCTCAATTGCCACAAAAATAGTTAATAATCAGCATGTTTGAAACTGAGCTCCGCATCTTTATCTCATTCTCTCCCCACCTAATCTGTTTACCTTCCTTTCCCTAACTCTGTTCTTGACCTGTCTAACCAGTGATTCGAGCCACTGTCCTTGAGTCCTCCTCCACTCTCCCTTCTCCCAAAGGCCCACATCTAAGTGGTCCCCAAGTCTCCCGCACTCTCCCTTTCACATCTTGCCCCGTTACTCTTGCCTCTGCCCGGTTCAGACTACATCGTCACTGGATTCCTCAAGGGCTTCCCATCGCTCGCCTTTAATCAAATCTTCACCTCAACGCCAGAATTATCTTTCTACTGGGTAAATCCAGTCCTGCCATCCACCAACTTAAAATCTTCACTAGCTCCCCATTCCACTCAAGATCAAGTCCAAACTCCAGCCTGGAATAAAAGGACTGCCACCTGCTGGACCCTGCCCAGCATCCAGCCACCTCTCACGCAGATCCTCACATCACTTTCCCTCCAGCAGAAATAAAATCCTGTCCTGCCTCCTAATTATACCATAATAGCACATTGTTCTGTCTGCCTGCATAGCCTTCTCCCACTGATTTGACCTTCCATTCTCATCCACCGCAGCCTCTTAGAAGCCTCTTCCTCCTTCCCCCACCAATACCAGACTGAATTAAATGCCGTCCTCTGTTTTCTTCAAGCTAAGTTGATTAGCAATTACGTTTACTAGTCTGCAAGGGTTGATTTTCTTGTAGGATGGGCCCATGTCTGATTATGTCCACATCCCTAGGGCTGAGCACTTTCTACAAAGTGTAGGCTTAAACAAAGGTTTCAGCCCCTCTGAGCCTCAAGTTCCCTTTTGCAAGAGGGAGAATATTACCCACCTCAAATGGCTCCCATGAGGATTAAATGAGCAACGCTTTATAAAACAAATAAACAAGAAACCAGCACATTCAGAAACTGCCCAGAGCCTGGCCCCTGGAAGGCACTGAAACCTTGTCACTACTTTCGCTCATCACGCTGCAGCAAGAATTCCCTCCACCATCCAGCTGCTGCCCAAACAGCTTCTCCCCAAAGCCTCTAGGTTTCCAGCATGGACACCCCCATCCAAACCACTCAGGCTCTAACCTCTGCTCTTCCCCGTTTCTTCCCATATTTGCTTGTTCATAGAGACCTGCTGAATTTTCCTTTCCCAATGTTTCCAGCAACAACACCTCCCTGTCCATTTCCAAAGTCACCCCACCCGAGTTTAAGAAGGGGTGACCTCAGGTTTGGATTATTTCTTACAATCCCCACTGGTCTCCCTGTCCCGCTCCCCCCGCCCACCCTCTTCCTCCCTGAGCTGCAGTAACCTTCTGAAAACGCACAACTGCCGTAAGCTCCCTCTCTATCCGTGCACACACGGGGTGAACTGTGGACCGGGTAATCATACTGAAAACATCCCAACAACCATATCAAACGAGTGTTGTTAGTGACTTCCTGAAGCTGGAGGAATTCTGTTCTTCTAGGTCTCCTGTTCAACTTTTGGTCAGTCTCATGAGTGACTTACAGAGAAGAGACATTAACCCAACTGCCAATGACAAAAAAGTCAGAGGGAGAGCAAATTTGATAGGTATTTTTTTTCCCAACTGTCTAGAATGTTGCGTGAAAATGAATAAGATGTTGTGAGTAAAGATAAATGAGTTTTCTATTCAGATTTCAGAAATCAGTTGCATTCAAGTCAGGCCAGGGTGCTCTTGCTTAAAAAGAACTCATGTGAACAGATGGGGTAATATGACTGTTAAAAAAAAATATACGAGCTTGGTGTTACAAACTCAGGAAGTAAAATAGGCCCATTGTTCTTAGCTCCATGCAGATGATATCTGGATCGTGTGGGAACACATTTGAAGAGGAACAGTGACCAACTGCAGAGTATCCTTAAATGAGCAATCAAAATGAACAGGGGAGAAAATACCAACAGTGGAAAACACACATCACCATTTATTTCCAAATGGTCGACAGCACCTCAGATGCATCTACGTCACATTGTAATAATAAATGCTGTTCAGTCAGTCAAAAGCAATCCCCTGAATACAAACGATGTGAAGGGTCACTTTGGCTGGTCTAAAAATGGCATCTCAGTCTTACCGTTAACCCACTGCGATGGCTTCTGCATTTTGGGTAAAGTTAAATATTCATTCAGTTCTTTTTTTCATTTAACTAAGAAAGTGGAAATCAACCCTACTGTCAGTTAGATTGTGATAAATAGTGGTTCTAACCAGAGTCAAGGCCATACTGGAATTGAAAAAAAAATTACTTCTGAGAGATTGTTGCTTTTTCACCAGTGACACACCCAGCCCTGTTTTGTTCTAATTCCCGAGCAAGGATTTCTGAGATGCCAAGTTGCTGAATTACCCCCACTTCCTAGTAGCATCCAATACAAAGCTAGTTCCTGTTTCTCTAGTCCCTTCTTAGAATCACCCACATCCTTTAACAAACCCCTCCAACGCTCTCTTACCAAGGCACCAAGAGCTTCCCTTATGGCAGCCAGCTAAATCAACCTACATCTGTTGAACTATAGACACGTGCCTGCAGGTCTTTGACTGGTGGACTTTGATACAACAAATATTTATTGAGCTCCCATTGTACTAGGTACTTGGTGATGGAGGAAAGTAAAGAGTTGATTATAGACAAGAAAATAGAGGAAGGTGGATCAGTTCCAGAGCTACTGATGATATGAAAGAAAAAGAGAAGGTAGGAAGTAAGCCAGAATAGTAGGAGTTGGATGAGCGACGAGCCAAGGAACCTGGCCTGCCCAGCCCTCCTGCTGCAGTTAGCTTAACTCCTGTTAAGCAGACATAGTCAGACCGCACCAACTGACGTAGGTTAAGGGTAGGCACCAGCCACCAGTGGGGCCTGTCCTGTGGTCTAGGAGCCCATGACTTGTGTGGTCTTGCTCAAAGAAGATGCATTAGGCCAATTATATTCCTATTTCAGGGTGCTGAGTTAAAATTCACATAGACCAGCCCTAACTGACACTGAAGTCCAAAGGATTATCAAAGTTACCCCATTATAAAGGAAACTGGGTGGCCATTATGGACTATCTGCTTCTGAAGGCAGGAAGAAACTGATCAGCAGACAGGTGAGACTAGAGGTCACGCGCAGAGGGCAGCAGAGCTGTCTAAGTGAGGCCATGGAGCCATCAAGAGACAGAGCAGCTTTCTGTGCAACAATATCCCTACTCAGATCCTCATGGGTTCTTGCCTTGGATTCTCATGAGCCTCTCTTTACAGTTGAAGCCCCTTTTGTTAAGCTAGCTTTTACTGCTACAACTAGAGCAGTAACTGGGACAGGAGAGAAGGAACAGGGGATCCTTAAACAACATCCCAAGACTACTAACCTAGAAAGCAAAAAGGCAAAAGAAGGGAATCAGAGTTCACACAGTGGCTTCTGAGTTCATTGTGGGACCAGGTGAGGAGAGGAGCAGGTGATCGAGGCAAGAAGCAGGTTGCAGGTGGGGCCAGTGATGGGCCAAGTGGTGCCAAGTCTGTGCTCCCGCCCTCGTCTGACCTGTCACGGCGTGGCTTGGGAGTCCACTCGTCTAGGGAGCCTCCCCCGCGTCCTCCAGTTTGAGTTGGGAACCATCTTCCCATGTTCCGACAGCACCTTGGTTTACCTTCCTCAAAACCCTTACCACTCTGTGTTCTAATTCCTGAACTTATTTCCATCTGAATGTCTTCCAGACCAGCGGCCAACTTTGCTGTCCAGGGGCCATCCCTCAACATTTGGAAATATTTTGATTGTCACAACTGGGTGAAAAGAGCTAATTTAAACAAAGGCAAGTTTCAATGGTCTCAAGTGACTTGTGGCTTCAGTGAAACTCAAGTCTCTCCTCCCTGCTGCTCCCAGACTCTGACAGCAACTCCTGCCTCTCAGTGGCACTCACTAGAGCTTTATTTACACTTGTGTGAGCATCTGACTGTTTATCTCCCGCAGCGGATTGGAAGCAACCTGAGGGCAGGAAGCATGCTCGACTTGTTCACCTTCCTATTCTTGATGTACAGGGCCTGGCACAAAATAGGTGCTCAGTACGTATGTGTGTGCACAACCAAAAGATGAATGGCCAGTTGGGGGCGTATTCATCACAGCTCTCCAGAGAAACAGAACCAATAGGAAATACAGATAGCTAGATACATGTGTACATAGATATACACAGATACACATATATGTACATACATGTATATGACATGTATGTCTATACTTTATATAAAGAGATTATTACAAGTTATCAGCTCCCATGAAAATGGAGCCTGACAAGTCCCAAGCTCTGCAGAGTGAATTTCCAAGCCGGAGACCCCAGAGAGTTGATGGTTGCATTCCTAAAACCCGGCAGGCCCAAGATCTTGGAGGAGCAATTGTTTCAGTTCAAGCCCAAAGGCAGGAAGAAAGCCAACGTTCCAGTTTGAAAGCAGTTAGGCAAGAATTCCCTCCTGTTCAAGGGAGGGTCCGTCTCTTTGTTCTCCTCAAGGCCTCAACTCTTTGGAAGAGGCCCATCCACATTAGGGAGGGCGCTCTGTTTTACTCAGTCTGTGGATTTAAATGTTACTCTCATCCCAAAACACTCTTGCAGACACGCCTCACATAACGTCTGGTCAAATACCGAGGTGCTCCGTGGCCCAGTCAGGTTGACACATAAAATTAACCGCGGGAAAGGCTGGGTGTTGGGGAGGTTGGAGGGGAAGTGGAGTTTCTCTTGCCGGGTTTGTGTTTAGGTAAAATGTTATTGTAATTAGGCAAATAGTTGTTTTTGCTTTCTTTCTTTTTTTATTTTTTTCAAAAAAAAAAAAAAAAAAAGGAGTTTGGGAGCTGTCCCAGCTTTGCCTGGGCTCAGCCCTTGTCTCCTTCCTGGAAGGAGACAGGAGACAGGAAGCACAGGATAAGCTCCATCAATCTGGGTTCAGCACACGATTCTCCTCGTGGGACACAGGATGCTGTGGATGCTGCCGGCAGCTGGGCTTCCACTGGCTCGCTCGGATAAAAGGAGGGGTGGGAAGACCGCCAGGAGCTGAGCCACCAGGCCCTCAGAATTCTGAACGGCAGAAATCTGGGTCCCTCAGCATTCCTAGCCATGGCCATTGCTAACCTCAGTACTGCTGTTTTGCCTAAGACCAAATGTTTTCGTGAACAGAATGTTTTGCTATTTCAAGAACTCAAAGGCTCTTGGCCTCCCAGCTTAGAAAGCCAGTATCTCAGTTCTGCCTCTGGTAAGATGCTCACGCTCTTTGTGCTTGGGACAAGACTGTGGCACACTCCTGCCACCTGGTGGCAACAGTTATGCAAGTTGAAAGTTCTGATTTGGCCAAAACACAAGACAGAAAGGGTGTGCTTTGGGACTTGCATTAGTGAAACGGAATTATGGGTTAATAGAACAATAAATGTGGGAGGAAAATTAGTGATCACTGAGTTCAGTCACCACAATTTCTAGACGAGGAAACTAAGGCTTAAAAATACTCTGTGACGCACCCAAAGATAGAGAGACAGTAAGTGAGTGACCAGGGCTACCCATCACCAAAAATCAAGTCTCATTTCCCTTCTAACTCAACACTAGAAAATAATTATTTCTTTATTGGAGGCAACTAAAGACTCGATCAATTGGCAGAATGGTGATCAATTAAGTATACACTTGACTCGAATAACACAGGGTTGAGCTGCGTTGAGTCCACTTACATGGGGATTTTTTCAATAAATAAGTTGGAAAACTTGGAGATTTGCAACCACTTGAAAAAAAAACTCAGACAAATCACAAAGCCTAAAAATACTGAAAAAAATTAACAAAAAGTTAGGTATGTCATAAAAAATATATGTAGATACTAGTCTACCCTTACATAGGCATAAAGTGAGTGATATTTAATATATTTAATATAACACTAATTATGTGTTAGTTTTCTTACTGTCTAATAATTTTACTTTCTTTCTAAAAAAGATTTTTTGAGGGGGTGAGAGTAATTTGATTTATTTATTTTACTTATTTCTTAGTGGAGGTACTGGGGATTGAACCCAGGACCTCATGCATGCTAAGCAGACACTCTACCATTGAGCTATACCCTCCCCACTCTAACTTTGCTTTCAAATAATTACAATACAATATTGCTGCTTCTCTGCTATTGTGCATGAATTGCTATATGTGTAAATAAATATCAATTTCTTTTTCCACATTATCTTTTCATTCCTGATGTCAAGTGTGAGTCATATGTGTAAGAGCTACAGTGGTTTATATCATCTAAGACAATACTGATGTCGGAACTGCCAGACAGTTGATTCATTTTGTAAGGCTGTCTCTTTGTATAAACTTTTGGTATCGATAAATACAGTACAGTGCTGTGAATGTATTTTCTCTTCCTTGTGATGTTCTTAACATTTTATTTTCTCTAGCTTACTTTATTGTAAGAATACAGTATATCTTACGTATAACATACAAAATATGTGTTAATCAACTGTTCATGTTATCGGTCAACAGTAGTATGAGTAATTAAGTTTGGGGGGAGTCAAAAGCTATCCGTGGATTTTTAACTGCATGGAAGGTCAGTGCTCCTGACCCGTGTTGTTCAAGGATCAACTGTAATTATAAAGCAAACAAGGGGGATTATGATGCCTCTTCTGTTATGAGCACAAGTCTTTGTGAAAAGACTGTCTTTTCAGAAGTGACAAAATTCTGCGAGGGTTGGATTCCGAGCTTGCTCTCCCAGTTTAAGCGAACAGAGATGAATGTACAGCAGCAAAATTGAGAGGATGATCGCTTCCCTCTACAGGAACGGGATACCATTTTTTTCATTTGTGGGTTTGTTCCTCAAAATTGCTCTGTTGTGCCAGGTGCTGCACTAGGTGTCGTGCTAGGTGTCGGGGATACAACGAGGAGAAAAACAAACGAGCTTTCTGCTCTCCGGGAGCTCACAGTCTGGTGGAGAAGTTAACACGCAAGTACCGTGGAAGGTGCTAACGAGACTGCGGCACGTGTGGTCGGGGAAAGGGAGCTGGGACCCGAGGAGGTCGCTGTCAGTGGAAACAGAATCAACTCTCGCCACTGGCCCAGGAGTGCGGGCAGTGTTCGAGGGAGCCAAATTCCAAACACGGTCAGTACCAGAGTCACCAAGAGGAACTGTGACAAGGTGGCATTGCCCAAACTGTAGAGTCTGGTCACAGTGGCACCAAGCAGAAGACCCGTGTGGTCCATTGTGCCTGCTTGGCTCTGGAGAGCTCACCTCTGAAATGCCGAGGGTTGGATGTGGTTGTCACCAGACACAGAAGGAAGGGCACAGGGAGATAGTAACAGGCTGGACCGCTGAGCCCTAGGTCAGGGAAGCCCTGCAGACGGGGCTAAGGGAGGCAGATTATTAACACACTTCTTGCCTCTGTCAGGATTGGCCCAGGGACTGGCATTAGGCTGAGCCAACAGGGAGGGGGGCAGGCAGCACAGGCGGCTTCTGTGGTGAGGATGCCAGCAGGGGCCAGATGGAAACTCTGACCATAATGCTAATTCATTCCCTCTGCGGTCGTCTGCTCAGACAAATGTCAGTCTCTTGTGGGTTTAGTTTAAAGCTATTGGCTGTGTGGGGCCAAAGCTCTACCTCCTTGGTTTGTTTTAATGTCTGAGTCTCTGATCAGCTGAGTTTAAAGGAAGAGATGATCAAGGTCTTGGCCACTGGGAAGACACCCTAATGCTTTAGAGAGCAGTTGGGAAAACGCTACTAGGCTCCCCAGAGCCGAGGTACATCTCAGCCTGGGAAATTCATTCTGTACTATTCAGAATGCAACCTCAGTCCATGAGGTTTTGGGGCAGACAGGGAGCCTGTGACCTTTAACCTGTCCAAGCCAACCTCTCCTGGGGAAGAATGTTGACTCTTCCAGGGGCAAAGCTGGTTTGGAGCAAAGAAAGGCGGAAGACGGGGCTTGACTGACCCATGCATGGTGCCATGACGCCTTGTCCATTTGTTGGATGGTGCCCCCCTTAGGAACCATCCACACCCCCAAGTCTTCCCAGGGACATGTAGCTGGACCCCCTGAAGTGAATGCTGACCCAACTGGCAAGAGATTTGCTTGCACCGGGGCTTGGCCACAGACCTGCAACCCTGATAGTTCATACTCCCTGACTCAATTTCCTTAACTCCTCTTGAGATAATTTCCAACACTGAGAAGACTAGTGTCCTGGCCAAAAATGAAAACGTCATGCTAGATAGTCAATGTCGTCCAAGAGACAGTACATTTAATGGTCCCAAAGTAGCTTCAGGCCTCCAAGAGGATTTTACTTGCCGAGCCTTGGAGCAGCTCAGTGCTGCCTTCTATATCTGCTCTGTATTCAAATAGTCATAAATAGTTAACTGTGTGAGTCCTTTTTTTAAACCTCCCAAGAGCAACTAAAAATAGCCCCTGGGGGCTCGATGCCTATTTCCTCAGGTCCTCCTCTTAATCTTTCTATGTTTGTGGTGACGATTCACTGTGACTGGCACCCACAGACTTGCAGGGACAAAGCAGCTGGGCTGGAAGGCAGGGAGGCGGTGTGTCCAGAGAGTCCCCTGGGAGGTGTAACCTCGCATCGATTCACTCTACACATCCAGGGATGAGAGGGGTCACCGGTTTCCCTGCCAGCAAGAGGAGCGAGGCAGGGAGGTCTCCCTGTCCCGAGGGTGCGGCACGCATCTCCCCTTGAGTGAGAGGCTTCAGCAGATCCTTCAGCAAAGCGAGGCCTGCCAGCAGCCAAGTGCTATTATGACATGTCAATTCCACACTCATTATGTGCTTTTGCAGTGCATGTCACCCCTGCCGCTTCCCGTCTTCAGGCCAGAGTCAGGCTCTCCTGCCAGTTTTCCAGCCCAGGGGCATGACCCGAGGCTCAACATCCATCACAAACTCAAGGGACAAGGGGCAGGAACAGTCGATCCCGACTCCGCCACCTGCCTGTTCCTCCCAGCCATGCCTCTGCTTTCTTTATGCGTAGCTCCAACAGTAAATACCACCTCTCCCTGACTCTCCACCCACCTCCTTCAGGGAAGGGAGGCACTCCGTGCAAATAGACCACCAGCTCAGAGCACTCCTGCCGACCCAGGCGGACCCGTAGGGCAGCACATGCCAGGCGGCCCCAGTGCCGTCAGTCTCCTCACCCCACTGCCAACAATGCAGTGATTAGCTGTGTCTCAGGCCCCCTGACACCCCTTAACCTGGAAAATCAGGCAGACTTTTCACGACAGCAATCAGCTCCCAGACACATCAAACCGTAATGTGATTACGCCATTTACCAAAATGCAAAGAGCGATACTTGAGGCGTTTCTGATTAGGGCTGACATTCCCCCTCTAATGGGCCACCCTGTTCATCAAAGCTGTTGCTATGACTATGGCGATGGTGGGGAAATAAGCCCCACTTGCTTCAGGCCTACCAAACACTGCCAAGGAAGAGGTCAGCTTTTGTTAGGGACACAGCAGAAGAATTGCTTCTTCCTGCCCGGGAAGGCCTTTCTATTGAACTCGCACCAGCAGCCAGAAAGAGAGGCCTCTGTTTTCTCTCACTAACTACGTTGGGGTTTTCTGGTTCCACTGCTCAAGATGACTTGATAGCATTGTGCTGGGAGGAATCGGGGAGGAGGCACTGAGGGGGCAGGATACGAAGGCTGATTTGTGGGGCTGTCAGAGCCTTCTGGTTTCCAGAACTGTCTTAATTGCTGGTGGCCCCCTGGGAACCATGTGGGGCATGAGAACCTGGGGGCAGCGGGGAGAGATGATCTGCGGAAAAGCCCAGCTTTTCCCATGGCGGGAACACTGGCTCACACCGCCCTCTCCATTCCAGAGCCTCTAAAGCATTTGGCAGAGACGAGCCCGCACCACACGCCCTAGGACAAGGCAGATGGAAAATCAGAGGTGAGGACGAAATGGATCTGACAGGCCGGGATGGAAACCCCTTGGCCTCTGCTCTGTGCCGCAGAGAACCCAAAAACTGCAGGGGAGACGGGCCATCAGAACCTGGCCCCGGTGCTTTGGTGGTAAACTATTCCATGGACCCAAGTCGGCCTTCTTTCAGGTGCAGACGTGCACTGAAAAGGAGCCTGTGAGGTGGGCGACATGGCACAGCCCCTCCCCCACCATGGGACAGGCCATCCGGGCAGACTCAGGAAGCCCGGTTTCCAGTCCAAGTCCTTCTAGAATTGTTTCTGAGCCTTGGTTTTCCCACCTTCAGAGTGGGGACAAGGAAATCTGCTGTCCTCACAGGGAAGTAAAAGTTCAAATCGCTTCATTTGGGGCAAAGTGACGTGTGAACTCCAGAGCATAGATCTTCAAACCTGGCTGCATTTTGGAGCCACCTAAGGAGTTTTATAAAGCTCTGACACCTGGGCCCCAGTACCAGACATCCTGGTTTCACTGGGCTGGCGGCGGCCAGGGCTGGGGGATGCAGCTGAAGTGGAGAACCACTGCTCTCGCGGGCTGTGGGGTGCTGTACCCCCTCTTTGAGCCTCATTTCTAAAACAATGTCTCTTTTTAATGAGGATAAGAATTTCTTAAATAAAAGACTTTTGTGAGGATGAAAGTAGAGAATGTATACGAGGGTGCATAAGGTGGTCCAGCCCAGCGTCCTAATTAATGCTTAAGGCCCTCATTAGAGGCCACTGTCTCTGTTTCAGGGGAAAGAGCTTGTCCCCAGAGCTGAGACCCCAGACAGCACCTGGCCCCTGAGCTACGTGCCTGCATGCAAGCTGCGGGATAACAGGGATCACATGCGACCCCCGAAGCCTTTCCCACGCTTGATCTCACGTAATTATAGCAATGACCTGGTGAGGCGGCTCACACTGCTGTTACCGCCCTCTGAAGCAACATCACAGATGATGCAGGCAGTTAGCGGCGGAGCTGGGATTTTAGTCCCAATTCGTCTTGTTCTGAAACTGGAGTTCTTTCTACGACCTTCTTGGTTAGGACCGACCTGAGTCAATTTTGTCATTCACTACGGACGCGCACAAGGTCTCCAGGCCTCCAGGTCTCTGCATGTTACAATGAAAGCAGGTGTCAGATAGAATTCTGCCACCCAGGCTCTCATTTATCAGCAAGCAGGTGCAAGAACAGGCACGTGGCTGGCTCTGTGAACTCAGCGATATCCCGAATCGTGGTCCTTTTTGGTACCCCAGCAGAGCCTTGCACGAAAGCTTTGCTCAGGGCAGAGGTGACATTTTTTTAGCACCAGGATCCAGCTAACTTTGCAGCTAGGTCATGAGTTAAAAAAAAAATTCTCTGATCATCAGCCTAACAAACACAGGATCCGTCTGGAGTCATAAGCTCATGGCACTGTTCCATTTAGCTAACACAGGGAAACCCATCAGAAGGCTACCAGAACATTCCAGCCTAGAGTTGCTAGAGATCTTTCCCAATGACTGTGAGGAAGGACGAGGGGTTAGGTTATTCACCGGGCCAACCAAATACGCTGGGTGCTGTATGAGGCTCCCAGGGCTGCCATAACAAAGCACCACGAACTGAGTGGCTAAAAACAACAGAAATGTATTCCCTCACAGTTCTGGAGGCCAGGAGTCCAAAATCAAGATGTCGGCAGAGCCATGCTCCCTTTGAAGGTTCTGGGGAAAGATCATTCCCTGACTCTCTCTTAGCATCTGGTGGACAAAAATATATATGTATAACTGAGAGTTGCTATTCTGTACTCCAGAAACAAACACAACATTGTAAATCAAATATACTTCAATAAAAAAATACTTAAGGACACTAGTCATATGAATGAAGGACCCACCCTAATGCAGTACGACCTCAACTAAGTCCATCTGCAAAGACCTTATTTTCAAATAAGGCCACATTTTGAGGTTCCAAGTGGACATGAATTTGGGGGACACTATCCAGCCCAGTCCAAGCACCTCCATTGTGCCAAGTGCGGTGGGGAGAGAGGACAAAGGTGAGCAAACCCTGCCCTGCACTGGGTTGGCTCGCTCCAGGGAGGGAGACCAGCAGGTGGGCGAGGGCCCTGAGAGCGGTAAACGCACGCCGCTGCTGCAGCACGAAGGTGGCATCTCATCCAGCTGAACAGGGTGGTGGAGGCAGCCTGTGGGCTGACTTGGGGAGGTCTGGAAGGAGGCACCAGGTAGAGAAGGATGGAAGGGCGGCAGACAGAGGGAAGGGCGTGTAAATCCAAGGGTCTGGTCGTAAAGGGAGCAAGACCGGTTCACTGAGACAGGACTGTGGGATCCGAGACGGGCAAGCGGTGACAGGTGAAGCCAAGCTGTTGGACAGGAGCAGGTCAGGCAGGGTCCCACGTGCTGGTCTAAGACACTTGGGACTTAATCTTATGGAGCTCAGGGAGCCTTTGGCATCTTTGAATCAAGGAGTAATGTAGTCATATTTGCGTGTTAGAACAATCACTCTGGAGCAATGAAAAGGATCCACCAGAAAGGTTGAGACTGAAATGGGAAGTCCAAGCAGAAGACAAGGAATGGCAAGGCTCTGGCATCTGGCAGCAACCTTGGGGATGGAGAGAAGAGAATGGATTTAATATTAATCAGAAGAGGGAATCGGCAGCGCGCGTTGATAAGTGGAATGCTGGATGCAAAACAGAAGGAGCTGGTCATGGCATCCAAAGTGCTCTATTTTGGTTTTTTGTTTTATTTTAAGTTTAGTTCTTGGAGCCATCCATGAACTCCCTGGGAATGCACCAAGGATCGAATCCCGGAAACTTCAACATTTAAGAAGCAGGAGGGAGAAAACCAGCTAGAAAGAAATTCAGAGAACAGTCAAGTGACAGGAGAGCTGGAACTCACACAGAGGGTCCTGAGGGGACCCGGTCGGAGCGGGGGCCTGAGAGGTGGGACTAGCCCGAGGAGGAGGCTTCCCAGGGAGGAAGGCCCCTGGGCAGCTTGGAGACCCAGGAAGGAGGTGGGTGGGGACGAGGACCACCAAACTTACATCGGGCAACTTGCCCAAGTCTCGATGTCCCCAGAACAATGGGGTCAGGACAATTCATTCTAGGGTGACCAGTCATCCATTCCGGTTTGCCCAGGACGGGCTGGTTTTAGCACTGAAAGCCCAGTATCCCAAGAAATCCTTCTGTCCTGGGGAAACCTGCTTGGTCCCCTAGTTAACAAGCGCTTGCTGGGCTTCTGCCACGTGCCACGGACCGTGCGGGACAGCATGGAGCTTTAGTCACACTCGCAGCAGGCTCTCAGCATCCCACGGCCTGCAGGGAAATCATGAGTTACAAGGGCTCAGAACCTGGCAGAGGTAAGTTAAGACTCCTCTCTCTCGCTGCCAAGAGCAAGTTAAAGGAAAGTGGTCTGGGTATAACTTAGGCCAGGGATGGAAAAGCTTTTTTTTTTTTTTTCAGCAAAATAAGGCCATAGCATGAGTTCGTGATAGAGTATGTTAGCAGGAGAAATATTAATTTCTTGCAGAAAATAAAGAAGGGCAGGAGTTAAGCTTATTCTGTTGTCTAACTCAATAAAAGTGTGTTAGTTTTCAAGGTAGTCATGTTACGATGATAAATAATTTCTCTTATAAAGCTGAGGACAGCCGGGGTCAGAAGGAAGGGAGGACAACTGGGAAAGGAGAACCCCTATTGAACCTCCCCTTCAGTCCCCACCCTTATTCCTGTATGAGTTCCCTAGGGCTGCCAGCAAGCCACCACAATCGAGGTGGCTTCAAACAAGGGAATCCATTCTCTCAGGTTCTGGAGCCCAGAGGTCTGAAATCAATGCACTGGCAGAGCTGGACTCCTTCTGGAGCTCTTCCAGCTTCTTCTGGCTTCTGGTGGCTTTTGGTGTCACTTGGTGTTCCTTGATTTGTAGCTGCATAACTCCAATCTCTGTCTCCACCTTCACATGGCTTCTTCCTGTGATTCTTCATATGTCCTCTTCTTCTGTCTAATCTCCCTCTGTTGTACTCTTGGCAGGACAGCTGTCATTGGATTAAGCCTTCCCACCCTCCCAGGTCCAGGATGATCTCATCTCAAGATCCTTAAGTTAAAATTACATCTCAAAGACCTTCCCCCACCCCCAAAATAAAGCCACATTCACAGGTTCCAGGGATTAGGACTTGGACATAGCTTTTGGGGGATGTGGGAGAATCATGAGTCAACCCACTATATACCCCTATTAATATAATCCAAGCACATTTTCCCCTCCTATGTGTGGTGGGGGGCAAGGAGAGCCACCTAGCTCTAACATAGACCACCCTCTCTCAGCCCCGGCTGCACCTGAGCATAAGAACCCTTGATAGGGCCTCCATGTATGGTTGTGAGGTTTGTGCACTGCACAAAAGCCCTTGGCTAAGGGGTACTGATACACAGCCTACTCTCTGCAGGCCAAACCATGTGCCCTGTCAGCACTGCACCCACTGGGAGAAAGGGGCACCCTTTTCCTTCTGGGCAAAGGGACTGTCTACATCCTAAGCAGTGTGCCCACTCATAGAGGGCCCCTTTTTCTGATTTGAACAAAGGTGCTATGTAGGCTAGAGAGAACTTGGTCGCTGACATTCATTAATTCAACTGTGTTTGCCAGTGGCCAATCAGAGGTGATGGTACAAGCTAACGACTGAAGTTTTTCAGGAGCATGCAAAATGTGCCAGATATCAGGACAGGTGCAGAAGGGACTGATTATTTCTTTAGAAAGCAGTGGTGAGAAGAGGGAAACAAGGGGGATCCTTGCCACAGGTTGTGAGTTATAGGGAGAGAGTTGCTGGAAGTGGAGGGAGGGCAGGGGTGATCTGGGGAGGTGCACAGCCCGGACAGCCTCCACGTGCACACACCCTCGTCCTCAGCCCACCCCTCCTAAGCAGCGACACCTCATCCCATCTGCGATAGGAGGGCGCCATGTAGCCAGGCTGAGACCTGCTCCCCAAACCCACCCCACTTTCCACCTCATGCCCTGTAAGACTTCGAAGTAATCACCAGAGCTCCCTGCAGGGAAGACCTGTTTGAACATTCACGGGGAGCCAATATGCCTTTGCTTTGAAGAAGGCTGAGTGCTGTGGTACCCGAGGAAGGTGAAGAAGAGCAGCGCCATCCTCATGGTGGCCAGCGGGATACCCACGGGCAATGACTCCTGGAAGAAGAGTAAGACCCATCCCGCAGCTCGAACTGCACAGACCAGACCAGCACCCATCCTGCAGAAGGGGACAGGGAGAAGGGGGCCTCTCCTTCTGGTGACACTGCAGTCCTTTAGGTGTGGACAACCCCAATGTCCTTCCATATCCACTATTTTACTGGATCCTCACAACTGACAAACCCATTTTACAGATATTGGAAACTGAGTTTCAGGGATGCAGTAGTCTTTCTCAGAGGCAGGGTTCCCTACTCCTGGTCAGGTTTTGCATTCAGAGCAGTGATTTTCTGCTTCTGGTCTTTCTACTCCAGACCTGCTGTGCATCTGAAGGCTGGGCTCTAATCTAGGACCCTCCCCGGCTTGTAGAGGTCTCAGGACATGTCACTTAACCCTGCAGCAGCATTTACTCTGTAAATAAAAAGGAATGACAATAATCTTCTCAGTGATGTCACTGTGGAATAGCCAATAAAAATGATTAAAAAGCAATTGCCAACAATTGAAATCAAATACATAATACGAGAGTAAATGGCTATGTTCAGCTAGCTTCCGTGGGAACTTAGATATAATTAAAAAAAAAAAAGACCAATCCCTGGATATCTATGCGAGTTAAGAGGGAGTCATTAGTGAGACGGAAAGAAAAGTGGATTTTCTCAATGGTTTTATTAATAAGGAAAAGAGTAGCTGTGTATTGTTTGTCAAAAAATGAGATTTTCAGGAGCATATGGCAAATTAATCATTAAGACTCTCTTATGGCTCAGACCCACTTAATATGTTCTCTGTGGTGTGTGTACAACAAACCTGCAAAATCACATTACAGTCACTATTAAACGATTCATCAGGGTCACTTCCCCAGTAGATTTAGAATCTGGTGCTTTTTCATGCTTCCCCCTCCGTAAGCTTTATTATCTCAATTGTGTTTGCCAGTGGCTAATTAGAGGTGACGGTACAAGCTAATTGCTAAAATTTTTCGAACCAGGCAAAGTATTTATTTTGAGAGGAGGGGGAAATTACAGTTGCATCTTTGGCAGCAGAAGGGATGCATTGTGATTTTAGCAAACGGTGTGGCTGCTGGTCCTTAAGAGTTCAGGATTAGTTTAATCTGAAGAGTGATTGGCTGACCATGTGGACCTGGGAGCTGAGATGCTCTCATTGCTCCCTGTACCCAGGAACGCGCAGGCTAGAGTGGGCTCATGCTTTGTGGCTTTAAATTCCCATGGCTTGGGTTTAGTCCATGAGGATTTTTCCTCTCTCTTAACCCTTAACCATAGCGAGATGGGGAAAACTATGGGGGTGGCAAATTGAACCAGCTCACCAGGGAATGAATGGCAGGGACAGGGAGACCAGCACAGATGGGCTCCAGGTGATAAGAAAAAGTGCAATCTGCAGGTAGAGAGTAGGCTTCAAAGAGCAGAGGAAAGTTATTTGACAGGAGAACACAAAGACAAGGGGTTCAGGAGAGGCAATACTTAGAAATTCAGGGGGACAACACTGAGAAGTCTGACAACTAACAACCAAGGCTTGTACCCTAGAGTGGGGGGTCAGGATCGAGACTGGTCGCTAGGGAGGAAGAGAAAGCAGGCAGAGGAAGAGAAGAATCAAGGCTGGTCTCAAGCACAAAGAGGACCCTAGGGGCAGGGGGGATGATGCTGAGTCCTCGAGAACGCGAGTTGGAGATCTCACTCTTGATCCAGACAGCTACCTTTACAGCAGCCTTCGCCTCCATGACATTTTGTTGGGTTGAGCATTCCCACTCCCAGGGTGCCTTCCCATTCAGAGGGGGCTGGAAATAGACATTACAACACCATGGCTCGCTGGCAGCTAGGGTTTGCCATACAAATGAGGTTCTGCCAATTAGATGTGCTCGTGCCAGATTTGAGTGGGGGAAGTGAAGCGGAGACCATTTTCCAGCTGTCTTTACGGATTCTCCAGGCAAGAATGATCAGGGGCGTATAGGACTGTGGCAGCCATGAGAATGCACCTCCCACTTCTCCACTGCACAACTGGGATCCACCCAGGGCCCTGCTACTGTGCTCTGAAATCCACCTCGCGTACACCCCTGGAGGCCACACTGCCCATGGGCTGGGAATTATCTCATTTTATTTAATTCTCACAACAAAGCGGGTCTCCTTCTTATTAGCCACATTTCGGATTTAAGGACATCGAACTTAAAGACATTGTGTAATTTCCCCAAAGTCACAAGGCTAATCAAGGGCAGGCTCTCCTGCCCGATTTATGGGGCATGTACCATGTGCCACATGCCAAGACAGAGCCAACGCAGAGGTTATTTCACACCCTCCTCACTGTGAAGGTGTTGCCAGCACCAGGAGTTCAGCAGGAGTGGGCTTGCTTAAATGGGTCTGATAAAGAAACCTTCATCGCTGGGTTTCTTTTCAATGGTGTTGTCACACCTGTAATAATTAGGATTGCCAGCTAAAACACAGGACACCCAGTTAAATTTGAATTTCAGATAAATAATTTTTTAGTGTAAGTATGCCCTAGGCAATATCTGAACACACTTAGGCAAAAAAAGTTATTTGTTATTTATCTGAAATTCAGATCTACCTGGGTGTCCTGTGTTCTCATTTGTCAAATCTAGCAAGTCTAACAATAATTAACAAACCCCTTCCAAAGAAATAGGGGGGATGTTACCTGAAGCCATGATGCAAAATGAATTTCTAAGCATTGCCTAAGATGCAAAGCCAGGTGTTCTTAGAAGAAAGGGAACAACAATAACGGATTCATTGGGCACCTTTCTACATGGCTGGCGCTTTCCAAAGGCCTTTCACGTAATAATTCACTCTAACCTCACTACGAGCCAGCGGGGTGGGCATGGCAATTATTCCCGACTCACAGACAACTGAGACAAGGACAGCTGACCAGCAAGCCAAAGGACTGGGGTTCCAGCCATGATGGTCAGTTCCTGACACCAGGTGCTTAAGCGCTACCCATTCTCACAGACAACAAGGCTCAAATTGCCAAATTAGTCAGAGAATATCCAACTCAGGTTGACACAAACGTTTGGATTCCCTCTTGATTTGCTCTTCTCCATCTTTCTCCCTAACGAATGTCACTCCCATTCTCTCCTGGTCTGGCAGCGATCTAACCAGAGCCGGCATCGTTAAATAGAAATTTTCCTTTTAAAAAGCATTGCATCCCCAGTACGTCCATCAAAAATAAATAAATAAACAAACCTAATTACCTCCCCCTCCAAAAAATAAAGGTTAAAAAAAATAAAAAGCATTGCATGTTTACCTTTTAAAATTTTGGAATACAAAAAACTACTGAAAGTATAAAGAAACTAGAAAGCAACTTAATTTCCATTTTTAACATGCCATAAAGCCTTCCAGTCTTCCCATAGACACACGTATGTTCTTCTTCTTTGCTTTTTTGGACAATATCTGAATCATACGATACACACTGTTTTGTGGCTTCCATGAACAATATATTGTGAACATCTCCTCTTTTCCACAAGTGGTCTTTGAGAATGCTATGGACTGAATTCTGTTCCCCCGATGTTCATATGCTGAAGCCCTGACCCCCAGTGTGACTGTATTTGGAATAAGGAAGTAATTATGGTTAAATGAGATTGTAAAGTGGGGCCCTAACCCAGTGGAATTAGCACCTTTATAAGAAGAGACAGTGGAGAGCTGGCTCAGTCTTGCTGCCTTGTGAGGACACAGCAAGAAGGCGGCTGTCTGCAACCTCGGAAGAGAGCCCTCACCAGAAATCAACCCTGCCTGACCTCGATCTGGGACTTCTAGCCTCCAGAATGATGAGAAAATAAATTTCCATTGTTTAAGCCACACTGTCTGGTATTTTGGTACGGCAGTCTGAGCTAATACAGAGAGCGTGGGTTTTTCAGAACTACAACACTCCATCTGATGGAAATATCAAAATTTATTCAGCAAATTCCCTTACGCTGATTCTGCAAATTGCTCCCAAATTTGCGGTTTTCACATACGTCATCTTTCCAGGCTCTTTACCTTACGATAGATTTTTAGAGGCAGAGCTGCTGGAAGAGCAATTGACTGTCCAGTTGGCCCTGGACTGTCCTGTTTTTGCCCTGAAAGCCTCACATCCAGGGAAAGCCCTGAGTCTTGGCAAGTCAGGACAGGTGGTCACTATATCCCTGGGTCGACAGCAATGCGCTTTCCACAGCCTTCCAACATGTACTGCTAGATCATCTACCAGACGTGGGCTAATTTCCTCATCTACCACATAAGAGGTTTCCCCTCTGAGGTACAGAACCTGATCTGTAATTTACATTTACATGCTTCAGCACAGATAGGAGAGATACGAGGTGTAAATTAAAAGTAATCTATACCCTAGAAACGGTTAATTAATATGTGAAGTACCCTAATCATGAATCCACATTCCTGCAGTGGCTGGTTAGCATCTGAGAGACCCTAATCAACAGCCCGCACTCCAACTCCAGTGCCTGCGACAAGCACCGTGACAAGTGCTTGCTTTAAATACCACTGTCTGAAGCTGCATATTGAGCTTGCTAAGTAGCATAAGGAATACCAGAAATAATGTTTCATCAGTGAAACGCAAGCTATTCAAGGATCATTCTGCCTTGCGTTAACAGAATATTTTGAAAAATCTGGTATCAAAACCCGACAACCTTGGGAGTAATACTTTACGCCTTCGGAGTAACACTGTAAGTCAAGAATTCCATTTGATCCCATCATCCCTACATTGATCAGAGGACCACAGAGGTTTGGAAACAGGGTGCATTTGGGTGTTATCACAATGACTGGGGGTAATGAATGGGTGAGGAGGACGGCTAGCAGAATTCAGTGCCTGGGTCCAGGGTTGCTTGTTTGAAGACTGAATTTAAAGCTGGGCCATCAGTTAAACAAAATGGGCACATGCATAAGCGGATTAACCAAGGAGAACACATAGATAACATACTTTCACAGTCATCTGGCTCAGTTTTCAGTAAACAGTAGTATCAGACAGTTTTCCTTACGCATTGTTTTAAATAAAACAGAACTTGCAAGCTTCATTTCCACTGCATTTCATATTTCTTGGTGTATAAAAGCACTGAAAGGGACATTGACA
This sequence comes from Camelus dromedarius, assembly GCF_036321535.1. Taxonomy (NCBI): domain Eukaryota; kingdom Metazoa; phylum Chordata; class Mammalia; order Artiodactyla; family Camelidae; genus Camelus; species Camelus dromedarius. Next base: position 55,849,815 of record NC_087445.1, read on the forward strand.
TGGCAAGACAAACTTTAAAGATACCCATTGTTGTGACCTGACGTAGGCTGATCTGCCTGTCCACCATGATCAGCCTCATTTTTGTTGAATATTTTGGTTTCCAATGATTAGAGGTGTGTGAAGGTCTCCTCTAACCTCACTTCTGGGTGATGTGTTACAATGCAAGCAGGTCTTGGACCAAACTCAGCCACATATAACAACAACAAAATAATAAACAAACAAAACAAACCCAACACAGTAACAGAAAACAGACACAAAAAGTTGTCAATTTGTTTTGTAAGCCCACTGATGTGTGGACCCTCCCTCCCTGGGGTTCTCCAATCTAGAAAGCTCACTTTGAGGCAAAAATGCCACAAGGTTCTGCTCATTGGCTAGACTTCTTCCACATCCCTGACATTTTGGGTACTGGACTTTCCTGGGCTTTGTAGGATATTTAACAATCCTGGAGGAGGTGATGCCGCCTTTGGCCATCCTCTTGTAGACTGCACAGGGTCCATTTGAAGGGCCTTGGGGCACAGCACGTAAAGGGACATGACTAGGGATACCAATCTTGACACCTCCCACCCCTATGTTCTGAGTCAAGTGGAGACACCTACAGAGTCGATGACAAAGTCAGCAGAGGAAAATCCAAGTGGCCTCATTCCCTGCCCACAAGAGACCGAGGACTTCACGCAGCCTTGGCAGGGGTGAGGAGGGGATGACATGGGTTCATGACTTTACAGGAGGTCTGGGACAAGAGGATGTGAACCGGGATCAGGAGGCTCAGGGAGAAAAGGGGAGTTGGCATTTGGAGACTGCTGGGGTCCCCTGGTACCCAGAGTCTGTGAGCCTTCAGGGAGCTAAGCCAGCCCCTGGGAACCATGGGTGATCCCCGCTGCATTACACAAGTGGAAGGGCTGTGGGAGCTGCTCCCCTCCTGAGGCTCTGATGTTCCAACTGCCTGCAGTTGTCATGCATCACGCGTCCCAGCGGACCTTCACCCAGTGGACCACTTCACCTGCATATTAGAGTCACTTGGAAATGTCTAAGATACCAGCACTCATGCCCCTCATCCACAGATTCTGATTTAATTGGTTTGGGATTAGGTCCAGGTTCTTTTTTTGTTTTGTTTTGTTTTGTTTTTTTAATGTTCCCCAGGTAATTCTAATGGGCAGCCATATTTTAAAAGACCCATAATTTACTTTAAAATACCTCCACACAGACAGTGTGGTGTTATCACACCTTTGGATCAAGCCAGTAGTTCCTGACCTGGGCTGTATGCCGAAGTCACCTGGGGAGCTTTAAAAAACACCGATGCCTGGAAGCCACCTCCAAGAGAGGCTGACATACTTGGTGCACGTGCAGCCTCAGCATCAAGGGGTTTAAAAGTCCCTCCAGGTGACTCCGATAGATGGCAACCATGAGAACCACTGGATCAAGGTCTAGCCCAGAAACTGATTGCATACGTAAGTGTACGAAGTTCAGGAGTGGTCAAATGGCCTTCTAATCTAGATCCTCGTTCCCAAGAGGAGGCTACCACATGACCTTCTATACCCTGCCTCAATCAAAAGCAAGTGCTTTGCAAATTAGCACGCTGGACATCAAAAATGAGTTTTTACGATGACTTTGACAAACGGTCTGTCTCTGGTGAAATTACAATTACAGAATAAATATGTAGTGGCTAATAATATTTCAGAGACACTTTGTACCTTTGCATGAATAGGAGAATTCAGTGAGGCTTATATCCTTTTCTTGAGGGGAGGGGTGGGAGGTAATTAGGCTTATTTATTTATTCCTAGAGGGTGGGTTAGCTGGGTCCTCTTCTCTGGCTCTCACAGGCTGGAGTCCAGGTGTCATCTGGGGCCATGTTCTCATCTGCAACCTGGGGTCCTTCCAAGGTCATTCAGGTTGTTCGCAGAATTTGGTTCCTTGTAGCTATAGGACTGAGGTTGCATTTTCTTGCTGGCTGTTGGCTGTTGACCAGGGGTCATTTTCAGCTCTGAGAGGCCACTCTCACATCCTAGCCACATGGACCCTCCACGGGCAGTTCACAACATGATTGTGATGCCAGATGATCTCCCTGATGTTTCACCTTCTTTGAAGGGCTCACCAGATTAGGTCAGGTGCACCCAGGATGATCTGCGTTTTGACTCATTAGTAACATAATCATGGGAGTGATCCTCCAACATAGTCACAGGTCCCACTGAGATTGGGGGTGGAGGGAGATTATACAGGGTTCGTCCACCAGGGGGCAGGAGTCTTGGGAGGCATCTACCTACCACACCAGGGAACCTAACACTGACAAGTGTGTTCCTGGTGATCGTTGGCTGAAAGGCACCAACACTCTTCAGCTCTCATTGCCCACAAAAATGAGCCTAAGACTTGCGCACGATCAGACTACAACAAGTCAGTTCATAACACCAGGACGGGAGACCACGGGTCAGACTTGCCAGGAGACGTCACTGAGCCACACCCAAACTGCCTGGGTGAATCACTCTGCCTTTTCACTGACAAAGACATCGTAAGCCTCTTCCACTAAAAGGCAGGTGGGGTTTGACAGCCAGGGGAGTAAAAAGAAGCCTATTTGCTCAACGATCTATTCACTAAGTTTGAACTGCTTATTAAATGATGTATTCCCAAATTATACCAACTTTACCCATTTACTAAAGCTTACCCTAAAGAATATTCTTCTTGAATATATTCAATAAATATTAATATTTTCTGCAGGATATGAAACTGACTAGCACTTCTCCCCTTCTAAGAAGCAAAGAATACTTGCTAAGTGAGCAAATAAATGGTATTTCCATTATCTATAATTTTGAGCACCTCCTGCCCCATGAGTCCAATTTAAATTCTCCCTTTGGCAGAAAGTATCAGAATGGTTGGGGACCTGGAATTCATACCCAGTCGAAGCATCTCTGTGAACTGCAACAGGTTGGTTCACCCCTGAGGAGGTGTTCCTCTGACCCCAATTATTCTTTAATTTGTGTGAATCCTCCAATTATCTTCTTTTAGATTTTTACTCAAATTATCAGGATTATTCATTTATTCATTTTTTAAATGAATGTCTTTTGAGCACCAACCATCTGCTAGGTTCTCAATATGGAGGTAACAGCTGTGGACCACAGAAATTTCCTCCTTCATGGAATTTTCATTATAGCAGAGACACAGATGTTCAACAAAAAATCCAAAAATTAATACATAATTACCAATTCTGATGACTATTAGGAAGGAAAAGAATAAGAGAAAAATAAAACCATATGGTTGTGGCAGTTATAATAAATATGGAGTGAAAATTGTGACTTTGGACATTTTCTCTTTTCTCCTGTCTTTACAAAGACTGATTAGGAAAAGATACCCAAGAAAATGAAATCACTATCTCAAAGAGATGCCTGCCTTCCCGTGTTCATTGCAGCATTACTCACAGCAGCCAAGACAGGTAAAAAACCTAAGTGTCCATCAATGGATAAATGAATAAAGAAAACATTACACACACACACACACACACACACACACACACAACACACACACACGCATACACACACACACATTATTGAGCCTTAAACAAGAAGGAAATCTTGCCACTTGTAACAACACAGATGGACATTAAGGGCATTATACTAAGTGAAATAAGTTAGACAGAGAAAAGACAAATACTGTGATCTCACTTATATGTGGAATCTAAAAAAAGCTGAACTCATAGAACCAGGATAGAGTAGTGATTTCGTGGGCAGCAGTGAGGGTGGTAGAAATGGGGAGATGTTTGCCAAAGAATGCAAACTTCCAGTTATAAGACGAGCAAGTTCTGGGAGTGTAATGCACAGCATGGTGACTACGGTTAATGATACGCTATTACACACTTGAAAGTTGCTAAGAGGAGATCTTAAATATTTTCATCTCTCCATACACACACACACACACACACACACACACACACACACACACACACACACACACACACACACATACTAATCTAATTATGTGAAGTGACAGATACGTTAAGTAACCTAATTGTAGTAACCATTTTGCAATAGATACATACATCAAATCATCACATTGTATACCTTAAACTTACACAATGTTATATGTCAATTACACCTCAATGAAGCTGGGGGAAAAGAAGGAAGAGACATCCACCTTCCCGGGAAATGCACAGGACAATGTGGAACGCGCCTTCTTAACCGAGGGATAAGGGATCCACCTGATCAAACTTATTTCCGAGATAAAAAACAGGTCAGCTGTGTGACCATGACTTTCCACTCACCTCATTTCAGCTGCAAAAGCTGAGCTCCATCAACTCCAAGGTCCCCACTCCTGATACAACTTGCTCCATTAATCGTTGTTGTAAAGCCAGCTAAACAAGAAGTACTTTTCCCACTCGTGGACAAAAAAGGTAAAGAAACCTACTATGTTTATATTTAATGCCTGTTAAAATTGTGTCTGAAAATCAGGAATACCTCCTATTTAAATATTTACCAAATACAGACAAATCCTAGGTCTTAAACTGAACAGTGTAATTTAGTTCAGTTTCATTCATTCTAAAATAAGGATTCTCCACTGTAATTATCCAGGTAAAGTCAGTTACTCCCTAAAACCTTCCTTGATTCCCCCAGGCACAGTTATTAATAGTTATGTCCTTCTCTGTGCTCCCACAAGACTTCCACTACAGCTCATTTTTGCATTGTACCATAAATATCTTGAGGTCTTTGGAATTATTTTTCTGGCGCTCTCATTCAACTGAGGCCCTTGAGGAAAACAGCTTGGTCTTATTCACTCATGTATCCTTGGTACCTAGCAGAGTGCCAAGGTCATAGTAATAAAACTCAATAAAAGTTTGAGTGAATGAACAAGAGGTATTGTGCAAATCTAATTTTATTATAACAAATGGAGAAGGGTGACATTTAACTCTTGGCGTGGACCTTGAATGAGGAGACAGCCATGCAAAGATCTAGGCAGGAATGGCATTCGAGAGAGAATTGCCAGGCCAAGGGTGTGAGGGGAGGAAAAAAGATATGGGAAGAAGGCTACGGGGGATTGTGAAAGAAAGTGGAGAAGATGAGGTTAAAGCAGAGAGGTAAACACCAGACAGTGAGGCCCCTCATGGGTCAGGATGCAGAGTCTGCATGGTGTACTATGCACAATGGAATTTATTTTCAGCAGGATTATATAATTTATACTCTTAAAAGATTGTTCTGGCTACTGTTTGCAGACTAGATTATAGAGGTGCATGCTTGGGAGCAGGAAAACCCTGGAAGCCTATTGCAGAAATCCAGGCAGGAGAAGATGTGGCCATTCTAGATTAGCAGCCATTGAGGTGGACAGAAGTAGCTGGACTTAAGACATCCTTTGGATGTAGAGGCAACAGGACTTGATAAGTTGGATATGGGCAGGGCTGCTGTTTCGCTGCTAAGTCCCTAGAGAACCCACCCAGTAACCAAAATATTGAAATATTTCCATGCTAGTTGGTAAACAGTCCCTGCCCAAATCCCCCAAGTAGTGCCCCACCCCCACACCCCAATACCCCTAGACTTCCTCTCGAACCAAAAGCTAAGCTATCAGTGCCTGGCATGGCAGAGACCCCTTAGACAGCTCTACTGCCTGACTGTGTTCTGATTGGTGGGTCCCATGCCACACTGTTTGCTAAAGATCACAACTGGATTTAAAGCACAGGGAACAGAAAGGGATGAAGCACGCCTATGCTTTTGGCTTAAGCTGTTGGATGGATACGCTGGTGTTGACTGACATGTGGAGGAACAGGGGATGAATTAGTCCGGTGGGAGGGAAACAATGATTCTGTTCAATTTCATTACTCATGAACATCCAAGTGGAAAGGACTAAAGGCCAAGTGAAGGTTCCCAGTCACCATGCACAACGCAAACCGCAATGCAACAACACTCAAGAATGATCAGGCTCTGAAATAATCTTGAGGGTCATTTTATTGTGAATAAAACTATAATGCTCTGGATTCCACTAAAACCATGAAGGGCCTCTAAGCCTTGTAGAAACCCAGGCTCTTATGACCCATTTGGCTGACTGGTAGTAGGCTAAATAGTGGCCACCCAGAGATATGAGGTCCTCATCCTGGTACCTGTAAAAACTACCTGATTTAGAAAAAGCGTTTCTGCAGATGTGATTCGGTTAAGAATTTTGAGATGGGTAGATTATCTCGGATTATCCCAGTGAGTCCAAAATGCAATTACATGTGCTATGGACTGAAATGTATTTCCCCCAAAATGCATATGTTGAAGCCTTAACGTCCAAAGTGACTATATTTGGAGACAGGGAGTTTAAGAGGTAATTAAGGTTAAATGAGGTCATCAGAGTTGGGCCCTGGAAAAGAGGAAGCACTTTCTTTCTCTCTCTTTCTCTCCCTCCCTTTCCTGCCCACCCAGCTACAATGTGATGACACAGAGAGAAGGTGGCTGTCTGCAAGCCAGAAAGAGAACTCTAACCAGGAACAAAAGTGGCCAGCACCCTCACCTTGCCCTTCCCAGCCTCCAGAACAACGAGACACGAATTTCTGCTGTTTAAGCCTCCCGGTCGATGGTATTTTGTATGGTGACCCAAGTAAACTAACACAGTATGTGTTCATATAAGGGGGAGGCAGAGGAAGATTAGAAACAGACAGAAGAAAAGACGGCCGTGTGAAGATGGAGCAGAGGCTGGAGAGATGTGGCCACCAGCCCAGGAACGCCAGCAGGCAGCAGACGCTGGAAGGGGCAGGGAACAGATTCTCCCCCAGGACTTTCTGAAGGACGTTGGCCCTGCTGACACTTTGATTTTGGCCCAGGGACACCGATTTCAGGCTTCAGGCCTACAGAATTGTGAGAGAGTACGTTTCTGCTGTTTTGAACCACCATGTTTGGGGTAATTTGTTACAGCAGCCACAGGAAACCAATATATACCTACTAAGGGAGCCAGGAGGAAAAGTGGTGTTACGTCCCTCTCAAAGATGAAAAGCCAGAGATGTGGGGAAATGGTATAGCTCAAGTGGTAGGGTGCTTGCTTAGCATCCACAAGGTCCTGGGTTCAATTCCCAGTACCTCCTCTAAATAAATAAATAAACAAGTAAACCTAATTACCTCCTGTTACAAAAATTAAAGAGAGAAAAAAAAGAGAAAATGAATATACATGCCTGGGTTCTAATAAAATTTTATTTAAAAAAAAAAGAAAGAAAACCCAGAGATAGGGATGTTTATGATGGTTTGTTTGCTTGTTTGGGGATTTTTTTCCCCTCTTCTTTCTTTTTTTCCTTGGCTTTTTTAAAAAAAAATTTATTTTTGGTGGGGAGGTAATTAGGTTTATTTATTTAATGGAGGTTCTGGGGATAGAACCCAGGACCTCGTGCATGCTAAGCACACACTCTGCCACTGAGCTATACCCTCCCCTCACCCTATTTATAATGTTTTGCCAAACCTTCATGACTTCTAGGGCAGCACACTTGCCCCACTCCTGCTTTCCCCAGTGGGATTAGTCCAAACAGCTTTCCCCAGGACTCCTTGACCAAACAAACTTTAGCCAGGCTCCTCAGAGCCCTCTTCTCAACTAGACGATGATCTTGGCCCCCATCCTGTCTTTGGTCTGCCTAGCCCAGTCTTAGCAAGAATCCTGCTATGTCCGTTCACTGAGAATCCTCCCGTCCCAGACATCTGATCACTCCTGATAGCTGATCAAGTCTCCCGTTCCCCACCTTTGATGTCCAAGTCCTTGGTCTTCAGCAGGAATCCTCCTGACCCTGGATGTCTCTTCTTGGTAATTTTTTATCTGCTGACCCCTTCAGCCTGCTCCTTGGCTATACATCCCCCTTTGTCCCTTTGTATTCAGAGCTGAGTTTGATCTTTCTCCTCTATTACAATGGAGCTGACCCTTATTGTTAACAGTCTTGAATAAAGTCTTCCTTACCATTTTAACAAGTGTCAGAATAATTTTTTTTTCTTTAGCAGAGGTGGCACCACTGGTGTATCAACTATTGGCTTCCAATCAAAAGTTAGAGAACTTTGAATAGCTCTCCCTTCCAAATATAAAGGTTGCTGCTGTCACTGAAAATGTTGCACAGGGTTAGGAAGAAAAGGAAATATCCCTGTTCTCTTTGGAGATACTTGTCTCTGAGTTGAAAAAATCATATGAAATGAAAATCATAACTTTTGCATTGCAAAGAAGACATAAGTGAACTCACTCTTTCATTTCATGTCTTTTCTTTCCCTCCCTCCTTCCCTCCCTGTTTTCCTTTTTTCTATCCTTCCTTCCTTTCACTCACATATTTGTTCATTCCTTCATTCAGGAAGCATTTACTCAGCCCTGACTGTGTACAAGCCTACATGCTGTTATAAACTTGTAGACATTGCAGTCCTTGTCCTAAGAGAAGAAAAGAAACCACAGTAGGACTCATAACTGCTGCCATGCGTCTGTCACCATACTGGACATTTTCACATGTATTGTCACATTCAATCCATCCATAGGACCAGAGAGATAGCTATTATTTTCCTTTGTTCCTTTTTCTAATAAATGATAAAGCTGAGTCTTAAAGAAACTGAGCAACTTACTCAGACCATGCAGCTACTGAGTACTGGAGGTTGCTCTCAAAACCAGACGTCAGACATCAAAATCTGTGTCCTTTTTTTTCTCACCGTGACATATAACAAGACATACACCCAAATAACTACAATACAAGATAAAGGGAAATGACTTTGCTTCCCTGGAAGAAAATGGGTAAATGCTCTTAGAGCTCAAAGAATTATAAAATATAAAAAGAAAAAAAAAATACTGTGTGTCTAGTATTTGCTAAGCATTTCACCTTGCATATCTGTGTGCAAAATCTTTTCATTTTATTGTGGTAACAACACTTAACATGACCTCTACCCTCTTAATAAATATTTAATCCAGCATTGCCGACGACAGGCACAATGCTGTTCCGCGGAGCTCTACAACTTACTCATCTTGCATAACTGGAGCCTTTTGCCCGTTGAACTGAAGCTCCCCTTCCCCCTTCCCTCTGCCCCTGGCAACCACCATCCTACTTCTCTGCATAATCTTGTTCAAGCCTTTCAACAACCCTGTGAAGAGAGACATTCCACTTCCAGCAAGAGAGACTAGGGAGAGGTAATGCCAGTTCTGGGCTCCGGAGCATGAGGAGAGTGGAGCGTGCAGAACTAGAGAGAGGGAGGAAAAAGGGAGGAAATAGGGTGCTCTAGGAAAGGGGAGGGCACGTTCACATAGCAGCTGCTGGTGACAGTGGCTGGAGCAGAAAGAACACAAGGAAAAAAGGGCAGAGGGCTTCAAGGCCATGCTCAAGTATCTGGCCCTTGTTCAGTGAGCCATGGGAGCTCTCGACCTGGCGGCCAGAACTCAACTTCACGAAGTAAGTGGTGTGAGGGTTGAATTGAAGATGATGGGAGGGAAAACGCAGGGACCGACAGACCAGGTGGGAGGCTATTAAATAACCTAATGAGTGGTTTGTCTCCCAGGGGAGAGGCTCGGCCGGGAGGGACAGGAGAAGCACACAGTGAGATGAAAGTACCCATCATTCTTCAAAAACAGCATTAGGGGAGGGAAAAACCGTGGCTGACATAAGCAGTTCTCTTCTGGAACAGAGGCAGCAGTGGGCCTACAATACTTTCATTTAAACTACATTTGTCCATGTGAATTAAGCTCTTAGCACAATGATCACCAAAGGAAGTGCCCAGTGTTACTATTATTATTATTATTACTACAACTAGTACTAATGCTGCTAAATTTTCACATTACCCCAAATATACCCTTTTACAGGTTGAAAAAATAAATAAATAAATAAATAAATAAACTACATCTGTCCAGCGGCAAGGGCGGTAACTGGCCAGCAGTAAACTGCCCCTTATCTCTAGATCCAGGCCACTGGGCTCCTCTGCCCAGAGTCTAAATAATAAATATCCTATTCTTCCAAAGAAAACAATGTCATTGAATGAGGCAGAAATACCAGAAATAGGATGGCTTGATTTTTATGGACAGAGTTTCATAGGATATATCAGAACTCATCTGTTTCTTTCCCGGTGGACTGAGAGCTCAACCACCTGACCTTGGAAAGTCATTTTCTTCCTCTTTTTAGTACGATTTTAAAAATCAAAGTGTTTTTAGAATTGGAAAGACAAACCTAGGAATGAAGCTTGCAGCAAAGAAAGGGGTAATCGATCTGTTTGAAGGACCAGAGTTCTGATAAGACTGAATGGGAATAGCTGGACGCAGGCCCAGCAAAGGCTACGGATTACACTGTGATGGGGAAGGAACTAATGTACTGATACCCATTTCTCTCCAAATGGGCTTGGTGTTGTGGACTGAACAATGAACAAGACAATCCCCACCCTCACAGACATACAGAAAAATCCCCACATAGTGTGAGGGGAGTACCAATATGGGCGCAGAGGTTTGGGGAGCCAGGGGAGCTTCCCAGAGACCTGAGTAAATAGGCACCATGCAAGGATGAGTATTATTTCTGTCTGCTGTTCTGCCTGGGTGATTTCCATTATTCTATATGAAAAAGATGTGTATATATATATACACACACACACACACACACACACACACACACGTATAACTGAATCACAATGCTGTATACCAGAAACTAACACAATATTGTAAATCAACTATACTTCAGTTAAAAAAATAAGGATGAATACATCGGGCCTCAGTAATCAATGTCTCCTAAACTTCCACATCACACTTCCCTGATTTCAAATTATATTACAAAAGTATAGTAATCAAAACAGTATAGTATTGGCATTAAAACAGACACTTAAACCAATGGAACAGATCCAAGAACAAAGAAATAAACCTTTGCATATATGGTCAACTAATGTTTGACCAGGGAGCCAAGGACACTCAATGGGGAAAGGATAATCTGGCCAATAGACGGTGCTGGGAAAACAGGAAAATCACACGAAGAAGAATGAGATTGGACCCCTATCTTACACCACTCACAAAATTTAACTTGAAATGGATGACGAACTTAGGACATAAGACGTGAAACCATAAAACTCCTAAAAGAAAGCGTAGGGGAAAAGCCCCTTGACTTTGGTCTTGGCAATGATTTTTTTTTGATTCGACGCCAAAAGCAAAGATAACAAAAGCAAAAATAAACAAGGGGGATTACATCAAATTTTAAAACTTCTGAGCAGCAAAAGAAACAACACAATGAGAAGTGCTGTTCCAAATGGGATGGGCTGTCTGAGAGGACGCAGGTCCTCTTATTTCAGCAGATGTTCAAACACAAGTGGGGTAAGCACTGGGCAGGGGTGTGGCAGAGGGGCTCAACATCGCAGGAGGTCATTTGGACTGATGACTTCAAGCTTCCTTCCAACTCTATGTGTCTCTACACTGAATGTTCACATGAGGTTTGCTGCAGTGCGCTCTCCATCCCTACAGAGCTCCCTGCCCAGGGTTCTACTATAGAAAATGGTACCCAGCACCCTGAACAACCAGGACTCATGGACTGTAGTCCGATGGCAACTTCATTTCTGTCTCCCACTTTCCCTTCAAATTGTATTCAGTGGGATGAAAACTCAGGTAATCTCGTGATTTGGGGATCAATTTCTGACCAAAAGCCTGATAGCCACTTTGAGCTGCAAACGCAGTATAAACCCAGTGATTAGCAAGGCCAGCCTCCTGTAATACTAATCAAAGCTGCCCTGCATTTGAAGGTAAGACTTTCCCCTCCCTCTCAGGGAAGGCGGGGCTGGAGGGAGGGGAAGGAGTGTGGCAGCTCCTCCACACTCATCAATTGCAGTTTCTGATGCCTCAGGGCTGAGGTAAGGCAGGATCAGGTGGGCATACGGGGTAGGTAAGAGTGGCAGAACTGTCTGACCTGACTACCATAAGCAGGTTGGGCCCTGGGAACCGGATGATAGTCAAGTTGTTTTCTGGGGCAGTTCACCAATGAGCTCTCACAGGCCATGCCCTTGACCCAGGCAAAAGCCTGCTGGTCTAGCACCACTCACCCTCTCCTCTGCCCCTGGGAATCCAGAAGCAGAGCGCTGGCCTACCCTCTGCTGAGGGTACTTATCTCACCTTGATGACTTTATTGGACAGGATACAAGATGACCCACCCACAGCTGACACAGAAACTACCCTGTCTTTGCCCAAAATCTAGGAGCGAAGACCAATGTCCAGGGAGAAGTGATTCTCCTTTGCTCTGCTGCTACACCAGCCAGATAACCCGGGTGTCATCCTCTGACACCCAGGGCGGGGGCAGTGGTGTGGGTTCAGACAACAGGCCTGTGTGCTTCCCTGACTGCTCTCTGGTCCCACTGAAACTCCTCTGCCTTGGCAAGATGAGGTGGGGAGCTCCCTTCAACCCCCCTCCTTGGATGGGGAAGGAGGACTCATAGCACAGCCACAATTCTCTCCAAAGAAATCCTCATAAATCTTTCCCTTACTTTCCACTCTCCTAGTCTTATTATATCCTTGGTGTGGCTGGGGGTTTGGTGAGCTGTGGTTTTCAACTTAACTTCCCATATGTAATTTCTGCATATGGCCTACACTCTCCTTTAGAATGTATGGTATTACATCAATTGAAACCTCCAATATAACATCCTGTTTCATTTTCGGTGACCAAATAGGAAAGAAGTCACATAATTTATTAATAGCTATGTAAGTGCTTGATGCTCCAAAGCTAAGTCTTCGTAAGAGAACAAAAAGTACAGATGAGGCCTGAAGCCCCTTGATAGCGCTACCATTTCCCAGACCCAAGGCTGGGATGTTATGACTGCCATGCAAAGAAAGACCACGGAGAACCACAACTACCAGAGGAAGTGGAGCTAGTCAAACCACTAAGAGGACCACATCTGATTCCAAACCTAGTACTGAGTATTCCGGGCATCTTACTGCGGGATGAGAACAGTAGACAGGGCCAGACTGTCATTTGGGAAGAAATGAAATCCAATTGGAAGTGGCTAAGTGTCCTCCAACGCAGTGCAGAAAGACGTCAGTCTTTCAACCAATCCTTGAGGTAAGAAGTAAAAGAGGAAGGGGGTAAAAGAGCCTACCACGCATAGATTCAAGAAGTAAAAGAGACAGAGGACGGCTTGGTTCCCGCCCCAGAATAAGCCGAAGCTTCCCAATGGGCCAGTTGTGCGCCATGAATGGATAACAGATGCCCCACAAGCCCTTAAACCCCCAAGCCTTTGGGGCTGCCGGAAGCTGCAGACTGGTCACCTCTGGCCATGAGCAGCCTTACCTGGGGCTCTGCAGAGGGTGGTTCCAGACAAGCGGGATCTGTCTGTACCTCCCACAGTCACAGCAGACAGAAGTGTACTGAGCACCACTGAGTACGAACGGTTCAGCCTCAACATTCTAAGCAGAGCTAAGCCGGAGCCCTTCCACCTGGACAGCCACGCCAGCAACTAAGCACGGAGCCCACACTGTCCATCACGAACAAGTGGCCCCTGGAGCTTCTGGGGGAAGTCTGTGGTCCTGGGGCCCAAGGAGCGCGGTGCAGAGCCCAGAGTGCCACGTGACTGTGCTGAGAGAAGGGGAGGCAGCAAGGCTGAGCTCTTGGTGGTGGCCTCTCCCTGTATTTGGGATTTTTCCCCATTTGCAGTCAATGTGTCCTTTCCGTGATGACTGCTCTAATGATGTGTGAGAGTTTTGCAAATTAGAGCCATATTAATATTTTGAAGTACAAGATATGAAAAAGTTCAATTAGATTTGAAAAACATTTGCATTATCACAAGAAATTTCAACACTAAGTTTGTCAACAAAAGGATGGGCTGCTATAGTCCCTAAATATAATTTCAACTATTACAAATGTTGAAACAGTCATAAAACAATGGTTTAAATATTTTTTTATGACCTCCTCCTGTAAACAGATTCTCTCACCAATGGTGAAGGTCCAAAAATTGAAGAGACCGCTATTAAAAACTTTTGATCAGGAACTGAGTATAGTCATTTCAAACATCAAACTCAATATATGGTGGCAGGTCATAGCTCAGTGGTAGAGCACATGCTTAGCATGCACAAGGTCCTGGGTTCAAACAAAAAACCCTTGATATAAAAAGGTTGTATTTCCAGAAGTGAAACCATGTTCTCATTTTAAAAATCGCCAATACTCCATTTGAGTGTTTTATGCAAACCAGAGGGCCAATATCTTTCTCAATTTTTAATTCTCCTTGTAATTCTATGATGTAGAAAATAAAACGATACTTTTCACCTTGCCCCACATAGGTGCCCCCAGAACCTCTTCAGTCTCTCACAACATGGTGAAAGAATATTACCATTTTCTGTAGGAGCCATGACACGGCAGTAATCTCCACATTTGAGGGTGTGGTCTAATTATCAGCTGAGGTAAGGGCTTCTTGCAACATCCTCTTGAGTTGGGTGAGGAAGCTTAGAGGGAAATTTCCTTGTGAGAAAATTCCAGTGTACATATTCTCAAGTTTGCATGCTCTGTCAAGAACACACCCACTGTGTACAGTGTGTCAAAGATGCTTCCTGGGACACTGATCCTCAACTAAGGGTCTCAGCTCTCCAGGCTGTTGCATGAACCCCATTTTGGGAGGACTGCTCACGGCTACCTCCTTCCTCAGGATCCTCCTTCTCACGGGAAGACACAGAACAATCCGAGCTCTGCACTTTCCCAGGTGTTTCGTATTACCAACCACATTTTCTTATTTGCTTGCTTGGCCACCTTAAAAAAATTTTTTTTAATCTAATTTTAGAATATTCTTTGGCTTGTGTAACTCTTTTCATTATTCTATCTTTAAAAATATTTTCTCTACTCTTTGAACTTATTTGTAATATTTTCTCTCTTTTCCCCTAGTCCTTCCCCATTGTGGAACGGGAAGATTAGAGCGATGAAAGAACTCAGAGACTTTGAGAAAAGGCATCACATGAGGGACCAGGTCAGAGAGGAACACGTGGCACCATCAGCAGTCAGGCGCAGGCCTGGGGAAGCCTGGCTGGGTTTCTCCTACACCATCAATCACTGTCCACCCGCTCCGTGCCAGGCTGCTGGGCACGTGCACATGCCATTGCCGGTCAGTACAAGGACCCTGCAGTATGCATATTAGTAGGTCCAATTTACAGGAAAGGACAATCAGGGCTCAAAGTGACTCGGCAACTGCCCAAGGACACATCTCTAGTTGGGGGGGGTGGCAGGAGTTACAGCAAGATCCGCTTGATTTTGAACCTGTGCTCCTTCTACTCTGACAGCGCTTCTCCATCTTCAACACGCTCCTGAGTCACCTGGCTGTCCTAGGATGCAGATTCCGATACGACAGGTCTGGGGTGCGGCCTGAGAGTCTGCATTTCTAACAAGCTCCTGGGTGAGGCAGATGTAGCTCCCAGGCCTCACCTGAGTTGACCTCTGCGCTTGGTCATGGCCGGGCGGCTGTGGGCAGGGCCGAGCATCAGGGAGACCGCGCAGACAGACGCGCTGTCGAGGTTATCATTTACAGCTGATTTCTCCCTCTTTTGCCGACTGGCTTTTGATCAGGGTTCCAATGGATGGCCAGCAAGAGCTAATTACGATCCCAACTAATTCACTCTGTCAGTTGTTATTCATTAACAAATTATGTTCCTGACAAACTACGCTAGTGTGGTGCCCTAAGTACTGTAATTAAAATCTCCGAAGGTTGCATGTGGGCCTAATTGATTTCCTTAATGTATCACTCAGACTAAACATTCCATTACTTTGTGTCCTGATGTTTACGAAGGGGCAGAACCACTGCTGCCACCCAGGCGGCAGATAGATGGGCTCTGGGTTGACAGGGAGCTGACCTCCTCTCAGGGCCTGCCCACTTCCCCAGCAAATGACAGTGGTGACGGCTCCCCACCAGAAATACTCACGGAGAAAGGGATGGAGAGTGACTGACTTGTGTCTGTAATTAACTTGTGTCCTCCTTGGATTTCCAAATTTGGGGGACGCTATGATGATTCCCTAGGGCACCGCTGGAGCAATGGGGAGAGGCTTCCTGAGGCTGTCATGGCCCCATGTCGTATAGGTTCTCCCTTTTAGCACTGAGGACCACAGGGCAGAATGGGAGAGGGACCGGAGACAATGTTTATGCTTCATCTAAAGGTGTGTGTGATGCAGACAAGTCCAAGTGCACAGCCATATACTGCGGCCCACTGCATTAGACTACACGTATTCATTCATTCACGCGCTCAATAGCCTCTTAATGAGTACCTAGTGTGGGCCAGGCCCAGGGCTGGCTTTAAAAAAAAAAAAGGCAAAATAATCACAATCATAAAAGGGGTAAACACTTACGTATGATATGACAGGCACTGTTCTAGGAACTTTAAACAAATTAACTCATTTAATTCTTGCTCAGTTCCTATGAAGTAGCTATTCTTATTATACAAATGAGAAAACAGGTAACAGAGAAGGTAATGAACTTGCCTAAGGTCACACAGGATTCAGATCCAAATAGCCTGGCTGTGACTCCCTGCTTGAACCCCTGGGCTATACCGCCTGTTTTAAATATAATAATGATAGTCAATGAGGACTTAGTGTGTCCTCATGAGTAATTTTAGAGTCACAAAAACCCTAAAATGAGGTAGGTGCTGTCTTTATCCCCATTTCACAACTGAGGAAACTGAGGCACAGAAAGGTTGCTTAACTGCCCCAAGCTCTCACAGCTAGTACATGGTAGAATCAGAGTTTGGGCCCAGGCTCAGGAACCTATATTCTTAATCTCTAAGCATCTTAGATGAAACTAGCAGAGATCTGAGAAACTACATGGGGACTGGGGGCCTACACAGGCCAGCCAATTTAAATAATTAAACTCCAGGTGGCCCTGCCCCAGATTCGCGGCAGATGAAAACAAGGCCCAGGTGGAAAGTGGAGCGCAGGGCTGTGAAGGCAGATGGTCCGGTGCCTAGGGCTGCCTCGACCTCTATTATCACGCCCCTTGCACACCCACAGTTCTCTGACACTATTTCCCTGCCCTCGGCCCTCCTCACCCTCACTCAGCATCCAACACAGCAGTGGGGGACCTCACATATCTAAGGATAAACTTGACAGGCTGGCAATACGTTGCATTATTTGCTGCATACTGTATGTTGAAGAAACGAAAAGGTACTTAATTTTGGAACTTCACTTTCGTCTTTTAGGAGGGCCCACATCAAAAAAAAAATGCAGACTATAAGAGACAGACATTTCTCACATTTTCCTAATCCTGAAAAAAAAAAAAAAGGTGTCCATTGTAAGGTCTTGGGAAGAACGGGACCATTTTGTTTGCTGGAACAAGGGGCTGGGCTTTTCAGTAGGTTATTTCTCTTGCGGCAGCGATGGTCTCAATGAGGACTCCTGTTACCCGCCGGCTGCCCGCTGCCCGAAGCGGGGCGTGCTTCATTGGTGCTTTCCAGGCCTCTCCTCGGTTCTGGAACCACAACTTGACGTGACTTACCCCTGCTACCCTCTGTGTCACTTCCTGTGTTGCCGGTTCACAAGCTCCCTCGTCATAAATTGCATTATTTCTGCTTCTCCCAGACAAGTGCCTTTGCATATGACCCAGGCCTCCAGATCACCTGACTCCAAGGTATCTGCCCCAAGCATCACAAAGTCCTGCCCCTCCAGTTTCTGAGGGCTCTAACGATGTGGGGAGCTCCTTCTCTCAGCAGTTTCCAGCCATTATTAAGTATGTTTTCCTCTCAGGTAAACTGACTGTCTATCCTTCCATTGGAATAACCTACTGGTAGAACAAACTGGCTTTTTATTCATCCCTTTTAACACATAATGCTCTCCAACTATTTTCTAATGCACATATATGTGTATTATATTTTAATATTGGCAGCCAATACCATAAACTTTTGTCATATTATTAAATTCAAAGAAATTTGAGCTGAAGTTCAAAGAATCATGTAGACATATTCATCCCTGCAAACTCCATTTTCAATTCTTATGCAGGATCTTGGAGCACTGATGACTTAGTTAATAGAAACGCTGTCGAAAGTTAAAAATCGCTCCTTGGGGTAGTGCTACCTTTCAGTGAGAGAGTTCTTAAAAACACTTGACAGAACACCATTGCAGATGACAGATTTTTTCCCTCTGCACCAGTCACCGTTTGCAAGCAGAGAAGGAGGCAATGCAATCATCAGGAAAGCTTCAACCATTCTTTTCAATTTATTTGATATAAAAGACAACATCTGGTTTAAGGTATGTGTTCTGAATACAGATTTATCTGTGAGGCAGGCATGATGCTGGTTAACTAGTGAAGACAATTTCTTTTTTCTTTGCCAGGAACTGCCATTGGGAGACTGCTGGCAGTTTTTAGTTTTGGGAGGTTGAGAAAGCTCTCAGGATTTCTGGAACCAATCCCTTTTGTTTTTGGAAAATTACCAGAATTGGCTCTGTAGTTATATAAATATAAAGCAAGTACCCACCCACTGTCCTTGGCCAGAGCAGTGAAGTCACCATAAATCTGAATGCTGATGCTGCAGATCAAGATGTCAGGTATTCTGTCCAGTGATGTAAGTGGGGTATCTTCAGCCAGAACCATGCCCTTGAAGAGGGGGAGAAATGTTTTGCCTAAATGTGACTTGAGAGCAGGACGACTGATATTTAAAGAGTAGATAACACCAAACTTGTGAAATGTATTTTTGACTGTTTGAGTGTTTTCAACTTTGATTTTAAAAAAGACATTTTTAAAGATATTTTATATTTTATATAGGAGTCCAAATATCTAACATAAACAAGTTCCATGAAGCCACACCCATCCTTATTATGCATAATGTTGACATTTCTGTATATTCTATGTCATTGTTTTTAATGTTGTTCATGTCCCCATTGAATTCATAGTATGACCTGTTAATGGGTCATAATTTTCAGCTTAAAAAACATGCATCTATTGGGTCCAGTGGTCAATCTGTGGAATCCAGATTTGGGGCCTTAGACATTGGAGTTTGGGGACCTATAATGATGACAGTAATTTACCTTAAAACACTTCCAACATAGACAGTGAGATTTTGTATATGTGCCAGTTACTAGTTTCAGCTTTAACTCTAGAGGTAGCCAGGGTGGTCAGCTGGCATCCTCAGCTGGTGTTCATCCACCAGGCCTCTGCTGTCTGTATCCCAGTGAACACTCACAGCTTTGCTAATGTGCACATGGAATGTAAAAAAAATTAGATTTTATTGTGGACAATGGTGCCCTGTTGATCAGCATAACAAATGTCAGAAATGGACTCATATTAGTGAAATTAAAAGTATTCTTTGTCAAATATATTTCAATTAAAAGTAAATATATATATATATATAAAATTTGTGATAAAGATGTTTCTAACAATGCTTAAAAGAAAAGAGTGTTCTTAATATGTGGACTAGCTAAAATATCTCTACCCTTGCACAAGCAGGCTATCTGAATCCAGAGAGCTGGATTCAGCCTCTAGGGAGACTCGACTGCTAAAAGTTCTGTGGGCACCACCAGTGTGTGGCCACCCATGTGGAGTGTCCTTGTGGTCTGATATTGATGGAAAGGGTGACAGAATCCTGCCTCTACAGCCGTGGCTTTTGTCTCCAGTGAACAGAAGTGTATGCAAGGTGTTCAGCGGACCATCCAAAAGGCCAGACAGAGGCTGTGACTTCACCAAGCTTCCAGAATAGACAGTGTGAGCTGCCTTGTGCTTGCTTGCTGGTGAATGCCTGCTGTGTGGCAGAACAGGGTCTGAGACTGGCTTTCATTATAACACAGCAGTGAGATTTGTGGGAGTGGCAAACTTTTTTGGGTGACTGCATATTCATTTATTTATTTATTTATTTATTTATTTATTTATTTATTTATAACACCTTTATTGTGGTATGGTTCCTCTATAGTGAACTACGTGTATTTTAGATGTACAATTTGATGAATATTGATAAATATATACATCCATTAAACCACCACCACAATCAAGATAGCTAACATTTCTATCACTCCCCAAGAGGGGCAATTTTCGAAATCCCAATTTATCCCTTCCCACCCCACCTCTTTTCCCCCCTGGTAACTGTAAGTTTGTTCTCTATGTCTGTGAGTCTCTTTCTATTTTGTAGGTAAGTTCATTTGTGTCCTTTCTTTTAGATTCCACATATGAGTGATATCATATGGCATTTTTCTTTCTCTTCCTGGCTTACTTCACTTAGAATGACAATCTCTAGGTCCATCCACGTTGCTGCAAATGGCATTATCTTATTCATTTTTATGGCTGAGTAGTATTCTATATGTATACCACATCTAAGAAGATCCAGTCATCTGTTGATAGACATTTGGGTTGTTTCCATGTCTTGGCCATTGTAAATAGTGCTATTGTGAATACTGGGGTGTGTGTGTCTTTCTGAATTATATTTTTCTCCAGACATATGCCCAGGAGTGGGATTGCTGGATCATATAAGTCTATTTTTAGTTTTTTTAAAGGAACTCCATACTGTCCTCCATAGTGGCTGCACCAACTTACATTCCCACTGTGTATTCTTTTATTAAAAAAAAAAAACTTCATCAACAGATGACTGGATAAAGAAGATGTGGTATATTTATACAATGGAATACTATTCAGCCATAAAAACTGACAACATAACACCTTTTGCAGCAACACGCATGCTCCTGGAGAATGTCATTCTAAGTGAAGTAAGCCAGAAAGAGAAAGAAAAATACCATATGAGATCACTCATATGTGGAATTAAAAAAGAAAAAAGAACATAAATACTAAACAGAAACAAACTCATAGACAGAATACAAACTTGTGGTTGCCTAGGGGGCGTGGGGTGGGAAGGGATAGACTGGGATTTCAAAATTTGTAGATACTGACAGGAATATATAGAACAGACAAACAAGATTACACTGTATAGCACAGGGAAATATATACAAGATCTTGTGGTAGCTCACAGCAGGAAAAAAAAATGTGACAACGAGTATATGTATGTTCATGTATAACTGAAAAATTGTGCTCTACACTGGAATTTGATACAACATTGTAAAATGACTATAATTCAATAAAAAATTAATTAAAAAAAAAAAACTTGAAGAGCTGTGTTACCAGATTGATTAAATCCAGTTCATCGGCCCCTTTGGCACTTGCAAAGCTATGTGGAGAGCAAGGGGTCCTGGAGAAGCAGGGGACTTCGGGGGTGAATGGCTGACAAACACAACCAGAGGACAGATACACAGAGCATGTGAGTATCCTCTTGCCTCCCAGAATTCATTGCTGAGGAAAACTCAGCAGAGGAAAGGTCTTCAGAAGATGGAGACTTAGGGTCATTTTCCTTCAGATCATAAAAGGAAACATGACTTTATGTGGTAATCAGAGGCTAAAGAGGCCTGGAAATCCTTAAGCCACGTTCAGAGTCACAGTCTATAACAAGCAGGATTTTGTTCACGCTCCACTCTATTTAAACATTGGTATTTCAGCTGTGAAGTTCATTTTCTCTGGAGAACATTGTGGGAGGAAAAGTGACAGGACTCCATTTGAGCCTAGGATATACCCACTGCTGAGTTTCAGACTGTCCTGATGAGTCAAAGAATGGGATGGGCCATGCGTGAACAATCACAGAGAAAGGATTTTTCTGAAATTACGGGGTTATTTGAAAGGAGCTAGTGGGGAAGTTTTGAAAAATGTCTGAGAGAAATGAAGATGAAAGGAAGGATTTGGGATCTGCCATGGACAGCACACCCTGGCTCAGCTCATGAACTATGGGTCTGGTCTGATCTCTCTGGGCTGCAGGCAGAATCTAAAGGGAGACGTGAGGATACTGCCCCCGGTGTGTTGGACCTGGGGAATTGAGCATCACCCAGACAGAGAAGAGGGATCTTCTCTTTATTACTGTTTGGACCTGACACAGAGAAGAGTCCAGGGAGTCCAGAGCCACTCGGGGGCTAGCGTCGGGGTCTGCACCTTGGGTACCACTTGGAGAGCACAGATGCAGTGCTGCCACCCGAGGCCCCAGCATCAGCACAGGGGCATGACCGCCGAAGGGCTTTTCCACTGGTGGACACTGACTGTGTTAAGCCAGGCAGAAAGAAAGTTGAGATCAGTGTTTGTAGGCTCATGTAGGTTGGAGCAAGAGCCCAAAATTTTGGTCATTACCCATGCTGTGCTCCACTGTACCTACTTATGCAGGTAAGACTTGAGGAGACTTGGATTAAATTTGAGAATCTCATAAGAATTGTGGTGATTCTGTATCCTCCTTCAAAAACAGCGGCTGAGACGAGGGTTTGTGTGTGAGCAGTTTATTTGGGAAATGATCCAGAGAAGTGAGGCCAAGAGGGAACGGCAATACTAGAGAATGTTAACAAGTTGGTCACTGCTCTGTTACTCGGGCCTGACCCACTAAGACCGTCCGAGGAGCCATATAGAACGGGCCTCATTTGTCCACAAGCTCTCATCTCCCATTGGAAAAGAGATGCCCATTGGTTTTAACTCCCCTGCGTTTTCAGGTTACACGTGCCTGAGTGGGCTTCCACAGCTATCTCACAGCACAGCATTAGAGAAGTCCCAGGGCAGGAAGATGTGATGCAGATGAAGTGAGGCACTGTCAGAGTGCTTGCACCAAGCTAGCTGCTACAGCCGTGGCTGGATTTTCTCCATGTGGGCTGAGGATGTGAAGTGGCACACACAGAATGCCATCTCTTGCACAGCTCACATGCACTCTTGCCCTGTGTTAAGTCCCATCCATCAGACAGCCTTCACTGTGATGGCTTTCTACAGTCTCTACAAAGGGCTTAATATAGGAAGCTTCCTGGAAAAAGTTGTAGTTCCCACTGATGCAACTGGCATTGCAGGAAGGGATAGAGTCCCTTCCTGATAGTCACACTGCTACCAGGTGCCTGGCTGATACCTTCCCCGACCTTTACAAGAAAGGGACATTATCAATTACATGAATTGCAATTCAGTTTCAACTGAAACTGACCCCAAAAGTGGTTTAACCTGAAAAGAGAATTTATTGGCTCATATAATCGAGCATTCCAGGAGTTGATAAGATTCGGACAGGGCTGGATGTAAAATGTATGTGGTATTGTTGCCATGGAACAGAAGGAATTGATACAAGGCTGGAAAAAAAAAAGTGTATAATATATCAGTATTTTAAAATTATGCCAATACAATAAATTTTTTAAAAACAGCATTTTTATTTGCATTTCCCTAACCACTGCTGGTCTAGTGGTTGAAATGGGATTTGAACACAAGTCAGCTGACCAAGAAATTCATTTTTTTTTTTTACCAATACCCTATACTGTATCTTTCACATCAGCTCCAGTTGGAATCCTGAACTAGAAAAAGGAGGGAAAGAAAGAAAACATTGTCTATCAGATCTATGAATGTGACAAAAAAATTGAGAAATTCTGCCTGGGAAAACTTAATGGAAATGAGGATGGTTTTTCTCATTACTAAATTTGTCAAGGTTATGAAATAATGTAAAATTTCAAGAACATTTAAGGGTTGCCTTTTAGTGAAGGAGAATCATGAAAAGATTGTAACCAGCTGGAAGAGGAAAGGGATTGAACTGGAGCCAGAGGGAACCAGTTTAGTCACAACAATTACATTTCTCAGCAGAAAAACTACAACACAGTAATGGGCATAGCAGACACACATCATCTACCCTGCAGTCTACCCAGGTCACGTGGTCCTGATGGACCTGTGAAGGGTGATGCCACCCTTCACTCAACTCCAGAGTGGTCACGTGGCCCGGGCTGACCAAACAATACACTCATCTGTCTGGTCATGGTCAATGGTTCACAGATGGGCATGCGACATAAGCAGAGCCATGATTAGTGAAACAAAAACAGAGAGCACGTAATATATTTAAGGATATTTAAGGATCTACACCCAGACCACAAAAAAAGAGGGAAAAGAAGACAAAAGCAGGGAATAAAATAGAAGAAAAATCAGCTACCACAAGATTTTTGCAGTACATAATAGACTAAGACATGCAATGGTGCAATTTTCTTTGCTAGCCTGGCAATGCAAATCTAAATGAAGTCCTCCCTAAGACTCCTCTGCCAGAGTAATCAGAATACCTTTTTCATTGGGGTTGATAACCTGGCATCCAAAGTCAGCATCATCCCTGAATGTCCAAGTCATCTGAGCTAATTTCCTACTTTGCCTGAGCTGACTCGTTCAGATTTCTGTTTTCCAATAAGAAGTTTTTAATCAATATGCTAGCTCACTCTCAAATTTGTTATAGCCCTTTCTTCTGAGTCAATTTTTCGAAATGCTTTGTGTACAGAAGGAGGATGGCCTAGTGACACATCCAGAGATTGGTCCCTTTGCCAGACCTCACCAAGAGGGCAATAGAAAGAAAAAGAAATGCAGGGCAAGTGTGAGTCTTGATTCAGCTTCCGGAAAGTGCATTCATTGCCCCCACATTCCTTAAATATGATTCCAGAACTCGTAAGGGAGGGACATTTAAGTAATTGACAATATGTAATAGTTAAAGCTATAATCCTTTCCCCCTTGCTGCATGAGAAAGGAAGAGTTGATTCCTATTTACAATCATTTACACAAACCAGATTCTGGACCAAGTGTCAGCTGTTGTGTGATCAGCCCATACAAGTTCTTTTAAACAGTCCTTTCTAAAACTCATCCAGTAGAGCCAATCAATCAACCAAGATGTGAGTTGGAAGCAAGGCTGTGATGAATAAAGACGAACTGCAGCCCAATTAAAGCCTTTCGGAGAGCCTTTGTAACTTGGGGTTTCAAGGGAACAGAAAAAGGAGTTGAGCTGTCTCTGACCCAAGGTTTAGGTTCCCTGGAGAAGGGGAGGGACACCAAGCCAACAGTAAGAATGGCCACTCTTCATGGAGTGCTTCCATGCTAAGCACGCTGCCCTGCTTTGTCCCACTCGATCCTCACAACTGTTTTATAAAGGAAGTATTTTTAACCCATGGATATTCACATGGAGAGACTGAGGCTCACAGAAATCAAGGTTTGCCCCAGGCCATGTGACTGGTGCTTGGAGAACCGAGTCAAGTTCAGTTCAAGCTTTTCCAAGGCCCGTGCTCCTCCCGCAAGCCCATATTTTTCCGACAGCATTAGGTGGCCCTTTACAGCTGTGTTTATTAACGGTTTTGCATTTAAGGCATTCCTTCAAGGACCAGACTTCTAGGCAAGACCTCCAAGGGAATCATATCGCACCCACAACTATTACAGTATCGTTTGGTCTTCTTTTCCAAAGGATGCTCTTCTAGAGGAACTGTTTACTGCCTTGAAATACTCTCTTATGAAGTCTCAGTTCAAAGGTTATGTGTGTCCCAGTAAACAAACTGCTTTTTAATCTTTGTCACTCACAAGAAGTCATACCCTAATCTGTGGTGAATCACATGATACACTCAATTTGCATTATAGCCATTGGCCTAATTATATGTATCCTTAACTGAAGTGTTTATACATTTATAATGGAATCAATTTTATTAATTTCGCAGTATCCGCAGATTTCCCCTCTCACCCAGTCTGCCAAAGAGATCCTGCAATAAATTACCTGCCCAGTTTTCCTCCTTAAGAGACATAAGAAAATGAAAGAATTTTCCTCTAATTATTTTGTGCTTATTTGTGCCTCTATAAATCCAGCCCTTCTTCAAGACTGAACCACCTGGGACACAGCTTCTATAGAGCTGCACAATTATACCTGTGAAAAGTTCGCAGTACACCAGGTACAGGATCGCATGTGCCTGATGGAATGATTCCTGGAGCCAGACCATCCCTTCTGTGTTCTTCAGTGTTGTCAAGGGGATTACATGAAACAATATACATGAAAATGCTTCCTTAACTACAAAACACTGTGCAAATGTGAGCTGTTATAACCAGGTGGTGTGTGCAATGGAGATTACCTTTTGCCAGGGGGTAAGCATTTCAGTTTATGTAACACTTTTCATTCCAGGAACCCCAAACCCCTGTGGATATTATCCTAAGAAATATCACTCGAGATAAAATGCACATAAATAAACAGAGTCTTAGCAAACGGAGGCACCAATTATGATGACAATGACGAAGGTCTTAAATGAGAACATCAACATTTTGACGTGTCAGCTCTCAAGGATGCCACCACTGTCATCACAACACCTTCTGAGGGGAAGAAAACCAATTGTCTACATTAAGGTTTCCATCAGTGTTGACTGGGTGAGGAGGGAGGAAGAGGTGAGCAGAAGTGGGGAAACATTTCAAAATACGAATTTTATTTCCCCATAGCAGTGTACCTCAGAAAATTCAAACATAACTCCACAACTCTTGCAAGAGTTTATTTATCGGTGGAAAGAAAGTAACTGTCGTTATCAGAAGGATCAAATGCAGACAGAAAAGAGGCAGGGGTAGGTGAAGCACCAATTACAGCACTGTCAGTCTGTGTGAGCTGGGCTCCTTCCAAGCAGCAGTGCGAAAGGATCCGAGGACCCGGGGAAGCGGACGGTGGGGGTGGGAAGACAGAGCTGCCAAAATGCAAGCCAGGGAGGGGGAGAGAACTCGCCCCCTGGTGCTCCAGCAGAGCCCTGACATTCCCATGCACCAGTTCCGTTGTGTGTGTTCACTGGCAGATTTGGCTTCTGGCTCACTCTCTTTGTTTGGGTACCTAGGCATGAAAACGAATCATCCGCAACCAGAGCTTCACTTAATTCCCAATTCCTCTCTGGAAAGTATCTGCTGGCATTGCAAAACGTTCTGTATAAAAAGCCACACTTTGGCCGGTCAAAAGAGAAATTTCAGACCCTCCGTAAGGGTCCTCGTGGATAAAGCCAAGTCAATTCTTGGAAACTGATGGAAGAATCTGCACCTCTGGAATAATCTGTGTTGCCCCAGTGTCTCACTGTTCTTGCCAGTGACAAATAGGAGCCCCTGACAAATTTTCCTCTCTCTCCTGGCAAATGCAATGATGGCACAGCTGTTTTCTCGCTATGAAAAGACAGCCACTCCTCTCTGTCACTCGAGCCTATAGCAAAAGTTCAACTGACATCAGTGATTGAACCACCATGTGTCATATGAAGAAACACAGGAGAAATTCACCAGGAGATGCTGTAAGATTTCTAATTATTTTATCCACACCCCAGCACCTAAATCTCAGCATGGCACTCACTAGGTTTTGCATGAATGAAAAACAAGAAATTTGGATAAATATTGCATTATCTGCTGTTTTCAGAAATCTTCATGCAGGATAATTTTAATCCCTGTCTTGTTTCCCCTTGAGACAAGGAAGCCACTTTATCATGTTATATCGGCTTTTTTTAAAAAAAAAATTCAACTATAGTTGACTTACAGTGTTGTACTAGTTTCAGGCGTACAGCATAGTGATTCGGTTATACATATACATTCTTTTTTTCGATTCTTTTCCATTATAGGTTATTACAAGATATTGAATATTGTTCCTTGTGCTCTACAGTAGATCCATGCTGTTTATCTATTTCATATATAGTAGTATGTATCCCTCCCCCTACCTTTCCACTTTGGTGACCATAAGACTGTTTTCTTTAAAAAAAAAAAAATTGGGGGGGTAGGGGAGATAATGGGTTTATTTAATATCACAGTTTTTTCAAATGGAGGCACTGGGGATTGAACCCAGTGTGAGATAATACCTCATTGTAGTTTTGATTTGCATTTCTCTTATAATTAGCGATGTTGAGCATCTTTTCATGTGCCTGTTGGCCATCTGTATGTCCTCTTTGGAGAAATGTCTATTAGGTCTTTTGCCCATTTTTTTATTTGGTTGTTTGGGTTTGTTTTTTTTTTTTAATTGAGCTATATGAGCTGTTTGTATATTTTGGAAATTAATCCTTTGTCAGTTGTATCATTTGCAAATGCTTTCTCCAATTCCATAGATCATCTTTTTGTTTTGTTTATGGTTTCCTCTGCTGTGCAAAGCACATAAGTTTGATTAGGTCCCATTTGTTTATTTTTGCTTTTATTTCTTTTGCCTTGGGATACTGGCCTAGGAAAACATTGCTACAATTAGAGCCACAAACTCTCAGAAACTGAGGATGCCAGGTGCCTCCCAAGGAAGAAATGCTGAGTGGGTCTGGAAACAGGACAACTGACTGCAAGTTTTGTAAGGAGTAAGGGATCTCCCAGGTCCCCTTACCGGCTCTTTGTGGCCAGGCAGCCACCATTCCAGCCCCAGTGGCACATCAGGAGTGTCCCTCCAGACAGGTTGTGCTGAGGTGTCCAGACTTGGGAACGCCAGACACAGCTGACAATGCAGTAATGCACCACAATGAAATGAAGTGACTGGGTGATTTTAATCACATAATAAACAGAAAGTCCAACCCAAATCCACTCCCTTTTTCATGGTAGTTCTCAGAAATATTGCCATTCAAGCTTTACTCGCAGACGGGAGAGAGAAAACTAGTCACAAAGAAGTCTGGATAAGAATGGCAGCATTTTCTCAATAGTGACACTAGCAGCTTAATCCTGGTTTGCTCTCCTTCAGTTCCACCCCATGTAGCCCCACATTCTTGGTTTTGCAGCTTTGACTTTGTACACAGGCTCCCACAAAATACTAGTGTCTGCCTCTGTAAGTGCTCGGTGTGGCCCATCCACCCAGCCCCTTCTCACCAAAGAAGTGGCCTTGGTTCTCAACCTACAGAGATAATGAGGAACTGCCTCAGCAAAGGGAAAACCAGCATGGACTGTTCCCCGGGACTCCCTGTTCTTTGAATAGTACGTTACTCTCAGTTCCCTGTTCCTCTTCTTGTGATTATAACCAAAAATGCAACTAAAGCAGCAAATCCCAAATATATTCCTGATTCCTGCAATGTGGCCAGGGACTGATTTCATCACCCTTTCCTTTTCTACTGGTGATTGGAGGAACAATTCGATCATGGGCTTGGTTTGATGAATAAATAAATGGCCCGGTGACATGTGGAGTGGCAGCCTTCCAGATCTGCAATTGCCATAGAACTGCAGATACAAATAACGAACCTGGGGTGGAGACACTGGGTTCAGGGACCACGGATTGGATATTACCTCACCACCTGAACATCAGCCTTGATTTCTCTTTCTTGGCTGTGTTCAGGGGCCAAATGCCAGCTCCCCATCAACTACGTAATGGAGACAAGAAAGTGATGCTCGGAAAGTCCACCATAGTTTACGAAGCCTGCAGCAGCCAATATGCTGGAAATATACTGTAATCCTGTTGTTTACAAGTATTCTTTTAATTATAAAACAAACAAACAAACAAAGAAAAAAGGAAAGGAAAAACAGAGTAGATCATCACTTCTGCTTTCAGCAAACCAGTGGAGGAGAAAGTCAACCCATAGGGTCTGAAAAGGAAAAGGAGACCCTCCCTCTTTTACACTAGGAAGAATTTAAGAAAGACATCTTCTCGGGACTTGAATGGATACCCCTGGTTCCTGGATTTTGTGTTTGAACTTGGTCTCTCTGCCTCTGGAAACTTCCACTGGTAAGGCAGGTCCCACTTCACTCAGGAGGAGGAAGTTTGTAAATTTCCAAGGTTCAATGCTGAGTGAATCAAGGAAGATAATGTTATTGACTAAAATTTGCAAAAGAGGAGCAGCCATTGAGGGAAAGATGATGATAAATTTGTTTGGGGGTATGGTGAGTTCGAGATACCTACGGAACATTCAGACTGAGGTTCAAATGGGTCCTGAAAGTGTCACAAGGTAACTAGAAAACTAGGACCTGAACTCAGATAGTCAATTAAGTTCAGTTCAGTAGATTTGGAATTCATTTGATTAGAGGATAAAGCTAAAGCCATAGTCTTGGATAAACTCATCAGAGGATAAGATGAAGAGTTAAAAAAAAAAGAAGAAGAAGGCTGTTTCAGTCAGGGTAGAGCTAGATTATGCCAAAGAACAAATAATCCCAAAAACTCAGTGACATGTTACCTCAAAGACTCATTTCTCATCACTCTTTTTCTTTAAATGTATCTTTTATTTATTTATTTTATTTAGTGGGGGCGGGTAATTAGGGTTTTTCATTTGTTTGTTGAACTCAGGACCTTGAGCATGCTAAGCATGTGCTCCGCCACTGAGCTATACCCTCCCCCCATTCTGCACTTTTCTTTAAGTCAAGAGTTGACTAAGAATTCTGTTCAGTGTCATCTCACTCTAGGACTCGGAATGATGGACAAACACCTACCTGGAACATTGCTGCTCTCTATGACAGGAGGAAAGAAGGATCTCCAACTGGCAATTTAATGCTAGCCCAGAAGTGACAGACAATGCTCCTGCTCATAATTCAAAGGCCAGACTTCATCACACAGCCGACCCAACCACAGGAAAGGCAGGACTTGTCATCCAACTATGTGTCTGGAAAGAGAGGAGTGCTGACCTCAGGGGCTCTATGAATGTCTACCCCAAGGTCCAGGACAGACTTTGCATAAACATGTTACCCCAGAGATGCAAGAACCAAGACTCAGCATGGAAAGGAGACAGAGAAAGAACAATTAGACAATAGGAGGAGGACCAAGGAAGCAAGAGTCACAGATGACCAGGAGGAAGGAGAGACAGTAAAGAAAGGAGCAGGTTATGAATGCACACGTTTCTACTAGAAGGGTACACCATGCACAGCAAGGCAGAGGGATTTAGTAAGTCCAGCTGGCTCCCTCACAAGGGGCACTTCAAGATGGCATTCATTTCCTTGATGAATTTCTCAGTCACAATTTCTGTCCCTCAGCCTAACCCCAACTCCACATCTAACCTTAATTATAATGATGCTGTCTTAACCTGTGGCTACCAAACATTCTAAATGTCTAATTCCAACCTTCTTGCTCTGATTTCATTCTTATTATTAAGCAAACTTCTGCTTATGGTTTGATTTGAAGGTCTATCTTCAGTAAGAGAATGTGTTAGTTATATTAGAGCATTTTGGACCACATGACAGCTCCACTGCTCATCTGGGTAAATTTAAAACCTGTCTGATTCATCAGTGGGATGAGCCTGGTATACATAAATCTCTCACTAGATGGTTCCACCCTTGATACACAGGTAAATGTATGATGCGCAGGCACAAGCCTTACGTGTAACTATGGCTGATTTTTTTCCCTACAAGGAGCATTTAGAAGGAAAAATCGAACAAAAACAAACTTCATGTTGAAGAGAGACAGAGGAAAGAGAAAAAATTCAATAGAAGAAAATACTAGATAATAAGGAATTAGAAAGTAAAGGAGAGTGGGAGAAGCGAGACCCTGAGATCTCAATTTCAGAAAACTAAGGAGTTCGGTGGCCTTCTATTTTTTGCTGAATTTAAAATTGGACTGCAATTTTTTTACACACTATGAAGTATGCAATGTTGCAACAATTTAAGTTAAGGTTATTGATGTTGGGATGAAAATATCAAAACCAAATACATGCAGAAGCCAAGTATATGCTAGATTTTTCTATTTCTAGAAACAAGCAAGCTGAGAATTGTTAAATGAATTATAGTAGGACCAGATTATATTATTATGTATGATATGTACTACAATATGATAAATCATAGCATATTATAGTATGATGATACAACTTGGTCACCAAAACTGGATTGTTAGAGAGTATTAAATAGCACAGGAAACAAGATGGCCTCGATAGAATGTTCAGTGGGAAACCAGCAGGAATTTTAAATGTATGTGCATTATTACACCCAGTTTGAAAAACAGAAAAGACTAGAAGATCTCACGAACGGGTACAGAAATAGTGGTGTGATTATGGCTGATTTTTATTTTATTCTTTATGCTTTCCTGTGATTCTCAAATTTTCTACAATGAACTTAGAATTCCTTTAGATAGTGTAAATGACTAGTATAGAGAGGTATATTTCCATTAGCAACCCAGTTTTCCAATTATTTTTGTTAGTTATATTGGAATAAAAAACTCATTGGATACATTAAATGTAACATATTTAAATGCTCAGGGTATATATGCTCCCAACTGCTTTTAAAATGAAATTGTAATTAGATGGAATATGAGAGTTGGGACTAGAAAAGCTCTCTGAGGGTAATGGCAAAGGCATGAAATGCCCTGTTTCAAATATTATAAAATACTTACCATACAGGTGGCAATCTCCTGGACACATTTTGCAGGATGCAGTACATATAAATTAAAACTTGACTCTAGAGCGGCTCATAGATTTTAGTCTGAACAGAAAAAGTTTCCAAATTTCAAACTGAGTGAAAAGTTTATTTTTACATTATATGAAAATGAGATGGTAAGGGAACCAACACTGAAAATAAGACGATGGAGGAAACAGTCTACCTGCCAAAGGGAATACACTTGTCAAACAGCGGAACCACCCGTTACATGCTTACAAGGTATGTGTTAATTAACAATGAATAACATACATAGTTCCAAGCCTCCTCCCTTCTCAAGAACTCTCTCTGCCAAGACTGAGACAAGATCATCTGAGGGTAAGGGGCAGTGTGAAGTCCAGGATCAAGGAGGGTGGAGAGGCTTAGGGAAAATTTGCAGAGGACAGGAGAGTGTGTCCACCAGGAAGGCTGTTATATTGCCATGGCTTGAAGGTTGAGACCTAGCTCTGGACTGAGCTTATTTCAGTGATGTAATTGAATGATCTCACTGAGCAATACGGACTGACAGGGTGCAAAGACAGGACAGTTCTATTTTTCGCCCCCACTTGCCCATTCAAATCCTCTCTTTTGGGTCAGCTCTTCCCCACCCTTCAGATGAAACATTTAGGAAGATCTTTTAAGTCTCTGATCATCTCAGATACTATAATGCCCTCTTGGTCACTTCATTCCTACGTCACAGCTTCAGTTTATAACTACCATGGCAAAACTGTTGTAACAAAACTCCAGACTTCACTGCAAGCGGGGGTATGCTTTAGAACAAAGGGTCTGCAGTGGGGAATGACATTTCATCTCTCTTTCCCCATTAGTGCTACCTCCCCCTGACCCCGACTCCGATCTCCCACCACTTGGCCACCAGTGAAACCTTTCTAGACTGACACAAGGTGTGGCTTCCCTCTGGTTCTGGCTGATGTTTTAAGCTGACATTTCTTCTCTCATTCAAGCATCTGTGGCCTTCTCATATGCTCTCCTGCTGGACCCTTCCAATTGGAATTCCTTTGTCTCAGGCATTACCTCCTAGCCAGCCACCTATAATTCCCCCCACCCCTCCTCCGGAACTTCTAAACCTGTTTTTTTTTTTTTGCTGAGAGGAAGTCCTTTGGGTCAGAATTCCTTTTTAAACAACCCAGACTCACATTCCTACTGCGGGTTTCACATTTGGTCCCTGGAAGCATGCAGCTTTGGCCTAGCAAAGGTCAGAATGTGGTTATTTCCTAAATGCAGCCCTCGGCTGTACTGACACAGCTCACCTCAGTCAGTCTCTCATTAAAGACTTTTTTCCCTAGGCATGAATCTAATGCCTGTCTATGTCCCCCAAGCTTCAAAAGATACCTATCAAAGATGCCCGTGAAGCTCCCCCATGGCTAAGGTGTAGGGAGGGAGGAAGTGTCAGATAGGAAGAATTCACAGCTCAAGGTAAGTGAAAGATGAAACTCATAAAACCCGTCTTTATCCACTCGCTTTAGAAGTCATGGATAGGTGGGCCAAATAATTTGCTTTGCAATGTGATAGTATTTGGCACCCTTGGTCTTGGGGCCTCCATGAAAACTGGAACAAAGGGTTCTATTTTACTTTTATCTTCCCTCTGCGCAACTTTTTCAGTACTGTTCAGCCTCCCAGTTGAAGAGAAAGAAGATGGATGGGTTCATGTATGTCAAAGAGGAATGATGAAAATAGAGCAGCATGAGGATCTGGGCTCTGGTAAGAGCAGCTGAACTGATGCAGCGTGGAATCAAAGCTGGATAAGGAAGGAAGCAAAGAAGGTCAGTGGACTAAAGGGTTCAGGAGGTTGAAGAATGCAGAAGGAGCAGCTGAGTAAATAACCTGGAAGGACACTTTTAGCAGTTGACTGGCTAAAGGGAACGGAGATGAGAAAGGGCTGAACAGTCTTTGGGTTTGGAGCCGAGTGGTCTGGCCAGCGATTACGGAGAAGAGAGCTGGTTTTCGGGGCATAACAATGAACTCCACTTTAAACAAGCCGAGCTTGAGAGGTTAGTGAGACATCCAGGTAGAAGGGACACTGGAGGGCTGGAGCTCAGAAGGGCAGGGTTCAAGAGGTAGCTTTCAGAGTCAGGACTGGAGATATTATTGGAAGTCACAGGAGTCAATGATTTCTCCAAAGAAGAAAGTAGAAAGACCGAATGCAGAGGCCGAGGACCACTTGGGAAAGGCATCTTGTTAGAAGAAAGGGGCGTAATAAGAACCTGTTAACATTCCAGGGAAAGGGCTGTATCCGGGAGTGCGTCATCCAAGAAAACCTCCTCTTCCTCTTCCTTCCTAACCACCTTTCTTGCCTCATTGTGCAGCTAAATCTCCTATCTCTATGCTTAGCTTAGTTTCCACATCCATAAAATGACATCAGTAACAGTATCTGCCTGCTAGGGCTATGGTGAAGATACAGTGACACAATGGGTGACGTGCTTTGTATAGATGACAAACCCAACAAATGTGAGCTCTGCTTGTTATTGTCATTTTTCCATATTTGTCTCTGTTTAATCAATAATTACTCCTTTACAGGGTGGGTACATCAAACTTATTTGCAGAGGCTTTGTTTTTGGGTTTTTGGGTTTTTTGTTTGTTTGTTTGTTTTGGCTTTTCACTTAGCTCCTCCCTCTGATGCAAACAGCACTGGGAAAGACAGAATAACTCAAACACCCCACTTCACTGATGCCCTGATGCCCTGGCATGGTTAAGATAAATATGTTGCCATCATGATACTGGTTTGATTTTCAAGTCTAATGTTCAGAAGTCGCTATTTCCTCTTAGGAACTACGCCTAAAGTTTAGATATATTGCCCCCAGCTGGATGATGATTGTTGAATTATGATATTTATTTACTGTATTCATTTTGTATTGCTATGTAATAAATTACAACAAATTTAGTGAAATCAGGGCACTGTGTGGCTGGGTCCTTTGCTTAGGGTCTCCCAGGCTGAAATCCAAGTGTCAGCTGCAGCTCTCATCTGGGGTTCAGAGTCCTCTTACAAGCTTACTAGTTGTTGGCAGGATTCAGTTCTCTGTGGCTGTAGGACTGAGGTTTGTTGGCTGGGGATCTGTCTCAGCTTCGAGAGGCTGCTCCTTTCCATCGGCAGGCGGTTCACTACATATCTGGATGCCTTCTTCTGAGCCAGCAGAAGTGTTTCTCTCTGATGTCTTCCTTTGCTACCAGTCAAGGAAAACTCTCTGCTCTTAAAGGACTCACCTGATTAGAGCAGGCCCACCAAAGATAATGTCTCTTTTGCCACATAACATACTGTGATCAATAGATCGATGTCTCATCATATCCATATGGTCCCCACACTCAAAAGAGGAAGGGATTATATGAAGGCAAGGATCACTGCAGGTGATCTTAGAATTCTGCCTGCCACATTTACTTACAGAACAGCATTTATGTTTCAGGCATTGCACAAAGCACTGTGGGTACAAAGATAGATTAGATGCTGCCTTCCAGTTACTCACGCTCTAGCCCTGTGCTGTCCAACACAGGAGCCCCTCACCACATGTGGCTATGGAGCCCTGACAACGTGGCTAATTCAAACGTGTGATATGCTGTAAGTGTGGCACTGGATTTTAAAGAATTAGTACACTCCCCCCCCAAAACTGTAAAATGTCTCATTAATATTTATGTATTAATTACATAGCAAAGTGATAGTTTTCCAGATACATTGGTTTCAATAAAATACATTATTAAAGCTAACCCTACCTGTTCCTCTTTACTTTTTAAAAGCGTCTGCAGTTGACCCTTGAACAACGCAGGTTTGCACTGCACGGGTCCACTCATAGGTGGATATTTTTCAGTAGTAAGTGTAACAGTACTGCATGGCCTGCAGTTGGTTGAACCTGCAGATGAAGAGGAACTCCGGAAAGGGAGGGCCGACTGTCAGCTACACGCAGCTTAACCCCCTACTGTGCAAGGGTCAGCTGTACTTAGGAAAACTAAAAATCACGAATCTAGCTGGCATAGGGGACAGTCCTGGTCTAGACCAAGAAAAAGACAAGCACTTCTTTGTGTACCAAGTGCCAAGAGAAAAGAAGCCCATGATGTTTGCGGCACACGGAGTGGGAGAGGTCAGTTTAGCTGGGGAAGAGAGTGCAGCTAGGGAAGGCTTCCATTGCTTGGCTTCCCAGTCACAGCGAGCAGGGAGCACTCTCCCAGGCACTGGTCCTTTTCCAAAAGACAGGAATTCTTTATCTAAAACTGCAAAGCGATTACTCGCGATTTCTTGATTTTAGAAGACACAATTCACAGTAAGATTTTAAAACAAATATAAATGCTCAAATACAAGTTAACACTTTTCTGACAAGCCTTGAACTTCTTGCTCTCCATCCACTTGGACCTTCCCCTTACTTTTCTTGGACCCCAGCAGACAGAGTCAACTCCCTCTCTGAGCTACTTCGTCGTAGGTCAGAACTTCAAGGATGTCATCACTGAGAGCAGCCTGGCTCCTTTAAAAGCCCTCACAGGCTGTGATTCTCTGGCTTTTGGTCACTTTTGATAGAGGGTGGCTATTACCAGCTTAATTACAGAGTAGTTAGTTACCTTCTTGTCCCTCCCAATGAGTTCAAAGAGCTTTCTTTGGCTTCCGTGACTTATGACGAATCAGAAAAAGAAATGCTGAAATGTGATCTATAAAATTTTTTCTATAATGGTCTTTTTTTTTCCCCCATTGGGAGAGTCCCTGTCACTTATCTTTTTAAACTAGGTCCCCTTTCCCATAAAGACCCATGTGACTAATGTTTACTCATTAGACAAATACTTTTATATGCAAATATTTAATACTTGTTAAGCATGTGCTATGGATCAGATGCTGTGCTAAGCACTTACATCATCTCATTTAATCTTTACAGCTCAAAAAGGTAACAATAATAATATGATACTGACAATTACTGAGTGCTTGCTTGGTGCCAGGTACTTTTCTAATCTCTTTTTATTTGTGAAGTCAATTTAAGGATTAAGTGAGATCACATATGGGAAGTGCTAAGAATAGTGCCTGACACTGGCAGAAGTGCTCAATCAATGTTAACCAATATTTAATCCTCACAAAGGTCCTGTGATATTATTATTAAGTTTTTAAAGAAGTATAGTCAGTGTACAGCGTTGTGTCAGTTTCTGGTGTACAGCATAATGTTTCAGTCATACATGTACATATTTCTTTTATTGAAGTATGGTCAGTTTACAATGTTGTGTCATAGTATCATTTTTATTGTAAAATAAAGACATGTAAAGTGAGGTCTAGAGGGCTTAAATTCCTTACCCTAGATCAGTGTGCACGGCGTCACTTGGAGGGCTTGAGTTTCTGATTCATGGGGCCGGGGTAGGAGCCGGGAACGTGCACTTCTGGCCCATTCCCAGTGGGGCCCCTGACGCTGCTCGGGGTCACGCGGCTCTGACCACGATGTTCCGAGAGCTCTCACCCCGCTGCCCACGCTCTTCACCACTACTCCACACTCCCTCTTTGCCATCTTATGGTAGCAAAGCTTCAAGTCTCTGAAGACCGAGCTCATGTCAGCACTTAGACAACTAAACAAATTAAAAGAGTTTTAAAAGATGGTGTGAAATGATTGACTTACACAACATATTGGGAAATGCTGAACCAAACACCAAACAGGGCATCAGTTCTCCTAAGGACCGTGCCGTTCATAAGTTCTCATTAGTAAGGGCGTTCGCTCACTTCCAGCCACCACATATGCCGGCAAAGATGAGTGCTGTCTTGTCTAAATATGCATGTAGATGGGCATTCCCATGCAAATTATGGCTTGTTCTTAAAGCGGAAGGAGACACACCATCTTCATGATAAGAGTTTTCTCCAGAGAGGGAAAAAAAGGGCTATGGGATTGAGAGGAATTCACCAAGGTTATAATGAGAATACCAACGTTTTTCGTTCTTTAAAAAACTGTGTAACAATGCTGGCAAAACACTCAGATTTGTTAAAGCTGGTGCATAAGGACACAGGTGTTTATTATATTATTCTTTATATTTTTCTAAATCTTTGAACTATTTTCTAAATACATATTTTTAAAGGACCCTATGCCTCCTAGTTAGTATGGAAATCACATGGAGGAAAAACAGACACAGCTCCACTTCCCAGGGGAGTGCCTGCCCAGTGAAGTGGCCCTGAATCAAACATGCATAGACAGTCAGAGTTACAGACTGCCATCTGTTTTACAAAGCTAAGATTCAGAGGGCTAGGAAAGCCTTTAACTCTGATACCTGACCTGGACTTGGAGTCAGGGATGTGGAAATTCATCTCTGAGCTGAAGGACAAGTGTTAACCAGGAGCAGGTGGGCTGGGGCACAGAGAAAATTGTTAAAATGCCAAGTCTTGGGAAGCAGTGAGTTTTCAAAGGAATGAAAGCATGTCTGTGGGTCTGAAGAGCTGTGAGCAAAGAAAAGAATAACATAAGACAAAGCTTAAGAAGTGGGCAAGGGCCAGACCATGCAGGGCCACATGTAGGATTCTGGACTTGATCAGTGCCTTAGCCGTCAGGGTCACCTGGAAATAGGCTGAAACTATAAACGTTAAAGCCTTGGCTACTAAGCAGCTATAGTATAACAAGTGGTTATACTAACATCCTGGCAAACTGGATTTCCAAGTTAAAAAAGCAGTGAGCCCTGGCTGAAGCGTTGGGCGATTTCTGTGGTGTAAATACTCTCACCGTGTCTGATTTCAAGCCACCCCCATGAGGTTAGAGAATATGAAGCTGGAAGAGGTGTGCAGGCGGAGCAGATACAAACTGGTTCCAGTTCACCACTGTACTACGCCTCAATTCTGGAAACACTCTAAATGGAAATGATGCTGTGTACTTTGGAATTAGTGAGCAAGCAGTTGTTGATAGCAGATAGAATAGAATGCGTCTTTTTCAGAGAATAAATAGAAAATGTTCTCTTATTTTACGAAGGAAGTCACTGGCATGAATGTTAGGTTTTGCCACTTTATGTAATCAAATCAGAACTGACCATGATTTCAATCTAACCTTGACTTTCTAAGCCTCATTCATTCTTTGTTTCCTTATGCGTAAAATGAGGACTCCCTTGAAAGGATAAAATATTATTTTATGAAATGAAGTCTTTTATAACCAAGATATAATTTATGCCCATTAAGGGTTATAGTTTTCTAGTTTCATTGTTAGGGTGTGAGGGCACACAAAAAAATCAGCCATCTGCTTTTTGCTAGTGGTTACTGACTCATAGGTCAAAATGTCTTCTCTTCTCTGTATGTCAGAGAATCACCACTGAGGCTGGTGAAGTGATCTGGCTTTGCATTTTCAGCACCTAGTCCTTAGCTTACTATAAGGAGCCATCTAATGGTACAAGCAAACAGGGTAGGGGGTCCCCGGAGAAGAGAACCAGGAATGGCTTTCTTGACATAAGAGAAGCCATGTTGGCCTAAGCTATTTTGTGATCTAAGCCTGGCCACAGTGCTTACCCTTGAACAAGTCTCAGTAACAATGATCTTTAAAAAAAATTTTTTTTAAGTAAATAAATATAAAATAAACTTAAAAATTTAAAAAAAAAATCTTGAGAAGTAAGGGAAGGCAGAAACAAAGGAAAATGAGTCAAGAAACGACAGTTCTGCAGTAAAACAGAGTCCGAGCTCCTCCCCAAGAGATGTACATAATCTGACTCGGTCTTCGAGTCCCGCAGGAACTCAGGCCCCCACCAGGTGGAGGATGGAATGATGACGCTGGCCCCCTTGACGTCAATCAACTACAGCCTGGACTCTCTTGACTTTTGCCCCAGTTCTGCACTGAATTCCCCTCAGCTCAAGCTCCTTCATGAATAGGCATGGACCCTTAGCTTAAAACTTGCCCAGTTTTGCTGTTCAGGGAGTTCACTACTTTGGGAAAGATCGCCAGTGTTCTCCGTACTTGCTGCCAGTAACAATAAACACATCCTTCTCCTGATCTCTGGCTTTTGGGTCTCTCGGCTCTACACCCACCAGTTTTGGGGTTAACAATAGGTCAAATATCTGTATAACTAATGTAAGCACTCTTTATGTCCAAAACTTATTCCAGCAGGACATGGGATTCATTCTACAATTAAAATTTCAGATACTGGATTTTCTACAGTCACTCTCAGTGATGAGCTGCTGTGTATGAGGTCCTCTGGAATCCTTGACTTTCTGAAGTTTAAAACAAAAAGAAATCAGTACTATCTCATGAGTCCCAATTTGGTATACCACAAGTGTTTTCAGCACCTTTTATAAACCAGATTAGACAGCAGGTGGAATTTCCTGATTGTGAAGTTTTTTGCTTTTTTACTTTTTAAGACTGCAGTAAGAGTGGTCTCCTTAACAAAGGGTGTAAGGCAGAATCTTCCAGCGTCATTGGCAAGGGGCTACAATAATTTCCCTTATGAAATATTCCTATATGATTTGTTTATTGCATGAAATGTAAGTGAATGGTGGCACATGCTTGCATGGAATGTCATTTGAAATCTCTCCAAGGATTGTTATTATTTTAGAAACACTCCATTACAATAATTTATCATGAAATCATATTCACTCATGCTTGCCTCAAGGGCTGTATTTGGAGCCCCAAAGAGCCACACAGGGGCACATGGCCATGGATTGGCCACACTGCTCCGAGAGAGACTGTCTAAATTTTGATTATGGCCATGAATTTTCACACATACCCCCAAATTAGGGAGAAAAGTAGAATGAATTACCAGGTACCTATCACCTAGCTTCCATAATTCTCAATTCATGGCTGATGGTGTTTTATCTCCCTGGCTCCCCATCCCCTTCTCATTCATCCAGCACCACACTGAATTCCTGAGAGCTTCCAAAGGAAGTCACGGAATCTTAGCCAGTGGCAATAACGACTACTCACATTCCTTCCCAGAGACTACTTTCCTGCAATCTCGCAGTTTGAGCACAGCCATCAAAGAAGGAATGAATGCATTTCCCAAGGCAGTCTATACATATGCTCAGGGGTTTTCATCAATCGTGTAAGACAATGCCATTTTCAGTTCAAACTACAGTGACTCATCAAGCCAGAGGGGTGGGTCGTTGAGGAAGAATGGCAGCTTCCAGTTTAACCTGCTCTTTGACTGTGAACACCTGTATAGTCGTCCCACCATAAACCTCTCCTTGCCCCTTCTGTAATGAGAGACACTGCTTACCAAACCCTGAACCTTACTGGTACAATAAGAAATGATTTTAATATTTATTGCAGGAAACTTCCATTTTTGGTGAGTTTAAATTTAAATCAAGTTCCAAAGTAGGTTTATACCTTTCCTTTAGAAGTAAACCACTGAAAAAGCACGAGGAGAGAGTTTGATTCTTTCAATCAGCAATTTTTCTTAAAGAAACAATCAAGCCGGTTGCCAAAAATGTAGGTATTAGGGTGTTCATTGCAGTAGATTGAGTATTAGGAAGATACTGGAAACAATTATCCAACAATAAAGGATTGTGGAAATAAACTATGGAACATCCACGTAGTAGAATATTATGAAGTCTTGAAGAATGAGGGGGAAATGTTTGTGATATGTTACATAAAAGAAAAGTGTTATCTTTAATAAACAAAGTGTGGGGAAAAAAGAGATGAAAGAATCTATAGATTAAAAGAAATTTATGAGATATATTAGCCAATTGCAATGTATTATATTGCTTTATAAGTTTAAGCACGTACACCTATGGGAGGGCACACACACAAAAACTGAGGGAATCTGAACAATGACCAGCTATTGAAAGATACTATGGAAATTTTTATAATTTTTTTTAAAGTGAGAGTGATATTTCTTAAGCTCTACATTTAGAGATAAAATGCTATGCTGATGGGTGTGTAAGACTATAGATGAAACATGTTAACAAAATTTGAGGGTTCACTACACTCTACTCTATACTTCTGTGCACGTTTAAAATTATGCACTGTAAAAACACCTTTAAGTTCTAAAACAGTATATATACTGTGATCCTATTTATTAATTTCAGATATCTTTTTCTTATTCTTCTATATGAAACATGAAAAATTTTCAACACTTTTTGTAATAAATTGTTTAACAACTTGAGCAAAAGACAGGAGGGAAGAGGGCAGGGCACGACTGTTTAAAGAATGACACAACTGTGGAGGCAAACAGGCCACAACAAAGACTGGACAGAACCGACCGGGCCCAAGATGGTAGAAGATTCAGCTTTCAACAGACCTTGAGCGCCTCCAGAGACGCTCGCTGTAACACATCAGCACACTAAATGGCACACCCACAGGCGCGGTGACCATAAAAGCCCCAAAAGTAGGCAGTGGCCCAATTCCTGGAAATTCCCGCCCCTTTCCCAACATAGTTAGAATATTCCTCCCACTTTCTTAGCATATGAAATCACCCAGCCCATAAAAGCTAACACCCTCATCCCCAGGGAGGGCTCTCACTTTCTGAGACGATGGATCCACATTCTACCTGTGGAGTGTGCGTCTCTCTAAATACATTTTGCTTTCACTTTACTATGTCTTGCTCTTGAATTCTTCCCTGTGCAAAGCCAAGGACCCTCACTTGGCAGCCCATCCCAGGACAGGAATTCACTCGAGACGTGGGACTGACTATTCTCTTGCTCCCCCCTTCTCCTGCAATGTCAATTTATAATAGACATTAATCACCCAAAATTTGCTATTTTCCCATTATTTCTAATACAGCACTGTGTTCATAAACTGTTAAAAATTCAGTGTAAGATGAAGTTACACATTGTCTCAGATTTGTTCACCTAGGCACTGAAGGCCCATACACCAGTTATGAAGTGACTTTCATCCTGCGGCCTGGGAGCAATTTATTCCTGAAGCAAGCAAAAGAGACAACCA
The DNA here is from genome assembly GCF_036321535.1 of Camelus dromedarius. NCBI lineage: Eukaryota > Metazoa > Chordata > Mammalia > Artiodactyla > Camelidae > Camelus > Camelus dromedarius. The sequence continues at coordinate 55,892,518 of NC_087445.1, forward strand.
CAACTCTTTTGAAATCCTGGGCTTTCAAGTTTCAATACAAAGCTAGATCTTCATAAACAAAACAAGGAAGCAAACTGAATCTCCCAGCAGATGAGTGTAGAGAAACAAACAAAAACTTACTTTATGTAAATGATTTGGATAGTTTATAAAATTTTAGTTCATACACTTCTGCCTAAATTGGTAATAAAATGTGATTTTTTTTTCCAGGTACCAAGTTTGCTTTTGCTGTTATGGTGGCTGGAGTTACCTTAGGTAGGAAAAAAATCAGTCACCATGACGTTACACTTCCAAGCTCCTAAAAGAGGCACGTAAGCCTGAAATGGGCCTTCCAGAGAGTGACTGTAAGCATACAAAATGGAATGAGGGTCAATCAAACGTAAGTACTTACCATATCTGAGCCTCTGTGGATAGGAGAGGTGTGTTGTGCTGTGTAACTTGCTCTTGCTTAAAAACTCAGCCACAGCCCCTGTGTGTAGGAAAGAGCACAATCTGGAAATTGGATTTCTGTGATCCTGCTTGAGTCCTCCAAGGCTCTAAACTGTTTAACTGCCTAGAGAATTCTGCTTTGCTTCTAAAATTGGTCTTTCCTCCGTGGCCCTCTCAACCTCAGGCCCTGCGCCCCATTGGGGGTGGTTAAGTTCTGCCCCACTCACACTCTGGAGCCCAAGTTCACCCTCCGTCCCAAGTGAGGCTCTGTCCCATCAGAGTGGGGTGTGGACTAGGCCTTGCTGCCCAGTGGCGAGATGGGTGCAGGGAGCAGGAGGCTTCTCCCCTCACTCCTCTCGTGACATCTCAGGATTTTTGGTTTCCTGATGACTCCCTTGGTCAACACCCAGAGAGGAGCCCTGAGTCCCGGCCTTCTGCCCCCAGACACAGCCCTTTACTCCTCCAAGAACCACAGGCTGAGGTCTGGCTCCCTAGGAGGGGACCACCTGGAACCACACTGCCCCCTGGTGGATGCTGCTCTTCCTGCCTGGAGATGGCTGCAGCCAGCCCAGCCACTCACTCCCTGAGTGGCACCCAAACATCTCCTTAAGTGGGGATTAAACAGTAATATGCCACACCTGTTAAAAAAACATAATTGGGACTGTGGGATATTCCTCAGTGGTGTGCCAATTGATAAATTTTTAGGCTTTCTACAAGTTGGACTGTTAAACACTATCATTATTGAAATTTAAATTATATAAACTTAAAATTAACTTACATTGAAAACAAAGGCCATAAATACTCAAAACTCATCACTTATCACTTTATTTTTATAATTCTTATTTTTTATTGAAGTGTGGTCAGTTTACAACATTAGTTTCAGGAGTACAGCAAAGCATTTTGGTTACACATATACATTTTTTTCAGATTATTTTCCATTATAGCTCATTTTAAGATATTGAATATAGTTCCCTGTGCTATACAGTAGGTCCTTGTTGTTTATGTGTTTTATATATAGTAGTGTGTATCTGTTAACCCCAAACTCTTAACCAATCCCTCCCCCATTCTTCCCCCGGGTAACCAGTTTGTTTTCTACGTCTGTGAAAACTCATCACTTTTTAATAATCTTACTACATTTTACTATTTTCTAGGCTCATTTATTTATATCTATTGTTTTCTGGATGGTAGAAATTACTTTACATGTCAAATCATGGTTGAATTGCAACCACGGTTTGGCTATGGATAAACGAGTTCAGCAAAATTCAGTGAAAGCATTCAGTGAGAGTCAATCAGCTACATGGAATTTAAAATAAAGAGTACTGTATATTTTATCATTATTTATAAATTGTGTGCTACAGACCATTTATGTTAGTAAAATTTATGAATCGATACAATCTTTTTTTTCAGGAGAGCTAACTGTTAAACATTTAAACTACAGTGTCCCTTCCTCCCACCCCAGGACCAGTTCTACAGTCTCAAATTCTCCTAGTTCTGTTCACAACCCATTGCTGACTTTGAGAGCTGGCTGGAGGGTAGGACGTTCATACCTAACCCCCTCTTGGGTCATCCTGCCCAGGTGGAGGGACACCCATTAGCAGAACCCAGCTGGCCTCTTCTGCCTCCTTACACATCCTTCCCCTGGGTCGGGGGCGGAGTGGGGGCTGAAGTGACTTACCTGGCTGGTGAGTTTAGAAAAAGAAATCATGCATGGCCTAGCTCCTGACTCTGTTCCGCTTCCTAGAAGCTACCCACAGGGGGCATCTTTCTCCCATGGGAAAGCCTGCCATACTCTGGTGTTGCCTGAGGCTGATGTGCAAGTTGGGCAAATTCTGGAGCTTGGTGTTAAGACCTCCACTTGCTCAAAGACAGAAGTAGCACTGATGGGTAATGAGGGCCATGTATTGGCCTCCACCTGCTGTCTCCTTTGTCTTATTTCTCATTGGTTCGAAAATGGAATGGGGAAAAGGAGTGCTAATTATTGGATCCCTCAGAAACTCCAAAAGGGTCCTCTTCCATCAGCCTTTGTCCTGAGGTCACAGGATGCCTTGTGGCTGTGCCCAAATGTGTTGGTACGCATAAGCCTTTTCTAAGAAAACTTGACTGGCAAATTTATTTGATTCTAATTCCTTTTATTGCCAATATGTATATATGAAATAATGCTTACACAGTAGAGCATTCTTTTCTATGCCAAATATTGTACATATGAACACTGACCTTGAAAAACAAGTGTTACTAATGACCTAGAGTGTTTAAGTAACTTTCTCAAGGTCACTAGGTGACAAGCTTGTCGTCTGATTCCAAGGCCCTTGCTCCCCTTCTCTTCCTCCCACCCCCAGCCCTCCAGTCTCCTCTCCTCTCCTTTCCTCTCTCTCCTTCTCTCTGTCACCCGTCCGTCCACCACTCCTTCCCTCATTTCCACATAATTTAGCCCTTTAACTCTACAGAAAACTAAGACAGCATTGGAAGTCTCAGGGTTTTTTTTTATACAAGTATTTATAATTTTAGAATTTACATATAAATTTATATATAATTATATATACATAAATTCTAAAAAAAAAAAATAAATTAATTAAAATTATACAAAACCTTACCCCAACAGCAGGGCCCTCAAGAAACTTGGCAGCAGGCAGTAGGTAAACCGTGGCTGATTTTTTAGCATCCTCCTCAGGTTTCCCATGAGGAATGTCCAGCATCCTAGTCAAGATCCTGGGGGAGGAGGTCACAAAGAAACGAGTGTGCATGGGGGAGACCGCAGGACCGCATCAAGAGAGGGTCTGTGCCAGCCTGACCTGGGGGGGGGGGGGGGCTCTAGGTGGAAAATGCAGCCTTTCCTCAAATGGAGTGTTTCCTGTTACCTCCAACTCAAGGCTTCTGTCCCTCGGGTCAATAGTTGTGCAACAGTTCAGGGACTGAGCAAACAATCTAGAAACTACTTGCAGAATAATTTTGAGAAGAGAAAAAAATACATATATATGGAAAATATATACATGCATATATGTATTTCCCTTATCGAAAAATATATATTTGGTTCTTAGGGGAGAGGGTAGAAAAAACTTACTCTTTTTACACATAAAGCACAGATAATACCAACATACATATAGAACCTAAACAAATACACAGTGTATCTGTGGTATTAAAATTTCATGGAGGGGAAAAAAAAATTTCATGGAGGGAATATTAAGAAAAACATGTCTAAAAAGGCTCCCTAGGGGAGCAATAATTTTTTTTAAATGGCTGAAAAACATGGATGTATACAAAGAGCCCAGCAGACTATGGGACACATGGTAGATATCAATACATGAGAACTGTTGTTGCTGTTTATCGTGGTTAGTTGTTCTTATGATTGTCCTACAGACCAGAGAACCGTGCCATCCCATCATGGTTAGGGTGGAGAAGAGGGTACTGTGGCAAGTTCCCAGATGAAGTTAGTGTAGGGTGGATCCTGCGTGAGCTAGAGGTCCCAACTGCCCGGAGTTCTAGAAAATAAGCAGATTCTTGCGTACCACTGGGATGACCCTGGGATGCTCAGAGACACTTGTGCAGGAGGCTGTTAAAATCCAAAAAGCAAGGCATGGCACAGAGGTATGTGAGACCACCCAGTTTAATCCTCTGGGAAAAGGACATGCCCCCCAAGGCATTTTTTCCTGGCCTAGAACTGTACCACCAAGTTTTGTGGGCCTGCCTTTGTTTCTCCTTAGAGAACCTGGCTTCGGGGAGGCACCCAATATTTGTGTTAATACGGGGTTGGAGCAAATGTTGAGCGACTTCTCATGCGTGATGCATGTGCTCTGCAGTTTGAAGGAAAACCACACTTTCCACTGATTATTCTTAAAACCAATGCTTCTGTTACTTTTAGTGTACAAAGTGGTTTCGTATACGGTATCTTATTAAATCATCATAATAACCCTAGTCAGGTCAGTATTATATCCCCACTTGAAGGATAAAGAAGCTGAGGCTGGGAAGTTCATTTATTTTAGTTATGTGTCCTCTTCAGCTAACCAGTAATGTGTAGCAGAGCTAGCCCCCTTTCTCCCACACTACACCACCGCTAACACTCCTTCCCACAGGGGAGGAAGGCACGTGAAATGGGAAAGCTATGGAGGAAAAGCCATACCCTGGGACTTGCGTATCCCTGCGGGGGATACGGTAATGTTGGTGAACTGACACACCCAAGTCATGCCGGAAGGGGTGTTGCCTTCATGGAGTATGAACCTAGCATTCGGCAGAGCCTGGGAGGCCGGTCAAAACTATCAACTGCCAAGTTACAGGGAAATGAAAAGCCATCAAAACGAAGCACAGAAGCACCTCAAGTTGCTGGGAAATTTGAAACATAAAACACTTAAGGCACAAATGTTGAGGACAGAAATATGATATGAAAATGGAATGACTAGGTATACACAGCGGGTGAAATTCTTCATTTCAGGGCCACAGCTTCAAATGCAGGAATGACAGATATTTGACTAAGAATGGAGCACATTTTTCAAAGACCGAAAAGAATGTGTTTAGTCAGAGAGCAGCTCATCTGGCCAAAGGGCTGTAAATGGAAAACAGATGGGAAAGGGGGGGGGGGGGACACCTAGATAAAACTGAAATGGGTTTCCACGGATGACATTAAGGCCTGGGAAGAATTTCAACAGTGAGGGAGGTGCCGAGTGACTCAATGAGAGCACAATTGGGAAGGACATCAGAAACAAAACGTAGGCAGCAGACGTCCAGATACCAGGCACGGAACATAGTAACCTTGAGATTATAGCACAGGGTGGCAAACAAGGCCTCACAGATACCAGGAGAGTTGGCGGCATGGAACAGGTCCATGGGAACACAGTGAAGGGAGGGTGTGCCGTGCACAAAAGACCCATTGAGAGGAGACGAGCAGCCCTGCAGGCTGTGGTAACAATAGATTCAGAGGACTCCGTGAGCACTTGGAGGAAGATGAAAGGAGAGAAGAACAGAAGTGATGTTTTTATGGAAACTGAGCTGAACCACATGGGGGAAAGCCACAAAGTTGGCAATGCACACACGTTGGGGATAACATTCTGGATATTTCATTCAGATAAAGGCAGAGCTTTTCACTTGCCTTCCTAACAATTTCATGTCCTAGAAGTAGAGGAAGGAATAAAAATAACTGTACTCTGACTGATTCCAACCAGTGGGAAGAAGCCATTTGTCAGAGTGGAAGGGATGAGACCCTGGGAGAACATGGCATGTCATCTTCAAGGGACAACAAGAATGCGCTGGATGAGATATGTTACAGAGGACTTTAGGAAACTAGACTTCAAAATATTTTAAGAAAAAACAGGCATAATTCCACAAGTTTCCAAAAGAAGAAAGTACCAGCAGGTGCTCAGAAGCATGACTTTGGACATTATCAACGAGGAGAAAAGAGGTGGGGACATTCTTTAAGAAATTAGCACAATGGCACAGAGCTCTTTAAACTAAAATATAGAATGAACATTCAAAAAGGGAGAGGCAAATGCTAACTCTATGAGAATGACACAGAACCACACAAAGCATGCAAAATGGTAAGGACCAGAGAATGTGCTATGGGACCAAGGGAATTATGGTCATGGATGGCGGAAAGGATATGTTGTTTCTCAGATTTCTCTTTTAGGCAGCTGTGGAGCTGAAAAGACAAAAGCGGGTAAGAGTATGTTGAAATCCAAGCTTGGGGAAGATGTTACTGACCCTTTTTGAAATCTAACCTGGGATCAAACTTGGTGGTCCACACTCTGTGGGTCAAGTGGGATTCATTCGTCTATCTTCACACTTTCTTTCTTCTTCCTAAGTATTACTAATAAGCATGTTAGCAAGTTGATTCTCAGTTTTTTTGCAGGAGCTTGGGGGTGTCCCTCTTCTGGATCTGAAGAATTGATTCCTTTTGGGTAGCCTGCATATCTTTATTGTCAGACTTTTTAAAACTGAAATGAGGTCTAGTTCAAGGCTTAACATTAGCTAAGTAGCTACAGAAGGATGGTTTCTAGAGTCCTCCGTGCGATCCTAGTTATATCTCGAGGCAAAGAAATCTTAATTATGGTATTGCACCCTTACCAACATAAATTGAAAAGTGTTAAGAGTTTTGTTAAGAGTTGTCTAGAATGGTTTCTCTTAGAGGAACTTGGAAAAAGAGTGTCATTGTCTTTTACAACAATTACGGCATTAGTCCATAATAAATACATCATTTTATGAAGTTCAAGAACAGGCAAAACTGATCTGTGGGAAGAAAAATCAGAATAGTGGGTGCTGGAATAGACAGGGGGCAGGGGTAGAATGGAAGAGGGTCCGCAGTGACCCTTCTAGGATGACGGCACACTCAGCTGGAGTACTGGTTACATGGATATATGCACTTGTCAAAACTCATCAAACTGTCACTGTTGCTGTATGCAATCATGCCTCTATAAAAATACATAAAAAGTATGTAATAAATCTGGGCAGTAATAGGAAGCGAAAAGAGAATGATTTTCTTCCATGACTTGACAGTAATCAAATGAATTTAACATTGTCAAGGAATCAGAGAAAAGCAGCCTCACAGTTTGAGATTAGCAGTGCTCTCCAAGCAGATTTAGGGAAAGTTAGTCTTACCAACACCCTTGACCTGTTAATTTCCTATTGGCAAAGTGTTCCTATTGTGGAAGACGGGGATCACTACCCTGTACCCTAGTTTCACTGGAACCAAGTACCACTGGTTCCCAAACTTCCATGCACATAAATACAATCTTGGATGCTTGTCAAAAATGCAGACTCTGGGTCCATACCTGGAGATTTTGCTACAGTAAATCTAGGTTAGTGTCCAGGAATTTCCATTTTATGAACATCCTTGGTGAGACTGATATAGGTAATAGATGGACTTATACTTTGAGAAACACTTCATTGGATAATTAAATCACAAACTAGTTCCTAGTTCCTCTAATTTCAGGCTCCCCAGGTAACCTTCTGATAAAAAAGCCTTTCTCCATGCCTTCACAAAGAAAATACATCGCTTGTATCAGTATATGTATTCCAGCCCATGTGACAGAACTCTTTCCTGTTCTAAAGAATACATAGGCATGGTTTTGTCCCTCAGTCTGATGGACTTGATGAATATTGGTTTGCCCCTTATAAATGGATGTGCTTACCATGTGATACTGGAAAACCAAACTTCTGGGATTGAGGGACAGAAATGTAAAATATTTATGCCAAATTTACCAAGATAAAGGGTATTGACAAAATTCCCTCCTTAAAAGAAATTCTATGCCTGACATCATTATGGTTGTTATGTTCTTTTTCTTCGTTTAAATTAATAAACTTAATTTTTCTCAGAGTAGTTGTAGGTTCACAGCCACACTGAGTGGGAAGTACACAGAGTCCCCATACATCCCCTGTCCTCCCACACACACCCCCTCTCCCATCACGGACGTCGTGCAGCACAGCGGTGCGCTGTTATGACCAGCGAACCTGCACTGACACATCATTTTCACCCAAAGTCCACAGTATAAATTAGGGTTCACTCTTATGTTACACGTTCTACGAATTTTAACAAGTATTATGTTCTTTTAAGAGATTAAGCTTAACATAGAAATAGAATATTTCCATGTTAAACTTAATTCAACAAGTGTTTCAATAATTTGTGTTGTGGTTAATTTTCCTAATTCTAAATAAATATTCATTATTGACATTTTGGAAAAATGAAAACATTTAAAAGCCACAAGTTACGTTACTCCCCCGGGATAAACATTGTGAGCATTCTAATTCTTTTTTTTTCTTTAAGTCATTATTCGGTCTTTATGTACCTGTGTTTATTGTGGTGGTGGTGGCTTATTTCTTTACAAAACTGGGATTAAACATTTCCTAACATTGTATCATTGTACCATATTTTAACAGTATTAACTCTCCTCTGCTCTGATTTTATTTTTCTTCTTAGCATTTATTGCTACCTGACATAATATATTTGTTTGCCTTCATATTTCCTGTTTTCTCCTGACTGTGTGTTCCAGGACAGCAGTTGTTCCAGAAGGGGGTTCTGTTCACTGTGAAAACCCAGCACCTATAACAGTGACTGACACGTTAGTTACTCAATACACATTTGCAGGATGAATGAATAAATGAATGAGTGGCATTTTATTGTGTCAGTAAATGCTTGAAAATCATGATTTACAATGATTAAGCAATTCTATCAAATGTATACAGTGTAATTTGTTGAACATTCTTCTACTGATCCACTGATCCACAGTTGAGCTAGTCCCACCTTCTAATTTTTTACTATTATAATTAATGAGGATGTATAAATCTTATTTATAAAAGGGAGTTCATATTTCTTATATTTCCTTAGAACTAATACCTAAAAGTAGAGTTATTATGTCAAAAATTATAAAAATCTTAAAGACCTTTTCAGATATTACCAATAACTTTCCAGGAATATTGCAATTAATACGTCTATAAGCACTGTAGGAAAATGTACGTCTCTTTGCATCTTTGCTAATATTGAGTCCTGCCATTTTATTTTTAAAAATCTGGCCAGTTCAGTAAGTCAAAAATTATATTTCTTTGATGTCTGAACTGCTTAATAAAATAACAACAATAAAGGATTTTATCTTATGTATCCAAGCTTACTGAACACTTTTTCTTAATCATTCGCTTTTTTATTTTGTTCATGGTTTTTTCAAAAAGACTTGTTATTGATTTTGATGCTATTAAGTCCATCTATTCCTTTGCAATTTCTTCCATTATTTTTGTGCTTAGAAGAGTTTTCTCCATTTTGAGATAAGAGAAATACTCACCCCTACTTCTAGCTAATTATGTAAAGGTTTTTCACGTATCATCCATTCATCCATTTGGAATAAATTTCAATCTATGATGTGGTATATAAATCTATTTTTTTCTATTTAGTTCACTAATGATCCCAGTATAATGTAGTTGAGTAATTTTCTTTTTCCTTACTTATCTGGGTTATCACTGTCACCACATAATTTTTTTTTTTTTAACATGGAAGAGTCTGTTGTGGAGCATTCAGATCTGTTCCATTGATTCATTTGTTTATTTTAGTTCACCAGTATTCCTTGTTTGACATCTTCCAACTTATTAAGTTTAAATATTTATTAAGGCATGTGACCTCAAATACCTCCTCTATTTGGGCAGTGCCACATGTGATAACTGATATCTCATGTTCTTTTCACTTGTGTTGAGTTGAATACTAGTGAAATATGATGCTTTTTTAAATGTGTGCACATTGACCACTTCGGTTTTTCCTTTGTTTATTGCCTGTCTATATCAATTTTCTATTAGACTATTTAACTTTTTCTTACTAATTTGTAAGTGTACTCTATTAATTAGAGATATTAATGTAATACATGGTTTATTTTTGTCTTTATTTTAGTTCCACTCTTTTTCATGCATGAAGTTAGCTGGAGCACTGGCTCCTTTCCATAACTGGCCTAACTTCTGCAGTAGAAGCTTCCTATTATTGAAACATCCATTCTTCTCCCACCGATATGAACTTGTACCACATTCTGTTTATACGGACTAGTGGTTAATAGTGAAAACTCTGGGATCAGACCGCCGCTGTTCTCTTCATCACTGTTGTCTATGAGTTAGAGGGTGAGCTGGAGCAGTGGCCTTCAGCACATGGTAAATGGCACATAAGTGACAGCTGTTATTATTGCACTGGCTAAATGATCTCTCCTGCTGTGTTTTTGCTCATCTTCACATCCTGCTTCATTCTGCAAGATCATGCTCTGTAAGTCTTGACCTTGGCTCTTTGAATATTTTCAGCTACTCACCTCCCCAGAGACAGTTTGGAAACTCTCTCAAGTGAGATAAATGGAGTCCTCCAAATTCTTTGCTTTGATGCCTTCCCTCACTGCTTAAAAAAATTGCCAAATATTCCCATGTCTGGCCTTGTAATATTAGGGATGCTGTGGGAAGTTATTGTGGAGGTGACATGCTGAACTTATCAGGACATGCTTAATTTACCATGGCAGCCTGAAGGGGCAATGAAGTCATCAAACTCCTTCCTGCCCAATCCAGGAGCTGGTTGTGGCAACAACCCACCCCCCGCTTCCCAGCCCCCTTAGCCAGCAAGCCTAGCAAAATGAAGACTCCCAACTCCTGAGGTCCTTCAGTTTCAACCCACCCACACGTTTGCATCTCAGGTCTGGCTCCTGATAGCATTGCCTCTGCTCTGAGCTTGGAACTCATATAGGAAAATCCACCTGTGTTTGTTTTCCTGTCAGTCCATTTCCAGATGCTTTATAGCTTCTAGAATGGTAGCCGACTATGGATCAAGCCCAAATTTCATGGCTCTCATGTTTATTCATGTTTATTAATTTATTATGATCTCTCACGATACTAAGTGTTGACTGGGTTCAGCTGAGTGGCTCTTCTCCTGGTGCCACGTTAGGTCTCCCATGCAGTTACACTCAGACTGTTATGCTGCAGGGGACATCCAAGATGATGTCTCCTCTCACACATCTGGCCCCCTGGTGCTTCTCCAAGAGGCCATTCTCTCCATCCTCAGGGGTATCTTCCAAGGTCATTCCGCATGACCTCTCTCCACAGTATGGTAGTTAGACTCCATACATGGTGGCCAGCTTGCAAAAGTGCAGGGGACCAAAATATGCCACTGATACAAGGATAATATTGAGCTGGAGGCAAACAAGAATTGACAAATGCAGAAAGACACCTTCCTGGAGCTTCCCCGGCAGCAGAAGCTTCTGAGAAATGAGGGCTGCCATACTCCCTCTCTCAGGGAAGCTTCATGCTGTGCAAAAGACAGAAAGTCAACACTGAGATGAACCTGCACAAACCAACCTCACTCCGTTAGTCTCCCCTGTATATTTACTGTCCCCCCGTCTGTTACCCTTGGAAGCCTAAAGCCCTTACCGTTGGTCCTGCCACTTCTCTACAAATACATTGTTCTTTGCTAAGATGCCACATATGCCCAAGTTCTAACCACTTGGAGTTCTAACCACTCCTTTGAACTGCTCATCACTGAGCAGATGTAGAGTGCATGTGTTAACAAAATCATTTTTTCTCTTGTTAATCTGTCTTTAGTCGGTCTAATTGGCAGGGCCCCCATCAATGAACTTATGATGGATATAGAAAAAAGTTTTTCCTCCCCTATAAGTGTAAAAGAGGAAGCTGCCAGGACTTTTAAAGGCTTAGGTATAAAATGGCCCAGCACTACTCTTGGTATTCTGTTTGCTAAAGTTCAGCTTCATTATAGGCAGGGAACTACATGAGGACCTGGGTACCAGTGAGCCTGGTTCACTGGGAACATTTTTGTGTAACTATCACATTATCTTCTTGGTTTTCTAGAGCTCTTATGGTTTTTTTTAAATTGGATTATTTCAAAAAGATTTTGAGGAGAGAAAAATGGTGAATTCCTAGCTGTAATTCATCATCTTCAAAGTGTAAGTCGAGTATTTGTTTTGAAAATGGCTACGTAAATTATTTTTTAGTATTTACGTCATTCTCTTTTTACATATATGTGTTATTTAATACATTTACAATAATCTTTTCATTCTCCAACTCTCTCAGTATCACTTAATTGAAAAAATAATTTTTTCTTTGACAATGAGATCCTTCAGAATAAGAATATATTTAATTCCTTAGTTCAATAAACATTTTAAATGCCCATTATGTGCTAGGTCCTACAATTAGGGTACAGACTGACTAATATTTTTAATTTAATTCAGTGGTCAGGAACTGCAAAGCATTTTCCTAAGTGCATTAAGCTCCTGTCAAATGCCTGGTACTGAAGGGGTAGAAAGGATTATAAGACACAGTGCTGTCCTCACAGGGCCTTCCTGCAGTAATGAAGATTATCAAACGTAATAAAAATGAACATCTAATATCCACATGGAAAAGAATGAAACTGAACCCTTGCTTAACACCATATACAAAATTAACTCAAAATGGATCAAAGACCTAAACGTGAAATCTGAAATAATAAAACTTTGAGAAGAAAACAAGGAAAGCTTCCTGACACTTCAGTTGACAATGACTTCTTGGATATGACACCAAACGCACAGGCTACAGAAGAAAAAATGGGACAAACCGGACTTCACAAAAATTAAAGAATTCTGTGCACCAAAGGACACTGCTATGGTCTGGACGTATGTGTTCCTTCAAAATCCACATGTTGAAATCCTAACTCACAAACGGATGACATTAGGAAGTGGGGCCTTTGGGAGGTGATTGGGTCATGAGGGTGCAGCCCAGTAGGATGAGACCAGTGCCCTTATAAAAGGAACTCCAGAGAGATCCCTCACCCCTTCCACCATGTGAGGACACAGCAAGAAGGCAGATATAAATGCGATATGACCTTCACCAGGCACCGAATCTGCTGGTGCCTTGATCTTGGACTTCCCAACCTCCAGAATGGTGAAAAATAAATTTTTATTGTTTAAAAACTGCCTAGTTGGGGGGAGAGTATAGCTCAAGTGGTAGAGCACATGCCTAGCATACACAAGGTCCTGGGTTCAATCCCCTGTACTTCCTCCAAAAATAAATAAATTATCCCCCCAAAATAAATAAATAAATAAATAAAAATAAATAAATAAATAAAAACTGCCTAGTTTATGGTAATTTTTTTTATAGAAGCCCAACTAGACTAAGACAGTATGAATAGAATAAAAAGGCAACTCACAGGAGAAAATAACTGCAGATCATGTATCCGTTAAGGGATTAACACCCAGAATATATAGAGAACACCCAGAACTCAACAACAAAAAAACAAAGAACCCAATTCAAAAATGAGCGAAGGACTTCAATAAATGTTTCTCCAAAGAAGATATACAAATGGCCAAAACGCACGTGAAATGATGCTCAGCACCACTAATCATCACGGAAATGTAACTCAAAACCACAATGTAATACCACTTCACACCCATTACAAGGGCTATTATTAAAAAAATAGTTGAGGTGAGGATGTGGACAAGCTGGAGGCCTCGTGCCCTGCTGGTAGGAGTGTAAAATGGTGCGGCCACTATGAAAACCAGTATGGCAGTTCTTCCAAAAGTTAAACATAAAATTACAATCTGAGCCAGTAATTCCACTTCTGGTTATACACCCAAAAGGATTCAAAGCAGAGATCTGAACAGATATTTGTACACCCATGTCCACATCATTATTCACAACAGACAAAAAGTGGAAACAACCCAACTGTCTACTGGCAGATGAGTAAATAAACAAAGTGTGGTATATACATATAATGGAATATTATTCAATCTTACAAAGGGGGGAAGTTCTGATACATGCTACAACATGGATGAACGTTGAAGAAATTATGCTAAGGGAATAAACCAGACACAGAGGGACAAATATTACATGATCGCATTTATATGGGATACCTGGAGTAGTCAAATTCATAGAGACAGAAAGCAAAAGGGTTGCTAGGGATGAGGATGGAGCAGGGGTGGAGGAAGGGCAGACCAGGGAGTTACTGTTTAATGGACAGAGTTTTAGTCTGGGATGATGAGAAAGTTCTGGAGATGAATAGTGGTGATGGTTGCGCAACAATGTGAATGTACTTAACGTCCCTGAATTGTATATTTTAAAACGATTAAAATGGCAAATTGCATGTTACATATTTTTACCACAATAAAATAAACACATAAAACAGAAAGCGGTAAATTCTGTAAGAAAGGCGCAAGGAAGATTTCCCTAGGCTTTTCCTCAGACATCATATCTAAAATTTCAATCCTGTTTCCACTCTGATACTGCTTACTCCCCACATCTGCTTTCTCTGTTCTTATCACTATTTAATAGTTTATAAATGCAACTTTATTTATTTTTATTGTCTGCTTTCCCCCTTCGAATGTAAGCTCAATAAAGGTAGAAATTTTTGCCTAATTTGTTCATTCCTTTATCTGTAGTGACTAGAACACATAGTTAATGCTTGATAAACATTTGTTGAATGAGTAGATAAAATGGTGAGGGACTTGAGAGGAAGGAAAAATGATTTACTGAGCAGTTGAAGGAAATCTTCAAAGAGAAAGTGGATATTACATGTGCCTTTAAGGATGAACAGGATTTGAACTCTTGTGAGGCAGGAGTGGTGTGCCCATCAGATTGGGGAAAAAAAAATTACAGAACATATAAAGTGTTGGCCTAGGGGCAAGGGAAACTGATACTCTTAAACAGTATTGATAGGAACATACATGGCAATTTTGATAGAATTTTGGTAGAACCTATTAAATTTAAAACCCACATTTAAAACCCAGCAATCTCACTTCTTCGCATCTTTCATAGAGTAATTCTCAGATGTGCACAGAGGCAGGAAACTGAGGCATAGAAGGATTAAGCAACTTGACCAGAGTCATCTCATAATGCATGTGCGGATTAGAAGTTAATATACAAGGCATTTCAAAAAGGACCTGGACACATAATAAGCACTATATAAACACTGGCCCACATTATTATTTATTGGCTAATTGTACTTTTTCAATGAATTTTCTGTATAAACTTTTTGTTTTTGCCTAAGTGGATTATATAATGCTTTTCTTTTCAATTTGTATGAGTAATTTATATATTAAAGATATTCTATTTGTCACATGTTGGAAGTATTTTTCAGTTTGTTGCATGCTTTTTATTCTGTTTACATTGTTGTGACATGATGATATAATGAAATCTTTATGTAGTCAATTCCATTGTGGGTATTTTTTAAGCTTGGATATTTGCTGCCAATCAGAAATCTGAAAAATATTTGCTTCTTATTTATTCTGTTTCTGTAGTCTGACTTTTTATATTTACTAATCAATCCAGCTGGAGTTGATGTTAGCGTACACAGACGTTTCTGTATGAGTTTCCTACGGCTGCTGTAACAAATTACCACAAACCGGGTGGCCTGAAACAACAGAAGTATATTGCTTCTCAATTTTGGAAGCTGGAAATCCACAAGTAAGATGTTGGCAGGGCTATGCTCTCTCTGAAGGCTTTAGGGGAAGATCCTTCCTCGTCTCTTCCTGACTCTGTTGGTTGCTAACAATTCCTGGCACTCCTTGAATAGTGGCTGCATCACTCTGATCTCTGCCTCCATCATCACATGGCATTCTTCCCTGCGTCTGTGTCCATCTCTCTTTTTATAAGGACACCAGTCACTGGATTAGGGTCCACTCTAATCTTGTATGACCTCATCTTAACTGGATTATGTCTAGTTCCCAGTATGGCAACATTCACAAGTACTGGGGGTTAGGCCTTAAACATATATTTTGGGGACACACAAGTCAACACATTACAGTTCGTAAATAGCTAACCAATTATTCTACTGCTAACACTTTTCCCTATTAAAGATTCTTAAAATGACCTTTAACTGTACCATCAGATCCTAAATTAAATGGGTATACACTGAAGTCTCAGGCTGTCATTTTTCACTCTACTCTGTTTCTTACACTAATATGAGAGGCGATGTATCTTTAAGTGGCTTACAATCATTTTTGATAAGTAGTTGAACATGATGACTTTAAAAAAAATTGGGGGGTGGTAATTACACTTATTTATTATTTTTTTAATGGAAGTACTGGGGATTGAACCCAGGACCTCGTGCACGCTAAGCACACACTCTACCACTGAGCTAAACCCTCCTCTCCATGATGACTTTTTTAAATGTCATGTAATACAACAATACAGCCAAATTACTTCCCTCTGCCAAAAACCTGTACTCAGACTAGCAGAGTCTTCTTCATTCCTAACTTTCTCAGAGCTACTGGTTTTGTCATGAAAGCTGTGTGGAAGAGTAGGAGGCACGGTTTTTGCTGTTCAGGAGCACACCCCCTATTCACAGCCCCTGTGCGGTTTTTTGTTGTTTGTTTCACTTTATTTTTAACTAAACTACAGCATGGGCTACAACTACTTTATAGTAATTTGGAATTGGCAATAAACAATGAGACAGACTGGGAATACCAATGGGATCTAGAAACCATGCATTTAGTATCTGATGTATCAGTGGGACAACTGCTGTCTGAACTTCCAACACTTTGGGTCCTGCGGCTCTTCTTAATTAATATACAGTAACAGCTCTACAAAACACAGGCAGGCCTGTATTGCAGAACTACAAATCATGAACATCAGGGGAAAAGAAACCCATACTTTCCATTTAAAGTTAAAAAAATTTTTTTTAATGCTCTAAAGTTTCTTTACAGAAGTCTATAGGATTATATTAATTTATTCATAGTTTCCTTTATGACAAGACAATATAATTCTAAAACAATTTTCAGGACATTTGAGCAACACATAGATTAGATAACCAGCTGTGAGACAGACAGAGTCCTGAAAAGATGCTGGGTTCCTGCATCCATCTCCCACCCCATCCAGACCCAACCAAGCCTCACTGCCTTCCTGGAACCTGCCTCCATCCCAGCACAAAACTGAGTTCTCTGACTTGTTTATTTCTCCTAGTGACCTTCTGAGGGCAGAGATTCAGAGATTCATCCAACAAAGGTAGGGCCTAGCATGCAACTGCTTCCCAACAAATATTGGAGAATAAATGACAATAAACTAATTAACAGATAAACATGATTTCAACAAAAAAAGCCAGCTATGCTTTTTAACTCAAAAGACAAGCCAGATATACTTGAAATAAAGCATGTACTGAAATCAGCGTTAGCTAGTAATGAAAAAACCTGTTGACAAAGAAGCCTGAATTGGGGGTGGGGGGAGGAGAACCAAACTGTTTAAACATATTGAACTTGAGCAAAAGATCTATTTCACAATTTATTGCTAACAATTTTTTCTACTTCCTCTTGCAAAATTAATGAGAAAATCAGTTCAAATAAAAAACAAAAAGAATGTTGGGTTGTGTAAACGATACTGTTTAAACATGAAACATGTGAATACCAGGCCTTTGCCCCAGTGGCTGGCTGGCTGGCTGACTGCACCACTAAATCAACTTTCAAATCCTAGTTAGATAGCTAAGCTGAGAGAAGTAGTTTCAGACATATTCATGTAGTATGTATACGAGTTGGAATTGCAGAAGTTAAGAACCACGTATATGGTTAGCTGGCTTTCCAAAAGTTTGTAACAAATTGTAAACTCACCAGCAAACTATGAAAACATTTTCCCCAAACACTTTTGATATTATCGGAGGTTACTGTATAACTGTTCATTTTAATACATAATAATACCACTTTGTTTTAATTTGCTTTTTTTGATGAGTGGCTAAGTTTTCCTTTCATGATTGAGTTCTTTCTCTGTTCCGGGCACTCTTCCTAGTCCTTAAAGAATGTGACTAAGTAAGATAGACAGCGATCTCTGTCTTCTAACAAGAAACATAATAAATAAATAAACAAGGTATTGGGTTGGAAGACAGTAAGCTGTTTAATGGCAGAGAGTTGGGGGAAGGAAAGCAGGGTGAGGGGCACTGGGAGCACTGGACTGCAAAATGGGCGTTTTGTCCCGTTAAATAGGGTGATCAAGGAGCAGAGCAGGTTTCATTGAGAAGGTGAGATCTGAGCAAAGATTGGAGGAGGTGAAAGAGAGGGCAGATATCTGTAGAAGAGTGTTTCAGGAAGAGAGAACAAAAGACCCATGTAGGAGTGGACCTGGTCAACTCAAGGGACAGCAAGGAGGCCAGTGTGGCTAGAGCAGAGTGAACTTGGGGAAATGTGTAGCTGATGAAGTCAGAAAAGCAATGAAGAGCATAGGAGAGCACTGTAAAGATTTGGGGTTTCACTGATTGAAGTCGGGGCCAGTGTAGGGTTTTAAGAGTGCATGAACGGTTCTATGGTTTAAAAGGATGAAGCTATGGTATTTAGACTACACCAAAAGGAGCAAGAGTAGAAACACGATGGGCACGTGAATGGAGTGACCAAGGTGGCAGAGGTGGAGATTACGCATGGCCTCTTGGCATGAACTCTCAGTGAGGCTCATCTAGCTCCCATCACCTCTGAACACCCAACCTGCCAGAAAGAGAGATCGGTCCTGAATTCCCAATAGGGTACTATTCTTTGAGGGATCAACTGGCCACTTGGTGACAAGTGGACTTCATTGGGCCCTTTGCACGCTGGAAGGCGAAGCAGTTTGTTCTTGCAGGAACAGACATTTATTCTGGGTACAGGTTTACATTTCCTGCCAGCAGAGCTTCAGCTTGTCCCACCACACAGTAGTTTACAGAGTGCCTGATCCATAGCCTGAACCCCACCCATCACAGCATCCAACCAGGGGACCCACTTCACAGGGAGGGAGGTCTGGGAGTGATCCCATCACCATAGAACTCATTGGTCTTGTCACATACCACCCTCCGCAGAAGAGCCAGCCAGACAGCAAAGGCGTGATCTGCTGATGGTGCAGATGAAGCACCATCTTGGAGGCAATACTGTGCAAGAACGGTCTCATTCTCCAGGGTGCAATCTACAAACTGAATTAAAGAACCCTATGGGCCTGAACAGGAAGACTAGTTGGGTTCAGGAATCAAGGCAGGGAAGCAGGAATGGTCTCACTTACCATCCCAGTGCCCTACTAAGGACCTTTCTGTCCCCACAACTGTGGAACCTGTGGAGTTAGAAGTCCTGGTCCTCAAAGGGGGAGCACTTTGCCAGGGGACACAGCAATGGTCCCACTGAACTACAAGTGGTAGCTGCCACTGCCTGTAGTAAGAGATGAAAAATCAAGAAGAGTCATAAACTTGGGAAGGGCAGTGGATTCTTATCAGTAAGACAAGGTAGGACCACAGTGAGACCTCAGAACAAGAAGGAATATATGTGGAACTGACTTGGATGCCTCTTGCTACTCCCTTGCTCAGTTATGACTATGAACGGACAAGTGCAGCAAGCCGGGCCTGAGAAGAGTGGAAACACAAAAGGCACACTCCCTTCAGGAATAAAGGCTGGGTCACACCACCAGTTAATGCACTGAGACCAGCAGAGGTGACTGATGAGAGCACGGGGAATCTAGTATGGATAGTGGTGGAGGGATGCGATGAGTCCCAGCAGTGGCCCTGAGACCAGCAGCCAGTCCCAAGTGTGTGGTTTACCCAAGTGTCCCACTTCTAGGTTTCCCTTTAAGCAGAGAGACTCAATGAGCCCCTGGAGCTGCTGTTTCCTGAGTGTGCATGGATGGGAGGGCTTACGTGGGGCAAGCCAATGCCTACTTCAGCCCAAAAGTGCACTGCTCGGATTGCCCTTCAAGAAAAAACTTACCTGTGAGAAATAGTTAGCTGACAGCTCTTCCGGCAGACCCCCTAGCCACTGAACATGGAGGGACACCAGAGGCCGGCAATTCCATCCAGCAGGTGACTGACTGCTCTAACGGGTCATCTTCACACCATTTACTCCCATCACGTTGCCTAACACTCTGTCAGGTCTCCATCAGTCTGACTCTTTGTCCACCCATCTGCTCCCTTCTTTCTTTCCTTTCACACCAAACACATCAGCATTGTGGTCTGAAGGCTTTCCTTGCCAAATTCTGCTTCCTCCCCCTTTATTTTCCACAGTTGATACCCACCAAAAAAACCTCTTGGACTCCTGACTCCACTTCAGTGTCTGAATTGACACAGTGACTAAACAATGAATGAGACTCACAGGGCTGAGAAACTTGGGGTGAGGGAGGCACGGTGGAGGGTGAGGATGCCTGAAGTCTAAGCTAGACAACAGAAGACATTTTTAAAGTTCAATTGTTATGGGCCGAAATTGTTTTATGGAGGTAAACTCTTTTTTCCTTTTTTTTTTTTTTTTTTGGTGGGGGGGAGGTAATTAGGGTTTTTTTTTGTTTTGTTTTGTTTTTTTTGGTGGAGGTATTGGCGATTGAACCCAGGACCTTATGCATGCTGAGCATGCACTCTACCACTGGGTTATACCTTCCCCATTGTTTTAAAAAGTATATTGTAAAAAGAAATACTTTTAATAAAGAGTTGAAAACTTAAATTACAGCAAGGAAATATTTGCACCACTCTATAAACATCTAGAGCTTGGAAAGACATTCTATTACCATAAAACTTATGTCATAAATCACCAATAGATTTTGTAGACAATGGAGGTGGGAGCCATGTGTGTTGAAGGACTTAAGTCAGACACTGACATCTTTTAGAATAGGATCCAAAATCAGTCTTTGTCCTTTACTGTATTTCCATCACAATGTTAGGCACAGAGTAGATGCTCAGAGAATATATGGGGGATAGACTGGCATCCTACAGAATGCCATCAGTCAGGACAGACACTCTTGAGTGGGGAGGACCACAGAATTCCAAGGAAGTTTCCTAACATGAACTCATGTGTGGTGAGCCTCTTTCTCAGGCCACGCCAGCTCCATGAGCAAAGCCTGGAAGCTCTACCTTCAACGTATCCAGAACCCAACCTCTTCTTACCACTTGTACAGCTTCCACACTAACACAAGTCACCATTCTCTTCTGGATTATTCCAATAACCTCCCAACTGGTCTCTTTGCACCCATCCTTACCGGGCCCCTATCCCCCACCAAGAAGTTCTCCACACAGCAATCAGAGTAACCCTTTTAAAACACAGGTCAGATTCTGCCACTCCTCCACCTTCAAATTTCCAATGACTTTCCATGTTACTCCAAATAAAAGCCAAAGTCTTTACAGTGGCTTTCTGCTTCACTGCCCCTACTTCCTTTACATCCCTAATATTATCAGCTACTCCCTCCCCATAGCTTCCCAGTAACTTCACCTGCCCTCCCGGGTACTGCTCCAATATGCCAAGGATGCTCCTACTTTGCGTCCCTGCATCTGCCCGTAACAAATGCTATGTGAGTATGAATATTTATGGCTCTTACTGTTGTTCCCTCTATTTGGTTCCCTCTAATTCTACTCAATATCTGCGAGTCTGGCTTCCTCACTTCTCTCTATTCTAAAATCAACTGTCAGGAAGAGGCTCCTTGATTAACCCACACCTCAGTCAGTGTCTCTGCAGAAAAGTATGCCACATTCAAATGAGGTATTGTTACACGTTGAATTGTGTCCCTCCAAAGGCTATGTTGAAGACCTAACCCCAATACCTTAGAATGTGACCTTACTTGGAAATATGGTCATTAAAGACATAATTAGTGAGACTGAGTCATACTGGAGTACACTGGGTCCTTAACCCAATATGACTGATATGAAATAATAAGAAATATAAATATTGGCCTCTGCCCCTGGTCCTTGCTAATATTTGATATCTGACCCTGGTTCCTGACACAGGGGTCCCAAAAGCTCTTATGATTTCCTGAGTGACAGCTGTAGCTCACACAGAGCTCTAAATCCCGTGGAATTTCCTGAGTAACAGGAATGCCTTTTGTTGTAATGAGGTGACTCCTGGTGGGCTCCTGGATGGGGGCCAGCCACCTGAGAGCCTAAGCCATGACTAGAAGGTTGCAACTTTCAGCCCAACCCCCCATTCTTTGGAGAAGAGAGGAAGGCTGGAAATTGAGTTAATAATAGATCATGCCTGTGTGATGAAACCTTCAAAAAAAATTCCCAAAGTACAGATTTTGGAGAACTCCTGGGCCAGTGAACACATCCACATGCCAGGAGGGTGGGGCACCCCAACTCCATGGGACAGGAGCTCCTACACTCAGGACCCTTCCAGATCTCACCCAATGTGTCTTTTCATCTGGTTGTTCATCTATATCCTTCATTATATCCTTTATTATATAAGCAGTTGGTAAACATATTTCCCTGAATTGTGTAAACTGTTCTAGCAAACGATCAAACCCAAGAAGGGAGTTGTGGGCATCCCGGTTTATAGCCAGTCAGTCTGAAGTACAGGTGATAAGCTGGGACTTGCAACTGGCATCTGAAGTGGGGACAGTCTCATGGGACTGAGCCCTTAACTTGTGGGACCTGACACTGTCTCCAGGTAGTGTCAGAACTGAACTGAACTACAGGACAGCCAGCTGGTGCCTGCAGATAACTGGAGAATTACCTGGTGTGGGGGAAAAAAAACCCACACATTTGGTGACCAGAAGTAAAATACTGAAAGTAGTAACAGAGTGGTAAACAAGGAGAAAAAACAGTTTTTCCTATTCTACTGGCATCCTTATAAGAAGAGACACAGAGGAACAGACATACAAGAGGAGAACATCACATGCTGATGGAGGCAGAGATCGAGGTGGTGCAGCTGCAAGCCAAGGAATGCCAGCGATTGCCAGCAAACCATCAGGAGCGAGGAAGAGGCAAGGAAGAATTTCCTGTGGCAGGTGTCAGAGAGAGCACTGCTCCACCAACATCTTACATTTGGACTTCTAGCCTCCAGAGCTATGAAACACTAAAGCTCAATTCTTTTAAGCCAACCAGTTTGCGGCACTTTGTTCCAGCAGTCCTGTGAAACGAGTACAGGTGTAATCCAGGGAGATGCAATAAAGGGTCTCTTTACGATGATGTAGGGAAGCATACAGGGAAACTACAAGGACAGTGCAGCACCTTAGAGTGAAAAGTAGGGGCCCTCCAGGCCTGAAGGGGCAAGGTGGGAAGCAGTTACCAGAACCTGGAAGGAGAGAATCACCTGGAAGAAGAGTCACCTGGAAGGCCAGGAAACAGAAGCAATGACCTTACATCAAGAACACTGCCAACTGCAAAGAGGAATACATCCCTAATTTCACTCTCCTCCCTCCTCCCATCTCCTGCCGGGACTCTCCAGGAAGCCAACTGTGGTAGCCATATAGATTGGTGTTCTTGGGGCTAACTGCTGGGTGAAGCAAGGGTAAGAAAGAAGATGAGGGAGGGAAATAAAAGGCAGCTGGCACATTCTCTTTAGCAATTGTTTTTTGTTTTTGTTTTTGTTTTTTTTTTTTTTTTGAGCACTACTGAGCTTCTTCACTTGCTTTTTTCAAAAAACAGCGCTCATCAGCACCCGATATATCACAAATAGCTTTGATTTCTAGTTCATTATCTGTTTATCTATTATCCCACTAGAAAATAAACTCCACGAAGACAGGGACTTTCTTCCCTATAGTATCCTCAGCACCCAGGACAGTTGCTGGCATGGAGAGTCTCAGTAACTATTTGATGAATGAATGGCTTGGAATCTGGTGTTTTTTTGACCCTGGTATTTTCTAAGTCAGTAGCTGCTGCATCTCTGCTTGCTCATCTTCTTCCCTGAAGTCACCTGACTGATTTCCAAAAAATCAAGCAAAATTCTCTGGCTTGTAAACAAGTATTTGGAATCAATGACTCCCTCCCGTCTTTACATTTTGGCCCAATAGCTCCTGAAGAAGCCCAGGGCCCATCCTCCAAGGCCTTGCCCATAAGCACCCTCATCTTGGTGGCCTCTGTGTTGGGGGAGTTGGATGGCGTCTTATCATCTCTCATGTGAACCGTGGGACTCCAGGCAAAGGCACCTACATCAGACAAAGGGGCATACAGCCTGTCCGACCTGTACTACTCAGTAAAGAAAATAAAAAATAGTAATTTCAAGTAGATCCATTAAAATACTTAAGCCAGTATCTCATGAAGTTTGGTGGGGCTCAAGTGAGATTATCTGTGGAAAATGCCTAGAATGGTGACTTGCCTAGAGTAAATATGTTTCTCATGTATTACTGAAGTTGCTGGAGAAGTCCTCTGTGAGGAAGAAAAATATGACTCGGACTCTGAATGATGAAAAGGAGTTAGTCATTCAAAGATCTGGGAAGAGAGTTTCAAGCTGAAGTAACCTCAACTGCAGAGACTAGAACCAGCTTAGCCTGTTGGAGGGAGGAAAAGGAAAGTGGTGCAGAGGGATGACAGTGAATGAGAGGGGGAGAGAAGCAAAGAGATGAGACCAGAGGGTTAGGCAAGAGTCAGGTCATGAACTTCCCAAGGCCAGGTAAAGAGTTTGAATTTTCTCAAGTATAATGAGGTATTAATAGATGTGACATGATCTGATTGTATCTGAAAAAGACCACTCTGCTGGGGAGATTTTAAAAGAAGTGGAAAGACCAGTTGGGAGAAGGGTGAATGATAACGATGGATGGGATGAGCCTAGGGTTGCAGAAGTAGAAATGGTGAGAAATGGCTGAATTGGGGATATAATTTGGAGAATAAAGTTGACAGGAGTTATCATGAATTAGATGCAGGGGCTTGAGGGGAAAAAGGGAGGGAAGAGATTCATCAGGGATGATGACTAGATTTTTGGTCTGAGCACCTCAGTAGATGGTGGAGCCATGAACTCAGATGGGGAAAGACTGGGAGAGGAGCAGATTTCAGGGGTAAGGGAGATCCACAGGGAATCAATGGTTCTGCTTTGCTCTGTTATAGTTTCAGAGGCTTATTATATATTTCAAGTGACGACACTGTGTAGGCAATTGGCTAACTATAGCTAAGGGGAGAGGTCAGACTGGAGGTATTTCAAAACAAGGGGCAAGATGATATCACCTGGTGATAACAGGAAGACAGAGGGCAGAAGGTTAGATAATGAATTACAAAACAGGGAGATGTGTGCTGTGGATGGGGCAATACCAGGTTAGTGGAGAGGGAGGCTGGTCAGGCAAAGTTCCATGGAAAAATTATGTCTGAGCTCCTAGAATCTATGGAAGACCAGTCAGTGAGAATGCTGGTCCTGAAAGGTAATTTGCAATTAGTCACACAGCTGGTAACCTAATGGTAACTTTATAATTGAACTACTTTAAGTCAAATGTGCAGCAGGGCACCGTATCAAGAGGCAGAATAGCCAGATACCTTGGAGGACAGGCTCTGGAATCATTCTGCTTGGGTAGAAATTCTGGACCTGCCGCTTACCAGGTGGGACACTCCAGGTGCGTTACTCATCATCTCTATACTGAAGTTTTCTTATCTGTGAATGGGTATAATACAAATAGCTATCTAGTTATGGACTGCTTACTACGTTCCTGGTACTAAGATTTTCCACGTATTACTCAACACCCTTCTCCAATAATCAATGGCGTTGAATGCTAGTATTTGCCCCATCTTACTGATGAGGAACCTAAAGTACACTTCCCCACTCCACAAATATTGCCAGGCATGTTTACTCGTGTTGGGGGTGCACCTGGTGACACAAAATTCGTGCCTGTGTGCAGCCTGTCTGTGGTTTAGAGGAGAAGGGGGAAAGATAATAAACTCAATAATTTAATAATGTATTATATGGTAATTAAAGGTGATAAATGCTACAGAAAAAAACAACTGCGTAACGGAGCTAGGGAAGTTGCTGTTTTAGGCCAGGTATCCAGGGTAGACCTTCCTGAGAAGGCGACATGTGAGCAAAGATTTGAAGGAAGTGGGACAGTGAGCCACCCAGGTATCTGGGGAAAGACTCGGGAGCGGAAACAGCAAGCGCAAAGGTTGGCCTGCAGGTGAAAGCATTTGCCTAACATCCACCAACAGCGCCTAGAGCAAGCCGTGAGAGTAAGACGTGAGAGGCAGGGGCTGTGTACCCAGTAGTAAGAACTTTGACTTTTACTCTTGGTGAGGTGAGGAACCAGTGGACGCGCTGCCCAGGGAAGCGATATAACTTGACCTCCTAATTCGGTCCTTGTATTTAGGCCCAAGGTTCACCAAGACAGTCGGCGCTGGAGTCACTGCTCTCAGGATGAAAGAATCAATCTCCACCATAAGGGCTCAGCCACACCGCAAGCGCCCTGGAAGCGCCGGCCTACTACTGTGGCTACACTTAAACCCCGCCCCGACCTACCGCCCTCTAGTTCCCCAGCTCCAGGGCTCGGCATCCACTTAGACCGGTCTCCACGTAGCGCTTCCCCGGCTACGGATTGCGCAACTCGGACAACCGGGCGGAGTCTGGACGTAGGCGGAGCGGCGGCGGCAGCCGGCGGGAGAAGGCGACGAGGAAGCCCCGAAAGCCTTCGAGACGCCCACTGACTGCGCCTGCGCACGCGCAATCCAGGCCGCCGACATTCCAGAGCCGTAAACCGCCCCGCCCCAATTCCGGGGCGGAGTTCTTGGCTGCGCCTGCGCACAGCCTCGCCGCATCCTACGCCTGCGCGCTCCGCAGTCCGGCCCCATCCCCCAGGGTTTTTGGGTGGGGGAGGGGGCACGTCTCGGCTAGTCACGATGATGGCGGCTACCAGTCTGTGGTGAGCTAGCGGATTCTCTGCTTGTCTCGTAGAGCTCCTCGCGCCTCCTGCAGACTCAGTGGCTGGCGGCGGGCGCGTGAGGAAGCACGGCGGCCCGAGCTCGCGAGGAAGGCCGCAGTCGCGGAGGCAGCGGCGCGGCCCGGGGCCAGGGCTGGAGGACAGGCCGCTCTGCAGGGCGAATGTGACAAGCCCCCACCCCCACTGCCTTCCTCCTGAGTGCTCGAGGAGCGCGGGCGACCCCGGGGCCCCGCCAGGCCACAGACCCCGCCCAGCGGCCAGCACCCGGAGCAGGCCCGGCAGCGGAGCTGCGCGGCGGCACCATGCAGGTCACCCTGAAGACCCTCCAGCAGCAGACCTTCAAGATCGACATCGACCCGGAGGAGACGGTAAGAGCGGCAGGGAGCGCGGGGCCCGGGACAGGGCGGGGGCGGCCGCGCCAGGAGCCCGCCAGGCCTTAGCGGGAGGCGCGACCGGGCCGTGCGCGAGGCCCCGGTCTCAGCTCCGAGCAGGGCCGGCGGCGAGCCCGAGCGGGGAGAGCCCCGGGTGCACCCGGGAGGGCTCGGCGAGCCGGGGGGGGGGTTCGGGCCCCGGGCGCGGGGTGAGGCCTGCGGGTTCCGGGCGCGGGCAGGGCCCGGGGTCCCGGCGGCGTGCGGCCAACCCGACCCTTTGGATTTGGCTGTGGGCTTTGTGGCAGGGGTGAGGGGAAGCGGTGGCCGGACGCCGAAGACTTGGTGGCAGATGGCGTGGAGCACACGCCCGCGGGTACAGGAGACCTCGGCCTGGACGCTCTCGGCAGTGGGGCCAAAGGGGGAGGGGAGGTCAGGGCCGCCTGGGCGGTGGAGCCGGGCTCTGGTGTGGGTGCACAGGTGGGGGAGGGAGATGTAGGAGTCGACACTACTCCTGCGTGGATCTGGTCCGGCCCTAAGGTCTAGGAGGTGGTAATCCGAGATAATGAGCCTTAAAAAAAAAGATACCAGGTTCCGTCTGCCGCAGAGCAAGAGGTGAGTGGTGAAGGGTGGTGAAAATGCGTTCTTTGCTCCCTTCCCCGCAGAACTGGTAACCCTTCTATTTGCATATATATCTTGAATCGTTTCGCTGCAATTCTCCCGCCACCGAACCCACACCCATATCTAGATTGCACTTTGAGGCCTCTTCGGTGGTGAAGATTGTTGGATTACAACCCTTCAAATTCAGGCTCAAATTCAACTCCAGATTGATGGGGCCTCTGTCTTGGAACTCTTGAAATTGTAGGAGTTGAAACCCTGCACCCTCCTCCCACCCCCCAAATAATAGCATTTCAGGAGAGAAAAAAGAAAATAAAAACTTTGACTCTCTTCTCTAAACTCTTGAACCACCTCGAAAGTTCACATGTTAATAATCCTCATGTCGTCTTCTGTGTTCGTGCCTGCAAAAAGCCACTGTGTTGAAATCAGTACAACTTTAAGCCAAGATCTAAAAATGCGTTCAGTGTAAACTTACTGCCTATGTTCTGGAATTGTGATTCTGTACACCGTTAAGGTTGTCATAATGCTTTGTTTAAAGCAACAACTTTCTGCCCATCTGTATTTTTGAAAAAAATAGTTAACTGTTTTTGGTGGAGATGGAGGCGGGTCATTGGTGTTAATTAAATAAACCTGAACCCCCATTCGTGGCTCTAATTTATTTGCTGTGAAGATTAAATAGTATTTAATTGGTGGTCAATAAATGGAATTGATTATTAATCAATGGATACCTTTGAGTGAAGATACAGTGTTTTACCTGTATCATTTAAACCTAAAGTTTTCTACATTTTTAATTATTTAAAAAGCATTGTTCCAACCTTTTTGGAATTGTTGCACAAAATGATTTTAGTTCAAGATATTTACTTATATGTATAAGTATGCTGTGTGGTAAGTTTGTAAACATGCAGGAGATAATTATAGATGAGGAATTCAGTGTCCTCAGAAGTAACTGACAACACCCTGTGAATTGTTATTATTAACAGAAATCAAATTCTTCCTAAATATTTTTTTACTGCTTAGTGTATGCTTGTAAGTTAAAGGGGGAAAGTTAAAATGTAGCTGTTTAATGTTTTCAGAGAAAAATTTTCATAAAATGTCTGTTTGACTTTGATTTTTTTGTAGTGATAAATATTGATGCGGCAGAAACTTTACCAGCTTATATTAACAATCCCAGAATCACTGAAACCTAAAGGATTTTTTTGTGAGCATCTGTGGGTTTACTGAAGTTATGTACTAACTTTTTACAGCTCCACTGAAATATTTATGTTCTGTAAGATTTGTATAGCTCTTTAGACATTTTATGCATTCGCTATCTTACAGCCAGTATTGTACCGATTAACTGTATTTGCTGTTTTCCAGTTTATTTCCAAGGGGATTTACTAAGTTACATGAATTGTAAAGTTTTAGAAGTATATTTTCAGAAAGCTTAGTTGTTACAGAGTTCTTCAGCTTTTTGTTGCTATTTGTCTGAATATAATTTTGTTGCTGTTTATATAAATATAAAAACTAGCATTGTTAGTATGGGGTAAGAATTGAAAGCATTTCATTGAGATGTACAACATTTACATTAAAATGACTTGTAGGTTTTTATTTTATTGCACCTAAATTTCAGAAATGGGAAAAACAATATTTTAATTCCATCCTCATAATAATTTCTAAGTTAATATTTTTGGTATAGTATTTGAGAGTAGAATTCCAATAAGAAGCAATGAAAATCATACAAATATAGGGAGACTGTAAGTGTCCTGTTTATAATTTGTGAAAACTAGATGACCAAGGGTATTAAAAATAGAACTAAAATAAAAGGGAAAAATAAGGACTTTATTGAGACCTGTAGGGAGATCCACATAAAATGAACAGATTTTAGTCTTTAAAACCTCTATTTTGCCAGCTCAAAAGTTTGATTTTTACCTAGAAAGAACTAAGGAAACTTAAGTGATTTGAAATGGCCAATACAGAAACTCTTGTGAGCTTGAGATGAGCAGGAGCAAAAATAAGTGAAAGAGAGGACTGAGAGAGAAGGATCATGAGAGTGATTCATTTGCTGAACAAGTAAATGTTCAGTGAGCTCTGATTGGCAGGATGGGAGGAGTATAGGGCCGTGGGGGACGGGGTCTGGATCTCCTTGGGAGCCTTATTGACAGTATTAGCTCAGTCAGTGGCTATAGAGTAGGAGATGTACAGAGTGGAAGAAGCAAGAGCATTTGTTTTTTTAAGGTATTTGTATTTGCTTGAGTTTTTGAGACTTGAAAGTCTTCCTCCCCACCTGTTTTCTTAACAAGTGAAACATTTTTAACATTGATTTGTTGTTC
The DNA here is from genome assembly GCF_036321535.1 of Camelus dromedarius. NCBI lineage: Eukaryota > Metazoa > Chordata > Mammalia > Artiodactyla > Camelidae > Camelus > Camelus dromedarius. Next base: position 55,922,186 of record NC_087445.1, read on the forward strand.
TGTACCCCTTACTTGCCCATTACCATGCACTGCCTTTGGTGTTAATCATTACAAAACAGTCTTTTATTACAGTAGTAATATATCTCCTCCTATAAAGTAAGTGGGGAAAAACCTAACAGTAAGTTTGTGATGAGACTTTAAATGCACAAGCTGAAATTAATTGTAAGTGACATCGAAATTGTGTACACTGGAAGTTTTTGGTAAGAGTTGTAAAGATGCGGTAGTTGCAGTTACTATAGATGGTGTATTTAGTGTGCTATATAGTAATCTGCAAAGAACTACCTCCCTTTGTGGTTTATTTGTATAATGGTGATTATGCTATAGAATACTGCTTGAGTGCATTGTGTTTGCTAGCCATCATTTACTAGCAAATTGTTCCTATTGAGGTTTATTGTATTTTAATATAGTTGTGCTGGAGATAGTTCCCTACTATGGAAGTTCCCTAGATTATTAAAACATTAAGTAGTAAATGTATTAAAACACTACCACAGAGGTCAAATTAAGGTTTCTTGGCATACTGGTAAAACAAAATACAGGAATTACCTGAGAAATCTGGTATGATTTCTGGCAGACTTTTGCTCTTTCTGTAAGTTGCACGTGATCAGTATTTAATAAAGATCTTTTGAATGAATTAAATACATTCTTTTGGTGAACTGTCAGGTCAGTGATCCCTCAGTGTTTGCATGTTGATTCATTTATTTCATATTTGTTGAATACTTAGTAAAAAATAATAGGTCTTGCTGTCAGTGGTGCATACATAGTAGTGAAATAAATCAAAAAACAAATTTTAAAAGCCAGATAATGGTGACTTACGTAGAGAATTGAAATAGAGTGAGGTAATATGATAGTGCATGACTGGGTGGCTACTTTTAAAGTAACTAGTCACAGAAGGCCTTTCTAAATAAGGTGACATTTAAACTGAGATCTGAATAATGATAAGCACTCAGAGATGGGGAGAGATTTTCTGTAGGGAAAGACCTTTAAGACCGTGTTTTGGGAATCAAAAAAGGTCTGTATTGCTGATCTAGTAGGTGAGGGGGAAGAGGGGTAAGAGAATAGAGAGTTAGGCAAGGGGCCAGGACTTGGAGGGCTTTGTGATAAGTGGAGGGTTTTCAAGGTGTAATAGGAAGCCTTTGGGGACTTTTAAGCGGGGGAGAAAAAATGATTTCTTTCATGATTTGAAAAGGTTACTTGGACTGCAGTGTGGAGAACAGATAGCAGGATGAGCAAGCGTGAAAGCATGGAGACCACAGTGAGTGCGGTAGTTTTTAAGGAATGACGCTTTGAGCAGAAAGATAGGGGTAGGGATACAAAGAGAGGTGGAAGGGTTTGAGATATGTTGGGAGGGGAGGGTTGAGAGAATTTTTTGATGGGTTGGTGTGGGGAAAATTGAGAAACCAAAGGTTAAACATAGATTTTGATTGTATAACTTGTGTGAGTGCTTGTGTTCTTTCCTGAGATGTGGAGGGATGGGAGAGGAGCAGGTTTGGCGGCTGGGGTGGGAACTCAAGACTTAAGATGCCTATGAAACACTGACACAGAGATGACAAGGAGATTCTTTACGAATTTAGGTTCCAGAGGGAAATTTGGGCTGGAGTTAGAGATAAGACAATAGGCAGCCTATATATTTGACCTCAATCCATGGGACTGGATGAGATCGTCTAACGGTCTTTTTCAGTGTTCATTCCTTGAGAAAATTGAGCGCTGATGCCTAAATGAAACTCGGTGAGAATATAATGGAATCAGACTTAGGGCTGAAACCTGGGAGATCTAACGTGTGGAGATTGAATAAAGTCAATCAAGGAGCAGCCTTTGAGGTGCGAAGTATCGAAGAGAAGAAAAAATCTTTTGAAGCAGAGGAAAGGATTAAATGTGTCTACTGCTTGAGAAATGAAGAGACATGATTTGGTTTTGACGACTTGGACGTCTTTAGTGACCCTCATGAGTAGTCTCCATCGAGTGGTGGGGCTGGAAGTTAGATCTGAGTGGACTGAGGAATAAATGGAAATGAGGAAGTAGAGATATGTAGCTGTGTCCGTATATTGTTAATTATCCTTGATGTCCTTTTTCCTGATGTAGCGCCTTTAGCTGTGGGTTAAAAACATTTGAAAATAATCGCAATAATTCTGAGCAACGCAGCATGTGGTGGACATTGTTAAGAAGAAGACACACACCAGAATTGTGAAAAATAGGGAATAGTGTATGTTTTAAAAAGAAGAAATGCAGACCAGCATGATTAGTAACTTGCCTGGGGTCGCAGAGTCAATGGCCTTGATGGTTTCCAAGTCTGAATGATGCTCTTGCCCATACTGTGACCATTCTATTACTTGATCTCTTAGTCAGTGATTTTTCCTTCTGCTGTCCTTCAATTATTCAGACGCATGACTAGTAGCTAGCTCTTATCACTACCATTCACTGTAGCTCTTCCTCTCTATCCACAGTAATCTGTTTTTAGTATCCCACTTTAACTTCTCTCTGATACCATTTCTAATGAGATTTATAATCCATTTCATCCATACTTCTTTTCACTGACCCTCCCCTCGTGTTACTGCTTCTACTTTTGCCCAGTTAAAATAGTCAGTGATTATAATCACTCCTTTGCAAGGGTCAGTATAACATATCTCTTGAGCCAGACTGCCTAATTTTCAATCCTGGCTGTAGCATTTGCTGTGTGATGTGACCTTGGGTAAGTTACCTAGTTTTGTACCTATTTCCTTACCTGTAAAATTAGGGTACTGCCACTGGAAGTACTAGCCTTACAGGATTGTTCTGAAGGTTGTGTGAGTCTGAGATAATATACATAGCATGCTTGGAACTGTGGCAGTGCTTGGCAGCATGGTTCCACTCTCACAACATTGTTCTTGGAAAATCCCAAATATGATTAAATTCAGCTCTTTGTTTGTGCTTGCACCTGTGCAGCTAAAAGGTGTACACATAGCTGCCTTGACTTGTCTCACTTAAATTTGTGAACAGTGATCATAATCAGGCCCTTCATACTGCCTGACGGTCATACATTTCACTAGCCCATTCACTCTTCCAGCTGTCATAGGCAGATTTCATAGCATCGCCTCTTTGTTTTCAGCTGATGACCCTACATTTTAGATTTTATTGAGAATATAGAAACAGTTGGGGCAGACCTTTTACAGAGTCCCACCAGAGCTACCTACCTGCCAGCCTCCTTTTATTGTGAGATAGCTATGTCTTGTGGATGGTACAATCTAAAGCCAGTTTCTCCACCTTTCCGCAGGGTCCTATACTCTGTCATTTATGAAGGATATCACTCCATCAGCTCTCCTTTTCTGCATCATTGATTTTTCCCATCTAGAGTATCCATACATTTTCCCCATCTTAATAAAACCCTCCCTCATCTCCACATTTGGCTACTGCCACATTTCCCTACTCTTACAGCAAAACTTAAGAGGAGCTCTTGAGTCTGTTTGCTTTTTTGAACATCTTGCTCTCTTTCAAATACATCATACTATTCCTAAACTAGAGGAGAGCTTTCTCCCACTTCGTAGTTGCCCTGTGTTCTTGAGCATAGTACTTAAGTCTCTTTTCTCATTAGTAAATTGGGAGTAATAATAATTTACCTGCCTTCCTCATAGAGTTGATGTGAAACTCAGATGAGTTCATGGATCTGAAAAAATTGTAATGAATTGTGAAATCAGAAATCTGTGAATTTTTAGCAAATCCTGTTTTCATCAGTTTTCTAATTATTTTGATCAATGTTTTCACTATCCTTTTTTTAGAGAAGATTTGTGTGAATGAGACATCCTTCCCATTTTCTCAGCTTTATGTAATCAGAAACTTCCAATAGTGTTCAGAGCAGTGTTCTGCCATTTTTAGCTTGGAGATTATTTGAAAGATAATGTGTCAAGTTTCTGTTGCTTTTGGAAAGAAATTTGCTAAATTTAAGCCTGCCATAGCACAGTGAATCCTACCAAAGGACATCAGAATGTTGATTCCCTATACGTTTGAATAAACAAATTCGTTGTGTAGTGTCTCAGAACTAATTTTACAAAGAAAGGAAGTTTATAAACCCTTTAAACATTACATATACTTATTCCAGCAGAGGAAGTAGACCAGCTACAAATGAATGACTAGTATGTAAGAACAGGTCCTAGATGCTTCAACAGGTAGATAAAAATTATTACTTGTCACTCCCTCTGCCCTCTCCTCCACACACTTCTGGTTGACTTAGGTAGGTGGCTTTTTGATAGTACATTAGATCCACTCTCTGCCTACATAGAAGCTTTAAAATTTACAAGTAACTTGGTAATTTCCATCGGTTTTGATCTTGTTGAAACCATACTGTTTGGAGTATGTTTTATAATAGGATAGATAAAATTGGCATAAATAGGTAGGCTTAGGAGGCTAAATAACAAGTTTCTATGAAAAAAATGGATTCTGGATTTCAAATTATATTTAGTAGCCTTTTGTGTCCTAACCCTAATTGAGAATTGGTTGCCTTTGTTTACTGTCTAGCCACACGTTATTAATCCTGTAGCCTCAGTTATTGTTTCAGTAAAAAATAATCTCTTGTGTTACATTTTTTTTCATTCCTTGGGTCCAGTGGGGAGATTTTTCCTGTTACTCTGAACTCAGCTGACATCTTCATAATCAACTCTGTTTTTAGAATTAGCAGAAACCTACTTTGGGAGAGAGATTTAGGACATAATCCTTGGTTCCTGCACCAGTTTCTCAGATGGAAGGATACCACCCAAGGAACCAAAAAGGAAAAGGCTTTTCCCTTAGCGTAAATGTATGAAATCATTTTGTAAACATATTTGGATTTGGGTTTCTCTTTCCTTTTGCTAATGGTTAATTGCCAAAAGGCTGTGTAATATTAGAGCTACTGTCCAGAATTTTCTTTTATAATTAAATCTCTTAAATTCAGTATATTCTTTTGTAATATTAGTAAGCAGTGGGGAGGGTACAATGAGTTCATCTTTTAACTATTTGTTTTCCCTTAAATTACTAAAATAATCCAGGCTTGTTATAGTAAATAAAGTGCATAAAGTAAAAAAGTGAAAGGCTTTTAGACCCCTGGTCTAAGTAACCACTCTGGACTGTATATGCTGCTAGCCGTTTTTTTAAATATGTACATGTAGTGTATAATCACAACACTATGTTTTTAAAAAATCAATTGCTTAGCAACTAGCTTTTGTCTCTTAAAGATAATTGTAAATATTTCATTCAGTCATTATATGTGCATGCTTTCAGTGAATACCTTTCATACATAGTCACCATTCTTCTTGTATTACGTAAGTATTCAAATGAGTGCATGAACAGTAACGTATTTTTCCACTTCACCATTGATGGATGTTTTAGGGTTTTCAGCATTACAAACAGTTGTGCAGTGCACATACTTTGTTCACGCATCTTTGATGTATTTGCAAGCATCTCTTTAGCATTGATTCCTAGATATGGAGTTACTTGATCAGAGGCTGGCAGACTGCCTCAAAAATACCTGCATCAGTGCTCACTAATACCAACGGTGTTTGTTATTCTCATATACCAACTTCCATCTGAGCAACTAGCAGGGATTCCAGTAGAGATCTAGCATGGAATAAATGAGTTAAGTATTGTGAAGCTCTTTGTACACTGCCTAGCACGTGGTAAGTACATAGCAGCCACGAGCTATAACAGTAATAAGGAAAATATGCTGTAGCATTGAGGAAGCTGGGTCATTATATGAATATTCAGTTGCTAACCTGATCAGCTAGCGGAAGTCCCAGAAATCTTATGCAAAAGTGATGTGTAAAAAGACTTATGTGCAAAACATCATACCACTATGGAGATATAATTTAAAAGATGTTATTTTTATATCTGAAACATACAACTTAAATTCCTTGAGTGGAAACAATGATTAATGGTGGTTGGCTTGAACAATGGTAGTGCCCTGGGGTGCAGTATGGTGTTCACACAGGGAAGTAGTTAGACAGTAAGTTAGAGCCACTAGATGAATGATTTAATGTGCGGAGTATAAGAGAAGGAAGAGACAAATACCTCCCAAGGGAATGGGATGAAAAGGATAGTTCATCTGTTTTTGTGTTAGAACTTTTATTTAGTAGACTATTGTGATTGTCTCCTTTTGGGGGGAAAAAATAAAAGCCCTGTCAACTATGTTTAATATTGAATGTCAACTATGTTTTTCTTTTAAAGTGTATAATTTTATAGAAGTATGCGGCTAGAAAAAAAATTTTTTTTTGAGTGTTAGCCATGCTTTGTGTCTAGTTAGTCATTGATAAACTCTCTTTATCTAGGAGGAAATTAGCAGCAAACGATAGTTTAGTTCCTGCTTCTTGTTTATTAGCTTGGAGAAGCCTCGTTATTTACTGGGACTGTAGTGCTCAGTTTTAGGTCCATCCTGTTGAGATGACTCATTGGAAGCAGTGGCACGGGACTCAGCACAGTTGGAGAGGAGTCATAACTACGTCGGTTGCTGGACATAACCTTTCCAAGAGAGACTATGTGCAGAATTGCCACCTTTCCCTTCTTTGCAACATCCAGAAGGAAGACATTTCTTTATAAGTTGTTTTAAAGTGTGCTCAATTTGATTGGGCCAGGGAAGATTTAGACAAACTAGTCTAGAAACCATCCTTCAGCGAATACATTATGGTTGAAATGCCTATGGGACGTCCAGTGAAGGTGTCAAGTAGACTTGAATATGCAAAACAGAAGGTCAGGAGAGAGCTGGGCTTAGAAGTACAGATGACATCTGAATAGTTCTTAAAACCGGGGGTAAGTGAGATGGATTATCCTGGAAGTTTATTTAGAGGAAAAGGCAGTGTTGGGCATAGGCCTTAGTGACGCTTAAGGGGCTGGCTAAAGAGGATTTCACAAAGGAGTGAACAAAGAGATAGGAGGAAAACGGGACAAGTTTAGTGTTATGGAAGTCAAAGAAAGTGTGAAAAGGAGGACGGGTCAGTACTCAGGTGTGACAGAGAGGTCAGGTAAGATAGGGAAGGGCTGAGAAGTGTCTGCCGGTGCTGAATTCTCAATTCCATTAAGACTGGTAAGAACAGTCTTAATGGGATTGTGGGAGTAGCACTACCACAGAAAATAAGCAGCAAATGGAGAACAAAAATCCATGCTTCGGTTTATCAGGACCATTGCATTAAGTGTGGGGTTATAAGTAAGTAAAGACAATGTGTAGTTAATTTTTTGAAAATTTGCTTGAAACTAAGGCGAGGAAAACATAGCTAGCAGGAGATGGATTATGAAGGGGTTTTGTTTTGTTTTTAAGATGATAGAGAATTGGGTCTCTTTAAGTGTGAATGGAAATGAACTGACTTTGAGGGAGAGGTTGAAAATAAAGCCAGGGCCGGGTTAGGGAACATAATGAATCTAGCAAGGTACTGGAGAACACTAGAGGGAGAGCAGGAATCCGGTTTGAGGAGAGAGATACCTGTCATTTAATAATGGGTTGGAAGAGGATTGAGATTAGGTGGGTCTGGATGCAAAAAAGCGTGTGTCATTTTGGTGGCAGATTAGAGGTGCGTTCTGGTGATGTCTTCTGTGTCTTGCATGAAGTAGAAAATGGTCATCTGTAGGGAGAAGGGTAGTGTTGAGATCAGATTTAGAGGAGAGTGCAGGTTTGAAATAACCTCTTGGATAATGGAGGAGAGGGCTAGCCAGGAGAACGAAAAGATTGAGGGTATCTTTCCTTTTCTCCAACAGCATGTAGAAGGCTGGATATAAATGTGGGTAGGTAGTTGGTTAGATATTAAAGATGAGACGTGTTAGCTAATGAGGTAGAAGAGTGTGACACCACAGAGCAGTTAAAGTAAATTTTATGTTGAGTACTGACAAATAAATTCAGTTGTGTTGGTCTAGATACGGAATTTTGCCTGGTAGGAGCAGCAGAAAGACAAAGAAGTCTGGGATGTGAAGAAAGTGATAGAAGTAGTGGCATTGTCTAAGCTGCACAGAGCTGACAGTAAGGATCAAAGTCAGAGTCAGGCCCCAGGGACCAGAATGGTAGTGAGATGCAAGACCAGGTGTGGCGAGCAGTTACTGAGAGAGCTGGTGGGAGTGAGATCTGTACTTATAATTTCACAGAGCAGTTGGGGTTGATGAGATTCACCCTGTGTCCTGAATGACGGTGAGTAGATGACTTAAGTGGTTTGGAAGTAAAGATCATTGGGCTGAGGTTAAGGAACAATGCCAGAGTTTTGGACAGGTCAGTGAACCTGGTTCCAAAGTCTGATTCACATATTTTCTTTGATTCATTACCCGAAGTGGTTTTGCTGGGTTGAATGCCCCTCTGCCAAAAAAAAAAAAAAAGTGTTGAGGCATTTTGGCATATTGCCCACAAAACGTTTTGTCATTTAATACTCTCATTCTTGATTCTGTATCTCTTCACACTTAACACCAGGAATTTTTCCAGTCTTTTCCAGTATGATGGTCTACTGGATTAATGTCTGACATTAAAATTTGTGCTTTTGGTTACTAACGAGGTTGAGCTTTTCTTTTTATTGGTTGTGTTATTGAGTTGCCTGCCCCTGTCATTTGTCCAGTTTTCTTTTGGTACAAGAACCGTTTCCTACCATTTCTCTCAGTTTACTTTATTTGCATTTTTCCTTTTGGTATTTGGCTTGTTTATTTGAGTCGCTTACTTAGTTTGTCAATTTTGATCTGTGTTTAATGATAAACACGTTTAGTGTTAGTTTACGAGTACTTTTTTAGCCACGTCGTGTAGATGTTGATGTGTGTAGAGTTCTCATTGTTTTGTTCGTAATATTTAACCACAGTTGATTTCTTTGAAGCCAATGTTGTTTAGTAATAAATGATTGGAGGTGTTTTTTTGTTATTTGTCCTACTTTCCTTAACTTACAAGGATTTTTGTTTTTTGAGTCCCTCCTTTTTGATATACAAAGTTAGTGCGTTTTATTTACTTATTTAGGTTTTTGAAAATAGTGAAATAGTCTAAACTTTAAAAATATCTGTGCTGTGGGTCTTGGAAATAAAAATATAGTCCCTGTAGGATAGAAAAGCACATATATAATTAGGTCTATCTAAATTGCCTACTCATCCTGACCTGTTAAGAAGTGAGATTCTTGCTTATTTTTAAAATTTTATTTCTTTTACCTTTTTCTTCATGTATTTTTTCTTAATTTCCTTTTCTTTTCACATATTTCTATACTAGATTAACTTACTCATTTAGCAAGAGATAATTGAGCACCTGCTATGTGCTAAATCACTGTGTTATGTTCTGAGAACTGGATTCACTCATAGTGACGCATGTGGTCTGTAATTCATTTGTGATTTTCACCCAGCAATCACATACAAATATTTGCATCTCTTCTCCCTCTCTAAACAAAAAGATGTACACAGAAGCTTATCATTCACCACAGAATGCTCTCACCTGGCTCTGCCACCACTCATTTGACTCTGAGCAGTCCATTTAGCATGTAAGATAGCAGTTCTCAAACTTTTGTTTTTAAGACCCTTTCACACTTAAAAATTATTGAGGGCTCCAAAATAACTTATGTGTATATACTTGTATTTGTTGTTATTTACTGTATTAGAAATTTAAACTGGGAAATTACTTGTTTATTTAAAAATAATAAATCCATTAAGTGTTACAATTAATTTTTTGTGTGTAAACAACAATAACAAAAAGCATCGAGAAGACTGACACTTGTTTTTCAAATCTCTTTCATGCTTGACTTAATAGAATAACTGGAGTCTCAGCTGCTTCTGCATTCAGTCTTTCGTGGTACCACATGCCTTGTAGCCTCTGGAAGACACAGCTGTATACTTGTGAGAAAATGGGGGTGGGAAAAAAGACGATGTCTTTAGCTCTTGCAGACCACCTATCAGGGTCCTGAGAACCTTCGGGACTCCCTGGATCACACCTTAAGAATCATGCTCTAGGTCTTAGCATCGTGTAGCAACACAGGGGCTTAACTGGATGGTCTTTAAAGGTTGCTTTAAAATTTAGGTAGTATCTTTTATTTTCCACCTTTATATAGTGGGTTGAGATTCTTGTGATGGATTTCTACTTTGGGGAACATCAGAATAGCAGTGATGGTACTGACTAACTGTAGGAAGGTCAGTATACTGCAAGGGTGATTTATGTGGAATCTGCAAAATACTCTGCTCTAAAGCTTGGAGTCAGAGAGCTGGTTTTGGGTTTCAGCTACTACTTAATAGTAGCAGTGTGATTTGGGGAGGAACCTCCCTTTGTATCCCTGTTCTGTAAAGTTTTCCACTTAAAGCTCAGAAATATCAACTTAGACAATTTTCAGAAGTATTCTGGGAAATTGAAGGCAATGAAATTTCCCTCCATGATTCTTGGGCCTTAAAAGTAATGAAATTTAGTTCCATTATGTTTCCTTGCATTTTTTACTCCTGTGCCACCCTACTTCAGAAATTGATTAGACTCATTTTCCAAATACTTAATAATAAGCCTGTTGTCATGTAACCTTAGGAGTCAGAAAGACCATAAAGATTGTCTGTTCCAGGCCCTCTTAGTTTATAGATGAGACTGATGCTGAGAAAAACTAGGCTACTTGTTCAAGATCATTTAAGGAATACAGTGGTTCTTAACCTTGGCTGAATTTTGGAACCTACTGTAAAGCTTTTAAAAAATACTTATGTCCGTCAGACCCTACCCTCAGAAATTATGCTTTAAAATTAATCTTTGTAAAGCCCCCTCAGGTAATTATAATGAAACACTAACCACTTTTAAAGTGAGTAATTTGCCTCTTAACATTCTCATTTAACCTTTGTTATTATTGTAGACGAGACCATTTTATTTCTTAGACCTTTTCTTAGCTTTCTTACTCTGGGAAATGAGCCCATAAACTTTATAATGAGAATCAAAACTTTTTGCTGTTGAAACCTTTACTTTGAATAGATTTATAAAGTTGACTGGTGAGGGTTTTGTTTTAAAGTATGTATATATAACAGATGGTGGTTAAACAAAGTTTATACCTATCATACCTAATAATAATGGGTTATTAATAATGAGTCTTTTTGATATAATATTTAAAGGACATCTTTTAAGTTTTTGAAAGCATTAGTAATATGTATTAAAGTTTTACCTTACATCATTTATTCAGATTCTGAATTGTCATTTGTTGTTTAGACTTTTTCAAAAAAATTTTATTTTCCTCTAGGTGAAAGCACTGAAAGAGAAGATAGAATCTGAAAAAGGGAAAGATGCCTTTCCTGTGGCAGGTCAAAAATTAATTTATGCAGGTATGAATTACATACTGAAATTAATATATCATTTTCTTGCTCACTGTGATATTTTAGTTCTAGGAATTGCCATCTTAATGAATTGTAGCATGTACAAATTCTGTCAGAAACATTGTACAGATAAAAGCAGTGAATAAGCAGTCATTTGAGTATGTTGTTAAAATTTAGTCCTCTCTTTATTCACATTTGCTTTATGTATTTCTCTATCTAATGATGTTAGAGAGTTTTGCTAATTTTATCTTTTTTAAGTGTTATATAACTGTCTCTGGTTTTTTCTAAGTGAAAATTTTTTATTGAATCACTTTGATATGAGACATTCTGTAAGTGTAAGGTGTTACTCTTTTAACATTTATAGATTGTGACATGATTGACAATGTAGCAGTATTTATCACATTGCATTATTATTGGACAGTATTGTGGTGCAGTATTATTCATTATATTGTGCATTGGATCTCTGTGGCTTATTTACTACCCATTACAAGTTTGTACCCTTAAACACCATCAGTCTTGCCTCCCCTGTGCCCCAAATCCTTGGTAACCACCAAGTTAAAATATTCTGTTTTTCACAAGTTTAACTTCTTTAAGGATTCCACATATAAGTGATACACAATATTTGACTTACCTCACTCAGCATAATGTTCTCAATGTCCATCTTTGTTGTTGAAGATGGAATGATATCTTCTTTCTTGTGGCTGAAAAATACTGTATATATGGGTTACTTCTTTTTATTCATTCATCCATTGATGGGCACACGGGTTGTTTTCATATCTTGGCTATTGTGAATATTGCTGCTGTAGACATGAAAGTGCATATGTCTTGCCAAAATCCTGTTTTCATTTCCTTTGGGTATATACCCCAAAGTGGAATTGCTGAATTGTATGGTAGATCCATTTTTAATTTTTTGAGGATCCTCTATATTGTTCTCCATAGTGGTTGGACCACTTTACGTCCCCACCAACAGTGCATAAGGAATCTTTTTTCACCACAACCTCACCAGCCCCTCTTTGTCTTCTTGATGATGGCCATTCTAATAGGTGTGAGGTAATATCTCGTTGTTTTGGTTTGTATTTCCCTGATGATCAGTGATGATGAGTATCTTTTCAGGTTGTTTGGTTTTTTTATTACTGAGTTGACTGAGTTCATTATATATTTTGGAGATATTAACCTCATATCTGATAGATGGTTTGCAAACATTTCCCATTCTGTAGGTTTTTTTTCATTTTAATTGTTTCTTTTGCTTTTGAGTTTGATGTAATCCCATTTGTTGATTTTTTTGTGTGTGCTTTTTGCATCATGCCCCCCAAATTATTGCCAAGACCAATATTGATGAACTCTTCCCTATGTTTGCTTCCAGGAGATTTATGGTATCAGACCTTATATTTGTCTTTGATCTATTTCAAGTTAATTTTTGTGAGTGGTGCAAAATAGAGGTCCACTTTCATTGTCTGTGTTTGTTCCTCCAGTTTTCCCAGCACTATTTGTTGAAGAGACTGTTCCTTCTCTGGCTTTTGTATTTTTAATCGATCTGAGCATCTTTTTTAATCTATTGAAATGAAACCATTTGTACTGATCACGTTTATTAATGTACTTGGAATCATTCCTGTAAAATTAAAATTTCAGTTTATCTGGTTTTTAAATAAAATACCAAAATTGACTGAAGAATATAGAAAGCCTTATTGGTCAAAAGACACAATAAATAAGTAACAAGAAAAGATTAATATTCAGATCATATAAAGAGTTCTTACGAATCAATAAGGAGAGGCTGATCCAATTAAAAAGCAGCAAAGGATATAAATAAGAAGTTGCAAATTTAACTAGCCTCAGTAGTAACCAGGGAAATGTATGTTAAAAATAGACTTGATACGCTAATTTTGTGCAGGAAATTCTATTTTTTTTTTTTTTTTTTGTCCTTCAAAAGAAATGCTGAACACTGTCATTGTAGATGTCAGTAAGGTGGACCTTGAATTGCCCTTGGATTCTTGTCTCTTCCTAGGTAGAGATTTTGTAGTATTTTCTTAACTAAGGTGGTTTAGAGGAAACACTAGCCCTGTGATCAGGAATCAGAAGCCTGAAGAGGTACAGGGAGTTGGTGGCAGACATAAAAGTAGAATTTCTGGTTCCTAGTCTTGGCCTGTTTTCTCATTCCTATCCAAGGCAGAGACCTTTCTGTCTTAATGCTTGCAGCTTTTGATTCAATAATTTTTTTTTAATGAAAAGCTAAATTAAAGGAAAAGGAAACCTGAAGGAATCCTGGCCTCACATTTGACCTTCTGCAAGACCAGACTCTTACACACTTCTTGTGCCTTACTCAGTTCTGTATCATCTTGTCGTTTCTGTGTATGAAGCCGTCATGAGTACCTTTTATAGCAGTGGAGTATTTCTGTTTTGCAGATATCCAATATTTGTGGGAGTAGGAAGTTTGTTCTTTTCTCCTTCCATCAAGAAGGATTATAGGTTATCCCCTGGGGATCCTTGAGCCATCTCAGTATTGGATTTTATTTGTCTTCATGATCTCCCCTTTCTCAGGACCTTAATGTTTCCTTACCCAGCAAGTCTTTTTACTATAAGTAATAATTTTTAAGAATTGCTTGGGATTGGGTTATCTACATACAGTGTATGTGTTTTATATCTTAGTCAAATGCTTAGGCTTCTTCACTAATCATGTATCCATTTATGCTTATCTTTATTTTGGCTAATTGGTTAATGTTTTTCTTTGGGAAAAGTTTTAATTGATAGGATTGATGTTGGTGATTGTTTTAACCTCAGTTATGGGTAAAGCAAAGGTCGCTCTGCCTGCAATAATATGTTTTTTTCCTTAATGTACTAGGCAAAATCCTCAATGATGATACTGCTCTAAAAGAATATAAAATCGATGAGAAAAACTTTGTGGTGGTTATGGTGACAAAAGTAAGTTTCAGCCTCATTCTGTCTGTCTTTGTGCATGCGAGTTTTAAAAAAAATCTCAAGTCTTTTACACTTTTAAGTGAAAATAGTTGATACACATCCATATTGGATGCACTTACTTGTTATTAAAGGTTTTAACAGTTTGGGTCAACCATAAAGCTAATAATTTAATATATTTGTAGTTTGAGCATAATTTTAAATACATCAAAGCAATGAATATGTGAAATGTCATGTTAAAAAGTTACTAGGTTTTGAAGAGCACCTTAAAGGGACTTGATGTACTCTACTTGACAAATGCCTCAAGGCAGAAGAGGCATATAGACTAATAATTTTGGTGATATTTCTTAGTTAATGGGGTAGATTTTTAGACTGAAAAAGGAAAAGGCAGCTAAGGGGGAATGATGGAGTAATTATTGTGAGAAAGTTTTAAACAGGAATTGTTTTGTGATTATTGGACTGAAATATATTTGGTACATTTTATAAAAGTCAAAGTTTTTCTCTAAAGCAAGTAATAGATTCTTTCAGGATTTCATTTTATTTGTATACTTGTTTAAAGATACATAAACATCCAGTGGAGAGTGACGACAAATAAAGGAGTGGTAGTACTCATAACATTAATTTTTAGGACTGAATTATAATCCAGAATTCTAAAATCCTAATAATCTGAGAAAAACAGTGTTACTTTTAGCACTGAAAATAACTTTAACTACGTAATTGGAACCAGTTTATCAAAGACTGAAAGTAGAATAAATGTGGATTTTTTTTTGAAGTCTCAAAATAATTGAGATAAGCAATAGAAAATAGAGTTGAACAAATAAGCTTTAATTACTTCATATTTTGTAGTGAGGGAAAAAATCAGCTAACCAGTTTGCATATGTTGGATTTAAAAACTTTTAATCCATTAAGAACCGTACTGATTTTACTATATTTAAGCACATATTTGATAAATGTTAAACTTTAAATATAGAAGAACAGAATCATGTGAGGAAACTTTGTCTCTAGTTTTTTCAAAATAGTGATAAGATACATAACACAAAATATACCAGTTTAACAGTTTTTAGTGTACAGTTCAGTGGCATTAAGTACATTCACATTGTTAATGTAATCACCACCGTTTCTCACCAGAACTTTTTTCATTTTCCCAAACGGAAACTATACCAATTAAAATAGTAACTACCCATTTCTCCCATCCCCCAGCCCCTGACATTCTACATTCTGTGTATGATTTTGACTACTCTTGTGTTCCTCATGTAAGTGGAATCTTAAAGTATTTGTCCTTTTATGACTTGCTATTTTCCCTTAGCATAATGTCTTCAAGGTTCTTCCACATTGTAGCATGTGCCAGAATTTCTGTCCTTTTTAGGGCTGAATAATATTTCTTTGTCTAGAACATAGTCGAAAATTTGGTAGCTATACATCTGGGTATGTATTTGTTACGGTCTTATTTCCTTTAGTATTATAGTAACCTTGACTATTAAGAACATAACTAAAAGGTAAGCAGGATAGGTCTCAGAATAGGTGCATGCATTTGAGAGCCAGCCATTAGAAGGGGAAGACCGCTACAATTAAACATGATAGAAGCAATGAGAAATTACCTTATTACAAAGAAGAGCTAGGAAAAATTAGTATCAGAAGTAAGCAGAGGAACTTTGAAAAGCAGATGGGTTTGGTACTATTTAAAATGAGGCTTAAATAGCTCTTTGTGGCAACAGAGACCTTGAGGACATGGTATATTACAATATTATATTGATCACGGATAATCTTAAGAGAAATATTAAAATGGGCATCGTGCATTTAAATTACATTTTTATCTAGTTGGAATTATAGAACATTAGTAATTTGCAGAGTATTATATTGACAGTTAAAATTACAGAGCCAAATGTTAGACTCTTACATAAGCCAAGGAGGGAGTGAGTGCTACGTGTATTTTTAAAGTTCCATCCCCCTACCTTGCACTAGGCACTTTGTTCCAATACACTCTGTACTAGCTCAAATTGAGCAAGACACAAATCCACTCATTACATTTACTGTTTGTTAATTTATACTTGGGGCAAATTATGTTGAATTTTAACCCCATCTTCCATCAAAACATTTACATTTTCTCCTTAGGAAAAGTATAAGTTAAACAGGTAGTGAGCATTGATAGGCTTTAGGAGAATAAAACTCATACAGTATGATTTTTACATATATGTAATTGCTTTTTGCTTGGTAATGTTTATGGCTCTGCTTTAGTTCAGAAAGTGCTGAGCATGTGGTTATAACTTTATTTGGCCTTTGTTTAACTACATACACATCTCAAAAGTTATGTTAACCTCTTTGTACTTATAACTCTTGGTTTATAGTCAGTATTGGGATTTTCCTCCCTCTTCTGAAACACAGCAGAATATTTGGCATGTTCATTAACCGTACTTCCATTTATACTTCCATTTCAAGAAAGTTATTTTGGTAATGCTTTCAAGTGACAATAAATACTTCAAAATTATAACCAAGAAACTTGGTTTGAAGTTATAACCAAGGAATTGTAAAGTTTGGGGAAAATTATGTGATTCTTTTTTTGGATACATATCCTGTATATTTTACAATATTGGCTTCTTTTGATTCTTTTTCATTGAAACCATTGGCTCAGGCTAATTAAGGTTAATGGTTAAGGTTTTATATATGCGCTCTCATCAGCTTTGAAGGAGTAACACAGTGACTCATTGCTAATATTCATCATCTATTTTTGTCACCTTACAAAATTATTCTCAAGTTACAAGATTGTATTAGTGTTATTTTTGTTTGTAGCATCCAGGGATCAAGTAATAAAACATTTTATGAAAATGCGTTATTTTGTTTTGTGATGTGTTTAGCCCAAAGCAGTAACAACACCAGCACCAGCTACAACTCAGCAGTCGAATTCTGCCACCACTACCACAGTTAGCTCCTCCACAGCACCAGCTGGGGCTCAGGCGCCAACCCCTGCCCCTGCTTTGGCTCCTCCTCCCACACCTGCATCCATCACTCCAGCATCAACGACGACATCCTCTGAACCTGCACCTGCTAGTGCAACGAAACAAGAGAAACCTGCAGAAAAGCCAGCAGAAACACCAGTGGCTACTAGTCCAACATCAACTGATAGGTAAGAACTGGATTCTAGGAAATTGTATCTCAGAATATATTCATAACAAGAACTTCATGTGTGTATTTATTTTGCTTATTGCTTTGATCAAACTAACTTTCAATCTGCTGTGTTAAATTTTTTTCTATACTTTGAACCCTGACTGAAATAGTATGCTTATGTCTGTTTAAATTTCCATAACTGGATTTATATATTCTAAATTGTTTTTTATCCCCCAAGGTTGGGGGAGGGAAAAAAGGGTCAAAGTCATTATTCATTTTGTGTAGAAAAGTTAGGAAATACAAATGACCAAAACGAA
Source organism: Camelus dromedarius (assembly GCF_036321535.1). NCBI lineage: Eukaryota > Metazoa > Chordata > Mammalia > Artiodactyla > Camelidae > Camelus > Camelus dromedarius. The sequence continues at coordinate 55,939,717 of NC_087445.1, forward strand.
TTATAAAATAACCTGACATTATATTATAACTTGACGTATCATAAATGACTTGACATCTCCCCCAGTCATTATTTATATGTGATCTGTATTCTTTCTGATTATTGTCACATATATCATAAACATACTTCCATGTCAGTGAATTTTCCCACTTGCTACATAATACTATGTCTGGATCTGACATTTGTTAGGGCTTAAACTTAGAAAAGTAATTAACATCTTTGGATTTTTTTTCTCATCTGTCAAATGTGGATGACAGTAGGACCTATCTCATAGAGGTGAGCTTGTGAAGAAATTTGAGTTTTTGCCCGTTTAGATCTTTTAGAACAAAAGAAAAAGTCCTGGGATATTTTGGGAGCAAGAAATAAATTCTTGTGGGAAGTTGGCAGCTAGGATTATTGAGTAGTTTGTGGCAAAGAATTTTTTTCCCCAATGATTAATACAATAGCCAATGTCTCAATTCTCTTGGCTGGAAATCGTACGAAGCAATCTCTCCTTTATCTGAGAGCACGAGTTGTATTATGTCCAGTGTACACTGGCCCTGGATCTCTCCTTGTATTTTGTGACTTTGGTGCAACTCAGGGCCTCAGTGGCAGTAGAGTCCTTGAATCAGAACCAGACACAATGGAAAACTATGTAGCAGTTGGAAACATGGAAGGATGTCTGTGATAAATACAACAGTGATCATAAAAAATTTAGTCGTGATCCTTCATTTTAATGTTCTGCCTTTGAGTGTGAACGGTTTCTGTGTCCAACCCAGGCAACCACGTTGGGTGGGGTTTGAGTCACCTGGTTCATTGCTCACTTGGGCCTGTTTTTTTTGGTTTGTTTTACATATAGATCTCTACTGTTTTTCAGAATCTTTTCCATTATAGATTATTACAAGATATTTGATACAGTTCCCTGTGCTGTACAATAGGTCCTTGTTGTTTATCTGTTTTGTATGTAGTAGTGTGTGTGTATGTTAATCCCAAACTCAGAATTTATCCTCAACCTTCTTTCCCTTTGGTAATAGGGTCTGTTTTAAAGGAATTGATTCCCTAAAAGGAGAGTACAGATTCAGGTAGTAAAATATTTTCCCAAGTCTGCTGCACTTTGCTTTAGGCATTCTGAAACCCCGTAACCTCTCCCATATACAGCTAGATTGCTTTCGACACTTACCTAGTGGGAGACTACCCAGAGTCAGGTTATGCTATTGCATCAAAAGGCTATTACATCTGTTCTGTATATGGTAGGGAACATACATGTTTAAGAGATTGGTTTTCCAAATCATTCAAACATTGTAAATTTAATTAAATATGTTTTTGAATCAGTACAGTATCATTTTCTTAATTGCTTTAAGCTCCTTTTAAAAGGCTCATGGTGTGAGAATTTCCAGATTGATCAATACATTTTAATGTGCTAATATCATCAGTTCATATTTCTTTATTGTCTCTATTCTTTTTATTTCTTCCTGGAAATACAGTTTTATTTCCCTATTCTCAAGAGTCAGGATCACCTTTTCAGACCTAAAGATGTTGCATAAAGGAGTTGATGGTCAGAAAAGTAGGCTCCAGAGTTGCTTACTTACTTGGGCTTTGTACACCAACCATTTACTCTTATTTCCCAAAATTATACACCTCAGAGAAGGGAGAGCACAGAAAGGGAAAGATGAGAGGAGCTCAGAAAGCCAGCTGTTTAAGTACCTTAGTCCCGACATTTGTGCTGTAAAACATTTAGTGTCCTGCAAAGCCCGGGACTCGGTGAGATAATTATCAAGAGGTGTGCTGTTACGGATCTGAGGGGTGTCAGAAAGTTTGTCTGCCAGCGCTGGCCTGACATTTCATTGCTAGGGATTTGTTTCTTGAGGTCAGTTTTGTTCTTTAGAAACCACCTGTTAAAACAATGAAAATTCCACTTGTTGATATCTGCCATAGAGAAATTGCACTTGTGCACAAGGACTGTATTTGTAATTAAGGACAAATTGGAACCAACCCAGATATCCAGTAGTAAGGGAATGGCTTGACTTGTGGTTTGTTTGTGTTAGAGATGTGTGCTATTCATAGCATGGTAGTCAGTAGGCAGCATCAGTGTCATTGGGAGTTTTTGAAATTAGTTCTTAGGCTCCACCCCAGACCTCTAAATCAGAATTATCTGGGGGTGGGTCCCAGAAGTCTATAGTTTAACAAGCTCTCTTGGTGAAGCTCTTTTTTTTTTTTTTAATAAACATCTTTTTATTGAGTTATAGTCATTTTACAATGTTGTGTCAAATTCCAGTGTAGAGCACAATTTTTCAGTTATACATGAACATACATATATTCATTGTCATATTTTTCTCACTGTGAGCTACCACAAGATCTTGTATATATTTCCCTGTGCTATACAACATAATCTTGTTTATCTATTCTACATAGCCTGTCAGTATCTACAAATTTTTGAACTCCCAATCTATCCCTTCCCACCCCCTTCCCCCTTGGCAACCACAAGTTTGTGTCCTTTGTCTGTGAGTCTGTTTCTGTTTTGTATTTATGGTTTTTGTTTTGTTTTGTTTAGATTTCCACATATGAGCGATCTCATATGATATTTTTCTTTCTCTTTCTGGTTGGTGAAGCTCTGAAGCTTCCTAAAGATTGAGAAATTCTGATATCCAATACTACTGGCCAGTTAAAGTATGCAGTATATATGCATATTAAATGAATTTGGTTTCGAGGCTTTGTTATCAGGTGAAAAAAGCAGCAGATTGCTGAGACATATAGGCAATAACTGTAAACCAAACAAAAGCTACCTAACATTGCATATTTTCTGTGGGCAAGCATATTAATGTGTAGAAAAACAGCAGAGGGACAGCACACTAACTGATAAAGTAGTTTCTTCTGTGGATGGGGAGGGGAGAACTGGTGAGACAGAATCCAGATTGAAGAATGGTGGTTAAACAGTATCTCAGTCTAATCTGTAACGTTTCAAAAGAAATTTTTAAGCAATGTGCAAAAATAGCGCAGATTGTTCTATAAAAGAACTGTAATGAAGGGGACTGATTCTACCAGATAGTAAAATGAATTATACATAGTAATGATTTCAGCAATTTAGAATGGCTCTTACCAGAAAGACTGCTTGGTAAAATAGTCTAGAAACAGACCAAAATACATACTAGGACTTAATATAAGATAAAGATGTAATTTCAGACCACTGTGGGAAAAATGCTGTTGGGATAAATGTCTAGCCATCTGGAGGTAAAAAAGATGGATCACGTATCTCACACTTAGGAAAATAAATTCTAGATGGATAAAGATTTAATGTAAAAGTGAAACCATAAACTAGAGGAGAGCATGGGGAAAATCATCTTGACCCAGAAAGCCATAAAAGGAAGGATTAATAAATTTGACGACAGAAAATTTCAAGGTTGGGAAACCAAACAACATTTCTTAATAATGGTTTGATTTGGTCAATTAAATAGAATACTGTGAGTCTGTGGGAGAAATGGAGGCAGTTGTGGCTCTGCTGGCATGCAGTAATTGTTGAAACACACAAGAGCAAGACCCAAGAAACTGATAGTGGTGGTTGTCTCTGGGTAGGGGCCTTGGGCAGGAGAATTTGTTTTCCTATATGTAAAATACAGAGCTATAGTATATAGTTCTTTTTGAAGTTCTGCCTTCTACACATTAGTTTTACTATCTAGTTAATGAAGATACTTTAAAAATTATACCAAAGGATTGTTTTAATCATAACAATCATGTTGAGTGTTACAGTGCCAGGCACTTTGTTAGTAAGCACTTTACCTGCCCACAGTACTTGGGGATACATGGGTACCATTGTTGACTTCACTGTATTGATGAAGAATCTGTAACTTGAAAAGTAATTTATGCATTCAAACTTTGGTATTTTTTTTATTTCCATTGCTTTTGCCATGTTGTAGGGTTTTCTGAGAACTGAAATCTACTGCGTTTCTTTTGTAAAATTGGGACAGAGGCATATGTGTTTTTTGTGTTACATGTATGTTTTAATCTAAACTGCTAACTGCAGTCTTTACACTTCTGTAAACTTTATTTTTCTTTGGCCTTCTCTTTATGGTCTTTCATTATCTTGTTTGTGTCTTCCTTGTTTTTCCAAACTCATCTTCTGCAATTGCCCAACAGAAACTTAGTCCTTTTAAACTGATTTAAAACTTGGTTATAATTTGGGTTTATCCCACATCTGCATTTTTTGTTTGTCATGTTCCTTGACCTGAATGCCTTCTTGCAGCTTCTCTGTTGAAAACTTACCTATGAGATCTAACTGAAATTCCGCTATAAAGACCTCCCAGGCCTTTCCAGTCGAATGCAGTTTCTACGTGTGCTGTTTATCATGTATAGGACTGTGACTTAATTTTTAGATTATTTAAGTTTTCTTGTAAATTCTTTCAGGGAAAGAGTTGACCACTATCTTGCTTGCATTCCTTAAATGTTAAGCTATCTGTAAGGATGTTATTTTATGTCTTTCGACGTTTAAAATGATGGATTTGCAGGACAGAATGAATATTAAGATTGAAAATTCTTCCCAAGTGATTAATGTTATGGATAAAGCTTTGCCATTTAATCTGGACACCTTTTTTAATACTGTAGCCAGACTTTTACTTTTGATTAAAGTCAAAGGATCTCTTTACAAATAGGACAGTTACTAAACTTTAAATTTTACATACTTTCTGATACATGATTTTCTAAAAACCTTTTACCAGCACATCAGGAGATTCTTCTCGGTCAAACCTTTTTGAAGATGCAACAAGTGCACTTGGTAAGTATCCACATTGTAAATAACCTTATGAGAGACAGGGAGGACGTTTAAGTTTCATGTTTCTAGATCGTGAAAGTGTGTTCATTTATAGTTGCTTATAATCAAGCTGCTAAATGATTTAGATAATTCAATTAATGTTACCAAAGACTGTAAATTAATATTTTGTATATTGAATCCTTTAAATCGTACTATTAGAGTTCAGTTACTATTAGACTTTTTTCTTTAAAGCAGATAATTTTCTGTTTTCCAGATGTGGATTTCAAATGAGATATTAACAAAGTTTGATCTGTGTACAGGTTTATTACAGAATATCTTAAAAATGAGTATAAAATGTTCCTAAATCTGTCTCACATTTCATCTTTCTCACCTGCGGCCTTTATTTCAGTTTATAGCCCTATACGTTCCCATCTGTATCTTGTAACTTAATGTTATGCTTGCATTGAAAATGCCTTTTTATCCTGACATTTATTTATTTATTTGGGGGAGATAATTAGGTTTATTTGTTTATTTTTAATGGAGGTGGTGGGGATTGAACCCAGAACCTCATGCATGCTATGCAGGTACCCTACCACTGAGCTATATACCCTCCCCCTTATCCTGACTTTTAATTTCACTTGTTGAAAAATGTTTTTTTCTACTCCCGTTCACACCTTATCTGTCAAGAATCAGATTTTTTTGTTTGGTTTTGGGTTTTTTGCCCGTTTTCCCCCTGTAACTTCCTGGTACAGTTCCTGCTGTCACCGTGCATTACTGGTCTGTTGGCAGGCATCCCTATTGCTGCCCTTTGGTGCTCTTCTGTACTGCTGGGAATGGTAGAGGGGCAGAAGACTGGGAGCGACTGGGAGTAGCGTCTTCGGTGAAATACGGGCTCCTGGATTCCTTGTTCAGTTACTGCAGCAGCAGGGTTCCAACAGCAGTAGTGTCTCATAAGATAAGGACTTGGCCCTCTGACCTGATTGGGCTTGAACTCCATGATGCCCTCATTGCCGTGGAAAATGGCATGTTGGTTGCCCATAGCATGTAGTGGCAAAATAGTTGTTTGATCCATTAAGATCACCTGAATCTACCAAACCCACATTCACATCTTTGAGGAGCTGTTTTCTGGGATTACTCTGCCACCAAATGAGTATGAGTTAGTGTCCAATCAGGAAAACAGAAATCACTCTATTTCAAACAAGGAAAGGCTTGATCTTAGAAAATTGTACAGGGATAGATGCTGGAAGAGCTCAGGGAGATCAGCTAGAGATCAGTAAAGTGCTCAGTACCGTCAGAGCTGGGGCCAGCTGGCCCTTGCCCCTCTTGCTGCTGAACGCTCTGGCTGTCGCCTTTGCTGCTTCAGTTGGAATGCATTGGTGCTGCCAAGCAGGAGACCACAGCTCGAGTCGCTGCTGCTGCAGGCTGGTGGTGATGCCTTACCCTTTACATCTTGTATCTCTTAGAGCAGCCATTCTCAGCTTTATGCTCCTGGGATCCCTTTACTCTTTCATCTTTAATTTATCCAGCCTTTATGTTGGTACCCTGCTTCTTTAAATGTTCCTTCTTTGACTTCTGTGACAACACTCTTTTCTTGATCCATACCTCTGACTATTCCTTCTCAAGCTTTCTAGTTAATTCTTTCTGTCTAAACTGGCCCTTCCATGTATGGGTTTTGTGTGGTTCTGCTCTAGACCATAGTTCAAAGTTCAGACTCTGGGAATGGCAAATACCACCCATATCCAGTTGACCCTCGAATAACTCAGGGGTTAGGGGTGCCAACCCTGCACAGTCAAAACTCCACATACAACTTTACAGTCTGCCCTCCATATCCATGGTTCTGCATTTGCAGAATCAACCAACCGTGGATCATGTGGTACTAGTAGCAATTTATTGGGAAAAAAATCTACTTAATTAGTGGACTAACACAGTTCAAACCCATATTGCTCAAGGGTCAGCTATACTGTAAGGATTTCCGGAACTGTAACGGCAGTATACATCTCCCTGTGACTTCCCAGACTCATTCTTTAAACTGCCAACTGGAAAACCTATAAGCTCCACAAACTCCTTAGATTCCAAATTGACTCATTTTTTTTATTCTCCTATCAGATTCTTCTCCTTTGTTCCCTTCTTTGCTTTCATTGTCATCCACTGTCTACCAAATTATTGGCATCAACCAGTAATTTGACTCTCAGCCCCTCTTGGCTCAGTGAGCCCAGGAGTCCTGTTGATTCTCCTTTCTAGTCTCTGGAGTGTTTGTTTCCACTGCCACTTAATTGCCTTAGTCCGTTCCCTTACCCTGCTGATAACTCTTGTATTATCTTCGTCTAACTAGTCTATTCCCTGCCACAGTGGACTTTCTAAAAGGCAAATCCAGTGAGGTCATTGTTCCTTTCATAGTGCCTCCTGACCTAGAAGATAAGTCTAAAACTCATTCTTAATGACGTACATAAAGTTCCTCATCACTAATCTATCTAAGCCTCAGCCTCATTATCTTTAAAAGGAGAGGAAAATTAACTTTTCTCACAGAGTTCTTGTGAGGCTTAAGTGAGAACCACTATGTTAAATAGTGCAGTTCTGATACTCCACAGCTCTTAATTTTATTTGTTATTAATGCTCGTTTCTGTAGCTGGGAACTAGATTACTGAAAGTATATTGACATTTGAATGCTGTGTGCTAGAATTATATCAGTAGGTAATTAAGAAGAATATCTTAAGTACTTTATGGGATGGGAAAGCCATTAAGCAGGTATCAGATGCTGGATTTGCTTGGTGACACTTGGTTTTTAAGCCGTGCTTTCATAGCTCTTGGATATCTGTATTAAAAATTCTGCCATCAACAAAGTAAAAAGACAGCCTATGGAATGGGGAAAATATTTGCAAACTAGATATATAATAAGAGGTTAATATCTGTAATATATAAAGAACTCATACAACGCAATAGCAGAAAAACAACGCAGTTAAAAAGTGGGCAAAGGACCTGAACAGACACTTCTCCAAAGAAGATGCACCGAAGACTAACAGATAAATGAAAAGTAGCTCAACATCACTAGTCTTTATGAAAATGCAAATTAAAACCGCAATGGGATATCACTTCATGCCTGGTAGAATGGCCGTCATCAGAAAGACAAGGCAACATGCTGGTGAGGGTGTGGAGAAAGGGAACCCTTGTACACTATTGGTGAGAGTGGAAATTGGTGCAGCCACTGTGGAAAACAGTGTTTTGAGGTTCATGGAAAACTGTTTTGAGGTTCCTCAAAAATAGAACTACCATATGATCCAGCAGTTCCACTTCTGGGAATATATCTAAAGGAAATGAAAGCATTAACTTGAAAAGGTACATGCACCCCCATGTTCATAGCATTATTTGCAATAGCCAAGACTTGGAAGCAGCTTATATGTCCATCAGTGAATTAGCCATTGAAAATGAGGAAATCCTGCCATTTGCGACGTGGATGGACCTTGAAGGTATTATGCTAAGTGAAATGAGTCAGAGATAAATACTGTAGGATCTCACTTATACATAGAATCTTCAAAACAAAACAACACAACAAAATTCAAAGAAAAAGAAGTCAGACTTGTGATTTCCAGAGGCAAAGGGTGGGGGAGAGGAAATTGGAGGAAGATGGTCAAAAGGTACAAACTTATGCCTTAAACTTACAAGGTAATGTATGTCAATTATTTCTCAATAAAGTAGGGGGAAGGGGAGTGAATAGAACAGAGTTTTAGTATAATATACTATATGAAGAGAAAACTTCTGCAGGAAAAAAAAAAATCTTTCAACTGATGTTGTCACCTTATGTCAGGGAAATAGTGACCCAAAAATGACGCAGTCCCTTGCACAGTTGAACCTGCGTTCAGTTAGGGGAAAGAAAATAGATTGAAACTTTGAATAAATTGCAGGTCATAAGTGATACTAAGAAAATTAATGGCATCCATAAAGAAAAGAAAAGTCACTTACTTATACTAAGACTAGTTAGGCAGTCCCTCTCTGAGACTGCAGTGTTTTAAAAATGAGAACTGGAGCGTGTGAAGGAACTGACCGTTGAAGACTGGTGTATGTGAAGTTTGTGGGGTGGGAACAGCTATGACCTGTGATGTAAGCTAGAGATTGGTGTGGTTGGAGTGTAGTGTGTGGAGGGTTGTTGAAGTTGGGAACCCAAAATGAAAATTAAGTTTTCTCTATTAAAAGCTCACTTAATGCAACTGGTTGAAGAATGGATTGTAGGCTTGGAGGCAGGAGAGGAAACAGGGTGTAATCCAGACCAGAGATTGTTGTGAAGTCTTGAGTGAAGTCAGGGAGATAGAGGGAGCTAAATAGGTTTGGGATCTAGTCTAGAGATAGGACCTCCCAGGTATGCTGGTAGGTTAGATGTGGAAGGAGGAGAAAGGGAATTGAAATCACCAAGGTTTCTGGTTCAGGCACTTGGATGTGTAGAGGTGCTGTTAATTGAAATGGGAAGAGCAGATAATAAATGATGAGACACATCTGAGGGAAGATCCAAAGTCACATTCTGGTGGTATTGGTTGAGGAGGGAGCAAATGTAAGGAAGTGACAACAACATGTGCAGACAGCTATGGCTGTGAAGGGAAGACAGCAGACAGATGGCCAGTTCCTGAAAGAGAATGGGGATGCAGTCAAGGAGGCATGTTTTTGTCTTTAGGATGACGTTCTAGGGCATAGTTAACTGCTGAGCAGGATAATTAGGTGGACAGGGATGGACAAGAGAGAACAACCAAAGGGTCTGGTTGTTTGAGGAGGTGAACAAAGGAATGGTACCCAGAATACAAGTGGGAGAGAAGGTGGTTTAAGTGTGGTAGGTTTAAGTTTAGTGGGAGAGAGTTGGCTTTTTTAAAATAAGTGTTGTCTGACGCTTCCATGAAGAGTGAGTCGGGGTTGGAGAGACCTATGGGAAGTGACTTACAGGGATAATAGTGCTTGGGGCGTTGTACCAGTTTTCTATGGTATGGGACATTCTAACTTTATAGTTTCCAACCTCCTTTTCCCTCCTGCTTTGATAATAAAAGGTGTCAAAGAAAACGGAACTTACTACAGCATAGTTCATTGCTTAAAATGTCCCTGCTACTTGTTTTCAAAAATCAGTTCATCTGTCTCTTCAGGTTACCTTCCCTGACTTGCTAATTCTGTTCTGTGTGTGTGCTACATTTGTACTTGATTTTTTTAATCATATTTATTAAACATACGCTGTATTCATTTTCTGTTGCTACTATAGTAAGTGACCACAACTTAGTATAAAGCAGCACAGATTTATTATCTATAGTACTGTAGGTTAGAAGTCTGATATGGGGCTCACTGGACTAAAATCTAGGGACTGGATCATTGGGCTAAAGTCAGAGCCTGGAGACTCAGGGGGAGAATTTGTTCTATGTCCTTTGCAGCTTCCAGAGGCTGCCCACACTGTTTGGCTCATAGCCCCTTCCTCTGTCATCAAAGGCGGCAGCATAGCATCTCTGACCCTGCCTTTGTCCTCTCTTCCTTACCTCTAATTCTCTGACCCTCTTATCTGCCTCCCTCGTACTTTTCAGGACCCTTATGATAGCATATTCGTAGTTTCTGGGGATGAGGAGGGGTTGGGTTATTCTGCCAACCATGTGTATGTTGTAGTCGACGCTGTTATTTATCTTTGTATTCCTAGCATTGTAGTGTACATATATGCACTCAGTAAATTTTGAGGAGAGTGTTTATTTATTAAATGTTCTTTTTCTTTCCCCTCCTTCCACCCACACACACCTTTTTTAGTGACAGGTCAGTCTTACGAGAACATGGTAACTGAGATCATGTCAATGGGCTATGAACGAGAGCAAGTAATTGCAGCCCTGAGAGCCAGTTTCAACAACCCTGACAGAGCAGTGGAGTATCTTTTAATGGTGAGAAACATTTTACTTTCTTTGTTCTAGTTGTTTAAGACCAAAATCTCAAACAGATTTTTTTTTAAAGGAACAATTGCAGTTCACAGAAGAATAATAATATATGCCAAATTTACATAATGCTTTTATTTTTCTTAGTGTGTTTAACATTTTGTGTTAATAAAATGTAACCTCTTCTAGAAGATTATGATATGATTTTCAGTTAGAAAACAGCATGGCTAAATGAGTTGCAAAACTGTCCACTTGAAACTTGGAGTGGTACTTTCTACCCCAGTTATGTCATCCTCAGAGGATGCCACCTGTGTGGTTAGGGGGTAAGGGGGGCAGATTTTAAACCTTATTGAATCCAGCATTTTAGTAGTTTGTTTGTTTGTTTTTTGGCCTGCCAGCATAATCCTGCATGTACTATTTAAAGCAAAAGTTTCAAGTTGGAAGCCCAAGCCAAATTTTATACCGTATATAAATTTTTGTAATTAGTTGCCAGCTTTTAAAAATTCAGAAATCTCTCTTAAAAATTCAGGTACTTATTAGCTGGTTTATCTGGACAGTTAAGATCCCAGATATTTGCGAGGATTTAGGAAACGTTTTAGAGCACGGACTCTTTAATTCACTATTTTCCCATTCATTCTTTGTTACCCGACATCATGCATTTAATTTAGTGTGTGATGTTACAACTGGGTCCACTGGCATTTGATTTTTAACTTGTTTATAGTCCTTAGCAATTGAGGGCATTTTGAATGAGTTGTGTTTTGTTTTTTGGTTTTTTTTAAATAACAAAGGTTTTTGAGAAATAGATTGTTGTGGGGGTGGACTGAAACCCTTGATATTTTATGACAGTGAATGTTAGTTTTACAGATGTGACACAGGCCAAAGTGTAGAACCTTGCAATATAAATTAACTTTTTTTTTAATCTAAACATTTTATTCTGTAATTGTCTTTAGTGTTTTAGAGTATTATCAACAGCCTGAGTTGCCCTAAATATATTAGAAATCCACAGTCCTAACTCCTTGGGGAATACTTTCCACAGTTTAACCCAGTCCTTTGTTTCCAGGCTGTTATTTCTGATAGAAACTCCATTGCAGAGACAAGTTTCAAGAGAGCCCCAGTCTTGAGCAAATAACTGTGCTCCGCCTTCTCCAGTCATTTGTCTGCTCTTGTGCATGAGATTCACAAATCCTTTTCTTAGCGTATCATTTTATCTCTTGACTTCTATTTTCCGTTGTCCTCTTGAGGAGAGTCTTTGAAGTGCAGGCAGTTCATTTGTTTACCAGTTTGTTTGGAATTGAGGAATCGTCATATTGACAGTCGTCGTGGCTCTGTGGTCGTCCCTTCACTCCCCACCAAGAAAACACAAGTTACTTAAAAGTGTTGCCTTTGCTTTTATAGAGTGGTTTTTATTCATACCTGATTTGGAATTCTGCACAAGTTTAATAGTATCAGATATTTTGATCTAGTAGATTTGAAATTTCGAGATATAAAAAAATCACCATTTTCAAAGTTGCTACTATTTGGCATCAAATGCAAATGAACAGATGAGACATGAGTTCATGAAAAAGTTTACTGAATGTTTTTGATATATTTGCTATTTGTTTCATAGACTGAAAAAACGGCTACCTTTAACTGAGTAGTTTTTGAGACATCTGTGTGAGGGTGACTATATGGGAAGAACTATCAATCTAATTGAAGGCTGAAGACTGTGTGTGAGAATTTGAGGTAGATCTGTAGCGATGATTAACTTCGTAGTTTAACAAACTTGTTTGAGAATTTGCTGGGTGCTTTTGGACCTTCAATCTCTATATAGTTTGTCAACATTTAATAACCCCTCGTGTAAGGGTCTGGATTAGTGGACTCTCAAAAACATTTGTTTGCAGTGCCTAGAGTGACATCTAATGCAGGCAGCCTGCATTGCCCTGCTGTTCATTACCCTTCGTTCTTTATATGTTTATGATTTTGTCTTCCATTGAAGCAATTACTATTGCCATGGCTTTTTCAAATACAATATTTTCTCCTTTATTCTCCTTCCAAAATCTATGAGGATTTCATAAAGACTTTAATAAACTGTATGTGAGAAGTCTTGTAAATCGTTAAATTGGGTATTCCAAAAATTTTGTGCAGTTTTAGGTTATAATAACTTCAGAAGATAAATGCCATAAGCTTAAAAAAAGCATCACCTAAATATTTAATTCTTTAAGATTCTTTTATACCTATTTACTTTTTATAAATTTTGAATAATCAATTTTAATTATTTGTATGTGATACTTTCTGGAGAACACTTTCTCAGAGCCGTAGATCAGTAGAGGACACCTTGCTTGCTGGCCACTGTTGTCACCTGCTCTGGCTCCACTAGACTTTTTTCCAGGGGTCACTTCACAATTGCCATGTGTGCATATAAACCTCTTTCTTTGGATGATCTTAAGGCTAGGGTTGCAAATAAAATTCTTTCTGTCACTGAACTGGTAAAAATAAAAGCCAAGTGTGTCTAATTTGAATAAGATTTGTATTGACGTTTTGAAAATCTGAATAGTCTTTTAGTGTTGGAGATTATTAATGCAAATTTAGGATCTTGCCTAAAACTTTGGTGTTAGATGTTAACATGTGTTGCTATATAAACATCATTTCATGACTTACGTTTTTAATTACAAAATTCCTTACTTTACGTTAGATCTACACTGTCTAGTAGAGTAACTGTTGAGTACTATTGAGTACAAGTAGCTATTTAAATTTAATAAAATTTAAAGTAAATTCTTTCTAGTACCATTGGCCACATTTTAAATTCTCAGCATTTACTTGTAGCTAATGGTTATTTTATTGGACAGTATGGATATGGAGCTTTTCCATCATTATGGAAAGTTTTATTGGACAGTGCTGCTTTGTATTACAGCAGTGTGGGCTCATTTACCCCACATTCAGGCCTTTTCTAATCTAACTTAAATATATGCAGATTTCAGTTTTTAATTGAAGCAGACACCTGTGTTTGATGCTTTTAGAAGTTAGATATTAAATAGACTCATAAATCTCTTACTCTGTATAATATTGAACTAACTGATTGATGAGATTAGTTTTAAAGCTTGGAAATTGTGTTGTAGGGAATTCCTGGAGACAGAGAGAGTCAGGCTGTGGTTGACCCCCCTCCAGCAGCTAGTACTGGGGCTCCTCAGCCTTCAGCGGCGGCAGCTGCAGCAACTACGACGGCCACTACTACAACAGCAAGCTCTGGAGGTAAGGTGGGACCTCAGGGGAGGAGGTGGTCCTGAATTGTCACTGTAGCAGAATTTAACCTGAAGCACTTTGGAGGTGGGTTCATTCTCAAAGCATTTTGATAACTCTTAAAACAAGTTCTCTGTTCATTAGTATTAGAGAAGAGCCCAAAAGAAATTATACCAAGTGGATATAAAAGATACTCTTGCTTATATTAAACATCATTGCTGCAGTTTTGGCCAAGGGCATATTCTGTTTAGCTTACTCTAGGGAAGAGACCTCCCGGTGTGCATTTAGTGTTACAGTCTGAAGCCATTCGGAATGGTTTGCTCGCCTTGTCTCTTTCTCCCTATTAAATGTCAGAAAGTTTGTATAATTTCAAAGCCAGTAGGATCTTAGTGTTTATTATAGAACCAAGGAAATAAAACCTGGGAGGCTTAAAATCTTGTATCTTGAGATGAAAGCAAAGCTTGAATTCAAGTCTCTTTACTGGCCAGCACCCACACTTCCATTGGCAAAGCCTGGAGCCCGTGGTAGGCCCAGGAATTATTTAATGTTCTCCTTTGCTCTCTCTTTTGTAAAATTGATGAGTAATTCAAATTGTTAATTTTGAAGAGACCATTCTTTTATGTATTTCCTACCTCCAATTCTGGCAGTCAGCTCTGGTTAACAAAAATCCCTGAGGCTTTCATTTCCTGAGATTCAGCATGGGAGTGGAAAGAGGAGGCCCCTCTTTGGTGCATTTTTGGGGAACTGTCCCATTCAGCGGCACTTACGGAGTAACTTAGTTTCTGAGTTTCATTCCCTTCATATGTAAAACTGGTGTTACACAAAGAAAAATAGCCATGTTGTGTGGTCATTTTAATTTGAATGATTATCTTGAATAATTTAGGAAATGATAGCATACATCTAAAAAATTCTCATTACTCACTAATTAACTTCAAAAACGTAATTCTTTTGTATGCAATTAAAGTAGATAGGGTTTTTGTTAGTTCTGGCCTGTATATTTTTCTTGGGAACTTCTGAGCATCAGAAACAACTTTTAGTACTTTTGTTTTGACAGAGTGCACGCAGGGCGTAAGTTCCCAGTAATATTTGATATTGAGTGCCCAGCACAAGCAGTTTTAGGAAAACGCCATTCTTTTAGTGTTCTGTACTCTCTACCTCAGCTAATGGTAATAATTTCTGCAGTATAGGACTTGCAAGTTGATAAGTTTGAAAATTTTGTCATTATTTACTTAATTCTGTATACATCTGAGAACTCAAATCATGTTTTTTTCTCGCCAGTGTTTGCTATCCAAATTATGATTGTATATGTCATTGCTATTTTTGTTTAAAAACGTTATGTGTATTTTAGGACATCCTCTTGAATTTTTACGGAATCAGCCTCAGTTTCAGCAGATGAGACAAATTATTCAACAGAATCCTTCCCTGCTTCCAGCATTGCTACAACAGATAGGTCGAGAAAATCCTCAGTTACTGCAGGTGACTATTTAATCAGTTAATTTCCAAAGTGGGTATAGGGTGTATCACATTCTGTAAAATTATATGAGTACCCCTTCCCCTCCATTAAGTCTGTAAATCATTCTTCTAAGCTACACTCAATACAGTATGCAGTAGATAGACTTGGGGGATGGGTTAATTTAGTCATAAACTATGTTTGGGAAACATTAAAGAATCTGAGAAACTCTTTAACAAAAAAAAAGTTAACTTTCGATTTTTCCCAAGCTTATTGCTAGTGGTGCACTGCCTCGTAGAAAACACACTTGTGGGCTTATTTAATGCTCAGGTCATGAAGTATTTGAGTTTTGTATGAGATTGTACTGCCCGCTAATGTGGAAGATAAAACATACATATAACTTCTGTTTTTTTCTTACAGCCGTCAAGTAGTTTTTTTTTTTTTTTTAACAATGATGAGGGGTTGTTTATGAAAGATAATTTGAATTCTTTTAATTCTTCACTGTTTACCTCACTTGAAGTACTGAATTTCTTTAATAATGTTCAAGAAATCACATCCTTCCAAAGAGTGAATAATCCAGAATCATTCTAAAATAATGCAGTTGCAAGTTATAGCTTTCTTTCTTGTTTATATTAGAATTCTTATTTTCCTGGAGATACATCTAGCCAACGTATTGTTTTTCTCTGCCCTTCAAATCACTGCAGCAAATTAGCCAACACCAGGAGCATTTTATTCAGATGTTAAATGAACCAGTTCAAGAAGCTGGTGGTCAAGGAGGAGGGGGTGGAGGTGGCAGTGGAGGAATTGCAGAAGCTGGAAGTGGTCACATGAACTACATTCAAGTAACGCCTCAGGAAAAAGAAGCTATAGAAAGGGTGAGTTTAAGTAAAACTTGAACGTTGACTTCCTTGGTCACACTAGCCACATTTTACATGCTCAGTAGTCACATGGAGCTGGTAGCTCCTGCATTGAATAGCCCAGATATAGAGTATTTCCATCATGGGAGATAGTTGTTAACTGGATAGAGCCAAATAGAGCATTAACCTCGGGATTGCAGTAGAGACAGTCTCTTCTCGGCCCTGCTCTCCATCTTGTTTGTGAAGCTGAGAGACTAGCAGCAGATACCAGTCTAGCATGAAATAGTTACAGGTGTATTAATGAGCTAAAAATTGATGTTTCTGAAACATTAATGTTTTAAAATTCAAGAAGAAAAAAATGATACTGAATATATGCCCCATTCAAGATTGTATTTTTTTAAAATTTATGTTTCAAATTTTACTTCAGTGTTGTCACTAATTGTAAAATAGCTGTGTATATGAATTATGTAAAATATATGTAGCGTAACATCAGAACCTGGTATCCTGATTCTCTTTCCACCCTTATCAGGTCAACCTGTGTGTACTGCGGTAACCTAGTTTTCGTGATACTGTGTGACCAGTCATTCATTTTTCTCTGGGCCATTGTTAACACTTGTAAAGTGGGAATCACAGTTCTTGCCCTGTCTTATCTTACTAAGTGCTTTGAGATAGAAATCAGAGAAAGTACATTTTAACTTAGAAAATCATCTGGGCTATAATTTGCCCTGTTTATGACAACGGTAGACAATTGCCTCAGTTGTTCTATAGCAACCTTTTTTTTTTTTGAAGTTAGGTTTGTCAGTCTTGGATTTCTGTGTTCCTTTTGCTGTTGGTGTCATACAAGAAAACATTGCCTAATCCAAGGTCAAAAGATTTAGTCCTCTATTTTCTCCAGAGCTTTATAGCTGTTACATTTAGGTCTGTGATCCATTTTGTTACCTTTGTTTATGGTGTAAGGTGTGGGAGTCTACCATCTATCTTTGCATGTGTGTATCCAGTTGCCCCAGCACCATTTATTGAAAATACTGCTCTTTTGCTATTAAATTGTCTTGGCATCCTTGTTGAAAATCAGTTGGCCATAAATGTGAGGATTTATTATTGGGCTTTCAGTCCTATTGCATCGATCTATATGTTTATTCTATGGCAGTACTTCATCGTCTGGATAACTCTGGCTTTGTGGTTAAGTTTTCAAATCGGGAAATGTGAGTGTTCCGTATTTGTTCTTCCTCAGAATTGTTTTGACTATTTTGGATCCCTTGCATTTTCATTATGAATTCCAGGATTTGCTTGTCTAATTTCTGCAAAAAGAAAGCTGGCTGAAATTTTGATGGATACTATGTTTTTTTTCTGTGGATCAGTTTAAAGGGTATTGCCATGTTGGCAATATTAAGTGTTACCAAGCCATAAACATGGGATGGAATGTCTTTCCATATTAGATTTATATTATTTCTTTCAGAAATTCCTTTAGTCTTCAGTTGATAATTCTCTTGCTTAATTTATTTCCGAGTATTTTTATTTTTTATAATGCTGTATAAAGAATTGTTTTCTTAATTTCATTTTTGGACTATTCATTGCTAGTTACTTAGAAATACAATTTAATTTTGTGTATCATGCAACCTTCCTAACTCATTTATTAATTCTGATAATTTGTGTATATGTTCCTATATATTATTTGCAGGTAGACATAGTTTTTCTTTTTCAAAATGATGCCCTTTATTCATTATTCATATTTATATGTTGTTCACATGTGCTTATTTGCCTAATTGTCCTGTCTAGAGACTCCTGTGGATTGGCAAGAGCCAGCATCCTTGTCTTGTTCCAGATCTTTGGGGAAAATAAAACATTTAGATTTTTACCCATTAAGTATGATGTTAGCTGTGGGTTTCATTAGATTCTTTTTATCAAACTGAAGAAATTCCCTTCTATTCCTCATGTGTTGGGTGTTTTTAATCACAAAAGGGTGTGGAATTTTTATCAGATTCTGTTTATTGTGGTTGTGTCCTTTTTTCTGTTAATTGCTTTATTAAGTTGGTTAATTTTTGTAAGTTGGACCAAATATGCAAATATATGGGATGAAAGTATAATCCCATATGTGTCCATGGAGTATAATCCTTTTCATATGTTGCTAGAATTGATCTGCTAGTACTCTCTTGAGGTTTTCTGCATCTATATTCATAAGGAATATTGGTCTGTAGTTTTCCTGTGACATTGTGACATCTTTGGTTTTGGTTATCTATAGAATGAGTTCCCACTCGTCTATTGTTTGGAAGAATTTATAAAGAATTGGCATTAATTTTTCTTCAAACTTCTGGTAGAATTTACCAATGAAGTTACCTGGGCCTGGCTTTTCCTTTTGGGAAGTTTTATGATTACTAATTCAATGTCTTTCCTTGTTACAGGGCTATGCATATTTTTTGTTTTTTCCTGAGTCAGTTATAGTTTTTGTCTTTCTAGGAATCAATTTCATGTATGTTATGTAATTTGTTGGCATAAAATTGTTCATAGTATTCCCTTATAATAGTTTTTATTTCTATAAAAAGTAGTAATCTTCCCACATTTATTCCTCATTTTAGTCATTTGACTCCTCAGATATTTTTCCCCTCACTGTCAGTTTAGCTAAACTTTCATCAGTGTTGTTGATCTAAAGAAGAAAAAAAGGAACTTTTGGTTTTGTTGATTGTCTCTATTGTTTTAGTTTCTATTTTATTTATTTTCTCTCTAATCTTTATTATTTACTTCCTTCTCCTTGCTTTGGATTTAGTTTTCTCTTTTTTTCTAGTTTCTTAAGGTTGAAGATTAGATAGATTATTGATTTACTGTCTCTCTGTCATAATACATCGGCATATCTTATTGTATTTTATTGCACTTTGGAAATAATGGTATTTTTTACAAATTGAAAGTTTGTGGCAACCCTGTGCTGTTGGATGATGATGAGCATCTTTTGGCAATAAAGTGTTTTTTAATCAAGGCATGCACCTTGTTTTTTAGACATCATGCTGCTGCTGCACACTCAGTAGACTATGTTTATCATGTAAACGTAACTTTTATATGCACTGAGAAACCAAAAATTCGTGGGACCGGCTTTATTGTGTTAGTCACTTGATTGCAGTGGTCTGTAACTGAACCGGCGATCTCTGAGGTGTGCCTGTAGATGCTCACAGTGTTACCTTTCCTCCAAGCACTGCTGCAGCAGCATCCCATGAGTTTTCATGTGCTGTGTTTTTATTTTCATTCATCTCAAAGTATTTTCTAATTTCTTTTATCATTTTTTTCTTTGATCCATTGGTTATCTAGAATTATATCAATTTCTACATATTTATGAATTTGCCAAGTTTCCTTGTGTTACTGATTTCTAAGTTTATTCCACTGTGGTCCGAGAACATACTTTGTCTAATTTTATTCCTCTTAAATTTATTGAGGTTTGTTTCATGGTCTTCATGGAGAATGGTCTGTGTATGCTTGAGAAGGGTGTGTAATCTGCTGTTGTTAAGGGCTCTGTAAATGTCTGTTAGGTCTAGTTGGCTTATCGTATTGTTCAAGTCTTCTATTTCCTGGTCAGTCTTCTGTCTACCTGTATCCATTACAGAACTTGGGAATATTGAAGTCTCCAACTGTCATTGTTGAATTGGTTATTTCTCCCTTCAGTTCTATCATTTTTTGTTTCCCATACTTCGGAGCTCTGTTGTTATATGTTTATAATGAAGTCTTTCTGATTGTTTTATCATTGTAAAAATGTCCTTTGTTTCTAGTAACAATTTTTATCTTAAAGTATTTCGTCTAATATTAATATGGCCACTTCAGCTCTCTGTTTGTAACTGTTTGCATGGTATGTATCTTTTTGCATCCTTTTACTTTCAGCATATTTGTGTCTTTGAATCTAAAGTGTGTGTCTTGTAGAAGCGTATAGTTGGATCGTGCCCTATCTACCTTTTACTTCAGCTAGCCCAGCTTTAATCTGGACAAGACCTAGGTAACAAAATCATTTTTGAGTTTCTTCTCCTTTCATGGATGACTGTAATCGTGCTGAATTAGGACTTTGCCCAGGTTTTAAAGGCATTTCTTGATACAGTCTTAGGTGGCTAAGACAGTTGAGGAGGGGGTTCATAAATAGCATTTGGCTGACAATGTCTGGTACCGAGAGAAGTTAGATAACTGACCTGAGTGTTTAAAAGTTTTTAAAAGCAGCAATTATTGTCACAAGTGATTTTTAATAGACTAGGAAAACAAAATTAAGTGGCTGGTATCACCATTTATAATGCTGTAAAGATTAAGCAGATAACAATAGAACACCATATGTTTTGATGTCAAAAATATGTTAATATTACTAATAATTGATCACCCATTTTTCTAGTAGTGTTTCAAAAGGCAAGGAGATTTGAGAGCAATATTTTACCCTGATGAAAGACACGGCTTTCTTTACAAATAATTAGATGAAGTGTTGAAATTCACCTCCAGTTACTCTCATCTATATCTTTACCGCTTGTGTGCTAAAGCCATTTGATTTACAGACTTCTGTAGGGTCATTTATTTTTAAACCACCCCAGCGGCTAATTTTTAATGTTAATGCCAATGAATGTTATCAAAGAACCATTTAGCCCTATAGCTGTAACTAGGAATAAAGAGCTTTGTAAGTGGTTAAAGGAAAGGGTCTAGGTTCTATCTAGTCCCTTGGATTGGACAATGAATTCATGTAAAATTCTCAAGAGCTTTTTTTGTGTCCTTTCCAGTATATTTTCAAGTGATGATCTATAGTAGTGCTATGCTAGACTCCATAATGTTTTCTGTCTTTTCTTCCAGTTAAAGGCATTAGGATTTCCTGAAGGACTTGTGATACAAGCATATTTTGCTTGTGAGAAGAATGAGAACTTGGCTGCCAATTTTCTTCTACAGCAAAACTTTGATGAAGATTGAAAGGGACTTTTTTTTATCTCACACTTCACACCAGTGCATTACACTAACTTTGTTCACTGGATTGTCTGGGATGACTTGGGCTCATATCCACAATACTTGGTATAAGGTAGTAGGTTGTTGGGGGTGGGGAGGGAGGGCTCTAGGATATAGGGCAGGGATAAATACAGTGCATGTCTGCTTCAGTTAGCAGATGCCGCAAATCCACAGTGTGTAAAATATTATACAACCAAAAATCAGCTTTTGCAGGTCTTTATTTCTTCTATAAAACAGTAGGTAACTTTTCCTAGGTTTCACTCTTTTTAGTGTACTAGATCCAGAAATTTAGTGTAATGCCCTGCTTTGTATTTCTTTGACTTAACGTTGGTTTCAGAAAGAATCTTTGCTACCTAGAACCTACATTCTCTATTTCATGGCAACACTGGATAATGGCTTTGTGAAATTGGGGGGAAAGAAATTGGAGCAACTCTAAACAGAAATGCCAAATTATTGATGGTTATTATTGCTGCTTCAAATAAGTATGAAATTAATGTGTAAGAAAGCCCATTCTTTAATGTTAAATACCTGGGGTTAAGGGGGGAAGGAGGGAAACTTTTTCTTAAAATGAAAATAATTACTGCTATTTTAAAATTTCTTGATCATTGAATGTGAGCCCCTTCTAACATGATTTGAGAAGCTGTACAAGTATAGGCAGAGTTATTTTCCTGTTTACATTTTTTTTTTTTTTTGGTTTGTTTAGGGGGGGAAATTGGTAGGTGTCTAATTACTGTTTACTTCATTGTTATATTGCAGTAAAAAGTTTTAAAACCACGGTTGCATGTTTGCTTTTGATGTATCCCTTTGTGGAATTAGCACTTTGGGGCCAATGGAGAAATGCAGCATTCACTCTCCCTCTCTTCCCCTTCCCTCAGCAGAAATGTGTTTGTCAGCAAGTCGTGAATTCCAACTGCTGCCTTTTTAAAAACCCACAAAATGCTGATTCCGTTCAGACTTAATGCAAATGTCTCAAAACTGGGTTTCTGATATTTGTAAATGTTTTTCCTTATTAGATAAGAATGTATGACCATTAAACTCATTAGGATTATTTGCTATCAAAAAGAGAAGGTGGACAGAACTTACAACCCAGCATCTTTTATTGCATTGGAAAGACTGGCGAAATCTTTTGGAAGGGTTGGGAGATGCGGCTGGAAAAGTACTTTGGAAAATATACAATCAAGATATCTCATGGCTTATTAAAAGAAAAATCTTAATAGCAGTGTTGGCTTTTATTTGGATTTTTTTCATCTCAATTTTTTCCTTGGAATCTCCTTCGTTGGCATTGTTATTTGATCATAAAGGGGGGGGTCAGATGTCTACTTCAGTTTTTCAGATCTATTTTCTTGAATATAAAAAGACTATTTAAAGAAATATTTTTTCTTTTATCGGATACTGAGTTAAGAAGATGAATTTGCACAGATTTTTTCCTGCATAATCTCTTAATAATCCTTAGCACAGTTTGATGACTTTTAAGCTTCTACGTCATGCACTCGTAACTTGTCTCTTACGAAAATAAATGAAACCATAATTTCTCCCCATGGTGTTATCATGTAGTTTCATCTTCATGTGTTTATCCATAAAACAACAAGGCCTTTGGACTTTGTATTACCTGTATGTTTTATAACGGATCATGAAAAATGTCTCAGGAGAATAAAATGAGGAATCCTAAATATGCTCATCTTTCAAGGCAGAAGAATGAGTTGGGAAGAAGGGTAGCAGTTCTGGTCGGGTAATGAGATACTGTCATGTATGTTATGGCATTTATCTGCTACCTAATTGCTCTGAGCATAGCGAAAACTGGAAAGGGCAGTGGGGAGGGGCCACCGGCAGCAACCTCCTCTTTTCTCTGGAAGCTGACAGCAGAGAGTGATAGCATGGAACTTTTGTCCTTGGACAACAAAACTGCAAATGTTGGGATTACTAATTGCCAGAAGACAATTCAGGCCAAGTTTTGACCGTGCTGTGCAGTACTTTTATCTGCTTAAAGAATCAGCCAAGCTGCTGTGAAAGAAGTAGGCTTTTTGTGACCTTTTGCTGTTATTTTTTAATTTACAAGCAGTTTTGGTGAATCTCTTAATCTAAGGAGATGCATGAGTTTGGAATTTTGCATTTGAGGTATTCTGTCTCCTGTTTCTTAAATGTATATTTGTTGTTTAGTTGCTCTGTGGAAAATGTGAGGAAGCGTAAGTTTGTATTTGTTAAATTCGTATTGCCATCCTCTAGTCAAATATGTCTTTACATTGTTTAAAAATACTGAAGTGTTCTACCATATAATTTTTTCCTGTACTGGATGGCTAGGATTCTGGAGAATTGATTATAAAGTATTTTCAATATATCCAACATTGCATTTCTCATTTTTTAAAAATGATTTTACCACGTAAAATCTTACATTGGAAGTTGACAATGCCTTTATCACCGACCCTTCTGTTTTCTTCAGCCGTTGGTGAATGTGGCAAGTAGGAGGCCGGGCACTAGGTCGATTTTAGTGGATCTCCTGATTGTTTTCTCAACCGAAGCATTAACACAGAGATGGGATACTTGATAGAATGTAAATCAAAGTTCATAAGAGCTTTAAGAGATTTCAGTGAATTCCCATTTTTCCCATACTTCTTTTCTTTCAGCAACCAGCCTAAGATAGCTACAAAATATTCAGCCAGAAGTAAGCAATTTCAGGGAGTGTTTCCTGACCAAGTTTTTATTTTGGTGAGTTCCCTAGTAGCTGTGCGGCTCAGGTACAGCGTGTCCTTCCAGTTGACTTCCTGTCATCCATTTTGTTCCGCTTAGTTCTGAGCCAGGGGCTGGCAAACCACGGCCCCATGAGCCAAAGCTGGCTCGCTGCCTGTTGTATGAGCCATGAGCTAAGAATGGTCTTTACATTTTTTTAATGTAATTTAATTTTAATGGGTTTTTTTTTAAGGATTTTTTGACATGTGAAAAATAAGATTCACATTTCAGTGTCCATAAACAGTTCTGTTGAAATACAGCCATGCTCATTTATTTATGTATTTCTGTCTATAGCAGCTGCTTTTGTGCTGAAGAGATTTGCTGTTGAATACTATTACTGCCTGACCCTTTGTGTAAAAAGTTTGCCATCTCTGTTTTAAATTGCAACTAGGCCCATCATGTGTTAAATTACATGGTGCTTTCTCCCCTCTTCCCCCCCCCCTTTTTTTTTTTTTTTTTAGCATTCTTGGCCTCTTGACTTGAGGTCTTAGCTTCAGGTTGCTTTGCTTGTGACCATCACGAGTTCTTCCCAGAGAGGTGGTATCACCCCCACATCTCCACTGTCGAAGGAGCATCATGTACCTGATGTGCTAGTCTAGCATGTATGCAGTGTCTAAGGTAATACTTTGAAATTATTCTTTGCGATTGCTGCACTGTTCATTGCTCTTCCAGTAAGATAACTGAATTCAACACTAAGCACACTGTCAAAAGCACGTGGCATAGTGATGAATCAACCAGAAAAAGAAAGGCCATGTGAATGTATCTGGGAATCCTTGGGCCCTGGGATCAGTAAACTCTCATCAGAGGAAGCATCTGGACCACAGCTGGAAGAAGGTTGATGAAATCCTGGAGGGAGGGATATCGCAGTTGGACCTGTAGAGTGACAGACTAGTTTCCAGAACTGTGTGGGTAGTTTACGCAGATTGGGGGGCAAGGGGCAGTGACAAGGAGGCAGGGGGGCGAAGGCTTGAACTTGCTAGGAAGAGATACAGTGCTGTGCACTAATGTTTGGGGAACCACAGGGACACTGATAGTGACAAATTGATTAAAAGAGATCTTCCCTGTCACGATACAGTTAACATGGAAAGCAGTGGTCCCAGGTAGGAGACGAGGCTGCAAGGACCAAAGAAACATTAGTGATGTTCTTCCTGTGTGGTGCTGTGGATTCCAAAGTGAGTAGAGACTGGTCTCTGCCATTGTATTAGAAATACTATGACAGGCCCTTTGAATAGTGCAGGTGCTTGTCGTCTGGAAGCACACGTTAGGAAGTAATCATACCGGCCTTCTGCCTCGTGTCTCTCGAACTTGATTTTCTGTTCTTGTTGATCTAGGCCCTCATCCTCCCTTCTCACTTGGCTCAGAATGATTCATAGATAGTCATCCTCCCCAGACCATGAGGCAGTCTTCGATGTGCCTGGGGAAGCCGGCCTCCAACCCTAGCCCCGAATAGCTGCACACTTTTTCTCCAGTGTTTTGTTTAACTATTACACTTTCTGTGATAAAAAATGCTGGGCAGTTGTATGTTACACATGAACCAGCTCTCCAGATGGGCATCCTGCCAGTGGCCTTCCGCACTTCGGCAGGCTGGGGCTGGTTTCTGCTTATTGAACTGCCTGCCACCTTAAGGCTCAAAGGATGTTAGATGTGGATCCTGGGTTGGTTTTTGATAGCTTCTGTCTCTCTAACAAAGTCCAAAATTATCTCAGAATGGGTCTGAAAAGTGTTTGTAAATCACTGAAGCCAGCTGGGTTTTATTTGCTAGCAACAGCAGATAAGACAAGCAAATACTTGATAAATTACCTCAAATTGGTTGGTTAAAATTGAGAATGAATGGGGTCAGTGGTGCTTTGCCTTAGAACAGCTTGAGGTGAGAGTTCTTATTTTTGAATGATTTTATGAACCCTGGAGTGATTCTTGCTACTTTTTAGCATTTTAGTATATTTAATATGTTTTTTGTGGGGGCATTCTGTGATGTTTTTGGTTTTCAAATTTCTTTTTGGCCAATGAGGCCTACTTCTGCTTGTTTGACATAATTTTAGCTAATTTTTATATTCTCTCCCGTTCTAAGGAAATTATAAAGAAAAGGGAAACATTTTCACTAATTTATTACTTAAATTATTATTTTAAATTGTATTTTTATATCTTTAACTTTGGTATTATAATTTTTACACCATGTTTGCATTTTTTCAAAGACACTTAACAATTTTTTCATCATTACACAATTTCGAATTTACAGAAAAATTGCAGGAACAGCACAAAGAGCTCTCAGGTCCCCCCCCATGCCCCCACTTTGCCAAACCCATTGAAGTTTTGTAGTTGTCCCAGTAATGTTCTCCATAGCAAGAGGCTTCAACCCAGAATGATACACTCCTTCAATCCATATTCTTTCTCAGTCTTTGCTTGATCTTTATGACCTTAACCTTTTTCTTAAGATTACAGGACACTTACCTTATAGAATGTCCCTCAGTTTATGTTTGGTGTTTCCTGATGACCAGACTCAAGTTACACATTTTTGGAGGAAACACCAAAGAAGTGCAGCTGTGCTCTTTTCACTGTATCCCATGAGGTGGCGACCTGTCCCATCACCAGAAATGGTCACTTTGATCATTCAGGGAGGCAGTGTCTGCCAGGCTCCTTCACTGAATAGTTCACTGCTTTTCTCTTTGTATTTAATAAGTACTTTATGGGGAGATATTTTGAGACTGTAAATATCCTATTTGTCATCAAAATTTTGCCCATTAGTTTTAGTATCCATAGATGTTTCCTGCCTGGATCGGTCCTCATGATGGCTGTCAAGTGGTGATTTTCACGTGACATAATTTCTTCTGCCTTTATTGGCATTCACCTGTATTCTGCCATTCTCTTTGCCCCATTTGTGATATGCATTTGATGGACTCAGATTTCTGTTCTATTCAGTAGTATGTACTCCATTACTGTCGTTATTTTGATGCTCAAGTTGTCCCATTATTTTCATTCTTAAAGCTAGCTTCTGTGTTTGGCATGTCCTTATCACTCTTTTGAGTACTTCCTTCCTTTCTGGCACAATGACGCACTTCAGGCTCTCGTACTTTCTGTGCCGCGGCTCTGGCGTTTGCCATTTCTCCAAGGAGCTCTGGTTCCCTTTCGTGAAGATTGTGTTTAGAAACCAAAACTTTGGGCTGCCTATGCTCATTGCTGCTGGAGTCTCACTGCTCCCAAGCATTTCAACAGACACCGGCAATAAGTACACAAACACAAACAATGCATCTGTATTCTGATGTCTACATGTAGATATTGAACACTTGAGTTCACACTGGTACCTTTCATTCTAGTTCATTCTAGCTTCTCCCATTCATTATTTCTAACTCCTTTCTTGGACAGTGACTTTTCTCCCATTATGCTCAGTGTTTACTTTCTGTCACCTCCCCTGTGTGTAACCAGTCTTCTTAGGCACCCAGCTGTCTAAGTGTGTTTCTGGTGCTAGTGCTGGGACGGGAGACTACAGAAAGAGCAGACTAGTGGAGGGCAGGGCAGCCCACGTGCTGGATTGTTCGTGGTTTCCCCCAAGAACTGTGCTCTGTTGTGTCTGTCTTGGCACAGGCCGCTTCCCTGATTCATACGTGCAGCAGCTAATGAGCAACTTGTCTAAGGCCAGGCACTCAGTTTGGAATTCCTTCCACCTCCTTTATCTTGCTGGTTCGTCAGTGTCCAAAACCATACAAGACCTCACTTCTGGGAAGCCTTTCCATGACCCTCTTCCCTCCAGTTTGGGCCAGAGGCTTCTATTTCCTTAGCCACTTGTAAGTAGCTACCATAAAAGTGAAAACCTGAACTGAGATTGTATCACCCATTACATGATGCAGTGAATGAGCATCTGACAGGCTCTAAAATCAGTGCCTGTGCCTTTCATTTCCATCCCCAGGACGAGTGAAAGGCGGAGATGCCCAGCTGATACCAGATGGATAAACAGGCAGTGAACAGATAGTTGGGACAACTTTTGTCATCTTTACTGGGGCTCCAGGCTCTCCTCACCTTGTCGGCCGTCCCTTCAGTTCTAAAAGCCAACTAAGAAGTTGAGGGACAATGAACAGAACCTCACAGGCTGCCTGTTTTCCTTTGCGCGGCCCAGGGACCTTGGCACCAGATTCTGATAGACCTGACACATAATACTGTGAGCTGGCTGCTTGTTGGGGACAGTGAGATTCTGTTGACAAATTCCGGATGGGTCTACATCTGAGACTTAAATGGAGAGCAGACTAACAGCTGCAGTCCCAGGAATTCCATGCTGGGGCCAGGTCAGTGGGACGTGCGAATCAGGACCCCAAGTTGGTCTGGCTGGGTTTCTGTCTTCATGTCCCACACCAGCTGTGTGACTTCAGCCATGTCGCCGTACCTCTGTGTCCTGGTTTCCTCATCTGTAAAGCAGAGCCTGCCTCACTGGCTACTTGTAGGGGTCAAGTGAGAGAGTGATTTGGAGAACGTCTTTCCCAAGGCCAAGTTTGTTTTCTGATGTGGTTGCTGACCCTGCCCTGAAGGCTGGGAGACGTCTTCTCTGCCTTCATCCAACAATGAGAACTGGTTACGGGAGGATCAAGAGTGTGGCTGAGCTGTTTTCCACGGAGCTGTGTGTGCCCCTTTGATCTCTGGGTGCCTTCATCCTTCCTGCGTCACTGTTGCCACATCAGCATTCCCAAGAGGCCGGAGGGCTTCCCCCTCAGCGGGGCAGCACGGCTCAAACATCGGCATTGCAGGTACAGAAGGTTTTAATGTCTCTGAACTGTTTCCGAGCAATGCTGAATTTTCTCTTGCCGGTTTCTCGGCCAAGGAATTGGCAGATACATCTCATCTCCAGATCAGATTTGGCAGAGAACCCAGCAAACCTGCCTGACGGTGCCCGCTGCCCCTTTCACCCATCCCCAGGGATTCTCAGTGTTCCCTCCTGATTTCCTCTGTCAGTCTTTCCAATGTACCAGAGGCACAGGAACTCAGATTTGGAAGGGCCTCTGGCCCTCACTACTGCCAGCTCAGACTAATTGCATTTCAGACACTCCAGGGATTGTCAGGCTCCCCTCTTCCCTCGGCCTCTCCGGCTAGACCATCCTCAGGCCCTAGTTCAGTTCTGGGGGCCACCCTGAGCCAGTGTGTCAACCTTTCAGATCTTTTAAGAAGAGCGATTACCTCTCTCCCTGACCACCTCCCACCCTCTAGCCAGATCTCCATGCTGAGAAAAGCCCCTCACTTGGGATGAGTTTTGTCCAGTCCTTTCCCCATCCTGACGAACACAGTCCTCGAGGAAGGGTCTGAGCAGGGTGAACTAGAGGAGCTCTCGCCTCCCTTATTCTGTGCACAGTACCTCTGTTAATGCAGCCTAAATTTGAGCTTGCTGGTTTGACAGCCTTGGATTAAGCAGCTGTGCTAATAATACCAAAGTTTCAACGTGCCCGTGCATTTGGAGTCCACATCTGATCCACGTTACAGAAGCACAAGCAGCCTGCCCCACACTTACGTGTATCTTAGCTACCCAACAGAAGCTGGTTCCACAAAGTCCTTTGCCCAAGGGAAGGGAGCTAACCTTTACGAGTCCAGGTGTCCTACCCTGCACTAGGTGCCTTACTTACACCAGCATCATTGCCTTTTCACAGATGGGTTAACTGAGGTCAGTCAGGCCGAAACTACACAGCTACTAAGTGGCAGAGCCAGGAGGCAGACGTGTGTCACCCTAGGTGACATTGCCTTGTTTTCATCCCTGCCTCTTCACATCCCCTGAGTTAAGTCCCTTTCCTCCCTGTGATTGCTTCTCTTAAATCCCTCCTTGCTGTCTTGACAGCTGTTTGCTCCTCTGATGGTTTACCTGGCAGTTCTTAACATGTGGCTTGAGGGCTGCTTTCAGGAGCAGTCTCTGAGATCAGGACTGTTTTCCTAGTAACACTGAGCCTCTGCTTGCTGTTCTCACTCCCACTCTCATAGGTGTGTAGTGGAGTTTCCCAGAGGCTGCATGGCATGTGACACCACAGCAGAAGGAGTGAAGGAGCAGATATGGAATCCAGCTGCCTTCTATTAGGCCAGATAACAAGGGGATTTGCAAAAATCAAATACACTACCATTCCTCTCACTAATTTTTTTAAAAAATCATTATTTTTCATAAAGATTACATAATTTAATATGCAGTAGGTTTATTTTAAGTGAATTATTTTTTCTCAATTTTCTCATCAAGTACATATTGATAGATAGAGCCCATGTGAATAAAAACTAGGGATTCTCAATGTTTAAGAGGGAGAAGAGGTCTTAAGGCCAGAAAGCTTGAGAACTGCTGTGTTAGATGATGGTTTTTCCTCTTTAGACTTGTTAACCCCAAAAACACTGCTTGGGAAGGCCATGGGATGCTGGTGAAAGGTTGCAGACGTGGTTGGGATGTCGGGCACCCAGAGCTTGTTTGGTGCCCCACTGCCACAGTGCCCTCCAGTCCTACTTCCAGGGTAACGGACTCCGAACTCCTCTGCTTGGCTTTCAAAGCCCATTGCAGGCTTGGTTTAGAGTATGTCTTCAGCCTGTCTCTCTCCCTCTCCACCACATACAGCACGACTTCATTACCCAGGCCTTTCCACACCTGTCCACACGTGCTGGTCACTCTGCCTGGAAATTCTCCCGTATTCCTCTCCTCATCTGAACTCCTCCTCCACTATTAAAGCCCACTTCGGTGTTAGAAGCTCTATGACGGCTTTCCTGCCCAGGACCCAGCAGAGAACTGCTCCCTTGTTCTACTCCCTCAGTATGTGCAGTAACTGCATATCTGATTATAATTGTTCATTTGCACGTTTGTTTTTTGGATTTCATGTCAAAGCCAGAAATAAAACTTGCTGTATCAATCAGCAGCAGTAGGAGCTTGGCACCCGCAGCTAACAAGGGAACCGGAAGGAGTTGTGCTTTGAGTCCTTGCTACAGGTTTGGGTGGA
Organism: Camelus dromedarius; assembly: GCF_036321535.1. Lineage (NCBI taxonomy): Eukaryota > Metazoa > Chordata > Mammalia > Artiodactyla > Camelidae > Camelus > Camelus dromedarius. The sequence goes on from NC_087445.1 coordinate 55,970,435, forward strand.
AGGAAGGTTGGTCTGGCATTATGGAGGGAAAGTAATATGAAAAGCCCAGGTAAGTGTTGGGGAAGTGCCAGGACCTGACCAAGCAGGCTGGGGAAGTGAAGGGAAAATGCCCTCCACCCTGCCCTGATACGCCCCCTTGCCGTGAGGGAGAGCCAGGAAGTGTCTCAGGTGGGAGCGCAGGGTGGGGAAGAGCCAGGCAGGTGAGGGGGAGCCAGCACCTCTGCATCGTGGAAGAGTTGAAGGCACCTGTGGGGAATCTGGCTCAGGGGAGGAAGGGAAGATGCTGATCTAGAAAAGCTAGCCCTTCCTGGCCCTCTGTTGCCCAGGCTGTGCAGGGGAAAGGAGGGGAGGAAACTAAACCTACAGGAGCATGGGCACTAAGCTTTATCTACGTTGACTTGTTTAACCCTGCCATGCAGATGAGAAATTGAAGCTCGGAGAGGGCAACATACTAGAACATAGCCCGGGGAGGATGGGAACCCGGCTCCAGGCCATCCCCTGTGGTCCCCTTCATGCCGATTTTCTGTCTATACAAGTGTGGGGGTTGGGGAGACAGTGAGATTTTTCCATCTGAGATAGTCTTGGATCTTTACTCTCCTGGGTATGCCTGAAGGGAAGAATGCAGGGAAAGCTCTTAGGGTTTGGAGTCAGATGGGGTTTTTTTTCTCCTTCACATTTATAATACTGTACACAGAGTAGGATGTAGGTGACGACCCTCCCTTTATTTAAGAACCTCCCTTTAGAAGAATCAGCCTAATCACCCTCAAAACCCAGCCACATAGGGACTGGGTCTTCTAGCCTCTTCCAAGGGGTCACGAAGGAGACATCCCAGGCTGACCTGGGACACAGCCTGAAGCGCCCTGCTGCCTGGCCCTGACCCAGTCCATGTGCCACTCTTCAGCTGGAGCCATGGCCCTCTCTTAACCATGTGGATTCTTCACCCAGAGGCCCCTGCAGCCATAAATACTTACTGAGCACCTCCTGTATGCACGAGGAGGAGGCTGAACAGTCCACCTGCCTTTCTAAAGCTGCACTTTAATGTTTTACATTTGAGGCTCCTGCATATAATTATAGAAAAAAAATAGGGTCATTGGCTAAAAAGAAACAAACAAAAAGAAAGAAGTCTATGCTCTTACTGTTTCATTAGGGACTACTGTAGGTTTTTTGTTGGCTTGGTGGGGGTAGGAGAGTAGTGTCATTTATTGATTTTGTTTTTAGCAGAGGAGACAGATGTGGTCATATGTTCAAAAAGTAAAGATAATTATATGGCTTCTCAGCCCTTGCAGCCACAGTACAGGAAGCAGGGAGCCCACTGCCCACTAAAGTGGGGGCTGTTTTCTCTGGGTCCTGGGCCTGGGACTGGTTCTCTTTGCCCTGCTCGGTGCTCCCAAGGGTAGACAATAGTGGCAGATAATGTGGCTTCTCTCTTTGGTTCCAGGAGCCAAAGGAAATGTCAGTTGCTTCTGGGAAGGAACATGACCCCCTCTGGGGTTGGAAGCATGAAGCCAGTGCCATCACAATACCATCCCAACCCCTCCTGCTCTCTGGGAAAGAGACAACTCTGAGGACAGCCATGTGGGGTGGAAAGAGCCCAGTCTTTGAAATAAAGCAGACGTGGGTTTGAATCCTGATTCAGCCACTTACTAGCTCTCTGCAGTCTTGGACAGCTCACTCAGATACTCCTCATCTGTGATGATACTGTTACTTACCCCTACCTCGCTTACCAGTGATTAAGATGCATTACCAAGCCATAGCCCCAAAAGCAGCACAGGACAAAGCAGACAAATGGAAGAAAATAGAAAATCCTGAAGCAGGTCTTGGAACATACGAGAGCTTGATGGGGCGAGGGAGATGACATCCAGACCAAGTGGACAGAGGACGGAGCATCTAGTGAACGCTGCCGGGAAGCCTGGCTTCTACCTGGACAGAGATAAAGTCACCTTAAATGTATGTGTGTCTTCAGTTCTCTTTGGTTGACTAAGACCTAAATGTGAAAGGGAAAACTATAAAAACAAATAAAAGGACTTTGGGGACCTGGCTGAGCAGGAGTCATCCCTGCAAGGGGCAAAGGTTTGACAGGGAGCCCGGGAGCCAGGATGTCCACCGAGGCTGTGTGTCAGGCCGGACCGTTCCCAGCTGGAGGAAGCAACTCCACCTTCAGCCAGTTTGTATCGCAGTGTTGTTCATGAGTCGCTCCGGCTCGCCGCCTCTGTCCCTGTCCTGGACGGTCGGGAAGACGAAGCCCCCAGGCCAGGAAGACAGAGCGGCTGCGCTTGTGGGGACTGTCACGGACGGCGTGCGTGTCCTGGAGGCACCCACGGTGAGGGTCTGTGCTGCTTGCTCCCCCAGAGGGTGGCCCCGTCCTGCTCTCTCATCCTTGCAAGGGCCAGGAGGTGCATGAACATTTGGGCAAGGCCCTGGGAACCAGCACAGCCACACCAAACCCTACCAATGCTCCAAGGACCAGAAGTTCAAGCACTTCTGAGGCCAACGTGCCAGCCACGGCTACAGAAACTAACCCCAGATCTGCCTTGTTATTAAACAGATTGGATGCTGCAGGGAAAAACTATTAAAAGAAATATGAGCATCATTTTAACCTCAGGTAAGGTCAGGATTTCTTAAAGGAAATCCCAGACAGGTAGAGGTGGGCTCTGAGGGACATGTGTTGCCTTGCAGGAAGAGATCTCTGTGCTGCCTTGGAGGGAGGTGTGGGCTGGACCATGCTTCGCTCTCGGAAGACTGAGCGGAGTCTGGGGAATTGAACCATTCAGCGGCATCTACTCAAATGTCCCTAGCTCATTGGTCAGGATCCCTGGACTTTCCCTTGGCCTGATGGACTTGCCCTGGTGGGACAGTTAACTGTCTTTGAGGTTCAGCAACTCAGACTCATGTCTGAGGCTTGGATTCGTTCCCCCTTCCCTAGATAGAAGATGAGTTTCCTTGTATGCAGTTAAAGAGGCCCTGTGGCTTCCATCCCTGGCTTTCCACTGGCTGTTGCTGGGCCTCAGCTGTTCATTGTCTTTCAGTGCGATGCCAGTGGTACTCAGCCACGGCCATTTAGTACTGTTATCTTTAGAGTTACAGTTACTCCCCACCCCTCGTCTCAAATGCCTAGTGCGTTCATCTCCTGCTGACACGCTCCACCCACAGGCACACCATACGTATAACAACTGCAGCCACCTTGGGCTAGGACCTGCCTGTGCTTCAGCTACCACCAGTGTTGGGGTCCTCCTTGTCAGCTGAGAGGGGAGCAGTGCAGTCCCAAGCCCTGTCGAGCCACCTGCTTTTTTGTGGACCACTCCCGGTACTAGCTGCCGCAGGTACGGCTCCCAGGAAGCAAACGCTGAAATGGAGCTCAGGGGGCAAGCTTTTGTCTGGGACCAGCACCTAATGGGGCAGAAGAAGAAGGCAGCTGCGATGCAGGCCTGACAAAGCCTCGGTCAGTCCATTAGGGAGAGCTGGCCCCAGCCTTGCTGGGCAGAGCTGTCCTGCGTCTGGCTGAAGTGGCCGGGCCTTTATGCCACACTCCCCATCGCCACATCACCAGTGTGGCTGCCCCAGGAAGGGCTCCTCTGCGGCTTGGGGCAAGCCCTTCCACGAAGGGGCTTCTGGGAGCAGTCCCATGTCTGCCACAACCCAAGAATGTAGTTTGTGTGTGAGAGCAGACTGTGTGGATAATAATAATAATAATAATAGCCAACATGTACTGAGTATTTAGGATCCAGATGAGACCCAGTGCCATTTACACAGTAAGGCAGAGACCATTGTCATCCCCATGTTTCTGTGCCCAGGTGAAGAGCTTCAACTGAGTCAGGGTTGCTTAGCATGCAATGGAGTTGAGAGTCCCTCTGGAGAATATAACTTTTTTAAATACAACTTTTTTGGAATAATTTTCAATTTTCAGTAAACAGTCATGCAGAGAGCTCCTGTATACCTTCTCCCAGTGTTCCCTGATGTGGCATCTTACACAACCATGGTGCATCCATCACAGCTGAGAAATTAAAACACTGTCCTACGTTACCATTGACTAAACCACAGGCTGTGGACTTCCACTAGTGTTCTTTTACTGTTCCAAGATCAAATGTAAGGCACCACCTTGCATTTAGCATCCCTGAGATTTGGAATCTCAAGTGTAAACTTTTGACCTGTCTGCTCTGCTGCCTGCTGTTCCCACAGAGGTTTTGTGGCCATAAGCCAGTCGGGTGCCGCGCTGCTCCAGGTGTGAGTGGGCGGCCCCAGAACGTGGCATGCTGACTAACACTGTTTTCTCTGTGAGCGTCTCCTCTCCGCTGGCGTGTGGAAAAAGCTCCCACTAGGTCCAGCTCAGTGATGTGCTTGTTTTGAGTTGGCCCTTCCGTTTCCTGGTGCTCTCCGATGTGTATGGGGGTGGGTGCTGTATCAGGGTGCCCAGAGCTGCATCGGGCCTGGTCCAGTTCTCAGGAGCTCCCAGTTAGCGCACACCCTCCTGACCGCCTGAGCTCACTGGCCTTGAGGTCTGGCATGAAGCAAAGAGCGGTTAAGTTGGGGATCCTTGTCCTCACCCCCACTGTACTCAGCTACCTCACAGACCCCCTAGGTGCTCACTGTGTGCCTGCTCTGGGTCTGGAGCCCCAGGGCAGCTGCCCACTGAAAACTGGTGTTCTGAGCATGCTGCCTTTATACTAGGCGAGGCCTTTCCACTGTTCCAGGTCCAGTTTTCTCACGGAACTCCTTAGAACAGCATCTTGCTTAGTGGTTAAAGAGGGTAGGTTGAAGCCACAGGATTTGGGTCTCTCCAGTTTATCAGCTGTGTGACTGTTGTCATGTTATGTAACCTCTCTCTGCCTCACTTTCCTCATCTGTGACCTGGGGAGAATAACATCCACTTTATAGGGCTCTTGTGAAGATGAAGGGAATTAATAAATGCGTGGCATCAAGAACCACGCCTGGCAGGGTAAACTCAACAAATACGAGTTATCATCATCTAATTCACATGAATGTTCAGAGAAGATCAAATGAGATCATTATTTAAAGATGCATTGTAAATGGCAAAGTGTCCTAAAAAATGACTAAAGCTGTTATTTTTTCCTTTTGGTGTTATTGACATAATTGACATATACCACTTACAAGTTCAAGGTGTACAGCATGATTTGACTTTCATCATGAAATGATTATCACATTAAGTTTAGCAAACACCCATCGTCTCATATAGATACAAAATTTTAAAAATAAAAGTTTTTTTCTTTGTGATGAGAACTCAGGATTTATTCTCTTAACTTCCATACATAACGTACAGCAGTGTTAATCATATTTATCATGTCGTATGTGACATCGCTAGTACTCATTTATCCTGTAACTGGAAGTTTGTACATTTGACTGCCTTCATCAAGTTCCCCCACCCACCCTCACCTCTGGTAACAACAAATCTGATCTCTTTTTCTATGAGTTTGTTTGTTGTCTTTGAACTATAATTGACCTACAGCAGTGGGTAAGTCATCTTGAACCCAGCTGTCCCTGAAGGCAAGGCTCTTTCTGGGCTAAGAAAGTCTCATTTTGTCTGAACAGTGGTCTGAAACAGTCCTCACTGATTCATCCCCTCCCCCACCCCCGCCACGGGCCACCGTGAGGATTAAGTGAGAAATTCCACGTAGAGGATTTAGCCCAGTGCCCCCAGTGCTGGCACCTAGGCACCCAGCCACAGTCGGCTACTATGATTTGCTTAATACAAAGTAACTGTTACTGTTCCTGTCGCCTTTGCTGATGCTGTGGCTTTGTCTGGGTGTAGCTGGCTTGCAGATGTGGCCCAGGCAGAGCTCCAGCTGCAGAGATCTGGGGTAGACCGAGGCGGGGGCTCCCCAGGGCTGCGTTTGTTTGGAAGCTGCCTCTCCGTGTGCCTCGCAGTGGCTTCCCTGTGCGCGCGTAATGCTGTAATTGCAGCCTTCCCAGCTGTCGGCCGTGGAGACGGCCCAGAAAATGAGGTTGGCTCGGTAAATATTGAACCAAATTATGCAAATAAGCTCCACGAGAGACTCAGCTGCAGATACAGGGTCTGATTGGTGGGTCCTGGCCCAGCTTGCAGGAGACACCTCCTCGTCCCCCCGACTGCTCTGTCAGCTGAAGGCAGCCACCAAGGGCCCATCAGAGGGGCTGGGGCTGGGCCGGGCCTGGGGTCACCCCTGCCTGCTCCTGATGGCCATCAGCGGTGAGAGCTGAGCAGCTTCGTGGGTGAGGTTAGGGGGAGTGATGAAGTGACGGGGATACTGGCAATGGTGTTTAGTTCCCGCCACGTCCTCATCTCATCCCCAAAGAGGCTGCCTTGGCAAATGAGTCTCTAAGGGCACAAACCTGGCCGAAGCTCTGGCTCCCCTCTGCTCAGTGTGCGCAGCTGCTGCAGGCGGGCGGCGGGATGATAAAATCCCCCCACCCCTGGGAGTAAAGCACTGCAATGGCTCTTCCCTGCTGGCAGGCCAGGGTCCCAAAAACCCTCATGGTGGCTGAGTTCACTGTGGAGGAACTCAAGGTTCTAGAAGCATGGGTCAGGGAGCAGGTGGGGGAAGTAAAACTGAAGTTCTTTTGTGCTCATGGAAGCAGGTCCCTGTGACCTTAGCAGGGATGAAAACACATCCGGGCACGTCTGGTGAGAGGGGGCGTGTGTGTGGGAAGCCTGTGTAAGGGAGGGTATTCAGCTGAAGGAGCAGGGCAGGTTGCAGCAACAGCCTTGGGAGAGCCAGGACGGGACAAACGGCAGGCATGGGACAGCGCAGATCCCAGCCCTCCCTGAAGGGAGGGGGCTGCCAGCTGAAGGTGTCCCGAGCAGCAAGCACTCCCAGGAGACCAGAAGCCCCAGGGGAAAGACAATGTGGGGGAAGGAGGATTCTCTCAGCTCCTTCATGGACAACGCAGGGTTTGAGGTGCTGCGGGTGGCAGGGACAGTGCCACTTTGGAAAAGCAAGTATCTGATGTTCTGTGTGTCCTGCACGGTGATCCCCTGGGGGCGGGCCTGGGTGCTCTCAGGGGACACCTGCAGCAGTGGCAGAGCATGGCCCAGAGGTAACGTGGGCATCACACATCGCACATCACTGAAGGAGCTGGAGTGGAAGAATATGGGAGACGTGTTTACGAGTCCTCATGAGTCAGCCAGGGAGGTCTGTCCAGAATAAACAGTGAGACTTGGGGTGGGTGGAGAGGGCTCAGCTCCTGGGTCAGCAAGTAAGGGCGTTGTATTAGTTTCCCGTTTCGGCTGCAACAAATCACCACAAAATTTACATCTTAAAACAACAGATTTACTATTTTACAGTTCTGGAAGTCAGAGGGTCTCACAGAGCTAAAATCAAGGTGTTGGTGGGGCTGTGTTTCTTTTTGGAGACCCCAGGGAAGAATCCGTTTTCTTGTCTTTTCCGTCTTCTAAAGGCACCCGCATTCCTTGACTTGTGGCCACATCACAAGGAGCTCACATCTCCTTCTTCACCTGATACTCCTGCCTCCCTCTTACCTGGACTCTGTGATTACACTGGGCCTACTTGGATTACCTCCTTATTTTAAAGTCAGCAGATTAGCGTCCTCAGTTTCCCTTTGCCATGTGACCTAACGTAGTCACAGTTTCTGGAGGTTTCAACTCGGACAGCTTGGGAGGGGGGCCTTATTCTGCTTATCACAGAAAAAAATTGAGTTATTGCTGTTGCATGTAACCCCAAGACTACCACCAGGTTGGCAAGGCCTGGGGAAACTAGGTTCTGCTTGGAGAGATGTCAGTGCTCATGAAAATAAAACAATGGAGACGGCATATCCAACAAAGCCAGTGCTGGTGCGTGTTGTATACATGCAATGGGAAATTAGGGGACCCGTGATGTTCTACTCTGTACCATCTCTTGTTCAACATAAACTTTAGAGAGTTTCTCTCCCCACGGTTTTAGTAACAAACTTAACAATTTGTTTGGCTGTGTTCCTGAGAGGCAGCTTTTTTGTTTGTTTTTTGTTTTAGTCTTCACCCCGATAATCAAAACCTTTCTGGTTTTACCACTGAATGTTTCTAAGTGTTTCTACTCCCAAATTCCTAAAAGATCGTCTTTATCTGACATTATCCTAGCAGTGAGAAGGGCAGACTTACAAATCTAGGGAAAACAGAATTATCTATAAGGAACTTGCAGTTGGGAAAATAAACAGATGGGTTCATCCAACAATAAAAATACTGTTCTTGCTGCTAATCTGTTGTGGGGTAGCTGGAAACAACCAGGAAGTTCTGTGGGTTTTTTTTTTTTTTTTCTATCCTGCTTATAATAGCCTCAGTCTTGGAGATCTGGTTTGACCCGCATCATGGACCCCTCAAGCCATAAGCCAGTTTTGTTATCTATTTACGCCCTGCACTGGTCCCTCTTTACCTCTCTAGGCTTAGCTCTCCCACGCCCCCTCAGGCCACCTGCAAGAGCCAGACATGGGAAGAGGCCTCATTTTTGGAAAACCCCAGGACTCTTATACCTGCTGGTCTTGGCAGCATCTCCTTTGTTTATCTGACTAGTCATCCTCTAAGGCCCAGCTCGAAAAGTCAACTGTTCTGTGCAGAACACTGCCCCAAACTCAAAGACTGGGAGTCTAGGCCTCTGCCGGGAGCAAGGGATCTAATAAGTGAGAGTTGTAAATCGTCATTGACAGCCACTACTCCTCACATCCAACCGAGCCCTGAGATGAATGTGCTCTGTGCACCGTCTCATTTTCTTGCTTTGTGCGGTGACCTCACAAGGACCTTAGGGGTCAAGTCTTAGTATCTCCACTTTTCAGCTGCACAGAGTTTAGAGTGATTGGGAACATGCCCTAAATGATAGGGCCAGCATGGGCCAAAGTAGGGTCTCAATGCCAGTCTGCTGATCCCCAAGCTCATGACTGTAACCTCCGCCTGCACACTAGAGGCAGAAGCTAAGGGCATGGGCAGTCCATGGAGATGGTATGGTACGGCAGACCAGGCAATGGGGACTGGCAGGAGAGAGCCTTAGGTTAAGTCCCAGTGGGGCCACGTGCCTGCTGTGGCATCTCGGGCAGGTCACTTGGCGTCTCTGAGCCGTACTCGGCTTCCTTGCGCCCCATGAACGTGTTGTGAGGACCAGGTGGGTGAAGCCCAGGAATGCCCAGGTGATCTTTCTCAACTGAGCATCAGGGGATTTTTACCAAGCGACATAAGGAAAGGCAGAGGTAGCAAAACAGACGCAGAAACAGACAGCCTCTGTCCTGAGGCCCTAGGGGCAGAGAGAGTGAAGGCTCCAGAAGAGGCCCAGCTGCACAAGCACCGGCCTTCCCAGATGCTCCAGCTGCAAGGGCATAGGTGGGATGGTCCTTGGCTCAGCCACTCCCGCTGCTCAGGGAGTCAGCTCTCTGTGGTAAGGAAAAGAAACCAGAAGCCTCTGGGGAGAAAACTCCAGGCTCTTAAGTGATAGATCAGTAGGATAGGTGGGTGCTCGCTCTAGAGAGGCGTTTCTGGCTGGCTCCCTTTCGTTGAGCCACTGGTGAGCTCATTTGGTGCATAGAAAGCTAGCCATTTAACCTGGGGTCTGACTGATGGGAATCCTGGGCCAGGTGGATCTCAGTCTCTGAATCTTGGTGTCTTGGCTTCCTTATTTGTAACCGGGGGTGGTATCTGCTCTCTTACTTTATGTAGTCAAGTAAATGGAATAAAGAAAATCAAAATTATTTATAATCTGTAAAGTACTTCTCCAAGAAACCAGTAACAGTGGTCTTCTGTGGGGTGGGGGACCGGGCGGCTAGGAGACAGGGCAGGAAGGGGACTTTCCACCGTGTGCCCTGTGTACAGTTGGATATTTTGAAACATGGGAAAGCATTCGTTATTGAAACAAACTTAGAAAAAACCCAGTAAAGTCAGTAAGAAAGTCAAACCAGTACATGCAAATAATAGCCATTATCAGCAGCAGCATTATCATCATTTAAAAGGCTCTTCTCCCATAATCTTCCTAGTTTAGTCCCACCTAAGAAAACTAGGTCCTCAGTCTCCCAAGTTCCTGGTCGTCCCCGCCCCCCTCCCCTTACCGCACTGCCTTCCCAGTGCGTATTCAGAATTCCTTCGCATCTGCGAGGATCAGAGTCCTTGGAGAAAGTGGGTGGAGAAATTTCAACTCAACATAACCTGCCATAGAATATTAAGCAGTTGTTTAAGAAGAGTTGGAGCCCTTTCAGGTGACCTGGAGGGATTTCCACGAGTACCGCTGACACACAAGATGCAAGGAAATGGGGGATCTCATTTTTCTAAAACAAAAACCAGCAACAGAGCATAGCCACAGATAAACTGTAGAGGGCTGTATGGGTGTAGAGGAGAGGAAGGACACATCCCAGACTGCCTGTGGGAGGTGGGGTGGGGGATGGGAGTGGGAGGTGGGGTGGGGGATGGGAGTGGAAAGTGTCTGATTAAAAAGAACGATGCTTCTCATTTATGAAAATCTGCATACACCATGTGTATATGAATGCGTGAAGTGGTGCGAGAGAGCTGGCAACCAACATTCATGGTACTTAGCTTAGACTGAGGTTCCAGGTGACTTTTTTTTGTCCAGATATTTACACGAATAGTTCTCATTGTTAAAAAGCAACATGTATTATTTCTGTAACCAGAAGAAAATCTAATTTCAATGTGAAAGAAAACCATCACAAATTAAATAACTAATATGTACCATTTTAATAGCTGGAGTTACAAATAGAGTCAGATTTCTTTTTTTATTTTTATTGAAGTGTAGTTGATGTACAATATTCTGTAAGTTACAGGTGTACAATATAGTGTTTCACAAGTTTTAAAGGTTATACTCCATTTATAGTAATTATAAAACATTGGCTGTATTCCCTGTGTTGTGCACTATGTCCTTGTAGCTTGTTTTATACACAATAGTTTGTACCTCTTAGTTCCCTACGCCATGTTATCCCCCTCCCCTCTCCCCACTGGTAACCACTAGTTCTCTGTATCTGTGAGTCCGCTTCTTTTGTGTCACGTTCACTAATTTGCTGTGTTTTTCAGATTCCACGTAAACATGATACCATACAGTATTTGTCGTCCTCTGTCTGAAAGTCAGATTTCTTTTAAATTTCAGAGGGAACGATTCCAAGGCTACTTATAAAGAAGAGTTTTCCCTTCTTCCTGGTTTCCCCTACTCTGGTAAATAAATGCCAGAGGTGCAGTTTTGACTCGAGCAGCAGCCCTGGGGCGTTCTTGCTGCCGCCCATGGGAGCAGGGCCGCCCGAGCCTGCCTCTGTGTGGGCTGCACGGAAAGCTGGCTGCCCACGGCGGCCACCTGGCCGCCTCCAGTGCTGCCGCCTGCCACTGCCCTCTCCTGGTCCAGCACCACCTAGGAGTTCTCAGTAAGATCTGAGGCGTCCATCACTGATTGCCGCCACTGCTGCTCAGCCCCTGGCCCGTTCCTCAGTACCGCCTGGGAGCTGGTTAGTAAAACAGCCTCAGGTCCCACCCTGGACCAGCTAGATCAGAGTCTGCATTTACCAAGATTATACGTTTGGAAAGAACTGCTCTAGATGCACACAAAGGTTCAATTCCAAAACACCATCATCTAAAATAAGTTTATATAATGGAGGATTGAAGATGATGGCCAAGTGCTACAAGAACTAAGAAGGAGCTACTGGTGAGGTAGGAGGTGGAAAACGACAGAGTAGGATGACCCAAAAGCCAAGTTAAAAAAAATATATATATACATACACACACATACATACACACACACACACACACACACACACATATTCATTTATAGAAATATATTTATGTGTATAAAAAAGAGGAGGGAATAAATAACCATGTCCAATGCGGCTGAAGGTTAGGTAACAAGGAATGGGAATTGACCACTAAATTTTGCAATATAGAAGACATTAATGATAAGAATGCTTTTGATGGGGCAGCTACAGAGGAAGTCTAATTAGGGTTGGTTTTAGAGAGATGGGTACTGTATAGCACAGGGAACTATATTCGATATCTTGTAGTAGCTCACGGTGAAAAAGAATATGGAAACGAATATATGTATGTTCATGTATGACTGAAGCATTGTGCTGTACACCAGAAATTGACAACATTGTAAACTGACTATACTTCAATAAAAAAAATTTTTTTAAATAGAATGGGGAGAGGGAAATGGGAGACAGCAGGTATGGATGACTCCTTCAAGGAGCATTGTCTGCAAAGGGAGCAAAGAGGCAGGGGGACAGGAGACTTGTTTTCAGAGATGGATGAACATCTCTGGATCAGCATGTGCTGATGGGGATGATCCAGTGGAGAGTGGAACACTGATCATGTAGGAGAGGAGGGGCGAGAATTGCTAGAGTAACGTTCTTGTGGTGCATGAAGGGAGAGGCTGCAGCTCGGTCATCCCTCACCCTGGATCCTCGAAGTTGTAAGGCTGGAATGTTTTGACAGACTCAGTGTCATAGAGCCAGATGCCATGTGTCTGTTTCGTGGATATCTCCACCCTGATAGGAAGGAATCTGGGAGCTTGTAGAACAGCTTGAAGGGAAAGATATAGCTAATTTTCCATAGTCCTTGCTTAAGCACCTGGGACTCGGTGCTGTGTTTGCCAAGCTCTTGGTTTACAATTAGTGGGATTCTGTCACACTCCCAGTAAGCGACACATCACTGGGGCCCCAGGTTTCCTGTCCTACTTCTAATTGCTGGTGTTGTCTTTCTGTCATCACAACAGAGGATGATTTAACCATGAAAGGAGTAAGATGCCAAGAAAGTGGGAGGAGAATCTTGAGAGAAAGGTGTGGAGACCCAGGGAAATGAGTTTCCTGAAGAATGGGGTGATTGACAGGAGACTCTCACAGAGAGGTCAGGTGAGATAAGGACTGAACAGCGCCCACTGAGTTTGGCAGAAGGAGGCTATTGACCTTTGTCAAAGCAGTTTCAGTGGCGAGGTCAGGAGGAAACCAGATTGCTGTGGGTTGAGGATGTGTGGGAGGTGAGGAAGTAGAGACTAAGTGTGAGGGATATTTGTTCAATTTATTTGGCTGCGAAGTGAAGGAAAGAGATGTGATGACAACTTAAGGGCCAGGCAGGGTGAAGGGAGAGTCGTTTCAGGATGGGAGATATTTGAACCCAGAGAAGGAATGATTGAGGATCAAAGACAGGAAAAGAGTGAAGTCAGTGGAGCAGAGTCTTGAACGGAATAGAAGGGATTCAGTGCACAGGTAAAGGGAAGGAAAGCAGGCAAGCAAAAATGCAGGGATACTTTGAGATGGAGAGAAGTTGGGCGTTTACTGGGTGTAGAAGGAGATGGAGGTCTAGGATGATGAGCTTCAGGAAAAGTTCGGGGTGTGAGAAGAGGCACAGCATTTTCTGAAAGACTGGAGCAGCGAAGATGCAAGGGCTAGAGAAAAGAATTCTGAAGCAACATTCTGGCCCTCTGACTCCCATCAGTGTAAGTTTAGAGCCTGGTGGTGTTCCCTTGCTCCTCCAGAAAGGAGGCGGGTAGGTGTGGAGAAGGACCAGGGGCAGTAACAAAGGATCTCTGAATTAGGATTAGCCAAAACCACAAATAAAGACTCTGCCAAGTATTGCAGATGCATGGTTACCCGCCCAGGGTTGGCCCCTACGAATCTGGCTTACCATTCTTTCCCTCTCTGACCTGTCGGGACGTGGTGGGATGACAGAAACTCAACCTCCTCTTCCTATGGAAGAAAAAACTGGGGAATCAGAGGTGCGGACACTGGATTGAGGGGGTGGCTTAAGGAGAATATGTGGGGAGAATTAGACAATGAGAGATTGAGGAGTCAGAGAAAGACGGGAACTGAGTGTGTGTTTAGACGGCGGGGCAGTTTCATGGGCCTGAGCCTCCGCCATTCTCACAAGGCCTCTCGCTCAGAAAGCCCCTGTCCTTGGTTTAACCTCTGATGGCACCTTCCTGAAATGCGTTAGCTTTTTTGAATAAGGGGCCTCACATTTTCACTTTGCATTAGGACCTGCAAATGATGTAGCTGACCACGTGGGAAGGTTTCTAAGAATCCAGACAAGTTGGTCACCACTACTGCTTTGGGTGGATGTTTGACACTTTAGAAACAAAGCCAATTTTATACCACCAGGCAGAAAGCAACGAACAGCAGTCAACATCTCTAAGACAAGAGACCCTCAGCTTGACTTTCCTGATATCTCCCCTCAGAATAAAAGGGGACAATGCTTTCCCCCCACCAGACATCCCTGTCATGACATAGAATGGCCCAGCTACACCCTAGTAACCAAGGTAACAGCCTCATCCTTAATCACTATGGGACGGCAATGTGTGCGTTTCAAGGAGGGCGTGGGTCAGCTAACACATGAAGCACAGTAAGGGCTAAAGTAACCACTGGATTTGGCAACAAGGAGATCCTTGAATTTCGTTGCAGACGTTGTGAACATGGAAGACATGCCAGTTTGGGAGCCAAACAGGATTTGGCTTGAATTGTAGCTCCACCATTTATTAGTGGGGTGACCTTGGACAGGTCACTTTACATGTCTGTAAATTTAGATAATGACATTTACCTCATAGGATTGCGGTAAGGTGTAAGTGAGATAAAGTGTGTGAAATTGCATAGCACTTAACAGGCACTCAATATATACTGCTTCCTATTTTTTCGGCAGCTGTGGGAAGGCAGGGAACTTGGGACAGCCCCGGGGAAGAGATCTTGGCATCCTTAGGTTCTACTTTAGAAGCCTCAGCAGTGCTTGTTTTCAAAGAAAAAGAAACGGGTTATTGATCTAGAGATCTGAGAGCTGAGACAGCTGACTCTGTCTAAGAGGGAAATGAAGGCAGGTTTTTTGGGTTCCATGCTGAGCTCTTGGCCTCTTTGCTTGGCCTCGGGCATCCTTGTTAATAAATTCCTATGTCATAAGGCTTTATACCAGCCAGTCACTATCCTCACTCCTGTTAGGTTCTGGGCTGAGCAGGATGGATTGAAGCTGTAGGTGACTGATTCTGAGCAAAGCTGGTCCTTGGTGATGCTTCTGTGACTTGGATGAGTTTCCAGGACTTGAGAGAAGAAAATTCCAGATTCTGTGGTAAGAAAACCATGGTTCCTCCAGCCTTTGCTTGGAGAAAAGTCAGTCAAACATAGCAGGGGAGCCCATTTCAGAGCCACATTTGTGCTCTCTTCCTGTAGAAATGTAGCTGGGACTAGCGGGTGGAAGGTCAAAAAAAGGGGTCACTGCTGCGGGACTGAGTGGGGTTGGACTTAGTCCTTATTCCAATGGTCAGGTCTGGAGTCATCCCAACTCTTAGTCCCCCAGGAGTCACTGCAAATGCCAGAGGGTGAGTAGGGAAACTGCTGAGATGTGTGAATGCGAATGGGTGCCAGGAAAGCGGAGCACCTGGGACAAGGAAGGCAGACACGGTGCACGTGAGGCCACTTGGCCCTCCTCGGTCCAGGGCAGACACTGCTAATCCATCCCAGCTCGTTCCCACTTAACTGAAGCTCAGCCTCTGAGCCTAACCCCAGCACCTTCTCAGCTTAGAGCTCCGGGCAGCCGCTGCCAGTATTAGAGCCTTGGCTTACAGGGCACACTTAGTAAATATTTTCTTTCCTGGGACCGTTTTACTAATCTCTCAAACTAGTACTCAAATAACGTTTTGCAGACTGAGTAGAGGAGTGCTCTGCGATGTTTAATAGTATCTTGTAGCACTTGGCCATCATCTTCAATCCTTCCATTATGTTAAGCAAAATTTATTTTAGATGATGGGGTTTTGGAATTGAACCTCCATGGGCATCTAGAGCTGTTCTTTCCAAACTTGTAATCTTGGTAAATGCACACTTTGATCTAGCTGGACCAGGGTGGGGCCTGAGGCTGGTGCTTTACTGACCAGCTCCCAGGTGGTACTGATGCACTGAGCTGTGGTCCACGCTTTGAGTGGCAAGGGAATAGATCACATTAGGCATTGACTCACCAGAGAGGAGAGGAAAATTTCAGACAAACAGGAACCTAATAGGGCTCACAATGTTCTGGAGAAAAGTTGGCAAGATCCTGCAGCCACCTGGACAAGCAATCCGGGATGATGTAACGCTGCCATGCAGACTCATGTTATGAAATAGATGAGTAGCTTGGAGAGAATACACACTCCAGACTCCTGTTGCCTTGTGTGCAAGCTGCTGTCCACGAGCAGGAAAGGGTGATGCCTTTTGGGCCCCTTGCCTTGTCACTTGGGAGGAGAGGCATTGAGTGGGCTGCCAGCAGACTTCTTGGAGTTGGCTGGAATTGGGACAGGGTAAGGGGGAAACCACAGTATCCCAGAGGCAGAGATAGAGCCAGGGAGGCTATGCCCTTTACATTGGCATCTCCACCTTTCTCAGGCCCAGTGGTCATCCTGGAAGCGCAATCAACCAACCAGAGAGAACCTCTGAAACTCACTTCTTTGTCTTCTCACTCAGCTTCTGCAGAACCTGTCGGTTCAAGCAGCCTCCCTGCCAGAGGAGAGAAGTTGAGTTAGAGATGGCTTGGTTACTGGCTCTTTCCATGCACGTTTCATACTGGGCACAACTCTGGCTAGACTCAAAGCATATTTAGATGAGTGCCTGAAGGCCAAAGTTGTAGTCGGTTGCTAAAGAGGGCAGAGAAGAACGCTGGGGAGAAGCCACCACCACCAGACAGGGGCCTCCTTAAGAACCTTCAATCCTAGGAGAGCCAGTGGGGAGGCAGCACAGTGTGATGGAAAAGGTTCAGGTTTGGATTTGAATCTCATCTCCTCACTCAGCACCTCCGTAACCTTAGACAAGTTACTTGATTTGTCTGAACCTTGTTTTCCTCATCAGCAATATATTATCTCCTTGCAAGGCTAATGTCAAAATTAAATGAGGCAATAGATGTACAAGAGCTGAAGGCAAGACCCACCTCATTCCCAGCGTTTGCGTATAGAGGCTTCCTTCCCGGCTCCACCATGCACTTTCCCTCTATCGACACAGCCCTTGCTGACCACGAAGAGCTGGGCAGGGGAGCCACTGACGCCACCCAGTCTCTGCTGCAACCCCTTCCTCTTCCGTCCCCCTGGTAGCACACCACGCTGATGGAGCCAGCCAGCAGGGAACACATGCTTTTCTTTATCTGTAAAATGAAGATAGTGAGGTCCACCTCCTGGCTGTGAGGCTTTAACGAAGCACTGGATTTGGAGATCTCTAGGGTGACCGTACATCACGATGTGTCCAGAACCATTCCAGTTTGTATCTGATGCTCCAGTGTCCTGTTTAGCAATAAAACACTCTCAGTCCCACTTTGGATGGTAAAGTGTAAACGCACAAACTCTGAGGGGCTGTGCAAACGCTAGGCAGTGTGTACTGTATCTGGGGTTGGAAGCTGCTGTTGGTAACTCTAAATCAAGGCTGGAAACACAGGAGTTGTGAAGGTTTTCTCCATATTTGGCCAGGCCCCTTTTCCTGTCCTTGCCTTTGCGGGAATAAGAGGGAACCCAAGGAGTTTTGATGATTGGAGCAGGAAAACCTCCCGGCCAGAAGCGCACCTTCCCGGCACACCTCCGCCTGTGCCCACCATCAGCCGCCCGGCTCCCTTCCATCCCTGCCCCCGGGCCACTGACTCATCCCATCCAGGCCTAGACCTGTGCTCGAACAGCGCATGGAGAAGCCACTCTCCCTCCACCAGGGAGGATGGAAAATACTTCCCTGAGAATGTGAAACCCACAGGGGCCTCTCAGAGGCCAGATCCTGGCTGGGCCTCTGGGATTGCTCAAGCATCTCTCCTCTTCCTCCCCATCTCCTCCGTCTTTCTTATGCCTCTTATAGAAGCTATACTGAGATGAAGCAATGCTCAGGCATAACTGGGTCAAGTCAACCGTGTGTAGGGAGGAGACAATTGGACTGTGTAGGTGACTGTGTATCAGGCAGCAGCCAACACACCATTAACCAAACAGGAAAGTCTGGAAGTTCCACGCACTGGAGACTCAGCTCCCCATCACATACTGGATCAAGCTCAGCTCCACGCGAAAGCCGGGGAGCCTTCACCGCCAAATCCCTGCTCACCTCTCAGCCTCATCTCCGTCCACACCCCACCGAGCACCCCAGTCTTCAGCCGCACTGAGCTTCGCAGCGTCCCCTGAACCTGTCTGCCATTCCTGCCTCTGTGCCTTTACGCATGCTGTTCCTTTTTCTCACAGTGGAAAGGAACTCCCCTTCTCTGTGGCTCTGAAAACTCCTACTCCAGCATCTGCTTCTCTGAGAAGATTTCTCCAGGAAGAGTTAGTTTCTTTCTCCTCTCTCCTCCCAAAGCACAGCACTTGTGTCGCCATGAATGCTTTACCCGTCTGCCTCCCAGCTCATTAGGCTGTGAGCTACTCAAGTGGGAGGAACCAAGTCTTACTCATCTTTGTATCCTCAGAGCCCGTCATGGTATTAGGTTCATGTGCGCTGCTTTGCAAATGCATGTCAAGTGGATGAATGAATGAATGAACACGTAATGGTAAGAGGGTTGGCTGTGGGTCCACCTACCTTGATTGGTGCCAGCAGCCACTGCGTGCTTTTGACCAAGTCACTTAACCTCTCCTGACCTCAGATGCCTCACCAATAGGATGGTAATAATAACACCCACACTGCCTACCTTGTAAGGCTGTGGTGAGGACTTAGTGACGTAATTTGTGGGAAAACATCTTGTAACCTAAAAAGGGAGATACATGCACCCCAACACCACAAAGTCCACTGGACTGACTGGGCTTCAAAACCCTCACTCCTGAACGAGGTGCGTACTGGAAAAAGAGGCCTCCTGCTCTCTGAACTCTCCAAGAAACTGTCAACAGAAGTATCTTTCAGGACAAGCCCAAAGACAGATGTATGTGCTTATATGGAAATGTGTTTTTAACAAATATAACATGAGAATGGAATTCTTTTTTTCCCCACATCAAGCCTTGATAGCTAATTAATTCCACCTGGAGGAGGGAAGCCAGGCATTGAGCAAAGAAAGTGTCCTTCTTCCATGTTTGGAAAAGAATCCACAGTAGCTATCTCACGGGCATCTGGAGAAAGGCAGCAGATAAGCCAAGTCATTGGTTTTGAAGGATCTCAAAGATTACTTAGTCTGACCTCATCATTTTACAGGCAACCCAGAGAAGGAACATGTTTAGCTCAGGAAACTGGGAAGTGGCAGAACTGGGCATGGCTTCCTGACTCTTTCCACTGTTCTTTCTCCTACATAGCTGGTTGCCCTGATCCCAGACTGATGGCATTTCTTAGCTAGATTCTGTTGCTGGTGGTTAGAGCAACCCGTGGACAAAGTTAATTATCCAAGGAGATGCTCTTTATAGCAGGCTTATTCTCCTCTCAGCAAAGATCGTGCCCAGATAAGCGCTCACAGGTTGATGAACCTTGGCACCCTCTGCCCTTCCTAATAATTACCTTTTAAATTAATTCCTTATAAACTGCCTTTGATGCATTGAGTGCCTGGGTAGACGCTGAGCGCTGTGCTGAACTTTGCAACAGCAAGACGCAGTGTCTAAAGCTGCAGTGAAAGGCACTGTGGACTGGTCCCCAGGGAACCTGGGTTGCAACTCTCTGATTCCTGCCCCCCCTCAACTTGCTGTGACACCTTGACAAGGCATTTCCGTCCTCGGAACCTCAGTTTTCAACTCTGTGAAATGAGGCTGAATTCCTTCTCCATTTCAGATCTACGAGATGAACTGGGATTCTGCGTGCCGACGTGACAAGAACAGGATGTTGCATCCAGATTTATTCTCTTAACTCAGGCTTGGGGCACATGGTAGGGCGGGGTCAGGGCTTGCGTTTTTGGCAATATTTGAGCAATGTGTTAGGCACTATAGCAAGCTCCAGCTGGGAGCCATTCTGAGCTCCTCTCCTCTGCCATGCCCTCTAGAATGCTGAGGGAGAAGAACCCTTGGCCTTAGCCTCAGTCACAATTTTTGTTTGTTTAATATTATTCCGTTATTAATTATTTTCCCTTTGGCTGATGTTCTTGGCTTTATTCCCACCTTCTCCCCTGGTCATCTCATCACCACCTATAGTTTCACCTACCACCTAGGTGTTGAGGATTCTCAAACTCTTCTCCTGGTCCAGGGCAGAACCATGTACTCTTTCCCTGGGCCATCACCTCTAAGCTTTAGGCGTACATTCAGCATGTCCTCCTGAGTGTCCCGCAGTCCTGTCACATTCAGCATCTCCTGCACCTCCCTCCTCTTGCCTCTCTCCCAGTCTTCCCCATCTCAGTAATGACATCACATTCAAGCCCTTGAACAAGCAGAACACTGGAAATGATCCTTGGTGCCTCTCTTGTCCTGCCTGTCCAGTCATCTCCTTCCTTCACCTAGATCCTGTCCTTCCTTTCCTCTTTCTACCACTTTTGCCCTGGTTCCTGCCTCGTGATCTCTCACCGTGACCACTGTGTCAGCCCACCTTAACCAACCTTCCTGCTTCTTCCTCACTGTCTCTTCTTCTAGTCTATCCTCCACCCTGGAGCTGTGAGCAGTGGATCTCATTCTTAATGCAGTGGGGAGGCTTAAACCCCCTGACGCCTGGGTTTCACCTCCAGGGACTCTAAGGTAATTGATCTGGGGTGTGGTCCAGTATGGAGAGTCTTAAATGTTCTTCAACGGATTCTAATGTAAAGTCAGGGTTGAGGGCTACTGTGCTAAAATAATCTTTCTAAAACGACTTGCAGGGTAACGTCTAAACTCTGTAATTGGCATTGACCATTCTCAAATAGAACATAGCCTCCCACATCTGTTACCTTAACTTCCCAGATGATTCCAGTATGCAGGTGAGGATGAGACCACTTCTGTTAGCTGCAGCATGGAGGATGGAGAGAGGCAGAGAGGCTGATGCAGTGGTCCAGGGGAGAGATAATGGGCAAAAAGTAGGGCAGATGCAATGGAAAGTTCCACTGACTCTTTTGTCCTCCCTCACTCCCAGAGGCCATAATTAGCAAAAATGACCTGGGACACAAAATCTGATATCCCTTCTCCTGATTCCGCTTCATTGTACATCTTTCCAGCAAGAGTGAGTTTGATTAAACAAGTGTTAACACCTTAACTATTCTCCTAGTGAAAGGGGGGCTGGGAGAGGACAGCCTGATGCCAGAGAGGCCCCTGGAAAACTATTGTGCATACACACTGAGTTCCACAGATGGTATCAAACAGCTCTTTACTTTCCTTTCAAGTAGCGCCCTGCCCTCCAAACCCACCTTAGCTGGATACCAAGGTTGTCCTCCTCTCTCTGCTTGCTCCTCTTTGCTTTACATCAAATGGTCCTCGTGGGCTTCTGTTTGTTTGTTTTTTTTTTTTTTTTAACGTCTTTGCCTTCCCTCCAGGTTCTGCTGCTCTTTCCCTTGGCCCTGATTTACGCTCAACCAATTGGGCACATCTGGTTTCCCCGTGACTGAGCTGAAGGGAGGTGAGGTGTAGGGACTCTTGGAACCCAGGTCTGCATGACTCCACAGGCCATGTTGTTTCTACTGTACCAAGCATCCTTTACTAACTTTTGTTTTCTGATAAATCAAGGCTTTTCCAAGAGCAATCTAAACTGAACAGTATGAGGTCATAAAGCAGATGTGACCTCAGGAGTGAAAACTTCCAAAGCCTTGTGTTTTCCAGATCAGCGTCTTGCAGTGAGGGGGTCACAATTCTCATGGGATTTCTTAGAGGAACGTTTTCTTAGGGGAGTATTTTTTAGAGCCAGCATGGGGATGTAGAAAGTTCAAGGTAGGGAGTCAGTAAAACTGCAAGAGACCTGAATAACAGGCCAGGTTGGCTTGAGAAAGTCACCCTCTTTGAGCCTCGTTTTTCTTGTCAGTAACTGAGGATAATATATGTGCTTTCGTTCAGTTTACTGTGAAGATCCTATGAAAAAAATGTCTGGGGAGGTGCTTTTTAAATTGTGCAGAACCCTGAATGCATAAGGCATTGCTATTCTACGTGCAAATGCAAACAATTGATGCCTGGAAGTGAATCATAAGATAGATGCATTAATTTGAAATGCCAAAACTGACCAGGCATTGGATTCATCAAGTAGTTCATATGGTTTTCTAACAAGGGATCATAATTTGTCTTGGGACATCTAAGAACTCTTGTAAAACAGTCCTGTACAGGATGTAACATATTGACGATTAAGATGTATGGGCATGATACCCAGATTTACGACATGCTGGCTGTTCTGCAACTTGAAAATCTAAAACCAGATTTTGGAAAGAAATGTTTCTCTTCCAGCCAAGCAGCACAGCCAAAGACAGAATCCAGTGGGAGAAGGTCCAGTGGGTGCTTCTAGAGTCCAGTCGGGGCTGGCAAGCCTGAATGTCCACAGGGTGAAGCGGTACGGATAAGGCATTAGTGGGGATGGAAGGACCCCCTCCCCGGGCTTCTAAAGGACCATTATGGGAGGCAACAGCCACGCAATACCCACCCATTGTGGTCACACAGGAATTGGGCTGCATGCACCAGATTTTCTGATTTTTTGGGAGAAGCTGAAAATATAGGTTTTTGTGCATGTATATGAAGTTTCCATTTTTAAGTGTTGGCAGTAGAACCAATTTAAAACACTGGGTGGGCCAAACCAAACAGATGTGCTGATTGGATTTGGCCCTCAGGCCACCCACCTATAACTTCTGATCTGGGCCAACTGGCCACCCGTTGGAACTACTTGGGGGAGGATTTAGAAATCTCAGTGCTCAGGCCTTTCCCTGAACCAATTAAATCAGAATTTGTGAGGGTGAGACTCAGGCGTGTGTATAAGTTAAAGCTGGCCAGGCAATTCCAGTGCTTAGCCAAGTTTGAGAACCAGTGCTTAAGAGCCTTGCTACTTAAAATCTAGTCCTCCCCCTAAGAACTGTAGGACTGATGACAGAAACTAAAAAAGAGACAAACAAATGGAAAGATACCTACTGTTCATGGACCAGAATAATTCATGTTGTTAAAATGTCCATACTACCCAAATCTATAGATTCAAGGCAATCCCCATCAAAATTCCAGTAGCATTTTTCACAGAAATAGAATGAACAAGCCTAAAATTAGTATGGAACTGAATAGCTAAAGCATTCTCGAGAAAGAACAAAGCTGGAGGCATAATGCTTCCTGATTTCAAACTATGCTATAAAGTTATGGTAATCAAAATACTATGGTACTGGCTTAAAAATAGACACATAGACCAAGGGAACAGCATCAAGAGCCCAGAAACAAACCCATGCATATACAGTCAACTAATGTTCAACAAGGGAGCCAAGAATACTCAATGAGGAAAGGGTAGTCTCTTCAATAAGTAATGTTGCAAAAGCCGGAGATCCACATGCAAAGGAATGAAACTAGACCCCTATCTTACACCATTTACAAAAATTAACTCAAAATGGGTTAAAGACTTAAACATAAGACCTGAAACCGTAAAACTCCCAGAAGAAAACACATGGAAAAAGTTCCTTGGCGTGGGTCTTGACAATAATTTTCCAGAACAACAACAGAAGCAGAAGCAACAAAAGCAAAAATAAGCAAGTGGGACCACATCAAACTAAAAAGCTGCTCTACAGCAAAAAACAGTCAACAAAATGAAAAGGGAACCTATGGAATGGGAGAATGTATTTGCAAGTCAAATATCTGATAAAGGTTTAATGTGAAAAATTTATAAGGAACTCATAATATATTCAACAGCAAAAAAAAAAAAAAAAAAAAATCTGATCTAAAATGGGCAAAGGACCTAAAGAGACATTTGTTTCCAAAGAAGACATACAAATGACCAACAAGTATGTGAAAAGATGCACAACATCACTAATCATCAGGGAAATGCAAGTCAAAACCACAATAAGATGTTAGAGAGGTTCTTATCAAAAAGACAAGAGATAAATGCTGGTGAGGATGTGGAGGAAAGGGAACCCTTGTGCACTGTTGGTGGGAAGTTGACATAGCCACGTGGAAAACAGTATGGAGGTTTCTCAAAGTAGAGTTTCAGGATCAGGAAAGATAGAAGATTTTTTCCTAGGGAAAATGTAGATTCTTTATTCTTCTATGAATCTTATGACAAGTTCACATTCCTAATTGGTAGTGGGAGAATTGCATGCAGCCCCAGCTTAAAGCCCAGTCCTTTCCATTAGTTTTTTTAAAAATCTAATCATGTTATATCAGTACAGATTTAGTTGTAGAAAAAAACACCCTAGCTATTTTAAGTAAAAAGCAATATGTGCTGAAAAAATAGTTGATAGGTTGAAGGGCAGGGAAATGGTTCCTAGAACAACACTGCAGAACTGGGCTTCCAGGGGAGCTGCTACCTCTGTCACAAGCAGGAAAGTGGGTAAACACTCGCTCAACTTCAAGAACACCATCTCAAGCACCACTCGCAGTTCCAGTGAGCACTGGAACTCATTCTTTGCATGTTCTCTCTCTCCAAATTGCTTCCCCACTCCTCCCATCTGATTCTGTGCCCTGGAGAGCATTATTCCCATCCTTTGCCCAACAGTGGGGGCAGTGGGGAAGCAGGAGAGTCTGCCCAAATGAGTGATGGCCCATCTGGCTCCCAACCCCACTGTCATCACTCTATTCCGACCCAGGGGATGTTGAGGGGCTCAGTCATGGCTGGGTGTTGTTAGGGCAAAGATAGGTGTTCAGTCCATTATCAGAGGAATTTACTGATGAAATAGCCTTGGCATAGATGGTTAAGTGTGGTTTTCTCAATCAGTGCTTAGCATCCAAACACTCCTGTGTGTCAGGGCACTCCCAAATAAGCAGCTTCTTTGATCCCACCCACAGTTTACAGCCTGCCCCACTCCCAGCATGCGTCCCATAGTCTAGCATTACATGTGGACCAGTATTTCCACATGACTGAAGCCAGTGGATCCTCCTTCACCCCTCTAAGAGCCAGGTGGGATTGAGAGGTGGGCATTCATCCTAAGCCCACTTCACCAGCACAGGGGCCCCACAAATCCCCAGAGAGGCCATGTGCAGGAGCCCATGTACTTTTGCACAAGTACATCCCCAAACTTCAGAGATTCCCCTGGGAAAAGGGAGACAGGAAGACATAAGGACCAAAAGGCTTTAGTCACTACAGATTCTGCATTTCTCCTATAAGACTGAAAGGAAACATATCAAGGCTGCCAAAGTCACAAAAAGAGACACCAGATGTGAAGTGCTTCCTATAATCTCGACTTACACTGCTGTAGTCTTGCTAAAAGGGTTCAGTCCAATCCCCTTGTGTGAATTAGGAAATTTCCAGGAAATACAAAGGAAAAAAAATGTGCTACACCAAGAATGTTCGATCAGCAAAACTCTGGAAACTGTGGGCTGAAAAACTTGGATTCATCAACTGATAAGTTGTAATTAAATGAAGGAGATGGAGGAGAAACATCTAAATTAAAAAAAACATTTAAGAGACATTTTTTAAATGGTCTAGACTAAACTAAATCTTGGGGTGCACACGTGGGTAGTAATACTACTTAAAAGATACCTGGAAGGGATGTAAACAATGCACAAATTTTTCATGGGGAGAGGAAAGAGATCGCAACAAAGTTCTTTCCTTGACCCAGTGTTCTTCTTCTTATAATTCATTAAACTTTAATTGTCCTCTTGTCCAGCCCACATCTTAGCCGGAATCTCAGCTGCAAGGTCCCTTCCAAGTGGACTGCCAGCCTCTCTTTGCACACTCTCGGGAGGGGACACACATTATGCCCAAAGCACCTCTTCACGCTCTAGACAGCTTTGCCTGTTACCACATTATTTTTCTGGGCTGAGATGACATCTACCCCCTGGAGCTTCTTCGTAGGAACCAGTCTGTAGTGTTTTCTGAGCTGCTTGAGTGCTGTCTCCCTGAATTCTAAGTCCTGTGTAGTACTCTGCTTGTCACGCACCCCCCTGCCCCTTGGAGGAGAGCCGCTCTCTACCAAGATTACTGCTTCTTCCATTGCACCAGATGATCCATCCCCAGTGGTCAAAATTGGGTCCAGAGAAGCCATTCCTCATGGCACCTACCCCCTAGAGGTCAGATGTTGGCAGTCAGCCTACAGACCACTGAATCTGGTCTGCAGATGTGGGCTGTTAACCTCACAGTGCTTTTTAAAAATGGGACTCGTGCCGACACTGAAAGACCTGAGGAGTTCACATTTTCAAAATCCAGGTTTTTATGGAATATCTGTCAATACCAAGTCTTCATTCCTATATGCTAAGAGTTGGCTGGAGCTGAGTATAGATCACCCCAGACACCGGGGCATAGCTGTCTACCGTTCACCATGCTCTCGCCTCTCTTGGCTGTCTTACACTCAGCTGGCTCACCTCATTTATCTTTAATCCCTGGTCCCTACAGGCAGCACGGTTTACAGCCGGTGCACTGTTCAGCGGGGACTCCCTTGAACGTAAATATGTCATTTTCAGACAAGATCAAGGTAACCACACCCCAACAGGCAACTTGAAAATTGCATAGAAAATGTCTTCATTTTTGGATACGACCTTTAAAAATCCATCCTAAAGAAACACTTTCACCTAGGTTATAAGTAACATAATTAAGTATTTCATCATGGCATTGCTTATAATAATGGTTAGCTAGGAATAACTTAAATGCTTATCTACTGGGGAGTGACTCGGTCAACCACAGTATCTCCAGGTCAGAGAGTACTAAATCTCAAATATACATTAACTGAAAATAATAAGTTATAAGGTAATATAAAAATATGATGCTATTTATGTTTTAAAAACAACATACTTACAAATATATATATATATATATATATATATATATATATATATATATATATATATATATATATATATCTTTATGTAAATAGATAGAAAAAGCTCTAGAAGGCAACACATCAAACTTAAAGCAGCAGTCACTGCTGAAATGGGACTAGAATCGGGGACAATAGCAACGACTTAAGCTTTATTAGTATTGTTTTAATTTTTTTTTTTCAGTGAGAGTGTATTTGGGTAATTATTTGGGTTGTTGAAGTCCAGTTAAAAAGACAATGTATCCTCTGTGCAGAAGCTCATTCCTCAGAGCAAGACTGTGACCATGGAGAAATCAACCACATTCTGTGTGTGAACTTAGTGTGTCATTGCATTTCTAGGGAGTCCATACCTCTGAGTTTTTTTGGTCAAGTTCCCATTTTAAATATGCCATGTCCCCATAAATACACTCATTCTTGCCAGACTTCGGTTTGGAAAATATAGTCACTGTATACCTTATACAAATTGCTGTTTCCAAGCAACTGCATATCAAGGATACATCAGATTTACCAAAAATACACACTGGAGGCTTCCGGGTCCCCAAACAGAACTCCATAATGTATCACTGCTGACCAATATAAATTCTTGTGGGCTCAGAGCATGGGGGAAATCCATCCAAGTTTTGCGTCTCATCCCCAGATGGCGTAACGACAGCCCAGTTGAAAACAGAACTCGAAGGGCATTGCTCTGTGGAGCCGTGCTGCCTGCTGGTTCTCACGTCCCTTCAGAGGCTGAGTTCTGAAATCTTGGCTGCTGCCAGCACCCCCTTCACCTCTAGACAAATGCTCGGATCCAGGCGAGGCAGGCCCAGGGGAGGGCTGGTTGGGTATTTCCACATCTGGCAGGAGCCTCCGATCCAAGCCATCCACGACAAGACTGGGACTCTGAGGTTGACCTGCAGAGAAGGGAAGTGCTGCTCATAAGATCGCAGACTCCCTGGGCTAGACCTGCCCTGAGGGGTAGCCTGATAGCTACAGGAAGGCCTGGGTCCCCAGCAGACCAAGGCAAGCCCAGCGGGCATACTGGCTGCCCCAGAGAAGAGGCTCCGCCGAAGCAGTGGGGTCAGATTTTGACTGGGTCAAGAAGGGTGAGACAAATGCAAATCAAAACCACCATGCGATACCACTTCATGTCCACTAGGATGGCTATTACAAAAAAAAAAAAAAATAGCAACAACTAAAAGAAAAACAAACAAATCACCCAGAAAGTAACAAGCATTGACAAGGATGTGGAGCAACTGGAACCCTTGTGCACTGCTGGTGGGAATGTAAAATGGTGCAGCTGCCGTGGAAAACAGTATGGCAGCTCCTCAACAATTAAACATAAAGTTGCCATATGACCCAGCAATTCCACTTCTGGGACTACACCTAAAAGAATTGAAAGCAGACACTTGAGCAGATATTTGTACACCAGTGTTCATAACAGTAGCGAAAAGGTGAGAGCAACAAAAATGTTCATGGTCAGATGAATGGATCAACAAAATGTGGTGTATCCATGCAATGCAATATTATTCAGCCTTAAGAAGGAATGAAAGTCTGACACATGCTGCAGCATGAAAGAACCTGGGAGACATCATGCTAAATGAAATATGCAAGACAAAAATTGTACGACTCCGCTTATATGAGATACCTCAGAGAATCAAATTTATAGAGACACAGAGTAGAATAGCAAGTACCAGGGATTACAGGGAGGAAGGGGGAGTTACTGTTTAATACAGAGTGTGGGAAGTTGGGAAGATGAAAAAGTTTTGGCGATAGATACATGTGATAGTTGCACAGCGATGTGGATTACTTAACGTCACTGGACTGTGCAGTTAAAACTGGTTAAATGGTAACTTTTATGTGAAACGTATTGTATTACAATTTAAAAAAATGAGAAAAGGAAAAGGGTCACACGCAGTGCAGAGAAGGCCGCCATGGTAAAGCGATGTGGCAGAGGGAACCAGAATCACCCCAGAAAGTCCTGGCTTTCATCAGCTGCTGTTCAGGCTCCAGCCTCCTTTTAATGAATGGGGTCCTATGAATGACGTTTTACAGCAAGTATTAAAGCTCGTTCCATGCCACCCTGGACCAAATATCATTATAAGTTCAGAGGGAGGAAAAGCTTGTGATATCTCTGGTCAGGCTGAGTGCAGGTCTTTTTGGTTCTCGCTTTGGCTGCTGTCAGGAGGGTGGGAATTCACATTCAACTTGACAGGGGTATACTGTGCTCATTTTCCCTTAAAAGGTCATGCTTTCCCTCTTTGCATTTTTTTTTTTTCTCTATCCTTAGGGGATAGCCATATGTTAAATCCACGTGCCCGGGTTAATGCAAAGATAGGACTGCATATGCCGGCATGACCACTGCACAGGGGTGGATAAAGCCAGCTGAGAGGGAGGGACGTGAGAACCAAACCCTAGGGTGGCTTTGACAGATGGCTCTGTGAGGTGGGGGGGCTTGTGAGCTGAGGCAGCTGGGCGACTAAGAGGGTTAGGGTGTGCGTGCTGAAGTGGTGGGGACGTGGTGGTGTATGTTTGTAAGAGCTTTAGTCCAGAAGTTCTCACACCAGCCCTGGGAGGTAGGCATGACTGTAACTCTCTCCGTAAGTCAGATAAAAAAGTGAGGCTTAGAGTGAGGAAGGAATTCATCCAAATTGCTACAATGGAGTTGGGACCAGAACCATGTTTTCGTGGCCCAGGTCCAAGGTACTGTTCTCAGGTACTATAAAAATTGAGGGTCCCAAGCAGCTTATTGGTCCTCTCTGACACACTTCATTGTAAAATTGCAAATACAGATATTCTGACCTAAGCCATGATTATCATTGACACGAAGAGTATAGTATCATTCTGAGATGGTCCCTCTGGTATTATGCCCAGTATAATTCCAGTCCTTGAGTTGGGTAGGACCTGTGATCTGCTCCCAACCAATAGAATATGGTAATGATGATGAGATAGCATTCCTGTGAATTACATTATGTTATACGGCAAAGGTGGTGAGATTTTTGCACGTGTAATTAAGGTCCCTAATCAGGTGACTTTGAGTGGAGCAAAAAGAAGAATGTCCTGGATGGACCTGACCCAAACACTCCAAGCAGCAAAGCCTTTTCTCTCTCTCTTTCTCTCCCCACCCCATGCCCCCAACTCTCTCCATTACTGGGTTTGAAGAAGCAGGCTGCTATGAATTACACATTTGCAAGGAAATGGATTCTGCTAACAACCTGAGAGATCTTAGAAGCAGATCTTCCCTTAGTCTAATCTTCAGATAAGAACGCAGATCAGCCAACACCTTGATTTTAGCCTGTGAGACCCTGAAAAGAAGACCCAGTTAAGTCATGCCTGGACTCCTGACTGGGGGAAGCTGTGAAGTAATATGGGTGTTGGTTTAAACTGCTGCATTTGTAATCATTTGTTATGCAGCAATGGAAAAACAACAATAGATAAATACATTATATCTGTCACAAAAAAATATCTAGAGAGAAAAACAGTATTCTCAGGGGTGACCAGATGAACATAATCTCAGGAGGTGTCATAACCCACCCACCCAACTATTTCCTTATCCTCTGAAGTTCCCCTTAAATTTATGTAAATCTATGGAGTCCACAAAGTGCTTTGGCACATAGGATTTCTTTCAGTCCTTACAACAAGCCTGCAATAGGTATATTTAAAATATACCCATTGCACAGATGAGGAAACTGAGATTCAGGCTCAGAGAGTAGTTCCTTCAAGCATCTTCATTAATCACTTTCTCTCTACCAGGAACTGTTCTAGGTACTGATGATATATCAATGAAAAGAACAAACAAAAGGAACTTACATGTGGTGGTGTTTAGAACAATAATTTAGTGATGTATCTAGAGATTAAAAGACCTGTCCAGGGTCTGGGTTAGCAAGGGGAAGAGTGAAAATTAGAACCTGGTCTATCTAGCTTCAAAGCCTATGCTTTTTGCATTATAAAAAGATATCTTTTGATTCAATGCTGTGGCATAATTTTTTTTTTTAATGTATATACACACACATATTTTCCCCCATTCAATACTATGCTATTTGGAAGGAAGTCACTATGCACAGCCATCACTTAAGGAATGGGGAGTTTTGTGGAGTGAAGTATCTATGAAATTTATTTGGAATTCTTCTGCACAGATATTTCTCTCTTCTCTCCCATTTATTTGTTTACTTATTTATTCAATCATTTATTTATATCAGTATGGACCCACAGACATTTATTTTACACTTTGGTTTATAATCCACTGCTACTTAATTTTTTGCTCAAATTGCTGGTGCTTTGGCCCTTGGGAGCTCTCTTTCAGTTGGCTACTCCTGTGTCCTTTTGACAAACCCCTGTGAAAGTTGTTGTTGTGTTGTTTGAGCACTTCCTCACCTTCTGGCACTACAAGATACTACATACAGGCTTATCTTGTACATCCTTGCCCCAGTCCTATAACCAACCATTTCTTCAAAGAACTCTGATTCCTTTGATTGGAGAATGGCATTCAAAGCCAAGATCTGGGCCCTTGGTGTGCTAATTGCTACCAGGGCTCTTTTACTTTGTATTTTCTGGTTGAATATATTGGACCCAGCTTCAATAATCATAATTGAGTCTGCCATATTTTGTGTACAAGTTGATGCTTAAAGTTTAAAAATCAAACTGAAGGAATGAGTTTGGACCCCTGCCTCACACCGTATACAAAAAATTCACCCAAAACCTAAATGTATGAGGTAAAATTATAAAATGCGTAGAAGAAAGCATAGGCATAAATCTTTGAGACTTTTATGATATGTGAACTAATCTCATTAAAAAATAAAATTATAAATATATATTTTTAAAAATAAGCAGCATTTATGTTACATATAGTGATTATATAAATATTACCAAATGCTGAGCTAGTGATCACCTGGGTCACATTCCCTGTGTTTTCTAGTTTTTAAAAATTTTCCTGTGGCCCCTGGTTGCCCTTTCAATGTAATTGATTAATTTTATAAAAGGTAACAATTGTACATGGAATAAAATGTTTAAAGCACAAAAGGTCTATAATGAAAGATGATCTCCCTAATATCTGCATGGCACCTATGCTGGTCTCCCCTCTGTATCCTTCTCCTCTTGCTTTTAAAAAATTTTTTAATCATGAAGATAATTTTAGACCAGCACATTTAAACTCCCCTGTTTTTTTAACAGCTACATTTTATTCTGTTGTACAAATCACCATAATCTCTTTACCGAGTTCCCTGTACAGAGATTTGTTGTTTCCAGTCTTTACCTGATATAAGCTATCTTATCATGATGACCCATGAACATAATTGTTCCATACATGTTTGAGTATATCTCTGGGGTAAATTCCTACAAGTGGAACTTTTAGGTTAAAGGACGTATGCATTTTTAATTTTGACAGATGTTGTCAAAGGACCCTCCATGGAGACTAGAGCGATTTACACTCCCTACAACAATCCATAAGAGTGCCTTTCCCCCACAACATTGCCAACAGGGATTTATTGAACAATTTAGTCCTTATGAATCTCAAAGTGTCTCACTGTGGTTTAATTAGCATTTCTCTTATGGGTGAGGGTGAGCAGCCTTTTATGTATTTCTAAGCACATTTTCCTTTTCTGTGCATTGTCCAAGTTCTTTGTCTAGTTTTCTATAAGATTGCTGGTCTATTTCTTATTAAATTTTAGGAACTCTTACATTATGTATATTACCAAAATTAGCTTTTTATTGGTTTACATGTTCAGATAATTTTTCCAATTTCCAGCTGTTTCCAATAAAACTATTTTTAATTGTTTTAAATTTGTTATGTTATTTTTGGCCAAGCAGAGGGAAAGAAATTAGTTTTCATATAATTGAATCTACCAAGCTCTTTTTTTAAAAAATGACTTTTGGTTTTGTGAACATGTACCTTTCCAACTCGAAGATTTACCCAAAAAATTATCTTATATTTAATTCTAGAACATTTACAGGTTGTTTTTCTCTGTTTAACTTTTAAACTCATCATTTCTTACACTCTTTGCAAGAAATAAAACACCATATTTTTCCAACCTCTATGTAATCAGGTGTTCCTTCAAGTGTTTCCAGAAACTCCTCTTTGGGATTTCTTGTTCTCTTGCTCTGGTGTAGTCCTGCCTCCCCAGGCCTCTTGTTACTTCCTCCACCGCTTTCCTAGGTTGACAGCACTGTTGGTGGATCCCATGTCTTTTTGTTTGTTGGTTGGCTGATTGGGTTTCTCCTTCATTTTGCTATTGCATTTCCTTTTTGTCCCCTCCCCCCCTCCCCCGTCCCTCTGGCAGAACTTGGACACTTGCAAGCTTTGTGATTTGAAGCTAGTTATGTGACCTCTCTGACCCTCAGCTTCCACGTTTGGGAGGACAACGCCTCCCCTACAGGGAGAACTGAGATGAAGGAATGGCGAGTGCTTCGCACAGCGGCTGCCGTGTTGCAGGAGATCAAACGTGGTGGCCAGTCCAGAGCTAGACACTGAGGGGAACTGACACGGCGCTCGGCACCCATCCTCTCTTTCTTCTCTCCTCCCCCAATGCATGCCCAGGACTTTGACTCTTTCCATCTCTCACCCTCAAAGAAGGGTTATATAGACATTCACACCAAAGCATTCAGGGTGTCTCCAGGAATCAGAATAGTTTGTGAATTTTTTAAAAAGTGTTTATTATGGAAAATCTCAAACACATAGAAAAGGAGAAAGAGTAATGTCATAAACCTCCGTGGACCCAGCTACAGCACGTATCAGTTCACAGGCAGATTCATTTCATCTATACCTTCATGTACTCCCCAGGCCCCACTCCCCGTACATATAGGGTCATTTTGAACCAAATCTCAAGTGATTTCATTTATAAATATTTCAGTAGATATCTCCAAAAGATAAGAATTAAACACACATGCAAATAAAATTCCATAATTGCACCTAAAAAGTTAACAATAATTTCTTAGTACCATCTACTGTTTACATTTCTTGATTGCATTCTTATTTTTCTTTAAATAGTTGGCTTGTCCCAACCAAACTGCAACCAAAATCCATGTATTCCCAAGAATTTGCAGCTTGATGGGAACAAACCAGCTATTTAAACTTGGACTCCATATATCCAAGGCATAGCACTTGGTTGCTATGTCTTATCTGGGTTTTTCAGTCTAAAACCTCCTTCTCTGTCTTCTTTTTTTTCTTCCTCTTGCAATTTGCTTGTTGTTGTTTCTCCCTGGCAAGTATATTGTCCCGTTGTCTAGTTGGCAGCATTGTGGAGTCTGCTGATTGCAACCCCAGGGTGTCATTGAACTCGGAGACCGGTTCTTTGGTGCCTTTGTTCCAGCAGAGACATCCAGTGCTCAGGGAGGAGAGGGCAGTTGGCCTGAGGAAAGGGCAGTACTGTTGCCTTTTCCATCCCTTGTTACATCAGCACCCTGGCCAGGCTTGCCGCTGAAGTGGTCTGGCCCTCCGCAGTGTGTGAGACTCCAGAGTGGTCGGTGAGCTGGTGGAACATGGGGAAGAAAGTTTTAGATCAACTTGAAGAAGCTTCTTGTAGCTGCCGAGTGGAATTTGAATAAGGACAATTAATAATATCAGGTGTCAAAATGACTTTCCAGTTTATGTAAGTCACCTTATTTAACCCCATGTGAGCCCATGGTCTAGGTGTTATGAGACTATTTTACAGATGAAAAGACAAACTTGGAGAAGGAAAACAACATGGCCAAGATCACAGACTAAATGGTGGAGCCAGATATTTCCTGCCTTCTGAAAACATCCAGCAGCCTAAACTGCCAGTTGACAGGGGTGTCCAGGAAGAAATTCAGACACCGGATGGCAGATCTCCTTTCCTATACTCCAGTGCTGGAACTTTCCATACATCCATCCATCCACCCACCCACCCGTCTGCTCACCCATCCACGCACCTATCCGTTATCCATTGGTCCCTCCATCACCCTTTTCCTTGGCCATCCACCAGCCAGAGGATACGATGACTTAGGCGCTGAGCCAAGTGCTAGGGACACAGGGATGAATCAGACTCGGTTTTGTCCTCAGTGTGGTTAGGACAAATGTAGATACAAGCAGGGAGGCAAATGATGCTGATAGTGGGCCTTCCTGCCATGTTCTTCTCTTCACAAACATGAGCAAAAAAAAGGAGCTCGCAGCAGGGGTTCCTTACTGGGTATCAGAAAGCTTCTCAGAGGAAATGGCTCCTGCGATGTCTATTGAGGGATTCATAGGAATCAGCCAGGCGAGGTGGAGAGGGTGAGGGGCAGGGAGGGAAAACAGAGGGCATTCGGAGCAGGAGAGCTGCAGGTGCAAAGGCCTGGAGTCCAGGGAAACTGAGCCTGTGGGAGGAAAAGCAAGTGTTTCAGAATGGCTAAAGCAGAGGGTGTGAAGGCCAGGGATGGCTTTAGACCTTGGAGGCCCTGGGCACTGTTTTCCAAGGCCCCACCCTCACACGATATCATGCATTTAAAAATTCACCCACCTTGCATATTAAATATGAGTTATATATAACCATGAAGCCAGCTGCAAAGACAGCTGACATAAGGTTACATTTTGTAGACATTTAATTACACATGTATTAGAACTGGCAGCCTTCTTGTTTTATTATTTTTGGAGACTCTACATATAGTTAGAAAGAGAGGCTCTGGAAATAAATCTTCCTGTAGCTACATCTGCAACACCTATTCGATAAATTAGTCCTGGAGGGTGGATGGTGGTGGCAAATGAGCCTGGAGCTGCCCGTGAGCTGCCGTCTGAGTGAGCCTTGGGTGTCCTGCGGGAAGCTTCGCCCGGGGAAGACTTGAAGCGTTTTAAGTGGGGGTGTGGTGGGCAGCCTAGGACAGGCGTTAGTGTGGAGAAGCCTGGAGACAGGGAGCCCAGAGGAGACGCTCATGCAGGGCCTGAGATGCACGATTAGAAAGACCAGTCCACCTCTGCCCCAGTTGGCATACGTGTGCAGACTCGGTGCTTTTCTCTGGTTTCTCTAGCCCTCACCTGGGTCCAATCCCTGAGGCCCGGGATTCAAGACCGAGCTCCTGATGGCAGAGGAAAGGAAGGCCGACTTCCTCCAGAGGGCGTCACAGGACCGCTTTTCAGGGGTCGGGGCCGGGGCGGGAGCGGCTGTGCAGACACTGGGGATGACAATAGCAGTTTGGCTGGGCTGGAGGCCAGCACCCAGGGAGGTCCCTGGGAGGAGCAGGTCCAGCCAGGAGAGGAGGGGCTCCGCTGTCCAGAACCGGGCTGAGACTCAAGCTTGACAGAAGCAAAGACCCCACTCCATCTAGAGCCCGGCTGCTTCCAGCACCCGCGTGGAAGTCACAGATGAACGAACCAGCCGCCTAGTGTTACCTAAGAGGAAACAGAGACCCGGGAGTGGTGGAGCTCCCCCAGGGCTCCAGAATGTTCCAAAGGCAGGCCAGCCCCGGAGGCCGGCTCTGACCTGGCACCAGCAGTCCCTTAATTAAGTGTGTGGCCCAGTACAGTGGTCAGAGACATTGCAAACAATTATAATGAATACTGAGCACTTGATACACACCACACACTTGTCAAGCACTTTATATGTGTGATCTCCTTTCCTCCTCACAGCCCTGGAAGCAGGGCAGCCTCACCCCCATTTCACGCCTCCAAGGTAACGGAGACCCCGGAGGTGAAGGCCATGCCTCACCTGAAGTCACACAGCTGTGCTTAACAGAGCCAGGGACCCCACAAAGGTCTCTGTGACTCAGCCCCAGTGCTCAGTTTTAAATTTGAGAGGAAAACAGTGATGCCACCTTGCTACTTTCTAAGAATATGTCATTGTGTTTCATGAAGCGACTTCCTAGAGCTGGGAAATGGATTCACGGACTATTCATATTTTCAATAAGGATATTTTAGTTAGTTGACCCTTAGCCAGGAAGTTAAATTAACCAAGACACCTCTTGCCCCAAGCACTCTGGCTAGTTGGTTGTGGAGACTTTGCAGTGCCAGCAAAGAGGCTTTGGAGCGCAGAACATGGGGAACCGCCCTCAGCAGGGGCCTAAATCCAAACACCCAAATCCCCATATTGGGGCAGGAAGGACCCTTAGAGCTCAGCATTTTGGGGGACACTGGGGCTCCGAGAGAGACAGTGACCCATCCAGGGTCACAGAACTGATAAGCAGTTCTAGTACTCCCTGTATCAAAAGCCTGAACTCTTAACCTTGAAGTCCAATTGGCAACCAACAAAGGAAAGCGCTGTTACAGTAATGCAAATTCACATTTGCCTTTCCATTTCCCAGGAGAAGCAAGCAGAAAAGGCAAAACAAAGGTGCCATGAGAATGTCCATTTAAGGCACACAGACTAGAATTTTGGCTTTGGCTATCCTGAAGGCAAACAAAGGCACCTGCAAGCTATCCCCCTTGGAGGAACTTCTCAACATTCATCCAGCAAATATTTACTGTGGGCACCGAGGACACCACAGTGACCAGGATGTTCAAGGTCTCAGCTCTCAAGGAGCTTATGTTCTGAGGATGAAGAGAGACTGGGGTTTGGGGGGGGGGGGGCGGGCAGGGAGAGGGCAGCCAAGAGAAGAGTAAATACGATATGAAAAGAGTGTTAAGTGCTATGAAGACAATAAAACTGGATAA
Source organism: Camelus dromedarius (assembly GCF_036321535.1). Lineage (NCBI taxonomy): Eukaryota > Metazoa > Chordata > Mammalia > Artiodactyla > Camelidae > Camelus > Camelus dromedarius. Next base: position 56,007,619 of record NC_087445.1, read on the forward strand.
AATGATGAAAGGAGGATGGTGGGGCACTGTTTAGCAGTTAGGTTGGAGAACTTTGGATTGAGATCTGAATAAGGAGAAAGAAGAATGTCATGCTGAAAGAAAAGCATTCTAGTCAGCGAGAAGCGCAAGTACAAAGGCCCTGAGGCAGGAAAGAAGCTTGGTTTGTTGGGCTAGCAGTAGAAATACAGGATGAGCCATGTGTGTAATTTTAAATTTTCTAGTAGCCACATTTTTTTAAGTGAAAAAAAAAGCAGGTATAATTAATTTTAATATATTTTATTTAACTCAATATACAAACATTTTTATTAATAAAATACATTTTTTTCATACTAATTCTTTGAAATCTGATGTGGATTGGGAGTCTACTCTGAGTACTCAGTAGCTACAGGCTCCTCGTGGCTAGTATTGGGCAGGCCAGTGGTGGGTGAGAGTCTTGGGAGAGCTTTAAATCAGGGATCACACCAGTGGATTCTAATGATTCTGAATTATGTCGGGACTAACCCCTGGAGTCCCTGCAAAAGCCCCCGCTTGGGCCTCCTGGAGCAGCTGTCCCCAGGCCTGGGATGGCGCACACACGAGGGGAAAGCCCCCAGCCTTCCTCCCCCCGGGGAGCCTTCTTCCCTCCGTGGAGTCTAGCTCTGGGGAAGCCAACGCCTGCACACGTGGGAAAGCAGCGTGGCTGGCCCTGGGCCTGGAGCCATCTCCCGGGCCCAGTGTGCCAGGCCTCCTTCCAGACGCCGGTGTCCGCCCAAGTGAAGTAGGGCCTCTCCGCCAGCCGCCTGGCCACGCCCCTTGGACTCGTTTTGGTTTTCGGGTGCAGACAGGTCTACATTCCTCTGAAGAGGCCAGCTCGGCATCATCAAAGCTGGTGAAATCAACAATAACAGTAACCCAGGGCCCCGACCTGCAGTTCCTGCGAGTGCCACGAGGGGCGCGCTGCTGGCTGCTACCCAGTCCCTGGCAGCCTCTCCTCCCCCACTTCTGTGCCCACCCCAGGCTGGCCGGCCCCGCTGAGGCCTCCCCTCCCGCAAACACGATGTTCCCTCCAGCAGCCTCACCCCGAACCTAGCGGCAATCTGTCGCCAGCGGTTGCCTAGGTTCCTTCATTTTCTAGGCCTTGGGCCCCCGCCAAAATGGCGGCGAGGGTGCCAGCTGTGCGGCCGCCAGAAAGGCAGGAGGGAGAGGAGATGTGCCTCGGGAGGCCCTGGTGCCTGGTGTGGGGATAGGCGGAGACGAGCAACGGCGAATCCAAAGTCTGTGCGTCCCGACCTGGAGCCAGGAACAAAAAAGATTCCACTGTTTGGATGTTTTCACCCCTAAGGCTGAATAACAGCAGAGGCCTGACTACCCACGTGGTGTCTGTGGCCAGAATAGGACCCACATAATAATGGCTTAGATCAGGGGAGAGTTCTTCCCACTCCGTGGGGCAATAGCGTCATAAGGGCTGACACTGGTGCGCCGTGGAGGCCTTGCCTCTGCCCTCACCACCTTTCTGTGTGCTCCGGTGGCATCTCCCGAATACGGTGTGGTCACACCCTGACTCCCGGGAGGTGCTGGACTCCAGAGGGACGGAGAATTGGCAGATCCTTAGAAGACTAAGAGATTAGCCCAGCTGGTCCATCACCTTTGGTTCCCCCTCCCTCAACCATTTGTCAGCTAAAGAGGGCTGTTTGGGGTGGGTTTTCTAGTAGGGGAATGGTCATGTTTATCTTTCTAGAAAAACCTGGTTGCATATGGCCATGAAAGCACCCAACTTTAGGAGTAGCTTACCTCAAAAGGCCCTGAACAATGGCACAGGCCAGCCGGAGGGTGTCCAAGTTGACGTTTCCAAGCTGGAGGATGAGATCAAAGGACTGCTTTTCTGGAGAGAGTCCAGTTGGGAGGATGTGAAGAAAGTAAGTCTTGGTCTGGGAAGAGCACATTGAGAAGGTGGATGGTGAACAGGAAAGTCAAAGATGACAGTTTGGAAGGAGCCTGAGGAAAATGCAGGATTTGGAAAGAGGAAAAAAGCGGGGTGGGGGGTGGGTGTAGCTGAGTGGTAGAGTGTGAGCCTAGCTGCATGAGGTCCTGGGTTGAATCCCCAGTACCTCCATCAAAAAAATAATAATAATAATAATAAATAAGTCTAATTATCTCCCCTTCTTCCCCCCAAAAAGTGAAAAGGGGAGGAAAAAGAGGTCTATTTTTGTTTCCAATAAGGTCTATCTTTTGATAAGTCCCTCTGCTCCTCCAGTGGACCAGAGCCTGCCTAGAAAAATATTTGTGTGCACTTTGAGTGTATTTCCTCCTTGTGGTAACCCTCTGAGGCAGGTATAAATCCATAATTTCAATTCCAAATTCCAGAAAGCTCAAAATGTGAAAACACTTTGGTAGCTTCTTTAGTGGTAAAAGCTAATTTGAAATAATACGAGTCTTTAATCCCACTCAGTGTGAATATTTGTCCTTTTGCTGCAAAAATAGTAATGTGTTTGATTTTGGGGTCACAGACTCCAGTGGGACGTTATGTGATACCTGGTACGTGTGCTTGTTACCTTTCTAAAATCTGAAACATGCTGAATTCTGAGACACAGCTAGCCTGGAAGCTTTTAGGTAAGAGACTAAGACCCTAGATTATTCCCATTTTACAAGGAAAAAAGCTGAGGCTTAACAAAAGAACCAAATTGTCTTAGGCCACAGAGGTGCCAAGTGACAGACTGAGGACTCCAGCTCTGGTCCAGTTCCTAGTAAGGGACTGAGAGTCCAGGAGGCTAAGCAAAGCCTAAGCCTGGTGGTGTGGGTCATTCAAGACCCTCAGATGCTAAGGCCAACTAGCTGAGAATGGATCTGGAAGGCAAGGGGGACCGCTGTACCCTTGAGAGACTCTGGCATTTCTGGAAGGCTGGGACTGTGGCTTTGGGCTACACTAGATGCTTCAGCACAGCAGCCCTGAGGTCTGGATCCAGAGACCCATTAGCAAAGTGCTCTTTTTATCTCTGTATTAGTTTCTTCTTCTGTTGCAGCAAAGTGTGTTACAGCTCAGTTGTAACAGCAACCTGGATCTGGCAAGAGACCAAGTGGCACTTGGAGGGTTGGAGAACTCAGGTTTATTATGCCAGCACGCCCAGAGGAGTTAACACTCCAAGCTCTGAACCCCATCTGTAGGTTTACAACCTTTCATAGGCTACCAGCCTAGACTTTGCAACATTTTGCAACATCATATGCAAATAAGGTATAACAAAGGTGACTGATTAGGAACAAGCTTTGTAGAAGTGGGCCAATCAGGAATGAGAGGAATGGACCAATCAGGAGTGAGGGAAATGGGCCAATCAGGAGTGAGCTCCATGCAAATGAAGCACTACAAATGGACTGGTCAGGCGTTAGCTCAGGGAACCGATAGAATCTTAGGGGTGAGTTCCGCTTTCCTAGAAGTAAGCTGCTTCAGAGTTTAAAAAGTGAAAATGCTGCAGGGCCAGGGAACAGAATGGTGCTGGCAGAAGGGTAGTGGCCCTGCCTGGGGGTCCTGTTGTCTTTTTCATGGGGCTTCCCACCTCACTTCTGCAGGATGGGGATGATAATAATATTTGCCTCCGAGGGTTGGTGTAAATATTAAATAAGATATGCTTGAAAACACTTAGCATGGTGCCTGAAACTTACTAAGCAGTTAATAAATGTTAGCCATGACTGTTATTCTCAAAGTGGGGTGTGCACACCACTCAGAGAGTTCCAGATCTCAGTATGGGTGTGAGGATATTCTTGGATTGCCAATTTTGCTTGTTTCCTAGTAATTTAAATCATTATTTCTTTTTCCCATTAAAACTGGCACAGAGTGAACATACTTAACACTACTGTACACTTAAAAATGGTTAAGATGGTAAATTTTATGTTATGTATACTTTACCATAATTAAAAATTAAGATTAAAAAAAAAAAAAACAGCCTCGGGGAGAGGGTATAACTCAGTGGTAGAGCGTGTGCTTAGCATGCACAAGGTCCAAGGTTCAATCCCCAGTGCCTCCATTAAAAAAACAAAACAAAACAACAACAACAAAACATACCAACTGGCACAAGTGTATTAGGAAACAGGATGCACAAATACATGAATAAAATATAGGAGATGTCAATGAATTTCTAGCCATTTGCTGAGGAGGGGGGTGGCGAGGGGTTGAGTAAGGGGAAGGGAGGGGGCGAAGTTCACAAATCACAGGTGAGTATGAGAAACCCTCTTAGAGGTCTTGTCGGCCTGTGCTCCTGAACTTGGTCCAGGGTTAGAGAGTTTGAGGTGCTTTGTGAACACAGGCAAATCTAAGTTCTACAGATAATGAGGCCATGAATGTTCATGGGCACAGTCATCACACGTTTCGGGCCCTGCGCTGGTCACTGGGGCAGACACAGACTCGAAAGTGACCAGGTCCCCAGCCTCAAGGCACTCCTGGCTACTGTGGGAACGTACATGTGAAGAGAAAACTATTACAACCACTGGATGTGACCGGCAGCGCTAGGAAGTGCGTTCAGGGTTCAGTGAATACTTTGAGGAGCTTTGAAGAAGGCCGCATTCCCTCTGCAAAGGGTGGCAGGGAGTTGGGAAGGATATCCTAAAAGAGCAACCCCTGAGTTTGGTTGAGTTCGCTTTCATGAGTCAGCGGTTCTCAAACCTGAGGGTGCATCAGAATCCCTGGGAGGACTTGTGGAAACCCAGATGGCTGGTCTCCAGGCTCAGTGTTTCTGATTCAGCAGGTCTGGAGTGTGGCCCAAGGATTTGCATCCCTAACAAGCTTCCTGGTGATGCAGTGGTTCCTGGAACACACTTTGAGGACCACTGAGCTAGATCAAGAAGAGGAGGCAGGGTGTGCCAGGAGGTGGGGGAGATTTGTGTAAAGACATGGAGGGGTGAGAGAGCAACAGGTGTTTTAGAGAGCCACGAGCAAATGTATGAGGCTTGAGCCAGGTGGGTAGCCAGGTGCAGCTGAAGATGGACCCGTGCACCAAGCCTCGGAGTTTGGACTTGATCCTGGAAATGCAGAGCAGCCAAAGGAGGTGCTTGTGGAGCAGAGAACATGAACAGGTTAGCCCTTTAGCAAGATCACGTCGGAGGGCAGGTGGCATGGGGAGGAGAGAATGGAGGCAGAGAGACTAGTTAGGAAGCTGTCACAGCGAGCCTGTTGGATCCCGCCAGCCTTAGTCTTACTGGTACCCAGAGTTCTGGGAGCGGGAAGTGGCAGAAACCTAGATGAGCAGCTGTTCATATAAACTGTTAAAAAAAAACCCATGTAATTGACTTGTTCGCCTTCAAATTCTTTACTTTTTCCAAGAGGATTGAGCTATTAAAAATAATAAAAATTTAAAGAAATCAAAAATAAAATAAAAAATAATTTAAAAAAAATAGCAACGTGGACAACTACTCATTGGCAATAAGCACAGGACCGAGCATTTTAGGTGCATCATCTCATCAAAAGCTGAAGTGGAAGCTCAGAGAAGTTCAGGAAGCCACACAAGGTTAGGACAGAGCCAGATTCAAACCCAGAGGTGCAGCGCATTCTCTCTCTCCCAAGTCTGGATTCCTCAGGAGCTTGCATCGTTCCTCCCGGGGCTGAGTGTCTGCGTGCTGTGAGCACTCAGTATGCGTGTGGCGCATGCTGGATGCTGTGGGGTTGTTGACCCCAGGCCTTCCCCTTCTGCTGGTCACAAGGTAAAGGGTCTCCTTGGGTATCTTCATGGGGATGCTGAGAGCCAGGGAGAAAGGACCTTGCTGTACATTGAATTTCCCCTCTGGGGCAATAAAACAGGCACTGGGGGAGAAGGGTGTCACCTGCCTGTCAGCTCCACCGACATGACTTGGAATAATTCTCAGACACTCCCAGGTCAGTGAGAGAGAGCATAAAGGCTGCCCTACCAAAATGCCAGGGATGGCGAGAGCAGTGAGAGGAGTTCGCTTGTCAGGTAGAAAGTGATTTTTTTCCACATGCACTCAAACGACTCAGGAACCAGGCACAGAGAGAGAGGAGGAAGAATGAAAGAAAGGTTGGCAGAGAGGGAAGGACTTGTAGCCTTGGAGTCAGAAAAGTTGGCAGAGACGGAAGGACTCGTGGCCTTGGAGTCAGCTGGCTGTGTGACCCTGGGCAAGTTCCTTCCCCTCTCTGGGCTTCCGTTTCTTCCACCAGTACAATTAAGTAGATAGATTAGATGATCCCTAAGCTCCCTTCCCACTTTGACATTCTATGCTTTTCCTTTTCAAAGTACCTGAGTGTGACTTTTCCAGGAAAATGTCAGACCTTTCAAAGGGCAAGCTTCTATATTTGCCAGACATCTTTTGTCACTCTTCAGTTGGTTTTGTCTGTGTTCATGTCCAGGGGATTTTCTATGATGTATACATTTTCTTATTTCTCCAGCTATATTTCCTTGTTTGCACTGGTTGACTGTTGCAGAAACAGGGCACTGTTTTTCTAAGCAAATATGCAGTTCCATGCCAACAGGAATATCCTGTTTACAGGGGCCTCCTTTTACAAGGTACCAGCTGTTTGAAAACATCTGTGTGTTGCCACATCAGAATAATTTCCTGATAAGCAACTATTTTTTCTTCTAGTAACACAATTTTCTTTAATACAATCCTACAGTGATACTGATGTGCCTTAAAAAAGTACATATCCCACCTGATTATCATGATCACCTGTTTCTTCCTCTCTTTCTATATTAGCTTGCTAGGGCTGACATACAAAATACCAAAAACTAAATGGCTTAAACAGCAGGAGTGTGTTATCTCGTAGTTCTGAAGTCAGGAAGTACCAGACTGAAGTGTGGCAGGGCTGCTTCCTTCTGAGGGCTCCGAGGGAGAATCTGTTCCCTGTCTCCTGCCCGGTTTCCAGCATTTGCTAGCAGTCTTTGGCGTCTGCATCACCCATCTCTGCCCTCATCAACACATGGCATTCTTCCTGTGTGTGTGTCTGTGTCCAAACTCCCCCTTTTCATACGGATGTCAGTCATACTGGGGTAGGGGTCCACCCTACTCCAGCATGACCTCATTTAACTTAGACTTCCAACTCCAGAGAGAGAAGTTGGCTGTCAGCGACCCAGCGCTGCTCTGAAATCCATCACTGTGTTTGTACTGGCCGCACGTCCCATGAGCTGCTCCTAGCCATTGACTGAGGGCAACAGGCATCCCAGGACAGCCCTGTTCCTGGAGGTGCAGGACTCCTCTGAGAGGTGACGTTGGTTCGAGGACTCCCCAGCAAGCTTGCTGAACCTTCCTTGGACTGCATGACAGTCTAGGATGCTTCTCCTCAAGCTTCCTTCCGTGTCTCCATCACTTGGGGTCAGACTTGCATCCACTCTTGTTCCGCATCTTGAGATAACTCTATACTCGACTGTACTCCCCTCCCCATGCCCATGCCACCCCCATCCCTGAGCTTCCCCCACCTCCACTGCTCCCTCCTGGTTTTCCCTCGCAGTGGGGTTTCCTAGCAAAACCCCTCCATGTCTAGTTCCTGGACTAACACAAGAGGGGACAGAAACTCAGTGTCCTCAAAACCACATTGAGATAATACCTCACATCCGTCAGGATGGCTACCAGGAAAAAAAGAAGAGAAAGAAAGAAAACAAAAAGTAACTAGTATTGGTGAGAACCTGGAGACACTGGAACCCTTGAGCACTGCTGGTATGAATATAAAGTGGTGGGACCACTATGGAAAATAGAATGGTGGCTCTGCAAAAATTTAAATATAGAATTACCATATGATCCAGCAATTCCACTTTGGGGTAAATACCCCAAATAATTGAAATCAGGGTCTTAAACAGATATTTGTATACCCAGGTTTATAACAGCATTATTCATCCTAGCTAAAAGATGGAAGCAATGTAAATGTCCTTTAGTGGATGAGGAGTAGATAAACAAAATGTGGTACATACACCCAATGGAATATTAATATTATTCAGCCTTTAAAAGCAAGGAAATTCTGACATGTGCTACATACAACCTGGATGAACTTGTGGACATTATCCTAATTGAAACAAGCCAGTCACAGAAAGACAGTGTGTGATTCCACTGACACGAGGTACCTAAAGTAGTCGGAGTCACAGAGACAGAAAGCAGAGTGGTGGTTACGAGGAGCTGGGAGGGAAGGGGAAGGGAGAGGCGGTGTTTGAGGGGTACAGAGTTTCGGTGTGAGAAGATGAAGGCGTTCCGGAGATGGATGGTAGCGCCGGCTGTACAACAGTGTCAATAGACTTAACGCCATTGAACTGTACGCTTACAAATGGTTGAGATGGTAAGTTTTCTGTTATGTGTATTTTATCCCACTTAAAAATAACATGCGAAAAAAATCCTTGCCACTTAGCGCAAAGTTGAGAGGGCACCAAATCCTGTTGGCAAGTGTTTGGGCCATCTGGGTGACCGGGCCAGGGAAGCACAGGGCAGGCTGTTTATTCTTCACAAGACCTAAATGGTCTGAAGGCTTCTGCTTACCCGTTTACCACATGGAAACCTAAGTTTAATCTTTTCATTGTCGGGATGGTCCTCACGCATACCTCATTTCAGGGAACTTTATGATTCACCAGACAGATGGTAGTGAATTGAAAAACATGTTTACGGTTTTGGATTCTTACTTCATAAACTGGGGGTGTTTTAGGTGAGAGAAAGGGAGAGGCAGTAGCCATTTGGATCATTTTTAAAAGCATCGTTTTGGCCCAGCTGGACCAGGAAGGTACCAGAGGCAAAAAACGGCCACGCTTTTCCATCTGAAAGTTTTTCTTTTCAGAGCAAGAAAATAGAGATTCAGGCACAAGTCAGAGTGATTTGGCCAAATATCCAACAGGGAGAAAAGGAGAAAAGACTTTCTGATTTTAATACTTTCTTTTTCCCCTCTCGTCTTCAAGGTGCAGTTATCGGAAGTACTTAGGGGCTTGGGGTTATTGTTAAAGTTCAGATCCTAACTCGACCATATTCCTTGGGCAAGCTGTGTGATCTCTCTGTGCCTCAGTTTCCTTCTCTGGAAACTGGGAATAAAAATAGTGGCTCCTTCATAGGAGTGTAAATGTTCACAGCTAGAAACTGCTCCACGTTTTCTATGTGCCGGACATTGTGCTAAGTCTTTTATATGCATTGACGCATTTAATCCTCAGACTCGGGATGATCTCATTCCACAGCGGAGGAGCCTAACCACAGCGTGACACCTCGTTGTATTAATTGTGGAATGCGTGTAAAAAGTGTAAGCTCGGCCTCAGTAAACATTCAAGAGCATTTCCCTCATGTTTCAGGGATGCGGACCTAAGGTTCAGAGAGATGAAAAAGCATTTTAAGATCACAACACCATGAGACGGTAGAGCTGGGGCTTGGCGTTGAATATTTTCTCCCCAAACCCAAGCAAAGCATGCTGAGGTGTAGGGGAGCCTGGTCGTCAGGCAGACTGGTGGAGCTTTGTAAATCAACTACACTTCAATTAAAAAAAGTCAGTGCTGTCATTATGGAAAACAGTGTGGAGATTCCTCAAAAAACTATAAAACTATAAGTAGACTTACCACTTAATCCAGCAATCCCACTCCTGGGTATATATCTGGAGGGAACTCTAATTCAAAAAGACACCTGTACCCCAATGCTCACAGCAGCATTGTTTACAATAGTCAAGACATGGAAACAACCTAAATGTCCATCGACAGATGACTGGATAAAGAAGCTGTGGTATATTATACAATGGAATACTACTCAGCCATAAATAAGAATAAAATAATGCCATTTGCAGAAACATGGATGGACCTGGAGATCGTCATTCCAAGTGAAATAAGCCAGAAAAAGAAAGAAAAATACCATATGCTGTCACTCATATGTGGAATCTTAAAAAAAAAAAGAAAACACTAATGAACTTATTTACAAAACAGAAACAGACTCACAGACATAGAGAACAAACTTATGTTACCAGGGGAAAAGGGGTGGGAAGGATAAATTGGGAGTTCAAGATTTGCAGATACTAACTGCTATATGTAAAACAGATAAACAAGTTTCTACTGTATAGCACAGGGAACTGTATTCAATATCTTGTAACCTATAATGAAAAAGAATATGGAAACGAATATATGGATGTATATGTATGACTGAGACATTATGCTATACACCAGAAATTGACACAACATTGTAAACTGACTATACTCCAATAATAGTAATAAAAAAGATTCCACATATTAAAAAAAAAAAAAAGCCAAATTCCCTAACTGTTGAGCGTGCGGGGTTTCAGGGCACGTGGTCATCTATGGATACCGAATACTCTTCTAATCTTTCACTCATTCAACAACCATTTTCTGAGTCCCTACACCATGCCAGGGATTTGGAGATAGAGAGGAACTGGTCCTCGGTTTAGAATTGCTCAAAGATTTGGGAGGGTGTGAAATGTAGGGACCTACAAAATCATGGAATCAGGCCCCAGCTCTTCTGAGCCTTGAATGGTGGCCCCAAGGATGTGCTTCAGAGGAGGTCACGGTCGGCGGGAACAGAGCTGGTTTCACCACTGGCGCAGACGGCGTCCTCTGTGCAGGTCTCCCTGGGCCTCTCCGCCCAGGGAGAGGCAGTCCCGGCGTCGGGCATCACCACACTGTCACCCATCCCTTCAAGGTCTGTTTTCCCAACTCTTTGCCAGCATGCGCGCTCTTCTTTCTCTGACCCCCAGGCCCTGCAGAGGACTTGGCAGGCGGTGTCTGCTGGTTGCCAGACGGCGCTGATGTTGACCCTGCGTTTCTCGGGAGCTTAGATCATCATGCAGAACGCTCTGCTCAGCCCTGGGATGACGTAGCTCCAGCCCTCAGGAGGGCTCATGATTACTTGTGCCTTTCAGCGCCAGTCTGTTGCTCTCCCCAAACACTGTGGCAATTTTAAAACACCTGGAAAACAAAGGCATTCTAGTTTCCTTGTGAACCATGTATAAGATGATTAGTAACACAGTATTTCATTTCTTTCACCTTTTAAAAATAACTTTTATTAAAAAAAAACTTTTTTCTTCCAGTTTTATTGAAATATAGCTGACATACAGCACTGTATACTTTTGTGGGAGGGGGCTGGAGGTTGATAATTAGGTTGTATTTATTTATCTATTTTAATGAAGGTACCAGGACCTTTAATGGATTGAACCCAGGACCTCAAGTTTGCCACTGAGCTATACCTTCCCCATTCATTTCTTTCATCTTAAAGCAACTTCTTCCTCATCTGCCTTGCAGGGCGCTCTGGCAGCCCAGGATTTGGGGGCTACCTCTGGGAATTCCTGTGGTACCCTACCATCATCTCTCAGCATGGAATGAATTATTCCCCACTAGGTCCTCCCTGCTGGAACAGGTGCTTGCTGAGGGCAGAGACAGCCTGTATCTCCCTGTTGCCCGGGCCTGGCTCCCAGGAGCTGCTCAAGCAAATACTGTTGGGAGGGAAGGGAAGAAGCCGTTTCTGGATTTTGAACGTGCGTCTCTCCCCTCAGGCTTTACCCTTCTAAGCTGTGGAGCCCCAGTTGTCCTCTCTGAGCTACTTGCGTATGCTGGGTCTCAGAGAGGCCTCAAAGCCGCCTTCTGTAATCAGGGCGTGTGCGGGTGTGCACACATGTAGGTGCAGATGCAGGAACGTGCGAGCCGGTTATTCAAGTTACACAGCATCGTACTGAAAACCCCAGAGCACCGCGCTGTCCTCATTTATGAGTTTAAAAATAACAACCCCTTCCATTCATTCAAAAGTGGTTTATGGTTTGCAAGTACTTCTGCCGCCCTTCACTCAGGGCAGGACGCACAGCCACCTTGGGAGGTGGGGTGGGAGGTGGGTGCTCCTCCCCGCTCCCACTTTACCGATGGGGACACTGAAGCTCAGGGCGGGCAGGGAACTGATCTGCCAAGTGCACACAGATCCAGGACCCCCAGCGCTGAGTTCAGAGACTTCCTCGCACATAGAGATGGCCTGGATAGACCAGCTTGGTGGTGTCTGTCCAGGGTGGACACGGAGAGGAAGTTGAGCTGCTCTCAAGCCCTGGCTTGTCGCTAAGGTTCTGTTTTGGTCAGAAGCTTGTGTCTCAGGACAGGCTGAACCAGAGACAGGAGCCTCACAGTGAAAAGCAATGCTTTGTTCAATAACTGTGACTCCTCAGAGCCTCGGCTCTGCCCCCGTGCTGTGCCAGGCAGGTTTACTTCCGAGTTCACTTAGCATTGTGTCCTACCTTCTGGAATTCACAGAGGAAACGCTTGACCCAGCCCAGGCTAGAAGATGAGGTGGGGGGTCAGAGAAGCCTCTGTGAGAATGAAAGTCTGAGCTGAGTCTTCAGGCAGGAGTAGGCATTAGCCGGGCCAGGGGTGCCAAAGATGAGGAGACAGGGAGACAGGCTGGGGAGGCAGGAGGACCAGGCAGGGAAAAGGCATTAAGACAGAGAAAGAGCAAAGGCACATTTCAGGTCTGTGTACACCTCCTTCACGAGCTGTACTTCCTCTGACTACCATCTGTACAGTGTCTACATAATATTTTAATTGACTATTTCTTAAACATAAATGCATTTTTTAGAAAAAGAGACACTACATTGACAGATGGCTGGATAAAGAAGATGTGACATATATGTAATGGACTACTACTCAGCCATAAAAAAGAATGAAATAATGCCATTTACAGCAACATGGGTGGACCTGGAGGGTATTATGCTAAGTGAAATACGTCAGACAGAGGAAGACAAATACTGTGTGTTTTCATGTATATGTGAAACCTAAAAAACGAAACACAAATATAACAAAACAGACTCACAGATAGAACAAACTAGTGGCTACCAGAGAGGCAGGGTGAGAATGGGTTAAGTAGGTGAAGGGGATTAAGAAGTACAAACTATTAGTTATAAAATAAATAAGTCACAGGGATGTCATGTATATGGCACAGGGACTATAGTCAATAATGTTGTAATAACTTTGTATGATGCATAATCTATAAAAGTATCAAGTGTCTAGGCTGTATATCTGAAACTAATATAATACTGTAAGTCAACTACACTTCAATAAAATTGTTTTTAAACTAAAAAAAATTTTTTTAAATAAGAGACTCTATATCCTAGGGTTGCTTGCTAATTACTTTTTTCCTAATACACATTAAAGCAAATTCCCAAGTATTTGAGGGAAAGACAGTCATCCTTTTTCCCCCCTGAAATCATCTGCTGGACCCAGGTAGAATGGGTACCACATTTGGCAGAGAGTGAGCCAAGGCACGGCTGTGCATAAGAATGTGGGGTGTGGAGGAAACTCTGACAGAGAGAGCGTGAGGCGGGAGGATTATGATGTGAGGTTTGAGGGCTGAATGCGGCCTGGACTTGAAAGGGCTTGTGTGCCTGGCTAAGGAGCCGGACTGGATCATCTCCAAGTCAGGAACGGGCAACCACTGGAAGTCTGTGCTGTGAGCTACCCATTAGGCAGGGGGAAACCCTCACCTCCTTCTTGTGGCTTACATGATCTTTGAAGGTCTCGTCTTAAAGGGCTCCCATAATTATCAGGAAATTGAGGAGGCAAAGCTCTAAACAGAGAGTGAGCCAGAAAACCATCTCCCTGACAGCTCAGTGACTTTGGGCAAATCCTATAAACTCTCACAGCCTCAAGCATTCTGTCTGTAAATTGGGCACATGCCAGGGTACCCAGGGCAGGACTTAGACGTTACAAGTCACAGCCTCCTTTCCCATTTCCCTGTAGATTGGGTTTCTCAACCTTGGCAATATTTGACACTTTGGGCCCAATAATTCTTTGCTGGGAGGAGCTGTAGAATGGTCAGCAGCATCTTTACCCTCTACCCACTATATGCCAGTGGCCTTTTCTCAGTTATGACAACACTACAAAAATCTCCAGATGTTGCCAGATGTCCCCTGGAGGAGGAGGATGGCACCCAGACTGGTCTTTAGAGAGGTGGAGTGTCGGACAGGTCCTGGTGGCCTCGGCAATGTTGGCTGAAGATGGATTCAGGAGAGCAGAGGGCTTCCTGCAGAGGAGCCCACAACTCCCAAGTTCAGAACCCCAGATAGGGAAGGAATAGTTGATGGCAGAGCTTTTGTCATTGACTCTGTGACTGAAAGGATGACTCATGGATTCCCTAAGTAATGTCTCCTGGGGAGGACACCCCAGAAGGGCCACACGCTCCCAGCACCCAAAGGTGCGACCCACTGCTCCCCTGGGTGGGCCCGTCCTCCTGGATAAGGCAGACCGCAGGAGGAGGGCAGACCGCGGGGCTTAGAGCAAGTGTGAGAACAGTCAGGATGACTCCCCATCAGGGCCGTGGACTCACACGCTTTCCAGGTCCTAGAACTCGGTCAACCTGTTCTTTGACTCATAAAAATAATTGTAGTAATAGCACCACTAAGCATCTACTGTATACCATTGCACACACTTAACTAATCCTCACAATGCTTTATCCCAATTTGATACATGAGGAAATTGAAGCTCCGTGGCATTGGGAAATTTACATGACGTTGCCACTGTGAAGCAGAAGGCACCAAGTACCAAGCGTAGACAGCAGGCTTCAGCCTAGGTCTGTCTAATTCCAAATCCCATGTTATTTCTCTTGTGTCAGGCTACAAGTTCTCCTTCCTGGCGATGCCGTGAAAAAAGGGGACCCCACTGAAGTGGGCAGGGGGGCTGGGGTTAAAGGATCGCGGTCACTGACGCCTCGGCTGTGGCTTTGGGTGCTGGAGCTTAAAGCCATGTGCACATGAACTGGAGAACATGGCCACTGATATTTTTAACCTTGTAAAATAAAGCCCAGTGACAGCAAACCACACAAGCGCATAACTCAGTGAATTATTGTAAGACACACATCTTCCACCCAAGGCAAGAAGTGGGACGTTGTCAGACCCCCCCCCCCAGAAGCCCTCCACATGCCTCATCCTCTTCATTGCCCCAGCCCCTCTCCAAGGTAACCACAATTCTTGATTTTTAGAGTAGTTATTTCCTTGAATTTATCATCCAATTAGGCATATCTAAATATTATAAGTTTTCCTTTTTGAAAAACATGCTGTATCTCTAAAGTTAAGTTTTTAAATTTTATTTTTTATTGAAGTGTAGTTGATGTACGATGTTAGTTTCAGGTGTGTAGCAAAGCGATTCAGTTGTACATAAAGTCTATTTTGATCAAGGAGTTTCCCCTTCATCCTTTCCTTTCTACGCACTTTGTATACTGAGGAACTCTACAGTTGACCTGTAAAGGTTTTCAGTCCGAATTTGGCTGGTTGCCTGTTCTGGGTGCCATTTAACATTTTCCTCTGTCTCCTATATTCCCTGCAAAGTGGCAGCTGGACCGAAAGGCTTTATCAGACACAGAAGTGATCCCTTTGGCAATCCTATGGGTGGCATCGCATTCTTTCACCAGAAGACTCATGATGTCTCATTTTCATTCCTTTCTTTATGTTAGCAGACATTGACGCTCCATGCCTAGATCTGTTAATTCACTGGGAGTTGAAAAAATGATACTATTCTAATTCCAGCATTTTGTTCTCATTTCCTATTTGGAAAATCTAAGAAGACACTTTCCCTCATCTGTTACTTGGTTGCACGGTGGTGTGTTCATCTCTCACATCTGATTATGGAGGGGAAGTAGGTGTCTTTTTATACAAGAGGCTGATTTCTCTCAGTCTGTCTACAGATCTTCCTCGACTCAGGATGGGGCTATGCCCCAATAAACCCATTGTAAGTTGAAAATACCAGAAGTTGAAAATGGATTTAGAGGGGTGGGTATAGCTCAGTGGTGGAGCACAGGCTTAGCATGCACAGGGTCCTGGGTCCAATCCTCAGTATCTCCATTAAAAAAAAAATGCATTGAATACACCTAACCTCTGGAACATCATAGCTTAGCCTAGCTTATATTAATACATGCCGCAAACACTTACATTAGCCTGCCGCTGGGCAATCACTAAACACAAAGCCTATTTTATAATGAAGTGTCGAATATCTCATGTAATCTATTGAATGCTGTATGAAAAGTGAAAAACAGAATGGTGGTAAGTGTAACTTTTTTTCCCCTTGTGGTCATGTGGCCAAAGGGAGCTGTGGCTGCCCCTGCCCAGCGTCTCAAGAGAGGATCGTAGGGCATGTCGGTAGCCCAGGAGAAGATCAAAATTCAAAATTTGAAGTCCAGCGTCTACTGAATGTGTATGACTTCGGTCTGGTGTAAAGTAGAAAAATCATAAGTCGAACCATCCTAAGTTGAGGACTGTCTGCGTATATTTTCCCATCTTTCCCCAGTTTAATTTCTTCTATTGTATCTTCAAATTCAACCTGCCCATTAGCGAGAGCCCCGCATCATTTTCCATGTGCTCAGTCTCTCTCATCCCAGATCAGTACTCCTCCAGGCAGCCCATGTTACAATTACTGCCCTGGTTCGCCCCTGCCTTTCAGGCCGTGTTTTGGGAAAGCATTTATGCTCATTTGCTCCATGTCTCTTGCTCCTCTCATCCTTTGGCTCCCTCATGGCTGGCTCTCATCCCCACCCTCCAGGGAACCTGCCCCAGCACGGTCTCCATCACGTGAAGTCCATGTGAAAGGAGTTTGGCTTTGGGGACCCCGTATCAATCAACGGGCACAGGAAGGTTGTTTGAACTGGGTCCCGCATCTTAATGGTCTCTGATATAATCTCCAAATAAGGGTGTGCACGTAGTCTTTGCATGTGTGTTCAGGACATTGATTTGTTAACTATGATAGCTCTCTTCCTTTTCAGGCACTTTTTCATTAAAAAATAGATAAATCAGGACCCTCAAAAATGAAGGTGACCCCGACCTCATTCAGCCTCCAGAAAAGCCCTGTGGGAACCACCTGGGAGGCTTGGCTGAGGGGGCACTGGGGGCAGTGATGTGGGGAAGGGAACGGAAGACCCCAGACCCTAGTCTGTAAGTCCCATCTTCCTCTCTGCACCTCCATCCACTTCCTCGGCTCCCAGCTTACCTCTTAGCTGACCAGGTTATCATGAAGATGCAAACTACAGTGAAATCACACAGGCATAAGAACTTCCTCCAGGGCAACCATTATTTAGAAAAGCCAGCCAGGATCTCTAGCAGCATTCTTTCTTAAATGGACTCGACTAAATCAGAAACTCTCAAAAGGCACTGCCTGTCATAAGGGTAAGAGGAGTGTTTTGAGGAAATCTGGTGCAGTTACACATACACGCAGCCCGATACACGTCTGTGTATGCATGTACTGGTTGTGATGCAAAATGTACTTCTTACTCTAGGCTACTTTTTAGTTTGTAAACGCTGCATTATAGATACCTCCACATCTATCTTCCTTGAGAACGGGGATCGAAACACACCACTAATAAAACAGCTAGGGGTTTCCCTTTAATGGCAGGTCGTCTGTGGGTTCCTGCTAAAAGCTCACAAAGCCTGTTCTGTGGCTGAACTGGACTCCATTTCCATCCTTCCGTCCTGATGCCATGATTGTTGCAGCCATTTCTACAGCTTCATACACGATTTATTTATGCAAGAGCTGGTCTCCTTTTATATAGGTGTGTCCTGTCCCCTGGACACTGCAAATTCCCGTGGGGCGGGGCCTGTGTTGGCAAAGGCGGGGAGAAAAACAGCATGGGATTTGGAGGCAGATGCCTCCAGACTTAAAGCCAGGGTCCACTGTATACTGGCTGGGTGACCCTGAGCAAGCCATGTATTGTGTGAGCCCCTAGAAGTTAATGAAACCATACCTGGTAACTTATTGGAGGCAGATTGGCTTGAATACTGGAACCTCAGTGTTTTATAATGGCGTCGTATTTGCTCAGAAATCTTTATGCCAGAACCTCATCTCTTTGCTTTATAGCACTCGTGCTAGGTGGAAAGGACTAACAAAACCTTCAGGGGTTCCTTGTCCCTTATTAGGTTTTTCATTTCTGATTTTCTTCCAGTTTTATTGAGATGTAATTGACCTTCAGGGCTGTATATATTTTAAGGCATACAGCATAGTGATTTGACTTACATACATCACGGAATGATTGCATCACAGTAAGTTCAGTGAATATCCATCAGCTCATAGAAAAAAATTTTTTCATAGAGATACAAAATTAAAGAAAGAAAAAAAATTTTTTTTTTTTGTGATGAGAACTCTTAAGATTTACTCTCTTAACAACTTTCATAAATAACATACAGGGGTGTTAATTTGTTTTTTCAGGAGTGTTATTTATTATGTTGTCCATTACATGCCCCCTTACTAGGTTTTTATTTTTTAAATTTTCATTTGGAAATAATATCCAACTTACAAACATCACAAAAGCAAAAAAAAAAAAAAAAACAAGAGGTGCAAGTCACCTCTTACACCCTTTACCCAGATCCACCTCTCGTTAAGATTTTACTCTGTTTGAGAGTAAGTTACATGCATGATGGCCATTTACCCCTAAGTACTTCAGCGCATATATCCTAAGGCTGGGGAAATTCGGCTCCAATCAACTTCAGTGATCAATTTCATATATTTACGTACAAGAATTTTGTCTGCTGTACTGTCCACATTTCAAGTTGTGTCAGTCGATTTATATTAGGTTTTGACCGTATGGAGTCTTGTCTCAAGGTGCCAGATTTGGCCCTTGGAATTCACAACTTGCAGCCATGATAAGGTTCATCTGGATTCTTTCCTGCTTTCAGGGTAAGGACTGGAATAGGATAGGAGGAAAATGAATTTTTCAGTGAGGTCCTCCACATCATTGCCAGGAGCACGCTCAGTGCTGCTAGAGACGGAGACCAGTTCTTTCAATGACAGTGTGGGGGTGGTGGGTGGGGGGCTAAGGCCTAAAGATGGGGAGGGGCTTGTCTTAGACCCTGAGGTCATGGGGCCATTGAGTGGACAAGTTCAAGTCAGAAACAATCAAACATCAGAGGCCTGAAGCATATCACTCCACCAGTCTCCTCTTAGAGATGACATTATCAGCTTTATTTACTAAGGGAACCTCAGTTTGCCTTCTTTCTCCCAACACCCGGGAAATTTGACCCAATTAATAATAATGATAAAAAATAGACAGCATTCATTGACTGCTTGCTCTGAGGCAGACACTGCATGATCCCTTTTAATTCTTACTAAGTCTTACTTCTCTAGGGAGGGGTAGAGCTCAGTGGTAGAGTGTGTGCTTAGTATGTACCAGGTCCTGGGTTCAATCCCCAGTACCTCTGTTTAAAAAAAATTAAGAACAAACAAGAAAAAAAATCCTACTATTAACAAGCGCTACTGTCACCCCCATTTTCCAGATGATGAAACTGAGGCTTGGCCAGGTTCAGTAACCTAACCAAGGTCCCACCCTTAGAATGTAAATCTGTCAACACTTGAGTCTAGGCTTCCAGTGTTGAATTGCTTTAACCAGAGCACTGTGAGGAACAGAGTGAGCCCTGGGGGGCAGGAGTTTCAGAGGAGTTGGTGAGGGTCAGGCTTCTCAAATATGCCCCAAAACTCACATCAGAACAGCCAGACATGCGCTGATACTTCCTTCCCGTTTGTCCCTCCAACTGCCCATTTCAAAAAGCATGAGCATAATGTTCAAAGTGGATCGGGGAATTCCTCAAGGCTCCAGGGCTATTCTAGGTAGAGATTTGACCCGAGCCTGCCATTTTTCTTAAATACTGCTACCCAAGCAGGCAGATGATATGTGATCAGGCAGATGACACGTGATGTGATCAGGCAGATGATATGTGATGTACTTCTGATGAGCAGGATGCACAGAGTTTTGTAAGGAAAGCTCAAACAACTGTGTTGCCAGGACAAACTTGAAAGCCACTTGTTGGTTTCAACACTGTTTCTTATGTGGCAGAACAGGACAACAGTTACCTCGACTCCAAGTCCTGAAGTTTTCAGATCATCTCACGTTTACCTGATCACGTCTTTATTCCATAGCTGCCACCATCAGCAGTCGCAGTCAGAGGCTGATTTTAGGAAGGAACAGCCTTTTAGGTGTGGGCTGGGGTGTGGCACAGTAGCAGGAGGGCTTGATTTGATCTGAGTGACAACCCACTGAGTCACCTGATTTCTCCTACATTGGTGTCCTTAGTCATTCACCCATTCTTTCCAAAGATTTATTAAGCATCCATCACATGCCAGGCACTGTTCTAGACGCTGATGCAGCAATGAATCAAGGTAAGTCAAGTCCACCTTACGTTTGAGTTTGTGAAATGCCAAACTCACACAGTTGCAAAAAGCAAATAGAGATAAGAGGTTCAGCGTCACTCACTTTTCCAGCTTTCCTCTTCTCTGTTCTAAAACTAATCACTGGAGGGGAGCGGAGTAGAGTCTGAGCCACAGTGACTGGGAGGGACTGGTGGAGGTCTACCCGCAGACCAACAGGGGAGCAGGTCCCCTCTCAGGGAAGTTCACGCTATGGGGCACCGGGCAGCCCAGGCGTCTGTATTTGTGTAAAATTCCCCAGGTGATTATACTATTCTGGCAGAAATGGGGATCTCAGGCTTGTTATGCTGATTAAGCCTCAGTTTCCTGAGTCCTAGGATTGGGATGGTACCTCCCATCCAAGGACTTGGGAGAATTAAATGATAGAAGACCTTCAGTTTGTATTAGTTTCCTTGATAATGTTTTCCTCTGAGAATGCTTCTGAGCTTCCGCATTTAGCGGTAGTAAAAGTTCTCTTTATAAGTACATACGTTTGTTTGCTAGGAGTGATTTCACCCCAAGCAGCAGGATACACATTCTTCTCAAGAGCACACATAACAATGTCCAGAATAGATCATGTCAGGCCACAAAAGTCTTAAAAATTTAAGAAGACTGGAATCATATCAAGTATTTTTTCCAACCACAACAATATGGAACTAAAAATCAATAACGGAAGGAAAATCAGAAAATTCAAAAATACGTGGAAATGAAACAATACACCCCTAACAACCAATGGGTCACGGAAGAAATCAAAAGGGCAATCAAAAAACGTCTTGATATAAATGGAAATAAAAATACAACATGCCAAAACTTATGGGGTGCAGAAAAAACAGTACTTAAGAGAGAAGTTTATAGCAATAAACACCTACATTAAAAAAGAAGAAATATCTCAAAGAAATAACCTAACTTTTCATCTAAAGGAACTAGAAAAGGAAGAACAAATAAAGCCCAAAATTAGCAGAAGGAAGGAAATAATAAAGATTAGAGCAAAAATGAAGGAAGTAGTGTAGAAAAACAGTAGAAAAGATCAACAAAACTAACAGTTGGGTTTTTTTTTAAAAGCTAAACAAAATTGACAAACCTTTAGCTAGACTAAGGAAAAAAAGACTAAAATTAAAAAAAAAAAGTAGAAGATATTATAACTGATGACACAGAAATACAAAGGATCATAAATGACTATTATGCACAAGTTGTATGCCAACAAACTGGGTAACTTGGAAGAAATGGATAAAATGCTAGAAACATACAGCCTACCAAGACTGACTCATGAAGAAATAGAAAATGTAAACAAATCAATAATGAGTAAGAAGATTGAAGCAGTAATCAAAAACCTCCCAATAAAGAAAAACCCAGCACCAAATGGCTTCACTGGTAAATTCTACAAAACAGTAAAAGAATTACTGCCAGTACTTCCAAAGTCCTTCCAAAAAATTGAAAAGGAGGAAACATTTCCAAACTCATTGTACAAAGCTAGTATTATTCTGACACCAAAGCCAGATAAGGATACTGCGAGAAAACAAAATCACAGGCCAATGTCCCTGACAAGCGCAGATGCAAGAATCCACAGCAAATAGTAACAAAGCAAAGTTAACAGGATCAGCCGCCATGACCAAGTGGGATTCATCCTTGGGGTGCAAGAATGGTTCAATATACCTAAACAATAAATGTGATAAATCACAATAACAGAACAAAGGATTAAAGTATATAATCATTTCAATACATGCAGAAGTATTTTTAAAAATTCAATACTTTTCATAATAAAAACACTCAATAAGCTAGGTATATAAGGACTGTACCTCAACATAGTGAAAGCTATATATGGCAAGCCTACAGCTAACATCATACTCAGCAGTGGAAAAACTGAAAGCTTTTCCTCCAAGATCAAGATCAAGGATGCCCACTTTTGTCATTTCTACTTAACACAGTACTAGATTTCCTAGCCAGAGCAATTGGACCAAAAAAATAAAAGAAAAATAAAGAAAGAAAGAAAGAAAGAAAGAAAGAAAGAAAGAAAGAAAGAAAGAAAGAAAGAAAGAAAGAAAGAAAGAAAGAAAGAAAGAAAGAAAGAAAGAAAGAAAGAAAGAAAGAAAGAAAGAAAGAAAGGAAGAAAGAAAGAAAGAAAGAAAGAAAGAAAGAAAGGAAGGAAGGAAGGAAGGAAGGAAGGAAGGAAGGAAGAAAGGAAGAAAGAAAGAAAGAAAGAAAGAAAGAAAGAAAGAAAGAAAGAAAGAAAGAAAGAAAGAAAGAAAGAAAGAAAGAAAGAAAGAAAGAAAGAATGAAAGAAAGGAAGGAAGGAAGGAAGGAAGGAAGGAAGGAAGGAAGGAAGGAAGGAAGGAAAGAAAAGAAAAGAAAAGAAAAGAAAAAGGAATAAAAGTCATGCAAATATAAATAAAAAAGGAAGAAGTAAAATGTCTGTTTGCAGGTGACGTGATCTTATAAAAAGGAATCCCCAAAGATTTTACCAAAAAACTGTTACAACTAATAAACAAATTAAGTTGCAGGATAGAAAATCAACACACAAAAATCAGTTGTGTTCTATACAATAATAACAATCTGGGAAAATATATATAAAAAAAAATCCCCTTTACAATAGTATCAAAAAAAAAATACTCAGGAATTAATGCAACCAAGAAGGTGAAAGACTTGAACATTGAAAACTACAAAACAATGAAAGAAATAAAAGAAGGCAAAAATAAATGGAAGACTATCCCATGTTTATGGATTGAAAGACTTAATATTGATAAAATGTCCATACTATCCAAAGTGATCTACAAATACAACACTTTCCCATCAAAATCCCAATGGAATTTTTTACAGAAATTAAAAAAAAAAAAAATCCTAAAATTCAGTGGAACTACCAAAGACCCAGAATAGCCAAAGTAATCTTGAGAAAGAAGAATAAAGTTGGAGACATTACACTTCCTGATTTCAAAATATGGTACAAAGCTATAATAACTAAAATAGCATGATACTACAATTGAGGCAGGCATATAGACCAAGAGAATGGAATAGAGAACCCAGAAATAAATCCACGTATATACAGTTAACTGATCTTCGACAAGGGTGCCAAGAATATACAATGGGCAAAGGACTGTCTCTTCAACAAATGCTGTTGGGAAAACTGGGTATCAACATGCAAAACCATGAAACAGAAACCCTATATTACACTGTACACAAAAATCAACTCAAAATGGATTAATGACTTAAACATAAGACCTGAAACCATAAGCTCCTAGAAGAAAACATATGGAAAAAGCTTCTTGACAGTGGTCTTGGCAGTGATTTCTCGGGTATGACATACAAAGCTCAGGCAGCGTAAGAGACACGTGGGACTGCATCATGACTACAGCATTAAAAAGTTCTGCACAGTAAGGGAAACAATCACCAGAGTGGAAAAAGAGAAAATATTTGCAAACCATTCATCTGATAAGGGGTTAATATCCAAAATATATAAGGAATGCATACAACTCAATAGCAAAAAAAAAAAAAAAAAAAAAAAAAAAATTCCCAAATAGACCAATTTTTTAAATGGGCAGAGGACTTGAATAGACATTTCTCCAAAGAACACATACAAATGGCCACTAGGTATGTGAAAAAGTGCTCAACATCACTACTCATCAGGTAAACACAAATCAGAACCTGACACCTGTTAGGATAGACTACTATCTAAACAACAAAAGATAATAAATGTTGGTAAGGATGCGAGGACATTGGAACCCTTGTATACTGTTGATGGGAGTGTGAAATGGTGCAGTCAATAGGAAAACAGTACAGAGCTTCCTCGAAAAATTAAAAATAGAGCCACCATATGATCTGGGAATCCCACTTCTGGGTATATATCTGAAAGAACTGAAATCAGGAACTCGAAGAGACACTTTCACACCCGTGTTCACTGCAGCAGGATTCACAATAGCCAAGATACGGAACTAACCCAGCGTCCATCAACAGGTGAATGGATGAAGAAAATGTTGTAAATACAGTAGAATATTATTCAGCCTTTAAAAAAAGAGAGAGAGAGAGAGAAGGCAGTCTTACCATGTGTGACAACATGGATGAACAGGAGGACATTACGCTAAATGAAATAAGCCAGTCACCAAGGGGCAAATACTGCATGGCTCCCCTTTCATGAGGTATCGAAAACAGTCAAACTCACCGCAGCAGAAAATAGACTGGTAGCTGCCAAGGGCTAGGGGGAGGAGGAAATAGGGAATTGTTGCTCAGGAGGCATAAAATTTCAGTTATGCAAGATGAGTAAGTTCTAGAGATCTGTTATACAACATAGTGCCTATAGTTACAACACGATGTGCATTTAAAATTTTAAGAGGGTAGATCTCATGTTACAAGTGGGCACACACGCACAAACAGACACACAAAGGGACGCAAGGAAACTCGTGGAGGTGATGTGATATATCTACTACTTTGATTGTGGTGGTGAAATCATGGCTATATGTATAGGTCCAAACTCATCAAATTGTACACGTTAAGCAAATGCAGTTTGGAGGGTATACAGTTATACCCCAATAAAGCTAAGTAAGAAACAAACACACTTAAAAAAAAAGTTTTTTGAGGGAAGGGGAATAGCTCATTGGTAGAGTACATGCTTAGCATGTATAAGGTCTTGGGTTCAATCCTCAGTACCTACACTAAAAAAAAAAAAAATTGGTTTGTCCTCAAAGAACTTGAGATACCTGATATATTTGTGTGCTAAAGAAAATTCCTCCTTTTGGGAGGGAGGGAGGGAAGTCGTGGCGTGTTAACTTCCAGGATAAATACAAACAGAGAAAGGAAGTCATACTTCTCAGTCGAAAACTGAAATAGAGTAGGGGACGGGGAGTGACATGGTCTAGAAGTCTCATAAGCCAAAGAGCTGGTGTACACCTGGGCAACCTTTAAGTCCCACTGTATACAGAGACGAGTTAAAGAGAAGGCTCTTCAAAGGCTCTTCAATAAGTTGCCCTGGCCTGGAAGGAAAATACCAAGTTGCTTTGAATTAAATCTTTGAATCTGAATCCTGGCGATGCTGTGAATCAACTAATTTCTTCCCCACTCAGAGCCTCAGTTTCTTTGTCTGAAAATGGGGCTAATGTAACCCCTATGCATGTGAGAGCTGCGTCTTACCCATGCTTCCCACAGCCTGGCCTCATAAGCCCCCAGGAAGCAGGTACTAGGCTATCTGCCTACTGGATGCACTTAATACACGCATCTCTCCTACCAGACTGCGAAACACTGGATGACAGAGACCATAGAAGATCCCCTTGTATGTTGCCAAGCACAGAAATTGGCACGCTGTTTGACTAGATTTAAAAAAAAAAAAAAAGTATGACACAAAGAAAATCTTAAATTTTGAGCCGCCTGGCACTTACCAGTTTGAAAATTGAAGCCAGCTGCCCTGCCCTCAAGGATGACAGACTTTCTCATTTTTAGTTTGGCTTCTAAGTATGACCATCACCTGATGGTAACTTATTTTTGCTTCCTGTGAGTCAGAAAGCAAAAGGCACTGTCCCCAAGCCACTGGGGTAACCTTTACACAAACGGCCCCGTAATGAATGGTGTTGGTAAAGTAACAGCTGTCATATACCTTGTCATATTATGGGAAAACTCTCTAATTTGCTAAGTGCTTGGTATTAATAAAGTTCATGTCCTATCATTTCTAAAGTTTCTAAGAAGATGGCCAGTGAAAAGCCCCATGTCATAGGCTGGGGGGGGGGCAGTGTGGAGAGGAGACAGGACTCAAGTGAGTCAGTATCAGTTGAAAGGAGCACTGACTCAGTAATCTGCCTCAATGAGGTTCATCCGGAAGATAGGCTGTGCTGAGGATGACATGGATGTAACAGACACAGAAGTTCACTGTGACTGCTAAGGCCCGTAAAAAGACTAAACACTGGTTTGTTTGTTCATTTATTTTCCCATTTGGAGTCTGTCTTATTCAAGAGCTGGAGCAGGGACAGGACCCCAAAGTTGCTGGCATCTTATGACACATCCACAAAATCAATTACATGTGAATTGCGGCAGAAAATCTAGCTACGCAAATGCTCAGATAACTCAGGATGATTTTTAAATAACACTCTACCCTCCTCTCCCAAACCAAAGGCACACCAGCCACCAAAAACAAAGCAAAGAGATGAGATTTCCATGTTGAATTTTATCTCAGGAAACTTTTGAAATAAGTATCACAGAACAAGCTTGCCAGAGGCCATACTAGGTCTTGAACTCTGGAAAGGTGCATCACTCTTCCTGTATGCAAAGTCCCAGCCTCAGAAAGAGGTCATGAGCAGCAAGTCATAGGACGTGACATTTGACAAGGCCAAGAGCAAGGAGAAAGTCTGAGGGGAAGCTTTCCCAGGTGGAGAACTCAGTTCAGTCCAACAGATATTCAGTGGGCACCTGCTTTGTGCTTGAGACAAATAATAATAGATTCATGGTTTTCTTTTTTTTTAAGTGTAGGTACTAGGGATTGAACCCAGGACCTCATGCATGCTAAGCATGTGCTTTATCACTGAGCTATCACTTTACCCTGTGTGTTTGGCACTTTTAAACACACATATCTATTGACCCTCACCCTGGTCCACCCAAGAAGTTGTTACTGCCTCATTTTTAAAAGATGAGGTAACTGAGGTTCAGAGAGGTTGCAAGATAAAGACAGTCAGGAACCGGTAGGGCTGCTCTTGGTATCAAACCAAGTCCTCTGACTGTGCATTCTATTACTCCAAGATGAGGAGTGGGTGCTCTTGTTTCCAATGCTACTAATGTCCAGAAAGGATGTGAGGCATCTGAGGGAGGGGGTTTCTTGGGAGAGTGGGGTGAGGTAGAAGGACATCAGAGTTAAAGCCTCCTGCAGCCCAAGCTGACCCTGTCCCGGGTCAGACAGGGACACAAAGGGCAGGCAGGTCAGTAAGGACTCAATAAATGGCATACTGACAGCCGGGGTGGGCGGGGCTTGCACTGAGCACCTACTGTGTGTTGTCAGAAAAGAGACCCCGGGCCTTCTGAGTGCCAGGAGGTAGGGGAAAGGGCCTTGCACTGCACCTACCATGTGCTACAGGTACAGGTGTCCTGGGACCAGCTGGCTGGGGGCCAGGCTGGGTGGGATGAAGGGGTGAGGCTTTCCTGAGTCCTGACTGTGTGCCAGGAACTGGGCATTTCTTGTCTTGCAACAACTCTGTGAGTGGGCATGATTATTCCTCTTTTGCAATGAGGATATTAGTTCAAAGAGGAGACGGCTGAGGCCACTGTTACAGGTGGAGTTGGAGGCACAGTAGAGCTGGATCCCAGCCTGGTGAATCAGTTCCTTCTCCATTTCAGAAAGGAGGCAGAAACCGTCTCTTTTTGTCCTCCTCTCAAACCCGTAATAGAAGAGCAGAGACTTCAGTGAGACTCCCACCCAAAGCCTAGCGCCAGATTAATAACAACAACAACAATAGTAATACGCGCCATTTACTGAGTACTTGCTATATACCAGGCATATAGCATGCTTTCAACTATCTCATTAACTTTGGTATATTATCCACATTAGCCAAAAGGAGGCACAATTCAAGAGCTCCGGGAGCAGGACGCCAGTAAGTGACAGAAGCAGGCTCAGAATCCACTTCGACTTGATACTCAATTTCGTAACACTGGGTCAGCCTCAGCGGGAGGAAGAGGGGCGCGCCTGGCACGCAGAAGCGCGGCGGCGGAGAGCTGCAGCCCGGAGCGGTCCTGAGCCCGGCCGTCCGGCGGGGGGCACTGCAGACCGCGCGCCGCGCTGCGCCCGCCTCCGGCTCCGGGCGCCCGGGGGCCGCTGCGCCCGCGTGCGCCCCTCTCGCTCCCGCCCCGGCCCCCGCCACCCCCGGGGCCCCGAGTGCCGACCAGCCTTCCCGCGGGGAGGTGGAGGAAGACGATCGGGGCCCACGGGGACCCGCCCCCCCGCGGGTTGTTGGGGCGCGGACCGGGGACTGGCTCTACACCTGGGTGCCCCCCACGCCCTGCCGGGCGCACACTCACACTTACACCTCGGCTTGCGCACGCAAGAGCTGCAGTGGACGCGGCGTTCTCGGTACCGGGCCCCGCTGGGAATCTGGGAATTTAGATTCGTCTGGCTCCGACGGAGCGGAGGAGGGGAAACCCGGCCCGCCGGAGAGTCGGGACTCCGGGAGGATCCCTGGCGCATTTGGATGTCCAGCCGCTGCTTCCCCACCCCGCCCAAGCTGTCACTTTCCTCTCCCTCTGCGCTGAGGATACCACACCCCACCCAGCCCGCTCACCGAATTCTGACTTTGAACCCAAAAGTGGTCAGGCGTGTTTGGGGCCAGGCCACAGCCAGCAGGCGCTCTGGCCCTCTCCAGAGCAGCTGTAAGTGGGCGTCAGTGTCCCTGGGGAGGGGACCCCACCTTGGACCGTCCGAGGTGAGGCCAAGCTTACCAAAGTATTTTCCAGGGCAGGTAAGAGGCATCCAGTGACCTTGACCCTTCCCCGCGGTCACCTGGGATAGAGGCATTTAAGGTGGGCAGTTTAACGAGGTGATAAATAAGTGAAAATGGCCTGGTAGCCTCTTGAGTTTGAAGCCCCAGCTGAGGCTTTCTTTAGAAAGGGAAAGTTATGAATAGGTTACTCTCAAGGAATTCTGTTACCAGTAATAACCCTGAATGTTAATTGGTCATTTTGCCTTGTTAAAAGTCTTGCAGACCCCTCCAAGTTCTAAGACGACAAGGGAAAGAATGTTTCTTAGATTTACAGCTGAGAGGGAAATATCATATTACTTTGCATTAGGTTATACATTAGCATATTTGTTGAATTGAATTTTCCACTTTCGCTTTTTAATATCTTTCCAATTCTCAACTAGTCTCTGGAAGTTTACAAAGGGGGGGTGTGAGGATTGGTGATGTGTATGCCACAGATGGAGATGGAAAAGCTGCCCAGAACATGTTGACATTAAAAAAAAATAGTTAACATCCCCCTACACTTTAAAACTATGATATTAGGGACAGAGTATTATGGCAAAAGTTACTCGTAGAACATCTGTTCCTTCCAGCGGGAGGATTTCTTTCCTGCCAAGAATTTATGAATTTTATATAGGAGCTCAATTCAGTTTAGGGATGGAGGAAGGAAGCCAGCCGAAGGAGCCCCCACCTCAGCCTGGAATGCAGGGATATGAAGATGGTTCTTGAAGCCGCTGGTGGGGACATGGCTGAGAATGAAAAGATCTCAAACGGCCACTCCTGGTTTAAAGTGAGTAGAACAGTACGAACGAAGGTCAAGTCCACACAAGATTCCCAGTCACAGGAGGCCTAATCTTTTTTAGAGGAGAAGGGGGAGAGTTTGTTGATGGGATAAAACCTGCCCAAAATCTTATCAGCTCCTTTCAGATGTTCCTTTCATTTTCACCTGGGCCAGATAAGCTGTCTTCCACTCATCTCAAAAACTTCAGTCAGTCCCTTCATCTGCACCCAATAGTCTTTTGCCCCCGTTGCTCAATGAGCCTGGTGACTGGAAGGGTTATCTTTCTAAAGCCATCAGAGGGGTGCTCTGACACTAAATGGATTGGCGGTTGAAACATTAATGAGTCTCTTTTGACTCAAGGCAAGTTTATCTAAGTGGTTTTCCAATGATCTCTTCTGCAGAGAACTTTCTGCTCTTGAGAAGGTGTGTGGAGAGCACGTTGCATTCTCAAGCAGACCATTTTAGGTTCTTACCCTTTAAGTGGAATGGGCTTTATTTTTTTCTTTTTTACTTACAGGATTTCAGATGAAACATGAAAAAAAAAATTCAATCCATTTACATATCAAGAATCTAAATTGTTTCTATTTAACAGCAAGAGAGAAAAAAAAAACCCATAAACATTAAGGGTTTAGTACATTTGTTCGAGTTAACAAGTATTAAGCACTTACTGCATGCCAGGCACTTTGTTAGGCATCCGGTCTGATACATGTCACATCTCAGGTAATGATAAGTACCATGGGGGAAAAGCAAGCATATTAAAAGATATAAAACACTGGGGACAGTGGGAGGGCTCTTTTAGTATGGTCAGGGAAGGCTGCTCCAAGGAATTGACATCGGAGTGTCCTTCTAGAACTTTCCCAACACAAATATACCCAAAACACATAAACAGATATATTTTTACCAAGTTCGGTCATATTATATAGGTGTTTCTCCCTCCAATTAACTTCTCCTGAACATTCTTCTGCATATAAAGAGTGCATGGCTCAAGAGTTGGATAGAATGGGGCAGGGGGGTGGGGAGCCTATCTCAGTGGTAGAACACGCATGCACAAGGTCTTGGGTTCAATTCCCAATATCTCTTAATAAATTAAAAAAAGAAAAAAAAAAACAGGTAGAATCAGGTTTAAATTCCAGCTTTGCTCCTCACTGGTTTTGTGATTCCAAGCAGGTTATCTAAGCTTTCTTTGCCTCAGGTCCCTCATCCTTAAAATGAAGAGAAAGGTGATGCCGGCCTCATACGGTTATTGAGGGGACTAAATGAAATACGTGTAAAATGCTGAGTGTAGGGACAGCGTGTAGTAAACCTTAATAAACGTCAGCCCTCACTATTGTTTACTGGATAATTTTAATGGAGCATGGTAGTGCATTCTAAGGACTTACTTTAACCCATGTCATACTATTGGACAGAAAGAGTTGGATATAAACATAACTCAGACAATATGAACTAAAGGGAGAAAAAGAAAACAACAAAACCCCAATGTAGAAAATGTGCCAAAGCAACACGTTTTTTAGGAGCAACTCTGTCTCCTTCTGCCATCCCTGACGCTGAGTCTCGCTCACGCATTAAAAATCTGACCATTTACAGAGAAAGACAAATATCATATATCATTTATATGCGGAACCTAAAAAACAAAAGATACAAATCTTATTTACAAACCAAAAATAGACTCATGGGCGTAGAAAACAAACTACGGTTACAAAGGGGAAAGGGCAGGGGAGGGATAAACTAGGAGTTTGAGATTAACAGATACACATTACAACATATAAAATAGATAAGCAACAAGAACCTACTGTGTAGCACAGGAAACTGTATTCAATTTCTTGTAATAATCCATAATGGGGAATCTGAAAATATATATATATATATATATGTCTGTATACAAATAACTGAATCGCTTTGTTGGACACCTGAAACTAATATTGTAAATCCACTACACTTCAATAAAAAACAAAGTTAAAAAAAAAATCTGTCCATTTACCACCTAGGCTTAAGTTCCAGAACATTTGTGTCTTGCTTAGCAGGTAAATCTCTGGCCTGATGCAGACTGAGGATGAGGGTCTGGACAAGTCTCAGGCTGGAATGAGATTCTACGGCGGCACAACTGTGGGGCGCTTGGGGGCCTCAGCTTCCTCCCTGAGCAAAGGAAACTCCAGGTGAACTGTTTCGTGGAATGCCTTCTGGCTGGGGCTCTCATTTGTTCCTTGAGTCTTAACTAGCTCCCAGCCTGGGCTCCCGTGCTCTGAACAGCCTTCCCTGCTTCAGAGATCTGAAATGTCGCTCTGAGTCACTGGTCCATGCCCTGAGGCACAGAACCAGATCTATTTTAGGTTGAGATCCCATTTAGGGGAAAAGGGATTATCTTCAGATATCGGGAGCATGAGGAGAATGTTGGCAGAGCGTTGTGGAAGATGGCAGAGAGGGCGTGTTTCCCATGGGACGTGGCTGACAATGTGGGCTCGAAGTCCAGTGCTCCAGAGTGCCACTCCTTCCCGCTCACTTCCTCTTGGGCACTCTCCATCCAAGGGGGCCTCAGAGCATGTGATCTCCAGCAAAAGACACTCTCTTAGGCCAACCTCCAACTGGCCCAACTATCAAAAGGGCTGCTAGTCTTTATTCTGTTTATTCTAATAGAACGGATACACGTGTAAAGTGCT
Organism: Camelus dromedarius; assembly: GCF_036321535.1. Taxonomy (NCBI): domain Eukaryota; kingdom Metazoa; phylum Chordata; class Mammalia; order Artiodactyla; family Camelidae; genus Camelus; species Camelus dromedarius. Next base: position 56,039,522 of record NC_087445.1, read on the forward strand.
TTGGAATCAGTGAATGAAATGCCCAGGAAGAAAAGCAAAGGCTTATTTACTTCTGATGATTTTATAGAGGCCGTAGGGTTGCTATGATGCTGAAACAGCCTGCCTTTTCCTGAGTCATTATCCAAACTGGAGCATAGAAGCATGTGCTGTATTTTAATGGAATGGCTGATAAGATGACTTGTTTCTATTAGAAAGAAGGGTAGATTAGGTCAATCTTGTCCATATAGCTTCCTGCACAGCATAACCCCTGTTTAGTTTAAAAAACAAACACATTCCAAGGAGGTGAGGAACAGATAAACCCCAGCCCCTTCCAAATGCAGTTAGTTTTACTTTATCTGGGAGGTGATGTGATGTGGCAGAAACAGCCTGAGCTTAGGAATCAGGTAGACTTGGGCTCTCATCACAGCTGTGTGACCTTGGGTAAGTCACTTGACTCCTCTGGGCCTCAGTCTTCTCAACTACCAAGGGTGCATAATAACAAATTCCTAAACATCTAGAGCAGTTCTTGGCATACCACAGGTACTCAGTGAATATGAATGCTTTTCATCTGCTTCCAGCTCACTCAACCAGCAAATCCAGGTTCCCAGTACCTTCATCCAAACACGCAAGAAATGTTTTCCTGCGGTCAATGACAAAGACAAAGGATCAAGAAACCGAAGAGTTAAAAAGAAAATAAACAAACAAATAAACCATGTGCCTTAAACCCACAGTCTAAGAAATTGTTCCTGCTCACGCAGTTTCTATTCCAAGTTTTCTGTTGCCATTCTGGGAACGTTGTCAAAGCAAATGTTAGTTAAAAATTGTTTACCAAAGGACAGGTAGTTAAATATCACGCACAGCTGAGAGTATTGTTATCACAAACCTGAAATAGTTTTTCTCAAACCCTTGATTTACAAAGGAAGACATTGGACAGAAGTGTTCAAATATGGCCTGAGGTGGTCAGAGGATTTTTTTTTTCTTTCAGTTCTTTTTGTAGATTTACTATCTGATCAGATTTCTGTAGTGCTTTTTTTATTTTAACAAAGTGTCATGCATTCTAATTAAGGAAATAATAACTAAAAACGTGTGTGTACCTATACCTGTGAGTTATTTGTCAGTTGCTAAATAGATTTCTGGCTCAGTATTACTGGAGCCCAGGTAGACTCCACCACTCCTAGAGAAAAACCAGTCTATCTCACTTCCTTAATCAGTGCAAACATCCAGCCCTGCAGTTTTATCAATTTTTTAACAAACAGGATTGATTGTATATCAGGGCAAGAAAATGAAAATAAAGAACTAAACCTGGAAGAGGGCATGTGTTCCCAAATGCAAATTGAGATCCAAACATTAAACAATAGGGATCTTCTAATCCTTTTACAAAGGCACAAATTGCAAATCAGACTCCCATGCCAGAGTGGCTTTGCCTAACAAAGTCTTTAATGCAAAGAATCCCTTAGGCAAAGCCTCCTCTGTCTCTACAAGCTTTGGCACCAGACACCAAAAGAGCCTTATGAAGTCAGTTATGCTCCCTAGCCATAAAGTTAGTTGTGCTTACAACAAAATCAGGTTGCTCCCCTGGTCTAGATATGCAATCTCCAATCTACAGAAACCTAAGTTGCCTTGGTTTGCCGATTAAGCTCCATTTCGCTTGAATCATTAATTTCAACAGAAGTTTGTGATATTTTGTTGAATAAGGCCAAATCCTTCGCGCTGAACCTGAATAACGCGTTTTCACATGCTTTAACAGGCACCTGATAAACAAGTTGGATGTATCTAAACTAATAAGCAATCAAGAAAATTGTTGGGGGAAAAACTCTTCATGGGGTTGTAGTTAGTGCGGTTGGGTCTCTCAAAGAACTATCCAATCTCTTTTCCAAGAGAGGTAAACAATTTTTACAGCGGTTAGGAGGCTGATTTTCATTTAACCTACAGTTTACACCCTTGGCAGAGCAATCGTATTAGGAAAAAAATATCTGTAGGCATGTATATTTATCTAGTCTTATTCACCTTTGGTTCTGCCGCTCTTTGCACAGTTACTGGTAAGGTAGGTCCTTGAACAGATTACATATGTTTGAATGGAATTGCACAGAAAGAGAAAGCAGAATAAAACCACATATTTTTACAGTTTTAGGGAATGGTTCCTGTGTTCTCCAAAGAGAGGCACAGTGGTGAGTGAGTATAGTACCCGTCTTAGCTGGCAACCCAATATTACAGAAGCATAAGAGAGAAGAATGAAATACTTTATTGGACATCAGAGCACGACATGACATTGAATTTAGAACTTTCCTCTTGAAACCATCCTTTAGTATGGTGTCTTAAAAAAAATCTGTATTCCCCTCTAATGTTCCCTTGGGTTCTCGGTTGGAGCCATCGGCTCTGGCTTGTTAAGGGAGACCTGGGTCCTGGTGGGTGTTCAGATCCCCGCTTGCTGTGACCTTGGGTAAGTCCAGTCTTTCTTCCAGGCCTCAGTGTTCTCCTTGAGTTAAAGGGTCTTGAAGACTCTTTTCTGCTTCAGACAGCCTATGTAATTTATAGCTTCAGTGCTTGCGATCTTACTCATTCCTCCATGAGGCAGTAACAATGGCTCACAGGCAGGGGCATTTGTCAACTCCATGCACTGTTTTCTAGAGTCAGTTTTGCAGAAGAGTTTAGACATGTTCAGAAGTCAGAAAATGACGGTCATCCAAGCAGCAAAGAGAATCTCGGGCTTGAAGAGCTGGGAACTCTAGGAGGAGTCCCTCTAGGAGGTTGTAGGGGCCAGCCCATAAAATCTAACATGTACAAGGGTAAGATTTTAACAGAGGATCTAGAGTTAGTGGAAGGGAGGGGGCTTTTTAAGAGCTCACGGTGAAGGATATGTAAGTGCGTGTCGGGCAGTGTGGGTCTTACCGGGAGCAGCAGAGACCAGTACCTGCAAAGAAAGGCTCTGAAGCTGAAACAGGCATAGTACTGGGCAGGGGGGCATCCAGAATATTTTGCCATAGCCGGTACACTTAAGGTGTGATTGAGCTTAAGGAGCAGATGTTGGACAGGTTGTGGGGGGTGGGTGCCACAGTTTTAATCTGTATCTACAAGGCCCTAGGGACATTGGGAAGGTGATGAATTGGGGAGGGGCTGGACCAGATCTGTCTGATCAAGAGAGCTGTGTGCTCGGACAGAAACAGGCACTTTTCTTTTACCTCAGACAAGAAGTATCATATTCATGGTAGAGTGACCAGCTCAAAAAACTTCTGCAGGCAACTTCCTCATCCCGTCTACCTTGACAAAGGAAAGAGCATATTGACTGGGAGAAGGGAAGTCTGGGGCTTTTGACTCCTAAATAAGTTTACTGGAAGAATCTGGATGTTAGTAAAGACTTCTGAATCGGGGTGGATCCATTTTGCCTGTAGCCCTACCTGCCCAGCGGACTGAGGACAAAAGCATTCAAAGAGAAATGCTTTGAGTGTGTCAGCAAGAAAGAAAAACAAAACACTAAACTATGAAGGGAACCTTGGTTTCCTCGTCCATAAAATGGGGATGAGAGAGGGAAAACTCACCCCTACCTTTTGTCCTGAGGATTCATTGAGGTAATGGAGCATGTAAATCCTTCGTGGACGTCACAGAGTTGTGCAGAAGTAAGGGCGACTATACGCTGGCCAAAAGTGACCCGGATCAGAAAAGAAGTCCGCTTGTCTTTACTGAAAAATTCCCTTTCATCTGTCGTGTCTAAGAGACCCTGCTTAGGGTTTGTACCAATTCACTTATCTCCTTGGCTTTCAGCAAATGCATCTAGAGTTCCTTCGATTCCCTGTAAAGTTATTTATCCATGGGTATGCTGGTCAAGAGCCCGAGTGCATTGGCTTTGTGTCATGGTGATCTGGCCACTCTTCAGTAAGAAGTTGACCCAGTGCCAGTTAGTAAGGATTCAAATATTATAAGTGAGATAGGAATTATAACCCCACTCAAACTTCCGGCCTCAGATATCTTAGAATGGACATGTTTGACTGTTTGCCCTAATTTATTTTATGATTATTTAAGTAACCCTTTTTTTTCCCCCCTTAGCAGAGGCACTGGGGATTGAACCCAGGACCTCATGCACACCAAGCAGGTGCTCTACAACTGAGCTAAACCTTCTTCCCCACTAACTGATTTTAGATAATTGTCAAGTCTCCACTTGGGGCTTCATTCATCTATCTATTTATTTATCTTTTCATGAAGAGCTACTTCTTCTTGTTTCTTACTGTTTAGATGATAACATGTAACAAAGACATGAAAAGACACATAAAAGGGAGGCAAGTGGTCCTGGTACTCTAGGATTATCACTGTAATTATTGTGTTGCGTCAATGAAAAATGTCCTAGTAGGTGTGCTCAGCTGTCAAAGGGATTCTAGAAGTGCGAATTTACTTCTTGTCATTGTTATTAAATTGGATTTCTATTTATTTCCTCCTTTTCCTTTAAGAACAAGTGGAAAAAGACATTTAGGAGGGCGGGTTGCAACATGCTGACTCATCTAGGGTGTTGAGAGACGGAAGCAATTCGAAAAAGTGACATTGACACCAGCATCGTGGAAAACAATGTAAAAATGGACTCCCGGCGTACATGGCTCCAGAGAAGTGATTTCACTCCTGTTCCCACCCTGTGTGTTTCCTCCCCCACAACTAAGTCAACTGGCTATGGTAGCCTAGAGATCAGCCTGAAAGATTTTCTGTGTTCATGTAATATTTTAGCAGTTGGTTTCCTGTCTGACTGTGACCAGGGCTTTGAACTTCTAGGTACTTCAGAAGGATTGAAGAATTTATTCGGTTTTTAGATGATGGTAAGGAATTTACTCAAGATTTACTTTTTTGCTTAAAGTAAAGGCTTCCAAAGGGTATCAGTTCCCAACTTTCATTTTAGTTTCACTTAACATGAAAAACAAATTTTTTTATTTTCATACAGCCCTCTGACTACAACAGTAGTCCCTTTGCATTTTCACAGGTAGAGCATGATCTGTTCCACAGCATTCATGATGTGGAGACCTCCTGGTGGTTTTATATGAAACATTGAATCCGTACTCCGCTGTGAACAGCGAATGTGAGTTTCATAACCAAACGGGGAAACATAGCTTGAGTTAGTGCTGTAAAAACGTGTCACTATACAACAGAGCGTAGAAAGTGCTAAGAAAAGATGAGGAAATGAAATATATCCATAAAATGAAATGCATAATAATAAATAAAACGATGAAATAATAAATACATTAAAAAAGGGTTTGTGTAGTTGGGGATGGTGTGTATGCGTGTACAAGAGAGAGAGGGTGAAGGTGCGAATAAAGAGAATGACTACAGATTGACTTAGGAGTGTGTTGTTGTGCTGAATGGAGCTTTAGAAGCCAGGACATAGACCAGAACAGGTGGCTGATGTAGGCTGCTAAATTTAGATAGTCCCACCGGTCAAAGTACAGCAGGTACCCCCACGGCTTATTTTAATAATTTCCCTGAAGACCTGTTTCCATGGCTTAGAGCAGTTTTCTTTTTCTTTCTTTTTTGGTGGAGGTACTGGGGGTTGAACCGAGGACCTCCTGCATGCTAAGCAGGTACTCTACCACTGAGCTATGTCCTAAACTGGGGCAACTCTTGAACAGAAGAAGATAACCCCCCAACTACCCTACTTGAGATGGCGAAGCTTCCTGTTTGTTTTCACAAACCAAAATGAGATGGTAGGAGTCAAATAGGTTCTCGGGTAGAAAGAATATTTTGCTAGAAAAGGCATTTTGCTGGAAAAGAGAGAGACTGAAAGTCTGTTGATGTGTAGGAAACACTATTGTTAATCCTTTGTGTGTGTACAAGTTAAAATCTAGGGCATATAAAATTAAATGTCATGAGGAAAATGTAATAAGCAGGCATCTGAATTATGAGGTACTCTTTATTATACAGTGTGAACGGCTCTGTAATGCAGTAATGACAGTACACCGAGGACTTCAGAACTGATAGATACTAAAGTAAATACTTCAGCTATTTGCGTAAGTTGAATAGTTTTGTCCTGTTACATTTTTGGAAAATCTTCCTCGTTTTAGTTATGGATGCTTTCTCTTTCAGGTTAGAAAAGTTAATGCAAGTGATGTTTCCTCGTGATGTCAGAAAAATTTGAATGCATTTAAAATGTCAATATTTTATGATGTTTCTTCTACTTGAGATAACAGACACTTAGTAAATATGTTGTTAACAACCTTCTGATAAACACTTTTCATACACAAACCTTGTGCCAGAAGGCTCTGTATAGGAAGAAGGTTGGATTCCAAGAGCAACAACCACAATTCAATACAAAGAGAAATTTATGAGAATATAGGCTTTTTTGTTTAAATAGCTTTAATTGCTTTTTAAAAATAAAGCCTAAATATTTGCACCTGTACTCTTTTTTAAAAGTTTCTCCATTTAAAATAGAAACTCATTTTAGAATATTTTGAAAACTAGAACATTTAAATCTGAGAAAACCGGAATTGACATTTTGGTGTTTCCTTCTAGTCTTTTCTCTTTAATTTTTGATTGCTTCTCCCTCTCCTTCAAGGCACACACATTTCAACTTACACAATTGGAATCATACTGTTCATAGTCGTATATCCTGCTTTTTCCACTTAACATACCATGAGCATTTTTCCATGTCATTAAATATGCTTTGAATACGTCCTTGGCCACATAAAATTCCATCCTACTGATGCACCTGTTTTCTTTTAAGCTAAGACACATGCCACGTTTTCCAGTCGTGCCGGACTCTTAAAAGCCAAGGAAAATACTTTGTGTTGATCCACCATGAGGCTCTGATGAATTTCTGTTTTTCATTCCATTTATAAAATGTACCCACAGTGCAAACACACCTCTGAACACTAGGTATAATGGAGAGTTAATAAGCACTCTAACGAAAATGCCAGTCAGCTTCTGTCCGCTTGGCAATATTAATTAGTCTCCCACATCGCCATTACAAACGTGTGTTGTCAGCAAGTGTCACAAATGCTTTTTCTATTATGAAGTTCAGATTCTCCGGTATCCGCTGCCAAAAAGTATCAGTGCGGTTTTAAGCTTTAATAACTTGAGAAATAGGTTACCAACTTACAGAAGCACCATTTAAAATTTAAATGGACTTTACACTCAGTTCAGTGACTGAATCAGTCTTGCCTCCGTTCAATCTGCTGAAACAATGAAGCTGGTTACCTTTAGACCGATGGAGTTCTCAGTATCTACTAGAAACTGGGGTTCTGCCCTCTTTTAAGGCTGTAACTAAAAGTCACGCATCTGTTACACATACGAAGCATAAATGAATCCTTTAATCCTCAGGAGGGCACTGTGGAACTACGTTCCCCGGGTTGTCTGCTATGGGAAGTTTCTTTTGTTACACAAATTGTTCTAAGTGCAAGGCCAGGCCAGATTTTTATATTTTCATTGAATTTTAAAGACAAACCATGAAGATCTTTTAAAATGTGAAACTGGAATGTGTATGTTTATTTTATGACTACGCTCATTAAACTGAGCAAATCAAAGACTGATTGAGCTGTTTCTACCTGGAAATTCATATTCAGGTAAGGAAACTGCTTTCATGTACTTTTTCACATACATTCGGAAGAGCAACCTGAACCAGGTAAGTTTAATTCGATGATCTCAGATGCTCTGAGCTTCCAGCCCTACATTGATAGCACTCTCATAAAGCTAAAGCAGTCTTTAAAAAGTTTCCTTTTATTCTGTTGAGATAAAGCTGGCTTTTTTAGTATGCTTTTCACATGCCTACCCACTTGGTTTAAACTGAAGTGTCTGTTATGCGCTCTTCCCAGGGAAAAACAACACAAAACAAAAACGTTCAGATAAAATATTATAGGTTTATTTAAAACTTAATTCTCACCTTGAGTATGCAAAATACAAACTCCACAAAATGTTCATTTTTTTACTTTGTAGTTTACAAATATACAAAATAGAAGTTTGCTTAAATTTATATTACATATTTATTAAGGCAAGGAACTATATAGAAAAAAACATTTGTTCTGCTTAAGGCATACTTGGGAATAAACCATTGTACAAATTATTGCACATCTGAAACCACAGTGCATAACAGACTGTCTGCATAAAAAGGTTAAAGTAAACCAGGTGTATTTACCTGACTTAGGTCATAAATGTAGATCGGAAGACAAAAATAGATTTTCCTTGTCAAAGTATGCAGCGGTTTGAGAACTCTGGCCTCATTTGGTACCTTTAGAACCAAGACTCACCGAGCACCATCATTTAGGCTATTAAAACACATTTTCTGTACCTGAATTTCTTCCTCTTCCTCTTAAGATCGTAAAAATGGCTTTTAGAAGGCAAAGAGAATACAAGGTGATCTTTATGCTTATATTGCATCGAAACAATTCAAGGGATTCTGGCCTCCCCCCCACCCCCGCAACTCATGGATCTAATTTATACCCTGATATCCACAACTTCCAGTCACCCCCTTGGCATTTTGTAAGTCCAGGAATATATATTCAAGTTGGATTTAGGATTGGAATGATAGAAGATCCAGTCACAGACCCCATCTGTTCTTTGATTTGTCTTTTGGCGTCCTCATGTCTCCTGATTATCCATCCACAAGTTGACTCCTTGGGAACTTGACTGAGATTGTAGTGCTATCCAGCTGGGTTTCTCCCCTCACCGGGAAGACAGTGTGAAAGGTAACAAATACTGAACTCTCTTCTGGCAGTGTGGGTCACATCCACTGTTTGGGGACTTTAAAAGTGCCTCTTCATGTGTAAGGCGAGATGGTCCGACCGTGAAAACGCCCGGTCGCACTTCTGGCACTGGAAGGGGCGGTGCCCGGTGTGTTTGCGGTAGTGCCTGGTCAGTTCATCTGAGCGGGCAAACTTCCATCCACAGCCATCCCAGTCACAGTGGTAAGGTTTCTCACCTGGAAAAGGAAAAATAAAGCCATTGGAAGCCGTTGCTAAATAACAGAGTTGGCCATTTAAAAAAAACGGGAGGCCAAATATTAAATCAACCACCAGGACCCCACTCTGAAAGGATCCAGGAACATCTTTATACCTCTGAAGGCCATATTAAATTCCAGATCGTAAAGAGGAATACATTATTCTTTCTGCTTTTTTTTCTTATGGCAAGTTAAATAGTTAAGCACAGGAAACACAAATACCACCTAAATCTACACGGGGCTACCATTTTCATTCTTTTGAGCTAAGGTATCACAGTCGTGGAAATGAATTTAGAAACCGTGGCTGCTAGTTTGTCTCTCCCGTCCCAAACCAAGCAATAATATTCTATCCCCAAACAACTGGTTCTAAAAAGCCACAAGGGGCTACTTTTCCTGTACCCACATTTCTGTTAGTTTAATGAGTGCCATCCCTTAGTGACCTTATGTACCTTCTTATGTCCACAAAGAAATTCCCTGCAGTGATGATCTTAAACCAGAGTCTAAGCAATCCTAACCATTAAATCCTTGAGATTTAAATAAAACCTGTTAAGACTAGAAGGAGAGGGGAGAGAATCTGGGAAGCAAACAACCAATACAGTCTAGAAAATTAAATTTTAAAAACCTGTCGTGCTTTTGCACTGGAAAGTATAATTTCTTGATTACAAGGGCAATGCTCTGCTCAAGCTAGAAGAGGCCCATATGCAGCCCGGGAATCTCCCTGCCTTTCAAAGGCCCAACAAAACTGCACATTCAAGCACTGATACCATCCGCCAAGCAAAAGGCTCCTGGGCAAAACAGTAGGCGCCGGTTTGCTGTTCTCTCCTGTGATCCAGGAGATGGAGGAGATAGTCTGCGCCCCACATCCCAAGGGAGGCCCTGAGGAGCGTCCATACTTAGCCGACGAGGCTGGACACCAACCCCCCACCCCCACCCCCCGGCGGCTAGTCCTCCTACCTGTGTGGGTTCGCAGGTGTGCCTTGAGATGAGAACTCTTCGTGTAGGTTTTGCCACAGCCTGCATAATCACAAGTGTGAGTGGCCGTCCTTTTCCGGGGCCACGACCTTCTCCCCCTCTTTGGCTTGGGCTCCTCCGGCATGCAGGAACCGGGTGGCATGAGCTCTAGGGGTGAAGAAGGTGGGGTCAGCATCATTCCGCGTGCCCCTAAGGGCCAGTACATGCAGGGCTCCCCAGCCCGAACTATGAATCCCCGGGACTGACCTTGGTAATGGAGCGGCGGGACCTGCGGCTGCATCTGGTCGGGCAGGAAGGGTGGGTAGTTGGGCCCGGGGTGGGGATGGAAACCCGGGGGGAGCGGCAGGGCAGGATGACAGTCCCTGCTGCTCAGCAGTTCCTCGGCACCTAGGGTGGGGGTAGTCCTGCTGGGGAGCTGCCGCCCCAGGGGAAAGTCGTGTGCAGGCGGCCGGTGGCCATTGCTGAGAGGGGGTCCAGTGCCCAAGTGGGCTTCTAGGGGCCGACCGACGGTGCACGAGGAGACAGCCTCCTGCTTGATCTTGGGGCACATGCGCGGCGGCCCGCCGCTGTAGGGCGCCACCACCACCGGGTGGCTGCCGTCCGGGCTGCCTTTGCTAACACTGATGACCGACGGGCTGCCGTACTCGCTGCCAGGGGCACTCAGAGAAGCCTTCAGCACAAACTTGCCCATCAGCCCGCCACCTGGCGGCTGCGGCTGCTGCGGCGGAATGTACACTGGGTCCAATTCGGGCCTCAGGAGCTCGGCCACGAAGCCGCCTGAGGGGCTCACGTCGTTGATGTCCGCCAGGTTGAAGGGAGCTGTGGGAGGAGGTGCAGATTCCCGACCATAGAGCAGGCTGCCGCCCGTGCTGCCCGGCGCCACGCCCGGGTCGCCCCCGGCCCGGATTGGATAGCTGAAGCTGCAGGTGGAGGGCGCACTGGCAGGACCGCTGCTCGACGGGGAAGACGATGATGAGGCTGATGCCGATGAGGACACAGTGGCGGCCACTGACTCCTGATGGGACAGCGAGTTGGAGAGAATAAAGTCCAGGTCCAGGAGATCATTGAACTCCTCCGTCTCCCTCCGGGGTAGGAGCGCCGGGTTGCTGCCACTGCAAGCCGCACCGACTCCGCCGCTCTCCAGGTCGGTAGCCACGGTCGCTGCCGCCAGGTCGTAGGGGCGGCCGGGAAGCACCGGGGGAAGTCGCTTCATGTGGGAGAGCTCCTCCCGCCAGCGCTGCGGGGACACGACGCGAGAGAGACCGTCACTGCTGTCCAAGACTGTCCCCCGACCTAGTGGGCCCGCCGCGCCAACACCGCCCAGACACGGGGACCCGGCGGGCAGGAAGCGCCCGGGGACCGTGGGTGCCGGTGCCGCAATCTCGACCCACAGCCGGACCGGAGAAGAGGCGGTGCGTCGATATGGAGAATGTTAAGTTGTGTCTGCCCGGTTGCGTGTGAGCGAGCGCCATAACTCGCCAGCCCGGGTCCCTCCCCCGACAGATCCCGGGGACGCTCCCGCCGCCCCCGGAATTGGGACACTGAGGCTCTCCCTGTCTGCCCCTGCCATGGGGACGCCTACGCGCCAAGCTCTCTCTATCCAAGTGTCTGCGGACACAGACACCTCCCGCCCGGTGGCCCGAACACCCGCCCTGCCGCTTGCGCGCTCCGGGACGTATGCGGACCCGGTGTGCGCCCCCGGCGGCTCCACAGCGTCCGGACCACACGCATGTACAGCTGAGCCAAGGGCGCGGAAGCCATCCTGGGAAGGCTGCGGAGCCCGTGAGGTGGCCACTCCTTCCCCTGGCCCGGCGGTTCTTGACGACTCTAGGGCTCCGCCCGTCCGCACCCCACCCACAGAAGCCCACCGGAGGTTTCCGACGGCCCGGGGCAACACTCACATTATTCGGGGCACCTGCTGGACGCAGTGTCTTCTCCCTTCCCGCCGGGCCGGACGCGAACGTGGAGAAGGACGGGAGCAGTGCGTCGCTGACAGCCATGTCAGACTCGCCAGGTGGCTGCCTGCGGGCCGGGTAGGGAGCAGAGGCAGGAGTTAGAGAGAGGGCCACTCTCGACCGCCGCTCCGACGCGTCCCACCGGCCCTCAGCCCTCCCTGCGCCCGGCGCCGCACCTACCTCATTAATGTGGGGGCCGAAAAGGTCCTCGGGAGTCCGAAGCAGTTGGGGTATCCGAACCCCAAAGTCAACGAAGAGGAAAAAAACTTAGAATCGAAGCCAAAACCAAAACCCCAAATTGCCCGAGATCCTTCTTCTTTGGGTTAAATATAAAAGGGAGATGACTTTTTTTAAAAAAGTTCCTTTGTATACAAAAGTTCTTAGAAAAGTTGTAAACTCATAAAAATAGTCAGCAAGGCGAGTAAGTAGGTCCGGTGGCCAGACTGCGCTCTCTTCGACTCAGCAGCGTCCCCCACCGCTGTCGAGGTCGCCGCGGCTATCGCCGTGGGCGCTGGGGCTGTGGCCGGGGTGGCGGGCGGGCGGCGCCGCCAGGTGAGACTGGCCGCGGTGGCGCGGATCTGCGGACTGGGCGGCGGCGCGGGGCGCGGAGTCCGGGGGGCTGCGCGGGGCGCGCGCGGCCATGGGCGCTGGCCGCGGGCGGGTGGCTGGGTGGGTGGGGGGCCGGAGGGGCGGGGAGGGGCACTTGGCGGCTCCCGGTGCCGCCGCCGCCCGCCACCGCCTCTGCTCCCCGCGCGCCCGCAGCCGCGCTCGCTCTCTCGGGCCGGGGAACTGCCGGCGGCCGCCGCGCGCTCCTTACTTATAACTTCTTGGCTCCCGCCCTTCCCCCGCCTCCTACCCACTGTGCAAGGGGGCCCGCCGCCAGGCCCCGCCCCCTCCCTTTCTTCTCCCCTCCCTTCGCGGCCCCCCGCGCGTTGCCATGGCAGCTAAATAAACAAACTCGGCGCACGTGGGGGCGGGGAAGAGGGAGGGGCGCGGGCGGGGCTCGGCGGGCTGTGACGCCAGCCCGGCAGCTGGCGGGCAGGAGCGGCGCTGACGCCGGCGGCGGTGGCGGCTGCGGCCCTGGCGCGGGGTATGGGACGCAGGTCCGGTCGTCGCGCGACCAAGACAGTTGGCGTCGCCACGGACCGCTCCCTAGGGTCGGAGCCCGCGGCGGAGAAAGCTGGTGGGGGGAAAGGGGGATGGTAACGCGGCCCCGCCCCCGCCCTGCTGCGCGCTCGCCGCGCAGCCTGCGCACTAGAGAGGAGCGCGATTATCCGCGTGACTCATCCAGCCTTGTCCCTCTCACACGCACGCAGGAGCCCGGCTCTAGTCCCCCGGCGCCACTGCTGGAGCTTGGCCTGGCCTCGCACGGTTGTTTGCGGACTTTTCTGCGGGATGGGGGTGGGAGAGTAGAGAGAAGGCGGGGGCCCGGCACGGCGCGGCGAGGACTGGGAGCCTGAGAAGGCCGGAGGGCTGTTCGCCTGGGAAGGGCGGAAAGAGGCCGGGATGGGAAATAGAACTACAAATTTGATATTTAAAGGAGCGAGGAAGGGAGTGAAAGGGCTCAGGATTCAGTTTGTGAGGCGAGGGAGGGAAGAGGGGCGCGAGGGGCAGGGACACCTTTCATCCAGGAATTTTAAAGCACTTTGTAAGTAAGGCGCTCTTCTTTCCACTTTATGGATGAGAAAACTGAGTCATGAAGAGTTGAAATGGCGAGGCAAAGGTCAAACGGCAAGTCGCTCCCTTGGCTCTGGGTCCGAGCGGTCAAGCCCACCGAAAGGGACTTAGTTGGAAAGTGGCCCCATGTCAGGAAGTGGAGAGATGCAATGGGACCCCAGTTCCCGGAAAGGGCACACGGAGCTCGTGGCAGCCGTCCCTGCCTACCGGGAAAAGAAGAGGAAACGGCTATCGTTATTTCAGTCTTATAACTCTGCCTCCCCACCCCCACTCCCCCTTAGTTTGTGATCAGTAGTTTTCCAGCCGGGAAATGTTTTCGCTCTCATCTCTACAAACAGTGCCTTTTTTTTTTTTTTTTAAACGTGAGTGTAGTGTTCGGTATCGCTTTCTAAACGTAGGCTTGCGAGGTGTTTTATTTGGATTCAGGCGCGCAGAGGGCTGCGCCCGCCCTTTCCACCAAGCCCACTCGTTAGTATATGCAGCCGGCAGCAGTCGGGTGTCAGCCCAAGAAATAAAAGGGAAGAGACGGACTGGGGAAAGGGTCGAAAACCCCGGCACTGGACAGAGTGTTCGCTCACTCTCGTTGAGATCCAGTTGTACTTTAAGTCGTCGTCACCTGTTTTGAGTCCTGCAATCCGGGTACCTATTAGGTTTCCTCGGAATATTTGTTATCCTTGATTTCTCCACCCCTTGCCAACCGCAGAAGCATTCTTGGAATGCATCGCGCCCCGATTGAATCCACTCGGCCCTCTCTGCCAACGCCAGGAATCCCTCTCGGTCCTGAGAGTTGGAAGCCCTTGAGGATGACTTCCGTCCTTCAGCCGGGTTTTCGCCAAAGGCTGCGAGCCCTTGCAGCTGAGGGGAGGGCAAGCTTTGGCAGGGAAACCTCGACCCTCCCTCCTGTGGCCTGGAGGGTTTCAACCCCACCCCAGAGGAGCAGGCCAGTTATTTTAACTCTGAAAATATTGCCCGTTTCAAAAGGAGGAACCAAGAAAGAAGGATATATGCTACCTCCTTCCCCTGGTCCCTTCATTTGTGATGGCAACAGTTTCTTGGACTTGAGGGTTGCAGGGGACCGCTATACACTTTTTCATCAAGGCCAAGGTTCCTAAACCCCATTGAACTTGGATGAGCCCTTGATTGGCAGCCATCACCCTCAGGATGTAAATATGTGAGGACTGGGAATTTCCGATTTAGGTAGCTAGTGCTGAAGATTTGTCTCCTTTTTTTTTTTTTTTTTTTTTTATCTAAGGCAGTAGCCCTTCCCCTTCAACAAAAGTCACCACCACAATGAAAAAAACAATAGTCCACTGATGAATCGGAAAACCACTATTATTATGTCATATAGTCAAGACGAGATTCTGAAGCTCAATTAAAAAGATGAACTTGTAGTTTCCAAACAGCCTCCTGGAGGAGGAAAGGCAGTGCCCTTTGTGGCAGGCAACTCTCTGGTTAATTCTTCTGGATTGCATCATAAAGGGAAATCTCTATATTTGCTCCAGATTTCTAAAAGAGGCAAGGAACTTCAAGTTCACAAATCATCTCCTTTCAAGGCAGGTGCCTGGTGTGACAACAGGATTATGACCCTCCCTCTTGTCTTCAGAACAGGTAGGTCCAGAAGAGTTAAATCCCTGCCCTATATAATTTATAAACATGAGGCTGAGTAAACGTTTGATGACTAAATTGCACTCTAACATAATAGTGGAAGACACCCTTTAAAGAAGAATTAAATACTTACTGGTAACTTTATTTTAGCAAACTGATATTACAAGTTTTGTGGTATGGAAGTTAATTATTAATGTCCTTGGAGTCATAAAATATTTTTTTTCCCAGTGTAAACTGCATTAGTCGGCAGAAGATGTGATGGAAACCATTAGCGCTAAGGGATTAATGTGGAGCCATGGAGGGGTGTGATGGGTTGAAGAGACTGCATAATTGTTTCAGGTGAAGGACTCTGCACCCAGAACTGGGCACGGGATCTGGGCATCCGGCAGTTGGCAGCACCCTGACCTGGTGTCTATGCATAAATGCCACAGGACTCAGGAAAAGCTGCTTTGTCAGAAGGTGAAAGCAAGAGATACTTTTAGGTATCCAAATTGGCTTTGAAATGAAATCCCTACGGATAAATAACAGAGAGAGTCTTGTCACTTTCTCGAGGTGGCAAAGCTTTTCTCACCCTCTGAGTAACTCCTGTGTCCTGGTAAACTCCAGCCTGTTTTCCATCTCAGTCTGGTGTAGAAGTTAAGTAAGTGGGGTTTAACACTAGATTTCTCTGGTTTGTGTTCTGTCTCTGCCGCTTTCTGGCTGGGCAAGTTCCTTGATTTCACTTTGCCTGTTTCTTCTATACAATGGAGATATTAATAGGATGAAGATTCTAAATGGGATCATCCAAGTAAAGTATTTAGTGCAGGAGTTGATATGTAATAGGTGTTAATATCACCAGTATTCTCCAGGGCACCTTCAGCTTCATGAGGACAGGAGCTACTACTCTGTTCACTGCTGTATCCCCCAGTTCTAGTACACTGCCTGCCTAGCACATGGTAGCACTCTATTAAGTGTTTGTTGAATGAATAAATAATGTGCTTTTCATTTCTCAACAGTACCTTAACAGGAAGTCTGTCTTTCTTTTCAGCTCTCAACTATGCTCGCTAATCACTTTTTGTCAACCTCAATCCACTCAGACTGGTATTATAATTTTCCCCAGAAAAATCTGTCACCTGGATTTCCCTCGACTCCTGCCTTATTTTCTTTGACCTGGGCATCCAGACGTCCACAGATTTCAACCATTTCCATTCTTGAATATCTCCACTATCTTTCCCTTACTATCAGGTTGGACTGCCTTGGTAAAGCCCTCTTCATTTATCACTTTTAATTGCTGCTATAACCTCCAAACTGTTGTTCTCCTCCGCCGCCTCCCCCATAACCCCACTGGGATTTCCCTGCTAGATCTAATCCATTTTGTTCACAAATCACCACAGTTCCACGTCTGTCCAACCCCCGCCCCCACATCAACCCTGCAAGAGCTGCCCTTCGCCTGAAAGAGTGAGACCAAGCTCCTTAGTCTGATGTACCCAACTCTTCCCACTCTGGCCCTCCACAGGCGAATGGTATCTTCTCTAGAGACTGACCACACCCTCCCTCAACTTTAACTGACTGTTCTCTCAAGTCTCTGAAGACACGGTGTGTATTTTCCTCATCTGTTTTCCTGCCTGAAATGCCTTTTCTCCCCTCAGGGCTCTTCATCAGCCTCAAACTCCAGAGCCCCTCTTAACTGTCCCTTGGTCTGTCAGTCCCTGTCTAGATCAGTCCTCTTTCCTCTGAACTCTAATAAAGCCACGTGGCCACTGCGCTATGCCATTTACCCAGCGGACTCCTGGTTACCTGTTTGTGGCTCCGGTTCCACGGGGGCATCTTTAGGACAAATGCCCAGTGAGTATTCACTGTAGCATGAAGGGATCCAGTGAAACCGACTAGGTGAAATGATTCATCTGGGAGCCCTGCCCTTATCTTGTCAATATCGTCTCTGTTTCTGGCGGAGAGTTCACTGGCTTGGTACTCCGCTCTGCAGTCCCTTCTCTTCTTCCACCTACTTCTTTTCTTTGAAAAAATCGAATGAAGGAGGCAGAAGGTCAAGTCCTTCATAATTCTGTCCTCTCAAAGCACTCGGACGAAACGTGAGGGGACAGCCCACGCCAAGGCATTGTAATCAGACAAACTGGAAAACACAAACAAAAATAACTGAAAGCCAAACCAAAACCAAACGGAGAAAACGTCCACTCTTCTGTAGCCAAATCCATTGCCTTTCAAAACCCAGACATTGGGTTTTGAAGTTTTTAGAGCAGAAAATGAATCACAGACATGTAAAAATCAATTCAGAAATTTAATTAAAATCTTTTTCATGAAACTTTAGGTCAAATCACTTAAGCTACTTTCTCACCGCCCAGATTTGAGGCCCAGTCCATTCTTAAAGCTGTTCAAAAAGAAATTCTGCACCTAATGGGATTGTCTTAACGACTTGAACTATTCTGACAGTGATATGTTAAATTCAGCTTTTCAGTGTCCTTAGCTTGTTCTGGGATGTTAAGAAGATACAAACAAAAATTTAAAAAAACTCTTTTTAGGTTTTTTATTTTTAAATGTCTAAGTTACAGAGTAATCTTAAGAGTAAGATACATTCTTGTCATATTTCTCTTACCTATTAAATTAGGGTCTAGCATCTTTATCTATGGCCACAGAAGAATCCTCTGATACTATATGCTTTTGAAAATAAACCTAGTATTTAAAGTAAACGAGCCAGCAAAGAAGGCAGATCAGCAGAGAAAGCTGTTGCTGGAATTTTCTCCTTAAACCTGGTTCACCGGATTTTCCTGGCCTGGTAAACTCTTTCTCTAGGGAGAATTAGCACTGAAAAGAGAAGCAAAACATGATTATACTCTCAAAGATTCTCTCTCCTTAATTTAAAAAACCTCGCTATACTGTATGTCAACTGTATCTCAAAAAAACTGGAGGGGAAAAAAGTCTCTGTCCTCAGACTCTTCAGCCAGTACAGTGTCGCCCTTCTGAGGAAAACATGGTTGGTTCCCTGGTTTAAATCAGAATGGGTCGAACTTCTGCACCATGGAAAGTGTAGGGATTTTCAGGGTTTGAAAACCAGTGCTTCACACCCTGAGAAATGCAAACAAGAGACAAACAATTCTGTGTTTAATTTCCTTCTCAGTTTGTGCACCGGACAAAAGGAGAGATTATTTTTGCCAATTTGACATCATGTACTCCGGGCCAAGGAAATGATTTAAAAACAATAATAACAATATATTTGATTATCCTGCGGCTGACTCTTTCTCACAAACGTTGTGTTTGTTAATCAGTTTTAATGTACTGGCTGGTGAGGAGAGTGCTGGGAGGATGGCCAGTGGTGTCAGTGTTTGAAAAAAAAGAAAGGTCAAAATAAATTTCTGGCAGCACTCAAATATTTCATACTGGGCTTGATGCATTTTTCCAACTCGCTAACTCAAATCGAGGCATGTGGTCTTATGTCAAGGGATGATCCGGAGCTTCTTGAAAGAGAAGCCCTAGAACAGAGGAATTCCCAGCATCATAATAGAGATTCAAGAAGGTAATCTGTTCAGGGACTACATCTGTCTGTGTTGTCAGTTACTAATTAATTTTTCTGATTGCCACACTTACCCAGCAAAGCTCTTAGAGATAAGTGTTTATAGGAGACAGTGAACTGGTTGAATTTCAATGTCCTGGGTTTCATTCAGCAAACTCAGTTTTCCATTTAAACAGAAACGTGGAAGGGGGAGGTTCAATCCCCAGTACCTCCATTAAAATAAATAAATAAACCTAATTACCGCCCCCACCCCAATAAACAAATAAATAAACAGAAACTTGGGCCCTTTTAAAGATCAGACAGTATCTTTGGGTTGTGAGAGGGCAGATTAAAGTGTCATTATCTGATTTTGATTCTTTGCCTCTCCTGCTATATGTAACTCAGTGAAAGGAGGGGTCCTGGCAGAATTCATTGGGTTATGGAGATGAAGGAATGGCCTGGGGTGGAAGTGCAGCCACGCTGGGGGAGATGGCTGGGACTGCCCCCCGAGAATTTGGATTCCAGGCCCTGTGCTGCCTCGTACTAGGCGGATGCACTTAGGCATCTCGTCTAGCTGCCCTCTACTTTCCTCGTCTGTAAAATGGGGCTCTGAGTGTACCTGCCTCACAGAGCTGTTGTGAGCACTGAGCTATTGGGTGTGAAGATGCCATTAATGTTAGCTTCTCCCCTCTAGCGATGAAACCTGACATAGTTACCTCTGTTTGATAAACTTGAAATCGGTTCTGCAGTGCCTAGTGTTGGGAGATGATGCAATATCTTGGTGTGATGACCAAAATACTTTCTCCCAGAATTTCCTTGCCGCTTCCAGCAGATATCCCAGCATCACTGCAGAGGCAACAACTAAGCAGCAAGTTCGCCTAAAACCTCACAAAGACACTGTTTTAAATAGGTCCAGATATACATTAACTTGGGAATCACCCTTCTTGGGTTCATGCCATGACTTGCAAAGGCCTTTTTCGGCTGTGTCAGTGACCTTGACCCTTCATAAGCCAGTCAAAAGTTAGGTTGGAGAGAGGAGAGTTTCAAAGTCAAATTCACCATTGAAGGATTATATCTACTGGTTAACAATCTTGGCAAAGTTCTAATCTTGTCTTTCCTGGGAGAGAACTGGAAGGATCTGCCGTGTTCTCCCTCCAGGAATCAGAGGGAGCAGGAACATTCAAATGAATAATTAACATCACAACTTTCAGACACTGTACCGCATACCGCGCTGAGCAGTTTCTGTGTAGTAAGTCATTTCTCCTCCGAAGTTGGCACTGCCATTGGTGCACTAGAATGCAGGCTTCAAGAGCCAAGGACCCTGCCTGACTTACTCTTATTCTAGAACACAATGCAGTTTGCTGGCACATAGTAGGTGCTCAGTACATTTGTTTAACAAGTGAACCCCGTTTTACAGTTTTAAAAACTACCGAGTAGAGACGCTAGGTGACCAGTCCAGGGTCGTCACTTAGCATCACTCCTGTTGCATCACTTCTCCTCGTGTAGCCTGCCCTTCAGTCATCCCTGTTTGCCCCTTTTCCTAGCTATGTCAGGCTTCCATGTGTCCAGAGTTCTTGGTTCAAGTTCTCCAGCGAATAAAGCTCTAACCTTCTGCCCAAGTTGGGGGGAAAAGCAGTCACCCTGCTGCTTCTGGTGGGAGAGGAATTTAGGGCCTGACGGCTTGGATGGATGGATAGATGAATGGGTAGATGGGTGGATGGATGGATGGATTTTCCAATGGCTACTTATATAGGCTTTTGATTAATAATCCTGTTTCCTTCCCCACGTGCACCTTAACTTTTTGAGTAATTGATATCTCCACTTCCTGAGCCTTCCAAGGGTCCTGTTCCTTGAAATTGATCTGCTTAGTTTTCCCCTTCCTCTGATCTAAGTTTGTGGCTGTTTGTCCATTTGTTTCCCGGTTCTCACTCTCCTTGTTCTAATTGTTTACTTAAAAAATCAATAAATGTATGTTTCAAGAAAAAAAAATAAATCCACACCCTACCCATCCAGATATGACTATGATTAGCAGTGTGGTGCACAAATTTTCAGGGTTTTTATGCATATATAAAAATATTACAATTTATTTTTAAAACACCAATTATCCTTCGCACACAGCTCTATCAGTTGGCTTTTATCTTCACTCAGCAATGTCCCACAGTCACCCAGGGATGTTGATGCATAGATACACATTTTAAAACACATCATAATCTTTCCTAATAGTGGTATTCAATCAGTCCCATTTTGATGGCCATTTAGATTGTTTCTAGTTTTTCACTATTCCAGAATTTTCATGTGTACCCTTAGACACAGTCACTTATTTCCTTAGGCTCAATTTATAGAAATTGTTTTACTATGTTAACATTATCAACCATTTTCAAATTGTTCCTCCAAAAATTTACATTCCCATCAGCATTTGCATTCCCATCAGCAAGGTATGAAGGTTATTACATGCTGCCCAGCATGGAGTATCAGCATCTTACTCTTTTAAACCCTGGCACTTCCATATATCAGCTTTGGAGCTAGTCAACCTGGTAAGGCAGTTGGCTTGGACTGCCTCCAGCCTCTGAGGGCGTGGAAATTGGATAATATTAGAATGTAATCAGGGGCTTCCACTTTGCACATATGGAATCAGAGGACTAGGGAACAGAGGTGACTTGCCCATGTCACACACTGGCAGAGTTGGGACCATGGAACACACGTCCTGGCTCCCAGCCAAGTCCCAGCCTCCTTCCCTGCTTCAAACCACACTGCCGGGAGCCCCTATAACTTGCCCCTACCCCAAACCCCTTTCCCTCCTGCAGCCGGAAGCATGGATCTCAGGGGAGGATGAGAACCTACATTTTTGGTGCATCTTCTAGGTGCATCTTCTAAGTTCCTCGATCTGCCCCAGACGCTTTGCACATGTTGTGCCTTCAATAATCCTGTGAGTAGGTATTATTCACTCCATGATACAGAGGAACAAATGAATGAACTGGAGATGCTGTTCATCAAGTCAGTAATCTGTGCCCAGTCCGGAGGAGCTTGAGCACCAAAGACCAGAATAGATCTATCTTAGAATGAATATGGAGGGAGAGTGGTATCTGCCCCGCATGGATAAGGGAGATGTTGTCTGGGATGGCTGCAGACATTCTGATACCTCCTCACCTCACATGTGCTAATTCAGGCATAAGAGTCAAACCCAGCAGCACAAGTATTTCTCAAGGCATCGTCTAGCCGTCTCAAGATTTTGTGTTGCTCGGGGTTGAGCACTCGTCGGACCCAGTGCTTGCTGGCGGGGCCCCTGTTCTGGAATGACTGAGTTGTCCAGCACGGCCAGTGTGTAAATGTCAAGTAAACACCAAATTGAAGAGCAAGCTAGCTATTGTGCTGGGGCTGTTTGCTTTAGATATAATAGTGGGCAGAAAAGGAGAGGGAGAGGGAAAAATATATGTCACTTCGTAAGGCAAATCGTGAACGTCGTGAGCCCTCCCCTGGCCAGCTGGAAGGTCACAGAGACCAAAGTCAAACAAATAAAGAGCTTGCACCCCTTGTTGCAAAAATAAGCATGCCCATTTGCTTGAAAAAGAAAAAGTTTCGGATGAGGGAACATTTTCCAGTCAATCACACTGCAGCAAAGTCACCCTGTTGAATTTGTGACTCACAGGCTCTCTGTGTCAATAGACGGAGAGTGAGCCCAGTGTTATGACTTCACTGGGAGATGAAGCAGAAGTTGGGATGAGGCAGAGCCGGCTTTAAAACCAAGCTCTAAGCTCCGACAACAAATAGTGGAGGAAAGTCTGACTACTCACAGGCTAGGTAATTGCATTTGTTGTTTCCTTTTCTTTATTTCTTGCTTGTCTCCTAGGAAAGAACCGATTTAAAATTTGCCTTCTTTTACCCTTTCCTTGCATCTGCGTTGATGGAGGACATCATTGTGAGGGCTACTGACGGAGCATCTCGGGTGCTTGATGCTTGACACACATCATCTCCTGTCCCCGGGGCAATTCTATTAGGTAGTTGGTGATAGGTGTTAGCTACAGATGAGAATATTGAGGGTAGTCACCTTTGTAAGCTTTTAACAAGGTTCTTTCTGGCTTCAGTTACAGATTCTGTGCAGTATTCAGACAGCCTTCCATTTTGCTGTCCTACTGTGACATTGGGGTTGTTCCGATAAGTAAAAAGTGGTTCCCACATGAAAAAATGCTCAGTATCACTAATTATCAGAGAAATGCAAATCAAAACTACAATGGGGTATCACCTCACACCAGTCAGAATGGCCATCATTCAAAAGTCCACAAACAATAAATGCTGGAGAGGGTGTGGAGAAAAGGGAACCCTCCTACACTGCTGGTGGGAATGTAGTTAGGTGCAGCCACTGTGGAAAACAGTATGGAGATTCCTTAAAAAACTAAAAATAGATTACCCTATGATCCCGCAATTCCACTCCTGGGCATATATCTGGAGGAAACTCTAACTTGAAAAGATACATGCACCCCAGTGTTCATAGCAGCACTATTTACAATAGCCAGGTCACAGAAGCAACCTAAATGTCCATCGACAGATGACTGGATAAGGAAATACACACACACACACACACACACACACACACACACACACACACACTCACACACTCACACACTCACTGGAATAATACTTAGCCATAAAAAAGAATAAAATAATGCCATTTGCAGCAACATGGATGGACCTGGAGATCATCATTCTAAGCCAGAAAGAGAAAGAAAGATACCATAGGTGATCACTTATATGTGGAATCTAAAAAAAAAAAAAGACACAAATGAACTTATTTACAAAACAAAAACAGACTCACAGACATAGAAAACAAAGTTATGGTTATGGGGGGGGTAGGAAGGGATAAATTGGGAGTTCGAGATTTGCAGATATATAAAATAAACAACAAGTTTCTACTGGATAGCACAGGGAGCTATATTCAATATCTTGTAGTAACCTATAATGAAAAAGAATATGAAAACAAATATATGTATGTATATGTATGACTGAAACATTATGACACCAGAAATTGACACAACATTGTAAACTGACTATACTTCAGTAAATAAATAAATAAAAAGTGGTTCCTGCCTTCAAGGAGCTCCAGGACCAGCCAACATACTGTTGTCTGGTACTCAAGACCACTGGGACCTGATTAGTTGAGGTTGCCTGAAACTAGGAAATATTTAAGAAACAATGGTACCAAGAGGCTCACTGCTTGCTCTCCAGGGTGACATCATCTGGGGACATCTCAGGAATGCCCACAGGATAGAAAAACCAATGCTATCAGGACTGCAGGTGAGCTAAAACTTAGCGCTAAAACGGTTGATCTGAAAGCAAAGCTTGCAGCCAATCAGCTTTGTTTGGCGCGTTGGCCGCAGGCCGGCAGGGGCTTGTTGTTTGCAGTCCCGGAACAGGATGGGCAGAGATGTGAGCCCTGACCGAGAGGCTGGAAGGTCTGGCGTCTCAGTCCGCGCCTGGCTCTGCACATGCATGAGCAGAGGTCAGGGGCTGGCTCTGTCTGCGCATCGGGCTCTTCAGCTGTGACATGAAGGAGGGAAGAGAGCAAGTCCCTGGTGGCCCCTAAGTATCAGGATTAATGTGGATGGCTGGGTCCATTCTTGGCTTGTCTGGATGACCTCAGCCTAGATATTCTCACGTAAGAAAGGGGAAAAAAAAAAAACAAAAAACCAACAAATCTGCTAGCTCTCAAGGCTGAGATGTTTCTTCTTCTGAACTCTCCCTGCAACTTTGCCGAAAACTAAGCTGGTAAAGTAACTTTGATCCTTTTTTAAAAAAAATCTGTTGTCTGGCTCGACAAAAGCAGTTCGTAGAGTGGCTTTGTCTTCGTTTTAATAGAACATTGATCCTTTCTTCTTCTTTCTTTCTGTGGGCGGTGTCCTCCCAGTTCTGAGGAGCTGTCAGTGTAGATAATATATTCCCTGCTTGCCCAAGTCCTCTTCCAGTCCTTACAGGTTTTCTCCTTGAGGGCTAGGAGAATTCTTGAAAGGACATGGTCAATACTCATTAGCTGGGATATACTTTTAACACATTTATTTTGGCTCCGTGTTGTTTGTCAAGCCCTCATCGAGCCCCGTGAGTGAGAGCACACTCCATTTGCTATTTCGAATTTCTCCCCTTCTCGTTGGCAAGCATCGTGTTTCTGCTGTAATCTGCCTGGAAAGCAAACAGGAGAGTTTACTCTGGTCCCTGTGTCAACCATCTGCCTACTCAGTGATCAATACAGCAGTGTAGGTGCTAGAAGCCCGTGTGTGTGTAGGGAAAGAAGTTCATTCATTCGTTCATACGACATATTCAGGGGGTAAGTACCAGCTTTATGTGTCTCGCTCAATACTGGGCATTGATGCAAAGGCCAACAGTGAACAAAGAAAGATGTGACCCTCCCTACAGGGAGCTCGCAGTCTACTCCCGGGAGAAAGACTGTAATCAAATAATCACCAAAAAATAGTAGAAAACTGCTAACTAACACTTATTTGAGGAAAGCTTATTTTATGAGAGCTGGCCTCGTCAGGATGCACAAGAAGTGCAGTGGGGAGAGGAAAGTCAAGTTCTCCTTGTGGCCTCTGGTCCCCGATAAATGGTTAAGACAAGTATGTATGCCTTTAAATTTCTAAACATAGCACGGTCTCAATGGTATTTTTAAGTTACTTAATTTTTTAGTTATTTCATACTCTAGGCTAGGGACTCAGGGCACAGAGACAAACGACATTGTCTCTGTGGAATCTAAAACACAAAACAAAAAGACTCACAGATATAGAGAACACGGAGAAGGGTGTTGGGGGAAATAAGTGAAGGGAATTAAGAGGGACAAACGTCCAGTTATAAAATAAATAAGCCACGGGGATGCAATATACAGCATAAGGAATATGGTCAATAATGCTGTAATAGCTTTGTACGGGGACAGATGGTTACTAGACTTACCCTGCTGATCATTTCATAATGTGTGCAAATATCGAATCACTATGTAGCACGCCTGAAACCGACCTGGAACAGACACAATACTGCACGTCCACTATATTTCAATAAAGAAAAAAAATTTCAAAAACCCGAGACCTTGCCTGGGACCACCCCTGCAAGAAGTTGTAATACAGGGTGCCATGTATCATAATAGCAAGCTGGGTACACAAGGTTGAACAAGCCCGGAGGAGAGAGAGATTGATTCTGCCGGAGGTTGGCCTGGCAGGGCGGGCAGAGGAGGGGTGTCCCGGCAGAACACGGCCTAGAGGTGGAAGGGTGCAGGGTGTGTAAGTGGACTGCTGTGAAATCCAGGGGGGCCAGTGTAGAGTGTGTACATGGGATTGGAAATCTTTGGAAAAATCATTTGGGGACAAAAATTGAGGGGCCCAGTGTCATGATTTTCCTGAAATCAAACAGTCACCTAAGACCCAGAGGTTCAAGTTGTGTTTTCCACCTTTGTAGTGATAGTAGAACTATGTGAAAACCTTTTTTGGCATAGATACATTCCAGTAGTCACGGTAGGATCAATATTTCTGTTTATATCCATTTATTTTTATTTTTATTTACTTTTTCAGGATTTAAAAAAATAAATTTTCAACTGATATTATTTCTTTAAAAAATGTTTTTCTTTATTCCTTTGATAACTATGTAAGTTTACAAAGCTAAAGATCTAATCTGTTCTTAGAAACGATAATTGGTACATATATGAAAACTTTAAAAATGTGCAGTGCACTGTTTATATGTATTTACCTGCAATATAATGTGTATGTGCAGTCCACCTGTAATAATTCTACATAATAAAACTGGAAAAAATTAAATAAATAAGTAAACCTAAGGAAAAAAATTTTGGTGGGGGTAGGTAATTTGGTTGATCGGTTGGTTGGTTGGCTTATTCATTCAATTATGTATTTATTTGTTTGTTTATTTATTTATTTGTTTGTTTAATGGAGGTACTAGGGATTGAGCCCAGGACCTCGTGGATTCTAGGCACGCACTCTACCACTGAGCTATACCCTCCCCTCTAAATCCACTCATTTTAAAAAACATTTTAAAACTTTAAAATATACTTAATAACAATATTGTAATATCACAATTTGGATGGGCTAGCTCAAGGTTTTATAACACGCGTATAATAAATGCATGATGGTTAAAATAATAAATGCTTCTCCAGATGTCATGTAAAATCGTCTTGAGGGCCCATTGGGGCTGATTGTATTATTCCATTTTGATGAAAATCATTCTACCACGACTCTAGGGCAATTGAGATGTTAAAAACCAAAAGTCTGTTTATTTTTTCTATCACTCATATGTTACATATAAGTGATTGAGCAGAATCTTGTTTAAACTGCTGATTCCTGTGACCAGCAGGTAAGGGCCACTGCCTCCTTTGGAAGAAACCTACGGGCTTGGATTCTCTTTTCCATCTTACTTTTTCCCATTTCTATGATTCTAAGAAGTATGTATTATGCAGCTAATGACAATTGCCCAGGTACCTCCTCTTGTCTTCCCTGGGTCAGTTGCCTGTTTAAAACATACGGTGTTTTGGGTTTTTTTCCTGCCCATAAGCACTTCTAAGTAAAAGGAAGGCAGTTTACAGTATTAAGCATCTTGCCTCTGAATTAATCCTCAAAGCAACCCTGAAACAGTGGTTAAAGCCTTATTTTACAGATGAAGAGACTGAGGTTCAGATGGATCTGAGTAACTGTCCGTCTCAGGGCCGTGTGGCCAGCCAGAGCTAGGCTCTGAACCCAGGATGGTCTAGAGATACGGAGCCTGGAGCCCTTCTCTCTGGTTTCTAAATTCACTTGGAAGGCCTTTGTTTCTTACCCACTTAATAGATATTTGCCAAGTGCCAGGTATGTACAGAGCGCCCTGCTAATATGAAGGGGGATTCAGAGACTATGAATGACATATGCTGTGTTCCGGGGTGGGGGCAGGGGGGTCAGAATTACAAACGATTATATTTTTAACAATTACATTTGATTAACTCTAAGTTAAAAAATTGACTTTGTATTATTTACCACATGGTAAAAGATTCAATATTTCATGAAAACCCTAAGATTAAAGATTAAAAGCAAAACCTTTTCCTAAATACTGGATCTGTTCTGCAGATGAAATCGTCATAGTTGTTTATTATTTTTCCTTTTCCCTTTACTGGGCCACTCTACAGACTTTGAAGTGACTCACGGAGAACGATACGTTTTCTTTTCCTTTGTACGTTAGTAATATAGAAATAGAAAACCAAGTCCACAAAAAAAAAAAAAAAAAAAAAAAAAAAAAGGAAGCCAGCACGCAATAGAGTTGCTAAGACTGAACATCAGATCTGCGTCTCGGCTTCCTGGCAACCAAGAACAAAAAGGGAACAGGCTGGATTCCACAGCTCTCATTATCACAGAGGAAGAAGCCCATTGTTATTTTGAGTCCTCAAGCCTCAAGCTCACTTATCACCTGGAATCCCGCAGAGGCACATCGATAGACACAATAATTAATGTTTTTGGCAACAGCAGGACCGCAGATGCCCGTTTTTGTCTGCCATTTCTTGGGAAGGCCTTTAATTATGGTTAAGGGCTTCACATGGATGCGGACGTCAGTGAGGGCTTGACTCACCTGGTTTAACATTCGACTGTAACACAAGCAGAACGGAGTTGAGGCTAGTTAGGGATCCAGGTGAAGGACCGCGGAAGCTCAGAGGACCGTGCAATTCTTTGCAAGGTGGCTGATGGAGAAAGCCTCCACCGAGGGGACAATCTTTGCACTGGGCTTGGGGAGCGGGAGTCAGTGGGCAGAGGAAGGGGTCAAAGGGAAGAGCCTTCCATGTTTAGGGAGCAAGTGTAAAGGCACAGACAGATGAAACCGCTTGGCCTGTTTGGAGCATGTCAAACCGTGGGAGGTGGAGAGACAGAGATTCTAAGAAGACTTCCATTAAACAGGCTGGATTTGCTGCTTGGACTTTTTCTCGCTCTTCCGACACAACTTTCTGTTGAGTTAGGCAAAAATGAATGAGAATCAGATGGACCACATTTCTCTCGAATACACTCGGGCTTAAAAAATGAAGGGGGAAGAGAACTTGACAGAATGCGTCTTGGGTTTTGCCAAACCCGAAGTATTTGAAGCATCACACAAGACACATCTCGAACCCAAACACATGCCTGGACTCTCCCACTCCTAATTGCAGCTGCAGCCGGTTAGTGAGATGAATTGTGTACAAGAGAATGAGGTCTGATGGAGGAGCCTCGTGAAGGAGGATGACTGATGTAGGGCATGGACTAGTCTGCCCTTGAGAATCTGCAGTCTCGCTGCCCTCGTGGACAAAGAGAGGGGCCAACACGGAGTCTCCAAGCAAGCTATTGATCCTGCCCCACAGCAGAACAATGAAAAGCCGTATTACTTAACTTTATTGTATCTCGTGTGGAAAGAATTCAGCATCTCTTGTTTTCCTCCCTCTCTGTCTCTCAGTTTTACATTTCAGAGGGTAAAAATGGAAAGAAATATGTTTTGCATTAGTCTGTCTTCACACGAGTGGAGACCAAATGAGAGAAGGTGGAACTAGAGGAACGAGATCATGAACATCTATTTATTATGTTTCAAAACTCCTGCCTTGAGGGTCATGGACATTTGAAAAGCAGAAGGAATCAATTAGGAAGGGGGTTAACTGGATTGTTCATGGTCCACGGTTGGTCAGTTGTAGGTTTGAGACTCCAGGCTACACCTCTTGTTTTCATAGCCCACACATTTTTTTCTCAGGCTCGGATCTGAGGATAAAAGTGAATTCTCACATATCTTCCTCCCTCTCTCCCTTCCCTCCTTCCTCCTTTCCTCTCTCCCTCCCTCCCTTCTCCCCTCCCTCCATCCCTCTCTTCTTGCCTTCCTTTCTTTCTTCAAAACAGACTTTTCTGAGAGCTCAGTGGAGGCAGTGGGACCCAGAGAGAGTTAAGGATCTACTCAACCTCAGTCGGGAAAGCCTGCCATGTAATTCCGTTTAATTGACAGGGTTTAGAAATCAAAAAAGAAGCAGCGACCAGAATGGGGCGCAACAGGGGTGGGAATAGGAGACGTGAGGGGGGAGGTTCACAGAAGAAGAAGCATTGGAATGGTTATTAGAGCCTGGAGATAGTTTGCTGGATGGACCTGGAGGAATTGGGGGCAAGGCTGGAGAAGCAAAACGGGAGTGGTTCGATGGATCAGCTGTCAGGCTCTGTGATACTGAGGGTCAGTGCGGCTGGGGCTGGATCTGCCAAGGGGATGGGGTTGTGTTGGCAGCGGTTGGAGGAGGAGTGGGCAGGGGTCCGATCCCAAAGGGTCTTGTACAGTGAGAAGCAGGGTGGTGGGCTTAATGGTGTGGTCATGCCCACAGCTGCTCTGAGTCTCACCATCGGAAATTCTTAGAGAGGAGGCTGGCTTCTGTTTACATATTTGTGTGTGTGCGCACACTTGTGAGTATTTTTAAGATCTTTAATACAACCCAAATGGCACACTTGTTGAGCTGCACACGTCTGATTGGTGCATTTTTCTGTGTGTAGGCTACACTTCCATAACAAAGGGGAAAAAGACATTCTGGGCAGAATCCTTAGCCATCTTTTTAAACTACAAGATCTCAGCTCATTAAAACAAAGATGATGGTAAAGTAACTGAAATCCATAGAATTATCTTTCTTGTCCCAGGACTCGGAGAGTGTGAGCCAAAGCAAACCTTGGGGGAAACCTGTGGGACTAGGAGGCAAATCTGCTTACCCAAGCTCTCTACTTGGTTGTTCTAGAGCTCCTCCAGTGTCCCCAGTATCTTCCTCTCAAACTTGCTTGTTCCTCAGTTCTGATCTTGGTAACACTGTCACCTCTGGGTCCCCTTGTCTACATCGTCCCCCTGACTCCCAGTCCCAAGTATTTCTTTTCTTTCTTTCCTCTTTTTTTTTTAATTGAAATTTAGTTGACTTACAACATTATATTAGTTACAATACTGCATATTATGTGATACATAATATTATAATAGCACATTAGGTGTATAACATAGTAATTTGATATTTTTAT
The DNA here is from genome assembly GCF_036321535.1 of Camelus dromedarius. NCBI lineage: Eukaryota > Metazoa > Chordata > Mammalia > Artiodactyla > Camelidae > Camelus > Camelus dromedarius. Next base: position 56,070,086 of record NC_087445.1, read on the forward strand.
TGATGACACTCCATACAAAGTTATTATGAAGCATTGACTATATTTCTGTAATATGTCATTTTCTCTCCAGCCCTAGGTTTGCTGATCTAGTTTTGGCCCCATTTCTCTCTCTCCACTCTTCCACTTAAAAAAAAAAAAAGCCCAAAACTTAATATTCAATTTATTCTACCAATTTATATTTTGCTGTATCATCACTTAGCTGAATTATTGCAAGAGCTCCCAAAGTGGCCTCCGTGCCTCGACTTTTAGCCCTTGGAGACCATTTCCCACACTGCTGCCGGAAGATTGCTTAGTGTGAAAATGACCTGCTGCACATCCTTCACTCTCCTACACAGCAGTGCTCAACCCTCACGAGACTGTCCGTTACTTGTGCTCCTATGAGCCCCATCTCTTGCTGCTTCCAGCCTCCGATTTTACACCCGCCACAATGACAGCCTGTGGCTGCTTTTTGTTGCTCGCTCACTTGCTTTTACTTTCTTTTGTTTTTGCCTCTGTGCCTTTGCTTATGCTGTTCCCTCCACAGGAGATGCCCTTCCCACCCATCACTTATTGCCCCAAGAAGGACTCTTCCCAGAAGGGTTCCTTCGGAATCAGCTTTTCATTCCCAGCACCTGGCATGAAGACTGGCACATTGTAGACGTGCAGTAAGTATTTTCTGGATGAGAGCATTCTTGACTCACAATTCAGGCCACGGGGCCCACACACTCATTCACTCACTCACTCATTCATCTCCTGGTCTCATGTCACCTTCACAGAGAGCCCACAGGCAGGGTGCCATTCATATGATGCACATGGGTACAGTCCAATTGCTTTTACAATATTCTATCCGTGCTGTCAATACATAGCAACTGTCCTGAGTGTCCTTCACTACACTGTCCCCTGGTCCTCCCTAGGATCCAGCAACTGACGGGTTAACTCCAGGCACTGTGGGCAACCCCCGCCTCCCAGGAATCCACAGCAGTTCCCCTGCCAGAGGGGTGGATTGTTAGATGCATGGTGAACTCTCACCCCTGCCCACAGGGGAGGTCTCATGAGCCCCATTTTACATACACAGGCCTGGGATGGCCCCACCAGTGCACCCAAGGATCTTCCCAGGACACAGTCAAGCCCCCTCCTCCTGCCCCTCCTATTCTGTGTGACGTCAAGTTTCTGGGCTGGCCAAACCCACTTGAGTTTGGACAGACTCCTCTGTGCACAGAGCGAGGCTCAGGGTAGCCAAGGGTCAGAGGCTTGGGGATAGCCTCCCGAGTTTCTCTAAGCTTAAAATACAACACCAAGCAACGGGGGCCTTTCTCTTCCCCCCTCACACAAATTCTGTGTGTGCGTGTGTGTTGCAAATTCAAGATCAGCCAAATTAAATTCAGTTTGACTCATTCAAACAAATTACACTCACATGTAGACACAGTGGGGCATTTCTGGCCTGAATGTGTTACTACTTTCCTTAAGTTCTAACTTCCTGTTTCCCCGTCTCTCACCATCCAAAAAACTTGAGTCCCTTTGCCTCCACCACTGAGGGAGAGTGAGGATGCTGGAGATAGCGCAGAGCCCGGCGTTCATTGCTGTTCCTGAACATGGGGTCCAAAAGTCTACACATAAATAAAAACATACTTCTAAGAACTAAGGTTTTGTGCTCTGAAGTTCATGGTCTCAGCCTGACTCTGCTCAACTTCTGGGGATTTGAAGGACTTCATGTCCATCTCCTCTCTGCCCAACAACACCCCATTCGCGGTCCTCTCATCCTCCAGAAACCAAGACCTCCTCCGAAGCCCCAGTGCTGTTCCCCGGCCGCCAGCTCCTCCCCGAGTGACTTCCTACAGCACAGCCTTGGTGCCTGCCTGTCCTTCCGGAAGCCTTGGACACATGTGAGAGGTCCAGGGCAATACAGAAACGGTCACTCTCGCTTTAGATTGGCCCAGGGCACATCACAAAGCAATAGCAAGCCTACAAACGTTGATGGACCATATGGACCAGACACCATATACTGGGTGCCAGACACTAGTCTAAGAGAAGGGATGATCTGTATTTCCTTGAATTTAGGACGCGTTTTTCCCCCTCATTTTTTAACATCTTTAGAACTGGGATAGGTGTTACAATCAATGGCTGTTACAAGGCTAGTCACGATGGAAGTATTCATGCCTCACCCAACTGATTTCATAGATGAATGTATGTAACATGCACGAAAGCAATAAATGGTATTAAAACTATTTCTAAGTAAGTTCAGAAGGATTCTTTCACTAAGCATCAAATAGAAATTCCAAGTAATAAGAAGGCAAGGTGTCCCAATGTAATTGACACCATTTTTCTTTCCTTTTTTAAATTAATTTTTAAGCAGTATTTTTAATTTAATTTTGTTTTTTTAAATGGAGGTACTGGGGATGGAACACAGGGCCTCATGCATGCTAAGCATGCACTCTACCACTGAGCTATTACCCTTCCCACGCCCTATTTTTTCTTTCTTAATGGTAGATAAAATAATGGTGCATCTACAGATGTGTTGGCAGACAGCATTTGATGAAACATGGCATAGGAGAAGATGATCTCTCTTTGTCCTCAAGGGGCTTATGCTTTAGGTGGGACTTGGAAAAAAAAAAAAAGAGCAGTTAAACCACTGTAGCAGCAAGCGCTGTGACAGAGGAAAGCATCGGGTGCTGAGGGCAGGAGGGAGAGCTGAGCGGGCAGAAGGAGCCTGGGGAGGCATTAAAGGAGACGTGGCAGGAGCGCTAAGACTCAAAAGATGCCTCGAAGCTCATCAGGCAGAGAAGAGGAAGGCATTCTAACCAGCGGGAGACAATGCGGCGGCAAGGATGCACAGCCCACTGGGTAAAGGATGAACACTGTGTTTACAGGTCAGGGGTAGGGAGTGAGGGCTCCTCCACGCAGCTAAAGGAGTTTGGAGAAGCGTATCTGCACAGTGCCGGCAGGCATGGGGACAAAAGCTGGGAGGCTGGGGAGGCACTGCTGGGAGTGGGCCAACAAAGGAAGGGTGAGGGTCTGTGTCAGGGAAGGAAGGGCAAGATGGGAAGCCAGGGGCCTTGCTGGCTGTCGGGACGCTTTATCTCATCTGCTTCCCACAGCCACCCTTGGAGGTTGGAGGTAACGTGCCCATTCTACAGTTGAGTAAATTGCGGCTTGGTGAGGCTCAGTAGTTTGGAGCAAAAGTTGAATGGTGAGATCAGAATAGTACCGAGAGAAAGGCGGCTGACTGGCTGTTAGGTGGTCTCAGAAGTGGCACAGCCATGGGGAGGACACTATGGCCAGGGGCCTGGCAGGTCTAGACACTGGATTAGCCCACCACCCGAGGCTGTTCCAACTCGCAGGGCTGGAGTCACATTATATAAGTTCTGAGATGGGGATGTGTATTTTATCACATTAGTATACACTACAGCTTAGCAGAGCACACCATAGAGTATTACATATGGATTTACAACGAAAATTAGAAGTGTATTCACCATGAGTTCAATACCCTGGTTGCCAGCATTCTCTCCCTCTAGAAGACCTGTCTGTGGGAAGCTAGGAATGACCAGAACGTTACCTGGTGGGCCTGGACCCAAGCAGATGGTCACTTACGGGCCTTTGCACTTTAAAGGCATCAGCCCTTGATACATCCATCCACCCCTGGGAGGGGAAGGCTCAGACTGCCTTGGCGAGGGCCCCCCCCCCCCCCCCCCCCGTCTCCTGAACGGCGCTGGGATCTACCTCTGTGTCTCACCAACTCTGTGGAACTCTCGTTCCTCAGCTGGACGTTGGGGATGATAATAACAACCTCAGATATATTACAGACTATTACATAAAATAATTTTTAAAGGTTTGCCTATGGTGGAGTCACTCAACTACAGCTGTTACCTCATTCTCCAAAAAAAATGTGAGAAGGAAAGAAAGACACCTATGGCTCCACTTCTGACCAAGGTTTTACATAAACAAATAGTTGTGTTTCAACGTGGGGTGGGGGGTGGCGGGAACACCTGTCACTATTAATTAATATGCTCACTGATTTTACTAATGGTGGTTCTTCGTTCTTAGGCTTTATTGCATAAGTGTACCTTAAAGAATAGTGGTTCCCCAAATAAAGCATTTTCTAGACCAGAGCCTTCAACCATTTGACCTGGAAACCTTCCCATCACCTTGCCAGTCCCACCTTCTCCTCCAGCTGCTCTGCTCAGGCTCAGACCTCCACACCCATCCAAAGGGAGGACTGAAGTTTTGTTCCACTGGCGAAATTGATGGTCACAGTCTTCTTTAAAAACCAACTGATAACAATATTAACTAAGTGAGTTCAGTCTGTGCCAGGCACCAGGGTAAGAGCTCATGTGACTTAGCTCCTTAAATCCTCCATGATGGGTTCTGCAATAGGTATTCTCCCCACTTCACAGGTGGGAAGACTGAGGACCAGAAACATTAAGACACTTGCTTGAGATCACAAGGCTGGCGTAAGTGGTGAAGTTAGGCTTTAAATGCAGTAACATTCCAGGTTCCCCAAGATTAACTACTGGGATGAATTATTCCCTCCCCTGACAGTTGATGAGCTTACAGACAGGGAAAGACATTTAGATGAGGTGATTATAGGGGAGCAGAGGGAGGCGATGCGAGCTGTCAGTCTTCCCTCCTCGCCTCCCCTGCTGCCTGTTGTAATTCCGGCTTTCACCTGCTCTCCTGCACTGTTGCTACAGCCGAGCATCTTACAGATCCAGGTGGCCTCTCGGAGTCAATCTGCCACCTGGACGGCCAGGGAGATCCTTCTGATAGCAAATCTCACTATTCAACCATATCATCCCAAAACAGACAAAGGAGTAGGACAAGTATACATTCTTCAATGAATGGTGCCGGGACTACTAGCCATGGTTCAGGAAAACATTTACACATACGCAGACCTACCCGCGCATGCACGATTGAAACCCTACCTTAATAACTTACGCAAAATAAACTCCAAGCGATGTAAATAAAGATAACAAATGTAACCATATTTAGAAAAATATATAACCATTTTTATCATTTTGAAATGGCAAGAGCTTTCCTAAGTATTTTGTAAAAATACGGAAGTTATAACAGATGGGCAGATTTTACTGTATAAACATTTAAAATTCATTTATGTAGGGGAGAAACCCCACAAATAAAATTAGAGGAGAAACACCAAATATTGGGGGAAATAGCTGCAATGTTTGTAACAATTGAAAAGTTAGTACCCTTGCTCCATAGAAACTTTTTCACAATTGTAAGAAAAATTTAATGACAGCGTGGACAAAAGAAGAAATAAAAATGACCAATAAACAGATTTTTTCAAGGTTAGCTTTATTACTGATCAAAGAGATAAGTGAAACAAGAAGACAGTATTTTTCACCAATCACGTTGACAAATGGGGCATGTGTGTACCTCTGGAGTGGGAGTGTATGTTGATCCAAACTTTCCGGAGGACAATTTTGCAACTTGAACCTGTAGAGAAATAAAAGTGAGCATAACGTTGAGTTTTTGGAATTCATCTTGGGGACATATTTAAGAGGTGTCAGAAAGCTTTGGATCTTTGGATGAGAATTACATGTTGTTTGCAGTATGTGCCTGTTTCTCCAGGAGCTCATGAGGGAGGCTTACCCGGGTCAGAAAGGATGGTGTGCACAGACTGCAGCAAAGAGTCAAGCGGAAAATAGCTCAGGGAGTGTGTGATGTCTGGGTGAAGGGACAGAATGAAGGAAAAGAATAAACAGAGGTCTGTATGTGCTTTGCAGCCAGCACCCTCCCACTCCAGCCCACTCCCCTGGGAGCTGGGGAGACAGAAAAATTAGGGCAAATCCTGTTAAAAATTCAGTGGCTGGACCAATATTTACCACCCCTGGCAGTGTAGCAGAGCTTGGTTAAGTCACAGAATCTGCAACACTGGGCATCACCTGACTTTCCACGTTAGCCGTTACCGCAAGAGTTCAGAGGTGTCTCATGGTAGTTTTAATTTGCATTTCCCTTGGGCACCTTTTCATATGTTTATTGGCTATTTGGACATTGTGTGTGTGTGTGTGTGTCTGTATGTGTGAAGTACCCAGTCAAGTTTCCCCTTCTGTGCATTTATTTTCCTTCTGGTCATCTTTTTGTCATTAAAGTGTAGAAGTTCTGTATATACTCTGTTTACAAGTCATTTGCGGGATGTATTTTTGCTAATACCTTTTTTCAATCAGGGCTCCGTGTTTTCATTCCCTAATGGTGTCTTTTGAGGACCCATTCTTATTTTTAAAGTAGTCCAATTTATCCATTTCTTTCCCTTGATGATTAGTGATTTTTATGTCCTATTTATAAGAATTTTGCCTACTTCAAGTCATATTCATATTCTAGTGAACTACAAATATATATATTTTTACAAAGCTTTATTCGCTTTTTAACATTTAGATCTATAAGCCATCTGAAATTAATTTTAATGTGTGGTTTAAAAGGGTTTTTTTCCTATAGTGAAAAAGAATATAATATATTCTTTTATATATATTATATATATATATATCATATAAAACACTGAATCACCATGCTGTATACCAGAGACTAACACAACATTGTAAATTGACTAAATTTCAAAAAACATTTTTTTCCATATGTTTATCCAATTGATCCGGCGCCGTTTATTGAAAGCATCACTCTTTCCCCTCTACACTGCAATGTCACCTGTATCATAACTCAAATAACATCTATTTGTGAACCTATTTCTGAATTCTCTTCTCCAAGCCATAGGCCCATATGTGCCCAAAACACCTTGTCTTAATTCCTGTAGTTTTATCGTATGTAGCAGTGTAAGACCTCCAGCTTTGTTCTTCAAGATTATCTTGGATATTCTTTGGCCTTTTGAATTTCTATATAAATTTTAGAAGCAGCATGTCAATTTCCACAACCACCTTAAAAAAAAACTGGCCACATCCACTAAGGCTGAACAATAGTACTCCTCGGTAAATACTTAACAGAAAGAACTGTCCAAGAATGTCCACAGCAACTTGTTCATAAGAGCTCCAAATCAAAAACAGCCCACTTGTCCATCAGCAGGAGAATGGATGAATAACTAACCGCACAGCCAGGGTGGAATGCCCAGGCAGCAAATGAGAATCAATTAACCAGCGCTTCACAGAACGGCGTGGTTAAATCTCACAAGCTCAGTGTTTCATACGAGAAGCCAAGAACCAAGAGGGCGCATACTTTGAGTCCGTTTATACAAAGTTCAAAAAAAAACCAAGCAAAGTAAACGTCTGGTGTTAGAAGTTAGGGGCATCATGTTTTGGGGGGGAAGGAAGGGTCATGGTGCAGAACTTCTGGGGGGGCTGCATACATTTTCTCTCACATTGTGAACATGCAAACCTTTGTGATATGCACCTTTTTGTATGTGCATCACACTTCAATAAAAAGTTTACTTAGAAATTAACTTGATGCCAATAACATAGATGCAAGACTTACTATGTGCACGGAAATTGGTCCTGCCTGAGTTGGGGGTAAATATTAGGACAAATATAAATACAATGTGATTACTGCCTTGGGGGGAGTTCAGGGTTTGAGGGGGTTGGTGGTTAAGAGTCTGAGGCACCAGCCTCTAAAATGTTACAAAGCATTGTGGGAGGACAAGAGGACCACTCAATCAGCCTTGCCTGGGGGTGGGGGAAGTTCTGTTGGTGATTGAGTGTTAAGTAGGATTTCAGCTACTGTAGTCAAGGAGCTGTTAGTGTTTTTGAGGCCAGGAAGTAGAAACAGAGGAAACTAATGTGGCAAATTGTATTTTTAATTTGCAACAAGGTTAAAGTTTAATTTAAGGCCTGACGAATTTCCTTGGAACTCTGGAGCCAGAGGTATGTTGTAATTGGGATGGCTCACATGAAAAAACTCTTAAAATCTCTATCTAGTAAGAATATCAATACATGGAAGGCTTTATCCTCTATTCTTAGTTCTAACCAATGTCAAGTTACTAACCAGTGTCATCGGTTAGATGTGGCTTCACCAACAAAGTAGTGAAATGTAGTTGTATTTGTTCAAAAAAACAAAAAACAAAACCCCAGAACACCCACATTTCTCTGGATCCTAAAGAGTTGTTGCCAAAGTAGGAATCTGCTCGTAGGTAAGTTAGGGTAAGTGCTGGATACTATGAAGCAACCAGGGAGAGGAGATGGAATATTCCGTCTAATCGCTGGCAATTTGAGGAGTCCCAAAGGACCAAATGTTCTGGAAGAAATTTTGTGTAGTAAGAACGTCCCCAAATTAAACCTCTCAGCTAATGCAGGCCTTCTGGAACCCCCTGGCTTCATGAAGGATAGTTTGATTGCTTCCTTACAAATGTAAACCAACTTACTTCCACCGAGCAGGGGTGCGAGCCAGGCAGGGGAGGACCCGGTTCCCTGCACAATGGACTGGTTCCGCACAGTTTCCAAGCTACTTTGTTGCAAAGTATCTCAGCCCTGTGGAAAAACTGTGTAATGGAAAGGACTCTGGGGGGAGGACAGATAAGGGTTCCAACCCCGCCTTGGCCATTTGCAGGTTCCATGGCCTTGGGGTGTCGCATCGCAACTTCCCTGAGCCTCAGTTTCCTTTTCTGAAAAATGAGGGTCAGAACCTACACCTTGAATCACGCGTCCCTGGTGAGAATGAACTCGAATATTTTGAAGTCTCTTAGCACAGAGTCTGGCACCTCACAGGCCTTCACTCCATTATCATAATATTATTATTTTCCCAATGCTTTCTGGCTGATGTCATGCTGGACAATAAACGCCACATTGAGCATCTCCTTTCTAGGTCACCCTGTCCACAGTTAGGGTTCAAACTGTGATTCCATTTATACAAAGTTCAAAAACAAGCAAAGCGAACATAGGCTGTGAGGAGTCAGGAAAGTCATGTCATGTGGGGAGGAGGGGGTCACGGTGCAGGCTTTCGGGACGTCCCCTCTTCCACTTTGCAGATTAGGTGTATATATTCATAAGCCAAGTCACGTGTTCCCTTGGAGCTGGGCTCAGGCTGCAGGCAAACAATGGGAAACTGGCAATTAGACCAGGAGTAGGATGGACACATGGGTGGGTCTGTCTCTGCCACTAGCCTTGAAAACTCAACCATAGTGTGTTTTGAACTTTTTAAAAAACAGTAACCACCAGGAGAGATACATTTTGTATTGACCTCAGTATAAATGACCAAGTGATGGATGAAATACAGGTTTTGTAAGATCATCCTTCTTAATTGCAATCCCCTCAGAGAGTTTATATTCAAAACTCTTCTATTTCCCTTAAAAAAAAAAAAAAAAAACCACATTGGTTGGAACCCACTGCATTGATTTTTATGACTTACCATTGGATTCAAACTTGCAGTTTGAAAAACACTGCTCTCATCCAGTCCCTCCAATTACAGATGAGGACATTGAGGCACAGAGAGGGGAGAGGGAGTTGCTTAAGGACAGTGGTGGCTGAAACAGGACGAAACCAGATGTGTGGACCCCAGAGCTCTGCCTATTTCCACAAACCACTGCACCCAGGTGTGTGAAGCCGTGGCGCTCCTAACACGATGGGCTGGGAGGAAACATTTCCTTCCTTCCCCCCTTCCTTCCTTCCTTTCTTTCCTTCCTTCCTTTCTTTCCATGATCAAAAAGACTGACAAAGACTCCGAGGTACCACCTTTTCAGGAGCAGGCCTACGGCTAGAAGACACTTGGATTTTTTTTCCCTGGAGCTGAGAGTCCCGCCTTCACCTGCCAAGTGTAAGCAGCACCCGAGCTGTGGTCAGGAGAACTGGCCGTTCTTTCCGAAGAACTGAGCGGTTCAAGATCTTGTCCTGCTTTCTGCAAACAGCGGGCAGCAGTTTGTCAACCTGCCCCGCTGGCCTGCTGCTGTTTGCTCGAGAAGGATGTCAGACCTGGCAGGCCAGTCTTTGCAGTGATAGCAGGGAGGGCTGGGGAGAGTCTTAAGGGCTGTTTCTGTGGTGGGTTTCTCTGGAGGTCGCACTGTCACCTCTACAGGGACGGAAAGCCTGGACTCAGCCTTAGATGGAGCTTCTGAACCCCTCCTCCGTGCTCCCGGAGGAGCTCGTGCTAGTTTAGCACCCTTTCTTTACTCTGCTTTGTTAGTTATTCCCGTTCTAGTCCTGTCTACCCCAGGAGACTTATATACGCCGAATCTTGTTCGTCCTGCTGTGGGGCTTGGCCCAGTCAATGTGGGTTGAATCAAAGTGAGTGTGTGCTGTTTCCCAAGAATTTGTTTCCCTGGAGCCAGATTTTGTCTTTGTCTTTTTTTTTTTTTTAATTCAGGGAAGAACATGGACTTTTGGCCTCATATCCTCGCCTGCACCAAAGCCCAGACATCAGATCTAAGCCGCTTTGTCTAACCAGCAGGTTTATGCCTAAAAGTTACATGAGGCTGCCGTTGCTCAAACTTAGAGGTTTCTGCTGTGGCCAGGACCTCTTGGACCCACTGCTACCTACACCTTGGCCTTGGCTGCCAAACGCTTTGACTAAAATGCTGGATATTCTGCCCTGCTTTGTGTGCGTGCACAAGCTTGTCAGCTGGGGGAGGGGGGCATGGCTTATCTGCCCCTTACTCATCTTCTCATCATTAGCAATTTGCTCCTTTATTCTTGTATACTCCTTGAGTGCCTTGTCTGTGTTCCATTGCTGGAGATCCAGTGGCCAAGTGAGACAGCTAAGGTCCTTGATTGGATGGTGTTTATATTCTAGGGAAAGAAAGCCATAAACATGGAAACAAATGAGATAATTTTAGGTAGTGTGTAAGTGTTATGAAGAAAAGAAAAGAAAGAAAAAGGATAATGAGATAGAATGATCGGGGAGGAGTTCTGGAAGGAGATAACATTGATCAGAGATCTGAAGGGTCTGGCCCAGGTGCAAGGAACCTGGGGAAGTGAGAGTCAGCTGCTGACTTGTGATGCTGGAGGAGATGCTGGTGGGGGGAGGAAGATGACAGCCCATCTTACCTTGAGTTCCTCCGATATTCAGGGAGACGATCTTATTAGGTCCCTAGGATGGAGCGTGGATTTTATTTCAACTGCAGTGGGAATCTAACACCTTCTGACTTTTCTCCCTGCAAGCTGCACATTTCTGTCTCTACCTGCCTAAGACTTACGGTCTTGAAGACCTCAGAACCAAGTGTCGCATTTCAGGACAAGGTTTGTTTTATCTTTCAAATTAAATATATATATATGACAAAACTGTATTCTTTGTGCAAGCAGCATTACGACAAGAGCTGAAGACAGGAAAAACAATCACTTCCCCTCTCTCCACCATAACCAACAAGACATCTCTTCTTCCACATGACGGTTCAGTCCTTGCCAACATGTCTACCATTTATATATTTCATTAAGTGACCGACCCACGGTATGGAGCAAAATATAAATAATTTACCAGTTAATACTTCTGTCTTCCTTTCTCCAACCCACCTACCTACTGAAAGTAACCTTGTTAACTATTGCAGGGAGCCAGGCATTGTGTGAATTGTTTTAAGCACATTATCTTGAATAATCAGCATGACAATCTTGTGAGGTAAGTGCTATTATTATTCTCCTTTTACAGAGGAAAAACCGGAGGCTCAGAAAGATTAAATAAATTGCCTAAGATTATGCAAATTGTCAACACTCGTGACGCAGGCGGGATTCAAACCTAGAAATCTCAAAGCTGCCAGCTCCTGACCGTCATCCAGGCCCCTTCCCTGCGGCTCCATCAGTTACAGGAAGACCCTCCAATCAGATTCCTTTAAAAGGAACTTCTGCTTCTGCCTAGTGGGGCGGAGAGATGGACTGCCACAGGGTCTCCTTCATATTCATCTCTCACACTTAACTGAAAGTAATGCTGACCATTAACACGCGTACAGCCTGGCAAATAGTTAAATGTTTACCAGCGTCTTGCAAATATATGACCTCACTTGATGCTCCCACAGTAACCATGTGGCAAGGGCTTTCTCAGTATATCCGGTTGACAGGTGACGAGGGAGGATGGGGAGGCGAACTGACCAGCCCGAGGTTACCCAGACTGCAGGAGGCTGGTGCTGCAAACCAGGAGGACGAGGGTGGGTGGGGATGGTCTGTGGCGCATCCTATGGGCATATACTTTCTTCCTTGTCTGGGGATCTTCCTGTGGCGGAGGAGTTCCACGGGAGGGGAGGTAGGAGTAAACGTTCTCAGTCGGCTTCTGTATAAAGCGTTAATGCTTTTGAGTGCCCCAAGGCTTGCCCCAGACTCCTGACTTTTGGAAGCTATTCGCCACGTCCTGTATCACCATCTCCCCAGGAATCCTGTGGAGTAATGCGGGCATCTTGCATCTAAAGCAAGCCAGATGGGTCAAGGCAAAGGTGCTTGATTTGCTGTCCTCGTGTACAGTTCATGGGGGCTTTTACAGCTCTTAGCCCATCACTCCCCAGGGAGGCAGGCAGTCTTGCTGTTATTTGTGCCCATTGTAGATCAGAAAACTGAGCCCCAGGGAGTACACAGAGCTAGTAAGTGGTACTGTCAGGACTGGAGTCCAGTTTGCCCAAGATAAATCCGAGTTTAATCCATACTTTTTCCAGTACACCATGCCTTTCTTTTATTTTCTAAAAATATAAATATGAAACATTCAGCAGCCCTAAAATTGTTTATTTACTGCAGCACCCCCTCCACCCCACCCAGTGTGCCTTACAGATTTCCAGGCAGCATCTGAGCATCTGGCAAATGGTAGGCTCTCTCCCCGTGGCAGCTGGAAACCAGTGAGTGAAACATTTACCAGGTTATTGACATAATGGTTCTGGGTGTTTGTGTAGGTATTAGGCAGTTATAGATTGCTTTTTAACACTCTGTTTTAAAATGAAAATAAATGTGACAATAAGCCCCAAATGGCCCTAATAGAATGTCAAGAGTAATCAATACTTGCATATGATAAGTTATAGTCTTGGGAGGGAACTCAGCTGGGGGGAACCTAGTCTTTCTGCCTGAACTGGGGCTGGGGGCTTGCAGGATGGGAAGGAGCTTGGGAGGCCCTTGAGAAGAACTGGAGGACGGAGTGAGAGCAGGGATCGGGGACAGCTAGAGAGTCAGTAGGTAGAAAGATCACTAACGCCGGATGGATGACCTCATTCATGCCAGTCACTGACCCCTGGCTGGTGATTCCCAGAGCAACAGCATGTCCCTGTCAGGGGCGCTTGTAAACGAGGTCGCCTTCTAAGAGGAGAACAATAAACTAGCAAAGCAGAGATGGGACCAGAGATATGCAAATCAAGAAAGAGATAAAACAGCTGACCAGGGCAAGACTGGCTGGAATTTTAACATATCTAAAGAAGGATTGTGTCAATCTAAAAGGGACCAGGTCATTCCCGGAATCTTGGAAATGGGGAATTGCAGAGGCTCATGGGTCTCAACACCAGACTTGGAACCTTTCTCTACTAGGACATGTGGAGATGGATGTTTCAAGATGTGTTAGTTCAAACCTTTGAAAATTTCAGGTCATGCAGCTGAATCTGGGGCCCTCCAGGATTCTACTGTGCCTTCCCACAGGCAAGTGTGCCTACAGGCAGAACACCTGCTGGTCATGCTCTGGGAGCCGCTGAGGCCAGGAACTTGTGGGAGCACCTGGGGGCTGGGGATGGAGTGTTAGAGAAGATGATGGAATGTGGAATGGCTGCGAGCGGGAAGGAGGTTGGGCACTCAGACTAACAACTAGGTTTGGGCAACCAAAGATCCTGGGGACCCTGGTAAAAACTATTTTGGTAGCAGAATGAACCTGATGCCAGCTTGCTGGCTGTGCAGGACTGCAGGGGAAGAGTTGAGCCAGCTGTAGTGAGAGCTAAGGCAATAAACAGCTGGAGGGGAATTGGGATGAAGAGAGAGAGACGTTCGCATGATCAAATATGGAGGGAAAGAGCTGGTGGAAAGCGGCCCATTACAGGCACTGCAGGGAGAGGATGCAATGGACAGAGGAGCAGCCTCAGGTGAAAGAAGAGAGGCAGGACCGGAGAGGGGGCTGAAGAACACCAAGAAGGCAGGACCAATTTCTTTGTTGAAGAAGAGGGAGCCAGCTTGGGTGGGTGCGGCTGTTAGTTTGAAGAAGGGGTGGAGGCTACAACGGACTAGGGAGAGAAATGGGGAGGGGGGCATCCTCAGCAGGGGTGGATGAAAAGGCTTCCTGAGTGATGCCTCTGATCCACCACAACCCACACCCCCCCGGCCCGCTTCCCCATCTGTGAAGGCCAGTCAGCGGAGGGAGCACCATCTCTGCCCTCAGTGATGCAACCATGAGTAAAAGTCACCAAACCCTGTTTCTGATGTAAAAATGAAAGTGATATCAGAGCCGGAGGCATCATGAAATCAAGACACATCTTTCTTTCCCTGTGTATCATCCAGCCCTGGGCCTTTATTTTCCCCGAGCGGGCCACTCCCTGAGGGTCCAAGGCCCCTCCTCAGCTCTTGGGCTGGGACCTCGCGTCTGCACACACATTTAGGGGGGAAAGGGAAGCAGGGGGAGAGAATGAAGCTCTGAAGCCAAGCAGTGAGGAGCCAGAAAAGACCGCGTGTCTTAGTGGGTTTTTCTTGAAGCAAACCCAGTAGGACTAAATGAATGACACTGGGCCAGCCAGTCTCCTTACAGAAGGAATCTTCACTTTGCTTAATAAATGCCAACAAGCCTCCTCTAAATACCAAGCTTCCACGTGCACTTAAATTAAGGTTTTAATGTCCGCAAAGACAATTCCAGGAACACCTCCTGGGCATGATGCACGTGGGCCCCTGGGATGAGCCGCTTCCGTCCGGTGGCAGATTAGGGTGCGGTTCTCAGGCCCAGACGTGTGCCAGAGGGAGTTTTTCTGAACTGGGATCTTCCCTTCTCTAACAGGGAGATCGGTGCTCCCCCCTCCCCAGGACTTGTTTTGCGCTCGGGTGGGAGGAGAGGGCAGATGCGCAATGGTCCTGGTCTGTGAGAAGGGATGAGCTCAGTCCAGGAACAGAGCCTACTGGTGACTGCAAGTTAGAAATAGCAGATGGAGGGCGAGGCCGCTCTAGTAAGAGTGAGCTGTACATGTTACCTAGACTGGACTGTGGCGTCCATGGCAACAAGTGAGAAACAGTATATGGTGCGGGCTTGTGACTGTCCCTCCAGGGCCAGCGGTGCGGTGGGGAGGGAAGGGCCAGGAGGCCAGGATCCCGGTTCCACCCCTTCTTACCATGAGACTTGGGGCCACTGTCGCTTTCTGAGCCTCAGTTTCCTCATCTGAGGATGGTCATGGTAATACCCACATCCTGGGGCTGCCCTGAGGATCGGGGGAGGTGGTGTAATTTGAAGTCCTGTGTAAATTGAGGTACGTATTACAAACATTAATTCCCATAAGCAGAGGCTACAGATAGGGATACACTTGAAGGACTGAGGTGTGAACCATGTTTGTTTATTCTGCCCACTGTGTGCAAGGCCCCATGTGAGGCACTTGGGAGACAAAAACGGTAAGGTGTACACCTCAGACCTGAGAAACATCCAGCTGCGGGGACGCAGTGACTTCACTGGGGTGTGGGGAGTGCTGGGAGAGCGAGAGGAAGAAGGGATATGCTGGTTTGGTGGCAGGATCCTATGGGACAGAGCTGACCTTTGAGAGAGTGAATTGTAGGCTGAGGAGGGAAGAAAGGCTTTCAAGGCAGAGGGAACAGCGTAGAGGCATGGAACAGCAGACTTTCCGGAGAACTTGCCAGAAAATCTATAGGTGTGGCCTGGACTCGCCAAAGTGTGAGGGAAGCTGTGAGTCCCCTCTGTCCCTTTTCTCTCTTTTCAAGGCCTCCCTGGGGTGGTGATTAAGAGGAGATGAGGAGACCCAGGTGCCTGGGAAGGATGGGAGAGGGGTTCCATGTGGGCAACAGATCCCAAACTCAATTGCTTATGAAGGACAGGAGGGCGGGCTCAGCTGCACGAGCTGCGGACAAAAGCTTTAGTGGACAGAAATTTAGCTAACTGGTTAATATAGTCTAAACAAAAAAATAGCCCTTTTGCTTGAACCCAAACACAGCTGCAGGAGAGGGTATAGCTCAGTGGTAGAGTGCCTGCTTGGCATGCACGAGGTCCTGGGTTCAATCCCCCAGTACCTCCATGAAAATAAATAAATAAATACCTGATTATCCCCTCAAATTAAACAAATAAATGAGCAAACAAACTTAATTACCTCCCCCCAACCTAAAAAAAAGATAAAAAAAGAAATCAAACACACTTGCTTTGTAAGTGAAGACCCTTCCTTCTTTATATTCCCGTGAGCTCAGCTCAGCCCACGTCAGCCAGTGCGAGGCCCAACTCCCGTTGTTCATCTCTGTTCTGAAATTCTTGACCTCTGTGTACCTAACCCCCCTACTTCTACCCCAAATATCTGTGGGGTTATACATTAGGGTTACGCGGCCATGGTTATTTTTCACAGTTTAAACGCCGTCTCCTTAGCTCTGATGCACCGGGCGGAGGGCGTCAGGAGGTCACAGTTGTGCGGTGGAAGAGGACTGGCGTCTGCGCTCCGGGGCCGGTTGGCTTGGGGCCATCCAGGCACTGTCACCATCGTTTGATCCTGTGGGCTGGGCTCCTCACCGGGAAGGCAGAAATGTTAGTACCTACCTCATAGGCTTTTAGAGTTAAGTGACAATGGATATGAAGAATCACTTGGTACCCTGGAATGGAGGAGGAATTTATGATTGAATGAAGACTTCTGTGCTTTATGTAACACAAATATTCATACATATAAAAATGATCATATTACATATTGCACATATATGTGTGTGTGTGTGTGTGTGTGTGTGTGTGTGTGTGTGTATCCCCCCCTCTATGTTATTCCTCCTCTTTCTCTTCTGCAGTTCCAGATGGAAGAAACTGTCTAAAAATTCAGCAAGGTAGGAAAAAAGTCACATTTAAATTTCCTTTCAGAATCTCATGTCCTGAATACATGGCCAAGTTACAGAGGTGGTATCAAATATTCAAAGCTATCGGATGAAGGACAGCATGGTGATGAAGAATGTGGACTGTAGCATCAGACCAGAGTCCAAACCCCACAACATCCTAGCTCTGCTTTGCTGCTCTGGGCCTCGGCTTCTGAATCAGTGAAATGGGTACAATAATACAGGTTTTGGGGATTACTAATGTGCTGTTTTGCACAGGGCTTTGTATGGGGCCAGTGCTTGTAAGCCTGCAAAGCACACAGGCTCCTAGTGCTCATTTTCATCATCAGCGGCTTTTTGAAAGATTTTTATTGTTTTTCAGATTTTCTGTTAACTGAGGTTTCTTTGATGACCTTGAAGGGTTGTTTGTTCATGCCTTCATTTATTCAACAAATATTTACCGAGTTCCTATTATATGTCAGATACCGCATTAAGGTCTGGAATGAGAGAGTGTTTGTTGGAGATCATATCTCTAATGCGAGTAAACATTTATAGCCCTTTGTCAAATTTCAGGTGCTAAAAAACAGCAATTAATTTTGAATCTTCTATTTAATTCAGAAGGCAGATGTGATTACCTTTAAGAAAAGGGCTGTGTCTTCTTTTAAGTATCACTAGATTATTATGCTCTGCTTAATTTTTTTCCAAACAAGATTTGAGGCAGCAGAAAATAGAACTGTCAAAGTAAGGAAGACAGATCAACAGCTGTGAAATGTAGTAGGGAAGTTAGTTGACCCAGGTCCATAGTGTAAGAGTATCTATTGTAATAATACGTACAACTTAGATCTGAGCTTCCTAGCAGTCATGGGGAAAATGGAAAAGGATGAATTAAGGGTCCTATTGGACAATAAATAAATCAACAGCTCAACAGTAGTCACTTTCTTTCCCTTCAGTGGTATACTCTGCGAGGTTATGAGATAAAACTTTAGGAAACATTGAAATGAAAAGTACCCCCCACCCAATAAAACCGTTACCAAAGAAATAGGAAGGTACTTTGTGTGGCTGTCTCCTACACCAAGAAATGACAGGTGTGAATGCATTTAGATGATGAATTAAAGCATCAAAGTCTACCTATGGGGTTTTCTGGTGTTCTGTGTGATGTAGGAACAGCTTGAAGAGACTCCAGGGAAATGAACTGTTTGCATTGTCTTAGATTGCTTCCTTTCAAGTATCAATTGTCTCAGCTGACTTCTCTTTCGCTTTAACTTTAAATAAGTCTTGTACTAAAAAAAAAAAAAACCCACCAAAACAAAAGACAAAAGAAAAACTCCCCTTTCAGCGCAGGCCACCATGGAAAGCAGACTCTTGCTGATGCTTCATCTTTGGCTCCAAAGGAAATCCAGCCCCACCCTAGTAATCCCAGGCCAAGCGCTTTGGTCTGGTCTCCAGGGAGCTCTCTCCAGCCCTCAGGAAGCCCTAGAAAGCATGGTCTTGACAAGCCACTGAACACCCTCTATGTGGGCAAGGAGAAGTCGTGGGGTCAGGGCTAACGCGAAGCCCGGGTTTCCAAGCAGCAGTGCAGTGTGGGACTCAGCTCCCTCTGCGTCCGTCTCTTTCTTCATTGTTGTCCCGTCATAGGAACCACAGAAATGTTTTTGTCAGCTCCTGTAAGCCTCAAGGTCGGGTTTCTATATCTTGACCTAACCTGGATGGGCTCCCATTAAGTTAAGATCTGTCAGTCATTCAGCAGACACAGGGCTGGCATCATCCTCAGGGATTCACCTGGAACGACAGATTCAGATTTACTAAGGCCTTTGTGCTCGTGATTACTTGTCCACAAGCAGACCTTATGTTTGCTAGTGAGATTCCTGGTGTTCTTTCAATATCAAGCTCCACAGTCCTAATCTTATCAATTTGACTTCTGCCCTTTCTCACTACATTAAGGCTGGGCCCCTAAATTCTTGATGAAATTCATGCAAGTCATTTCATTCATCCAACTATCCATTCATGAAGCTACTCATCCAATTCACCCTCCATCCACCTGCTCATCTATCCTCAGTTCATTCCTCCATCCATCCACCCGCTCATCCAACCATCCATCCACTTAGTTTTCATCAAATTCAAATTCCTAGTTCCACAAGGTTCGTATGATATTTCTATTATTATCCCATGGAGAAAGAATATACTCACCATATAGTAGCTGTTATTTTATTTTATTTTTTAGTTTTTTAAAATTGAAGTATAGTTGATTTACAATGTTGTGTCAGTTTGTAGTGTACAGCATAGTGATTCAGCTATACATATGTATATATATATTTTATATTCTTTTCATTATAGGTTATTATATGCTGTTGAATATAGTTTCCTGTGCTATACAGTAGGACCTTGTTGTTTATCTATTTTATATTTGGTAGTTTGTATCTGCTCATCCAAAACTCCTAATTTATCCCTCCTCTCATTTTATTATTATTATTAACCAATTGAATCATTAATTCCAAAAAATTGGAGGCTTTCTCGGTGCCTGGTACATGCTGGTTATTAACGAGGATACAGTAATAGCCTGAATTGAGCCATGAAGCTTGAGTGAGCATTTTCCAGGTGAAGAAAGCGGAGTGAGGAGTGGGGAAAAGGCTTTTAGGCAGAGGGAGGAGCTAGTGCAAAGTCCTGCAGGTGAGAGACGAAGTGCGCTTAGGGGGATCTGCAGGGGGCTCCCAGCAGCTGGGCAGCAGGGAGGCCCAGAGCCGCCAGCAGCCAAGGCTGGGAGATAAGTGAGGGCCAGGCGATGGATGGTCTTGGGTGTCATGCTAAGACAGCTGGAGCTGTTGAAGGGATTTCAGATTTGCAGCTGCATCTGAACTTGACTGTTTTGTCTAAAACCAGAAGCAGCTGCCCCCTCCAGACTCCCTGAATTCAGTCAGTAGACAACCTCAGAGCCACAGCTTGGAGACCTGGCCTGGGAGCAGTCTCCTGACCCGGGAGCAGTCTCCTGACCCAGGGCCACTGCTCTCTGCCCACCACCCGACACGGCCACCCCTTTGCCTCTGACTCATTCTTCCTCCCACTGTATCTAATCTTTCTCATCCGTTGGTTTCTAATACAAGTCTGGAAACCTAGTCAATAAATGTTTGTCGAATGAATCACTAATTCCTATTGAAAGTATGTGTGTGTATGTGTAAGGCCTCTTGAGTTTCTTTCTCCATCCCAGGCCCGCTTTCAATGGCCTTGGTAGGAAGGGACTGGATTAGTGATTCAAAAATCAGGCTGAGGTCCTGGCTCGCTCACTGACCAGCCATGCTTCCTGGCCGTACTCTTGGGCCTCTGTTGCCACATCTCTGAGATGGAGTTGGTAGCTCAGACTTGCCTGATGCTTAGAGGGCCATGTGAACTGTGAGGCATTCCATAGCTATGAAAGGACTTTGCTAACAGGAGAGTACTGGGCATTCGTAGGGTAACGTCCCTGCTTTTCCCTGGTTTAGGCTGTCATCATATGGCCTCTAGGTGATGGGGCTCCTCCTTGCCTGCTGCATTGGGCATGGTCCTACCAGGACAGGGTACGCTTGGCGGGTATTTAAAAAAAATGACCATTACAAAGGGCTAGGTGGAGTTTCGGGAAACCCACAGCATTTAGGGCAGTCCTTCGGGTCTAATTTATATGTGATCACTTCAAACGAAGAAGCCTTAAGGAAATGTCAGAGGGAGAATTCTGTGCTGAACCCAAGGCAGCTCCCTTTGTATTCCCATTAGCCCTCAGGAAGGCGGTTAGATCCCATTCTGTTTGGCCTCTGCTGATGCGTGGTGCTTGGGTATGCATGTGGATATGTGCTGCATCTAGAAATCACAGATATTTTCCCATCAAATGATAATTGTTGCAGATTTCCCAAATAACACTTAGACTCATCATTACTTAGAAATTAGATTCACAGCAGATCTTATATTTAATGCGTTAATAAAGAAGCCTATACCGTTATATCACAAATTTGCTTTTTAATATTTTGATAATGGGGCCTTTGCACAATTGCTGTTCTTTGCAATCATAAACAATTTATTGTATGCATGCAAACACATAATTTTGAGAAGGTATCCAGAGACCGTGGTGCTCCCTTGTACACCCACACCCCCACACCCACATACTCCACAACTTCTAAAGAATCCAGCCTTAGATTCCAGGAAATACCCTCAGGCGAAACTGCCAAAACCCAAGCCCACTGATAGCTGTTAAACTACAGATGCTCCAGGAAAAGGAGGAGGGAGCTTGGAAATAAAAAGCAGGAGACATGAAAGTGTGAGAAAATAAATTTGGAGAGGCAATGAGGAGGATGTGGGAAAGATTTTGGGCTTAAATCTCAGCTCTGCCATGGGCTTGCTCTGTGATTTTGGATAAATTCTCTCACCTCTGAGCTTCAGTGTCCCCACCTGTGAAATGGTGATAATAGTTCCTACCTGGTGGGGTCATAATGATGATAAAAAAGAAGTATACGGGTGACTTGCCTTCCACCGAGCTTAACATACGCAATAGTCACGCAGCCGTGACCAGACCATGAAAAATGAGGGCGATCGGGGAGCAAGCTTTGTGTGCTCCCGGGAGAAGGAGGGGTGGTGAGCAGCCTGGAAAGTGGGCCTTCTCCTGCCCTCGTGCATGGGCAGCCTGGGGACGGTCCCCACGAGGCTGATGGGATGCTGACCACCAGGAATCCTCAGGGCTGGCGTTCAGGGTCTGAAGGACTGAGGAAGGCTTGCTCCCGGGTGCCAAGTTCTTCAAAGGACCTCGGTGCCCCGAGGTGGTCAGACTTCGTGGGGCATGAGGTTGAATCAGCCGGCCTGGCCTCTTCTGCACTTCAGGGAAAACAGACTTCTCCTGGGGCTGCAGTGGTTGGGCCTGGAATTCCAAAGCTGTGAAGACACCTTGTCCTCAACTCACCTGGGTCTGCCTGTGGCCGATGGCCGAGATCCCCAGGCGGTAGGCTCTGGCCGGGTTCTCATGAGGGCTGAGTGCCAATGAGGGTACGCGCTGGAGCTAGACCTGCTTTTCTGGGTGGTCAAGGCAGGACCAGCTTGGGGTGCAGCCGGAGAGGCAGCGGAGGGCAGGGTTTTAAGGCCCTCTCTCTCTCAGGCCCTGACCTTGAAAATGAGGGCCTCCTTCAATTTTACACCAAGTGCCTCTCTTACCTCACCCTAGTAAGGCCCTGGGTCTAGGAGCGTGAGATTAGCTTCAGAGCCCCCCAGGCAAGCTGTTTCCAGATTTAGTTTCATGCTCAAGCCACCTGAAAATCTTGTTAAAATGCAAAATTCCTTCCCCATCAGAATCTCTGTGGGTGGGGTCTTGGAATCTGTATGTATAATATCCCTTCAGGTCACCATCTTGGGGCTAACCCCAGGCTGACACAGGGATGGCCCTCCGGTCGTGCTGGGCTTACAAAGTACTTACCCTTCCTCCCCACAGCTCTTGCCCCGCCGCATACAAAGCTTATCTGATTTCCACAATGTCCCCGTGAGACAGGGCATCTTCCAAAAAGAAAAATCACAGCAGCGATTCTGTGGTGGAGTCAGAAGTAGCACTTTTCATTCATTCGTTCGTTCATTCATTCATTCCTTTGTTTTGTTTTGTTTTGTTTTGGAGCCAACTTTCATTGTACTTGTTGCTTCGCCGCTGGACAGCAGCATCGTTCATTCGTTTTCATTTAGCAAGCATGGATTAAACATGGACTGAGGCTCCCACAGGAAACTGCTACCTAGAAGGGCACACACACACGCATATGCACATAGATGACTTAGGAGGGCTGTGGAGGTCAGAAGAAGGAGCAGTGGGGAGTGTCTTGGGAAAAGGAGTCCCAGAAGGCTTCCTGGAAGAGGCCTTGAGCTGGGTTTTGGAGGCTGAGTGTGATTTCACCATTCCTGGAGAGGCATTCTTGCAGGGGGAACTGCATGCACAAAGTTGTGCTTTGTGGGGCTTGAGAAAGCCTAGAACTCATAAAGGGTTGTACACGGTGGGTTAATGAACTGAGAAGAGTCTGGGTGGGTAGGCTAGGATGAGATTGCTGAGTTTGGATGGTTTCCTTCAGGCCACAAAGATCCACTGAGAGTGTCTGGGCAGAAGAATGACATCAGCCCTGTGGTTGAGCCCAGTGCTTCTCAGATGTACTGTGTGTGTGAATCACCTGGGCTCCTTGTTAAAATGCAGATTCTGCCTCCACAGGTCTGGGGTGGGGGCCTGTCATTCTGCATTTCTAACAAGTTCCAGGGATGGATGTGCTGCTGCTGCTGGTGGTCCCTGGAACACACTTGAAGTAGAAACAACTTAGGGAGCTATCCTGCAAATCAGTGTGGACCAACACGGGGAGAGACTGGAGGCAGGAAAAACATCTAAGCAGATACCGGAGAGATGGAAATTGGTTGCTCAAGAAGGCTGTTGCTTCTCCCGTCAGCTTTGGGAGGAATCAGACCCCATCAGCCCTGAGTTAAGTCATCCTCTGTGATTCTCCCACCCAGAACAGGGTGGAGACAGGAGGTGTCAGAATTCAGTTTTGCCCAAGTCTTTCCACTAAGTCTCACAATGGACATCGCAGCGCTCTGGGGGGATCATCGTAACCTACTGATATTCACGCCAGCACAAGATGTGAAACAGTTTTGCTAGCAGAAAATACGACTCTCTTCCATGCTGGGGCAAAATAGCACAACTACAAGTAAGGATCCGTAGAATGGGGCCAGCTGTTTCGGTGGTTTTCTGTCACTATTTGTGAAGTCTTCGTTCTTGTCATCTGCTAGCAGAAGAGTGGTGGCAGTTGCCAGAGTTTGGAGGGAATAAAATCATGGGAGAATTTACATTTGTGAAAATTCCATTCATTGGCTTAATTATTTCTGGGAATTCAGAAAAGACCACCATGATGCTTTAGCCGCGAAAATGCTTGGGCCGACCTTGGAAATGCTAGAATTCAGCAGGAGCAGCTTTTGAGAAGTCCTGTATGCAATTTTGTAGCCTAGATATTTTGCCTATATGTAAAAATTTTCAAATATTAAATAGTGCTCCAGCAACATAGGGTGAAATTAACACAGAGAATGAAAATAACTAAAACCTTAGGGCCGTGATAAATCTTGAAGTCATCACTCTGCCACACTCATCCTGGTTGTCAGTATTTCCTGTTTTTTTCCCCCCAGTCCTCATCATTATGCAGACCTATTTTTTTTTCTTTTTAATTCAGCAGCAATTACATTCAATTCTGTTTTCTGCTTTTTCTGCTTGACACTGCAACATAACTGTTTTTCCATGTTGTTACACAGGCCTCATAATCAAGTTCACGGGCTGTATAATTCACTGGCTAGATGTATGATAGTTTATTTAAACCTTGCTATTGGCTATGTCAGTCACATGATCCTATTAAAAATGGAATGAGCAACAGAGTTAGTGGGAGTGTGAAACGGGACAGCCCTTTTGGGAAAGCAATTTGGCAATGTGTAGCACAGGCCTGAAAAATATTCATTGCCTTAGTGCTAGTCATTCCTCTTCTGGGAATCTCTCATAAGGAAATAATCTAAAGTGCAGACACAGTTTTATGCATCAGGATGGAAACTTTATGTATAATAGAGAAAAGCTTGAAATAGCTAAATGTTCAAACATCGGGGAAGCATTATGTAAATGATTACATAGCTGCTCCATGGAATATTATACAGCCATTAAAAATGTTTATGAAGAGTTTATAAATGGAAAATGCTTATGTGATGATTGAAATAAGCAGGATGTAAGATTATACTTATACTATGATCCCAGCTGTGTAAAATTAGTTTCCCAAGTATGCATAGAAACAAGATTGGAGGGAAATATACCAGAATATTAACTGTGGGTGGGAGGAATAAGAGTGATTTTATTTTTCTTGCAAATTCTTATGTCTCCAAAAAAGTTTGTTTAAATATGATAAAAATTTAACACACATTCGTTGAATCAAACTGCAAGCATTACAGAAATATGTGAAGTAGAAAGTTAACCCTTGTTCACTGCCCTCTTTGCATATATCTAAAACATGTTTCCAAAATCAGTTTAGTGTGAGAATGTCAGATCAAACTATTGGAAGCAATAGTATATATTTTTCTTTGTCCTGTAGAATTCTTTTGTTTCTGGGGTTTTTTTTTTTTTTTTTTTTGAAAATACATGAATCCTAAGACTATTTAATTTCAATGTAATGTAATTTTTGAACAGTCTGCATTGCAAGATCTGGAATTTTTCTTTATAAGAAAGGAGGATGAAGTCCATTACCGGGGAAACTTAGCACTGACTATGCACATTATGAGACAGGAATAATTATCAAGTTCTGAATTTCCCGGATGCCTTGGATGTGGAGTCAAATCAGTTTGTCGATGAGGTCCTTGTTAGCCTAGATAATTTATGTTGACTGAAAATTATTTTTATGAGAAAATTAAAATAGAAAACCTCTACCTTTCTATATTTTCCAAATTGTCTATCTGACCAAATATTTATTTTGTAATAATTAGAAGAATCTTTAAAACAACAGGCACATAATGAATTCTTCTGGAAAGAATAAGTTAACTAAATTACAGTATGTACATTCAGTGGAATACTATATAGTTGTTAACAAGAGTTCTATATTTATTGACATTGAGAACATGTCTGCAACATGTTCATCAAATGATAAAAAGTACTCTCTAAAACATGCACACCCCAGGATCCTAGTTTGTAAAAAGCATGTTCCTTATCTTTCTCTCTCTCTCTCACAAACACACACACACACACATACACATATAATATTCTAGAAAGGGATTCACCAAATTAATAGTGGTTATCTCTAAGGAGTAGAATGTATGTGATTTTAATTTTCTCTTTGTTTGAATTTTCTAAATTTGCTAATTGGACATCTAGTATTTATATAATTTAGAAAATGAATTTTAAAATTCCTCCAACTACAATAAAGAAAAAAAGAGGGAAGAAGTAAGACTGGCTTTTGCATGGCCAGTGAGGAGCTGTTGTAAGAAATTTAACCCAATGTCTTTCCACTATGTGATTTTCCACTCAGCCCTCAGGGCTCAGTTATCCGTTCCTATGAAAACCAAGCAACTCACTTTTTCTCCCATCTGCCCCCTTTCTCATCTCATCTGTACTTCTCTGAATCTAGGCCTTATTAAAGGTCCTTATGGAGCACTACTTCCTCCAGGAATACTTCTCAGATTTCCCTACCCCCATGCAAATAATATCTTCTGTGGAATGTTGACAGACCTAGACCTGATTCCCTGAGTATCTTACCACTCTGTTTGTTTCATTAGAGTTCTATAAGATACTAAGATATTATCACTTAAGATATGGAGATATTATCGTTGACACTAGAGAGAGTCCCTTCAGAGCAAGGCTGCATGAATTTTACATTTCTGCTTCTCCCGTATCACACATGGCTTGGTAAGCAGTAGTTATACAATATAACTTTGCTAATGGACTGAAAGGTTGACACAGGGAGAAAGGGTTGCTGAGTGATGGTATTCACAAATAAAACATACACTAGCAAAATTAGACATGGACATCATAGACCCTTACTGAATAATCCAGTATGTGCCAGGGATTGCAGTCAGCACTTAACTTCCCTCAATCCAAGCAATAAGCCATGGAAGAGGTGCTATTAGCCCCAATTTACAGATGAAGATACTGAGGCTGAAGTCTGCATAGCCGGTGAGCGGGGCAGACAGGATTTCAACCCATGACTGTCTTACTCCACAACCCCTGACCTTTCCACGGGGCAGGAGAGGCACCAGGTGAGTGACTCAGGAAGTAGGGTCAAAGGTTTCCCTCTTCCAAGTCAAGTGTCCTTTCATGCCAGGTAGCTAGTAAAAGCTGCCAGTCTCATTTATTATTGTCTGGGTATCTTCTGTACCGGATTCCATGTGCCAATAAACTGGTAAAGACACAGCATTTTTTTTTTTTTAATAACAGGACATTTGGAACCTGTCTGTCCAATTAGGGGCTTAATTTCTGTTCTTTAGTCCACATACCGATGCCTGTACCTGACTAACATAACTCCTCCTCTGAACAATATGGAGCGAATCAAAGTGTACAGCAAAGTGATTCAGTTATATACACACACACACACAAACATAAACATAGTTTCAGTTTCTTTTCCATTATGGCTCCTTACAAGAAAATGAATATAGTTCCCTGTGCTCTACAGTAGGTCCTTGTTGTTTAGCTATTTTTATATAATAATGTATCACAACTTCTTTATCTGTTCATCCGTTGATGGACACTGAGGTCGTTTCTATATCTTGGCTATTGTAAGTCATGCCACGATGAATGTAGGGGTGCAGATATATTTTCAAGACAGTGATTTCATTTCCTCTGGATAGATACCCAGAAGTGGAATTGCTGGATCCAGCCGATTTTCATTATTTGCTATTGGTCTATTAAGTGAACAGGAAAACTGAATTAGTGAATATTGCACTGTTGCTTCTAGGGGAAATAGGGGGTTAGTTTCCTTTGAGCCTCTGGTCACATTTTCATCAACTGGTCAGTGCACGGCCTTGCTGTACGTGTGTTTCTGTTTAGAGACGCCTTATTGCATACATAGTGTGGACTCATTAATGTGGAACTCACAGCCAACAGCACCACAACTCACGCCTGGATGAAGCTTATCTAACACGTGTTTCCTCCATAAGGCACATCATAGCTTCTTGTGCTTCGGAACATCAGACGGCACTTCAGCAGTGCTCTTGGGGCCCATTTAAACAGTGAAATCATAAGCACAAAATCATAACTAAAAGCACAAAAACGTGAAAACCATGGCGCTGACTAGACCGTGAAAAGGAGAACTGTTTACAGTATGAGCTGACACACGACCTCAGCTGGGAACGTGTGGGTAACAGTTTGCTGGGGCCACTGTCACAACGAGTGAAAACTGGGTGGCTCGACAACAGAATTCATTTTCTCACAGCTCTGGAGCTGGATGTGTGAGAGGTGGGCATTGGCAGGTTTGGTTTCTCCCGCACCCCGCCCCTTCGTTTGTGGAAGTTCACCTTCCTGCTCTGTCCTCACATGATCTTTCCTGTGTGTCCAAAACTCCCTTTCTTGTAAGGCTACCAGTCAGATTGGATTAGGACCCACCCTCACGGCTTCATTTTAACTTAATTACTTCCTTAAAGGCCCAGTCTCCAAAAAAAGGTCACATTCTGAGGTTAGGGGTTCAACGTATGAATCTGGGGGGACACACTTCAGCCCGTAGGAGTATATGTTAAGGGAACTCACATTTCTTGCTGCTCTGCAGTTATCTGTGAATGAGCTCAAAAGTGCTGTATTTTTTGTTTGTTTAAAGATTTAAAACAATTTTCCCCTTCCAGTTTAATAGAGATATAATTGACATACAGCACTGTATGCTATTTTGGGGGGCAGGTGGGGAGGGGAGAGATAATTTGGTTTTATTTGTTTGTTTGTTTTAATGGAGATGCTGGGGATTGAGCCGAGGCCCTTGTGCTTACATGGCATGCCCTCAACCACTGAGCTATACCACCCCCTCAGTGCCGTGAGTATTGATTTGGGGGGTTACAAAAAAATCTTAGCAAGTAAGCAACTTTGTAGATAAGGAATAATAATTTGAGAACCCCAAAGACCGACTGTAAAGACATATGACACAGCTACTGAATTAGGCATCTGGTGGGCTGTTGAAGTTTTTGACACTCGTAAGGCTGAACTTCTGCCTCCAAGAAGATCGCTTTTCCTCCAGTTCCCTAGACATGGACCGAGATACACATTCTGGGGAGCTGAAGGGAAGCGTGCCTCTTCCTAGTCCTTCTTTCTTGAATTCTCCTCTTTTGAGAGAAATCAAATTTAGTTTTAAAACAAGAAAAACAATAGTACAGATAAAGCCCCTGGCCTCACACAAAACATCGTAAAACTGAACAATAAATCCTGGGAACACCATGTCTGCACGCTCTGTGCAGCGTTGGAGAAAATCTAATCCAGGCAACTGGAGGGGATGGGGCCGGGGGGGAGGAGGGTAATTTCTCACTCTCCTCCAATGCTAATAGGCTTTGCAGTAGGTGCCTACCGATTTTCCCATTCAGCCCCCATCAGAGCCCGAGGAGTGGGCAAGGCAGCAGGGACTACACTGAGAGGAGACTGAGTTGCATGAAATCATCTGGCTGCTTGGGACTTGAAACTTCCCAAAACTGTCCTCTTTCTTTGACTTTGAGTTGGAACAAACTGAACTGACCCCAGATGTTGATTTGCTATCAATGCATCGACGTATATGAAGATCAACACTTCTTTCCAGGCCTTGGGGGTATTTGCGAATTCTTTTACTTTTCTACACTCATTTCTTGAGTGTCTACTGTATGCAAGAGAGGGGATGGGTGCCGGGATCCAAAGATGAGAGAGCCCTGGCCTTCACCCCAGTGGCTTTCCCATTGTCTAGTACTATCCCCTAGAACTGTGACAGTGAGCCGTGTCGACAATTTCTACTTGTCTGGTAGCTACAGCAGAAGACTGAAATAAGCGAAATTAAGTTGAGAATATCTTTGTTTAACCCAATATATATAAAAAAGATCATTTCCACATGTAATCAATACGAAAATTGTTCATGAGATATTTTCTATTCTTTTATTCATCCTACATTTTTTCAAAATCCAGTGTGGACTTTACACTTCCAGCGTATCTCAGTTAGTACGCGCCCTCCTGGGAGTGCTCAGCAGCTGCATGCGGCTTGTGGCCACCATCTACCATACTGGATGACGCCTGTCCAGGGGGAGGTGTTTCTAAACTAATTCACATGCTACCATGGGATGCTGGCCATAATGAAACCTACACTCTGTACCCCGGGAACACAGGGAGGGAGGATTTCTGGGAGCTGTTTCCAAAGGCTTCCCAGAGAAGGGGACTTTTGAGTTGGGACTTGATTGTACCCAGAAGGGAAGGGCATCCTTAGCAAAAGTAGGAGCACCCTTCTGGGGGCTAGTGAAAGCGGGAGGCCTTATCCCGCAGCCGGTTTGGTCCTGGCATTCTTCAGGGTGGCTTGAGTTTTGCAGTGAGAATCGAGTTCCAGGAGGGACAACCAAATTACAGACCTGATGGGTTTGCTCAGGGTGGTGCGCTTAGAACTCAGTAAGCCAACCCCTGTTCTCTAGGAGCTCATTTCTAGACCAGTGCTTCTCAAACTGGAGTGAGCATCAGAGACGCCTAGGGGGCTGGGGAAAACGTCTTTTCCTTGGCCCCGCCCCAGAGTTTCTGACTTAATAGGCTTGGGTAGAGTCTGAAAATATGTGTCTCTAGCAAGCGCCAAGCCACTGCTGCTTGGAGAATCCGTCTTTGAGAGCCATTGGTCTAGCAGCTGAGGAAAGCCATCAGACATTCATTCAACAAACATTCCCAGTTCAACACTTTGTGGCAGGCACTGCTTCAGCACTGGTGATACAGTAGAGAGCAAGACAAGTGGCATCCCCTTCTTCAGTGGAGCTTCAGACAGGGACACAAATAACAGACGGTGGTGACCTCAGGGATGTGGAGTTGACCCGATCATAACCGCCTACCATTAGCCTTAAAACTCTGATGCTTAGAAATATTACGAGATTGTTTCTACTCCCTAAGAGAAACATCTGTCAGAAGGGATATACCATTTAATGAGCGCCTACTTCGTGACATCCTTTGTGCCAAGGACTTTGCGAATACAATCACATAGTATTCTGACAGTGGGGGAAGCACCGCTACCTGCTTTATGTAGTGGGAGTAACTGAGTTTCAAAAAGCTGGTGGAATAACCTAGCCCTATTCCCACGACTAGTTTGTGGTGGAGCTGTGGTTTGACTCATCTGTCTGTTGGTTCATGGTGGTTCCTTTGGTCTGATCATCCTAGCAACACTCTCCCCCTCCTCCAGTTTTTCTGGTTAACTTCTCTCACTCATCTTTCAGATCCTTGACCAACCACCAGTTTTTCAGAAAAGCCTTTCTTTACCTCCCCAGTGAGTTTCACTGGTATATTCATTCATGATTTAATTCACAGGGTCTGTCGCCTGGTGATTGCTTAATAAAACTTGTTGATTGCATGATGGAGTTCTGCATTTAATGGAATCAGGGAAGG
The DNA here is from genome assembly GCF_036321535.1 of Camelus dromedarius. Taxonomy (NCBI): domain Eukaryota; kingdom Metazoa; phylum Chordata; class Mammalia; order Artiodactyla; family Camelidae; genus Camelus; species Camelus dromedarius. The sequence continues at coordinate 56,100,923 of NC_087445.1, forward strand.
CTTCTTGACCTATCCGGCTGAAAAGAAATCATTCCAGGAAACTGGGGAAAGGAGAGAAGCTGCCTGGTAGTTAAAACTAGAGACAGCCTTGAACCTGGAGGGGTGGAGGCCCTTTGAGGGGTGGGGGAACCAGGCATTCTGCACATACTTGAGACTGGAGTAGATGGGGAGGGGAGAGGTCAGAGAGGTACACATAGATCCATGATAAACGAGTTCACGAAATAGGGAGTCCCTGAATGTTTGGGGCAGCTGAGCCACATCTAGCTTTTTTTCTACTTTAGAGGGAAAAACTCAACTCCTCAGGGACCTGTGACGGGTGCTTGGGGTAGGGGGATGGATAGGAGAAATCATAATTCAGATTCAAGCTCCAAAACCGTATTATTAGGATCAACTCCTGGTTCCAGTCCTGTGGGCAAATCGCTTAACCACTTTGAAGCTCAGTTCCATTCTCTGATAAATAGACAAAAAAAAAAAAAAAAAAAAGAGAAAGAAAAAGAAAAAACCCACTAATTCCATTGTGTCTTTTTGAGGATTGAACGAGATACTACAGCGTGAGTGGTCTGGGGTGATGTCTGGCACACGGCGAGCACTAACTGTTATCACGGAGATGGTTTTCCTCATCTTTCCTTTCTCCTTTCTTCTCTTCCTCTTCTTGTCACAGATTGCCCACAAGAAGATTTTTAAGGGCCCCTGGCTGGAACCCTAGAACTGACCCTTGGCATCTAGGTAGGTGGGATGTCACTGAGGGGCTTCAAGACAGCGTTTGAGGGTGGCAGGGCAAGGCACGAGGCAAAGCTGGTCACAGCCTGTGGCTTTTGCTTCCATACCTGGGTCCCCGCCGGTGACAAAAGACAGATCACTCACCTTTTAGTGCTTCAGTTTCAACATCTGCATCACGGGAACCATAATCCCAGCTGAACCACACCTCTACTGTTATCCCCCAACTGCCCCAAGTTCCTAGTCTCCTCCCAGGAAATAATTTAGCAACTGCCAAGGCCAGCGAGGGGCTGAGGCCAAATCAGATGAATGCCAGGGAACACACTAATCTGAAGGGAAGTCCCTGCCTGCAGTAAGACCGCATGGCACTCACCTCCACAAAAAAAACAGCAACAAATGATGCTTCAAGAAGGAAAAACAAACTTTCCGAGTTTGCTTGGCTGCAGAGCCTTTTGGGAGACCAAATTACAGAAAAGCTAAAAATAACCCCTGGGAGGACCAGTGTGTCTTTCCCTTAAATGCTCAAAAGTGTTCTCTTTTCTACCTGACTGAGAACAATATAATTCCACCAGCACATTTTGCCTTATGTTTTTGCTTAGGAACCAGACAAGCTCGGGGGAGAAATAGTTCCTGAGATTGTAACTCGTTGCTTAAAGATCAAACCCAGGGGAAGTTATTTTTATACCTAGTGGGTTTGGTTTTTTTTTTTTTTTCCTTCCTTCTCCTTTCAACTGCCTGGTATTTATCCCCACAATGATGGGGTTTGTCTTGTTAAACAAAGTATTTTTCCTTTCTTTCCTTGATTATAAAAGAAATACATGTTCACTGTAGAAAATTAGGAACCATACCCCCCCCCCCAAAAAAAGAAAGAGACAGCTCTCATTCAAAGATAACCATGGTTAATACTGTGATACATTTTTTTTCTGGTCTTTTTATTTTTCCCTGTGATTCTTTTCTTTTCCTTTTTAAAAATTTTCATTTATTTATTTTTTAATGGAGGCACTAGGGATTGAACCCAGGAACCTTACGCATGCTAAGCATGCGCTCTACCACTGAGCTATATGCGCCCCCCATGCTTCTTTTAAATAGTTAAGCCCATATGATACATATGGTTTTCTATCCACAGTTGTAATGAAATAATTCCAACACGCAGCAGAACGCACTGCAAGCCCCTTTCCCACCACCCCTTACCCCAGAGGTAAGTTTGTCACTGTTCCCTTTCTTTTTTTCATTGTTTCTCACATATTTAGATGTCAATAAACAATACAATGTTAAATTTTGCATATTTTCAATTTGTATAAATGTCAGTATAGTGTATATGAGAGCTCAGCAAAGCCAAGAAATCTATGGGGACTGGTCACCTGGTGGTGATGGATGGATCACCCCAGACTTCAAGTTGATCCTGGTGTGTTATGAGGACAGTAGAAGTGTCATCATTTTCTATTAAGTCAAGACACAAAGGAAAGTTACGAGGCCATTGCTTTTATTTTTTTGTTGTTTTTTCCATTTTTAAAAATTGAAAGTATAACCAGCTTACAATGTTGTGTCAACTTCTCATGTACAGCGTAAATAATGTTTCAGTCACACATATACATACGTATATTCCTTTTTGTATACTTTTTCATTATAGGGTACTACGAGATATTGAATATAGTTCCCCGTGCGACACAGAATGGTTACCAGTGGGATAAGGGGATGACAAAAGATAAATTGAGGGCTTGAGATTTGCAGATACTAACTACTATATATAAAATAGACATACAACAAGCTTATTCTGCTTTTAGTTTGATTCCTCATATGTTAGTGATATTCAGCTGTGATAATGAGTTTATTTCTAATTCATTCATTTTTTACTGCTGTATACATATAAGGGTATCACACTTTACAGGATTTATCCATTATCCGGTGGATGGGCACTTGGGTTGCTTCTGATGTTGAGCTATTTCAAACAATGCTTTGATGAACATTCTCAGGCCTGTCCCCTGGCTTACATGTGTAAGAGCTCTTAATTGAGGGCTCACATCTATGCTGGGTCATAGGGTATGTGCATTCTCAAACATACTAAAAACTGGCAGATCATTTTCCAAAATTCTTGCACAAATAATTTAAACAGGGCTCCTGTTTTCCTTGTCCTTGGCTATGCTGGGGATATGGTCAGACTTTTTAATGTTTGTCATTCTGGAGAGTGAAAATCATATCACACTGTGATCTGAGTTTTCTTGACTTCTAATCAGGCTGATGGCATTAAAATGTTTGCCATTCAAGTTTTCTTCTTTTTCGAAATGTCTATTAATATCTTTTGCTCTTTTTTTTTTTTTTTTTTGGTAAGAATTCTTTATACGCTCTAAGAATTAATTTTTGGCCAGTGCTGGAAATATTTTCTCCCAGTTTTTGCTTTTTCACTTTTCTATATTGTATTCTGATGAAGAGAAGTTGTTGAACTTCTCATTTTGATAAAGATTAATACCTTTTGGTGTCTCAAATTTGGCATCTCCTTCTCTGCCCTGAAACCATCCATATACTCTTCTTTCTTTTTTTTTCCAGAAATTTTTATAGTTTTGGGGGAGGGTATAGCTCAGTGGTAGAGTGCATGCTTAGTATGCATGAGGCTCTGGGCTCAATCCCCAGCAGTTCTAAGAATAAATAAATAAACAAACCTAATTACCCAGCCCCACCAAAAAAATTTTTTTTTTAATTCTGCTACTTATTTTAGTCACTAAAATACCTGACACTGATTTTTTTGTATGGGTGAAGTAGGGATCAACATTTGTATTGTATTTTTCATTTGCATAACTGCTCCATAACCATTTATTGAGTGGTCCATCTCTATCCGCTGACCTGTCATGAAACCCTTTCCTATTTTAGGCATCTATAAATGCATGGGTCTGTTTCTGGTCTCAGTTCTCTCCCAATTAGCATGTATGTGTCTCCACTAGTACCCAATCTTAACTTCATTTTGTGTTTTTTTGTTAATGGAGATACTGGGGGTTGAACTCAGGACCTCGTGCATGCTAAGCATGCATTCTACCACTGAGCTCTACTCCTCCATCTTAATTTTTATAATTTTATAATAAGTTCTGATATTTGGAAGGGCATGTTTTGTTATTTGTTAGTCTTCAAAATTGTCTGAATTACTGTTGGCCCTTTGCTCTTGGTTATACATTTTAAATGAGATGTTCAATTTCCCTGGATAATCCTGCCGGTATTTTGATTTCAATTGTGTTTAACCTACAGATCAGCTTGGGGACAGTGACATCTGCCTATTGAAACTTCCTATCCATGAACATAATCCCACTCGCTGTTTCCATTTAAATGTTTTAAAATGCCAGCTAACAAGTTTCATAGCTTTATTCAAAAAGCTCTTGCACATTTTTGGGGGGGGGAGGTAATTAGGTTTTATTTATTTATTTATTCATTTTTGATGAAGGTACTGGGGATTGAACCCAGGACCTCGTCCATGCTAAGCACATGCTTTACCACTGAACTATATCATCCTCCTTTCCACACATTTTTGATTAGAGTTATTCTGGTACCATAATAAAGTGTATTTTTAAAATTGCATCTTAAACCAATGATTGTTGGGTTATAAAAATGTAATTTTTTAAAATGCAATTTTTTGAGTTTTATTTACTGATAACAATTTTGCTAACTTTCTTATTCTTTCTAATAATTTATGCTTTCCATTTTTTTGTAGATAACCTTCTAACTTGGAAATAAACATATTTTTTATACCTGTCTTTTATTTGTGTTGTCTAATCGCATGAGGTAGGAACTCTAAAAAAAAAAAAAAAATCAAATTTAAACAAAAAGATCAGCTTCTTTGCTGACTGTGAAGGAAATTCTTCTAGTAATTCACCATGTAGTATGATATTTATTTTAGATTTTTGTAAATATCCTTTTTCAAGTTAAGGAAATTTCTATTTCTAGTTTGCTAAGTTTTATTATTTTTTCAAGAACTTACTAGTGTTGAGTTTTTAGAGAGCTTCTGGTGTGTCTACTCATATGATTTTGTAATTCATTTCACTTAATACGTTATGATGATGAACAGTATATATAAATATTTAACTTAAGGCGACATGGCATTTCTTGGATAAACCACATTTGGTCGTGTGTATAATCTTTCCTTATAATTTCTGGATTTGACTTGCTAATATATTGTTCAGAGTCTTTGCATTTAGGCTCATATGGCTAGGATTTTTATTGGCTGGTGATTTTCCTTTTTTATATTATTTTTGCCTCATTTTGATATCAAAGCTGTATTTGCCTCATCAGATGAATGGGGAAGTCACTCCCCTCTTTCATTTTTCTGCAAGCATTTGAATGATCTGTAATTATCTGTTCTTGACATTTCATTAGAACCTGCTTTTGTAACCAGTGGGCCTGTGAGTTCTTTATGGGATGGTTTTAAATGACAGATTTAACTTCTTTAGTTGTTAAAACAAAAGCCACGTTTTCTAAATCACTTTTAATCAATTTTAGTAGATCATACTTTTCCAGGAGTCTTTCCATTTTATCGAAGTTTTACATTTATTGGCAGAAAGTTGTTCATAGTACTCCTTATCTTCTTAATCTCTACCGTGTCTAGAACTTTTCCTCTTTTATTATTCCTAAAATTAGTTATTTGAGCCTTGTCATTTTTTTCTTGATTGTTCTCACTGAAAGTTCACCAATTTTAGTAGACTTTATAAGGAACCAGCTTTTGACTTTGTTAAAGCTATCTTATTTTTATTTTCTATTTCATTAATTTCTGCTCTCATTTTTCTTTCTTTCTCATGTCTGCTCTTCTTGGGTTTCTGCTGAGGTTATTTTCTAATTCCTTAAAGTGGGCATTTAGCTCACAGTAGTTTAGCCTTTCTTCTTTTCTAATCTGACCATTTAAAGCTACCTGTTCCTCCCCGAGTGTGGCTTTAGCTGTGTTCAATCCATTTTGATACGTAACATTCTCACGGACATTCGGTTCTATCTCTATTCTAATTGCCACTCTAATTCTTTCTTTGATCTTTGACTTCTTTAGAAGTCTGCTCCTAAACTTCCCAAACCATAGGTTCTCTGTTTTCGTTATTTATTTCCAACTGAATTGCTCTGCAGTCTGAATATGCAGCATATACGCCGTGCCGCTGAACTGTGTTGGACTTGCTTTATGGCCTAGAAGACAAGCTTTCCTGTATTAAGTGAAAGCCATGTGAGTGGCACTTTATATAAATGATCTTGACTTCGCCCACTACTGATTCCAAATGCAAAATAATGTCTATTTACCAGATGAGAAAACTGAGGCTTGGAGAAGTAAGTGGAGGAGGCAGGAGTTAATTCAGGTTAGTTTAACTCAAAACAATATTTCTACTCAGAAGAGCTGGCTGCAAGGTCCAACTCTGAGCCTCACACAGACTCTCTGCCCAAAGCGGGGTAAATCTCTGAGGACCGAGCCCCTTTGTGGTTGCTTCTCGGAGTTCGTTGTCTGTGCATGTCTGGGAGACAGAGAAAGCAGCCCACCAGGTTTCATGAGCTGCGCTAAAGAGCTTGGCTTTTAATTTGAGAACAATGAGAAGACAGTGAAGGCATTTTAAGCAAGATGACGATGATGAAAATAATAATCATGCTAACAGCTCATGTTTTACTAAGTGCCGGGCATTTCTTCATTAACTCATAATGCGAGCGATAACAGCGGTAAAGGTCAAGACTATTATAATTTTCCTTTTGTAGACGAGGAAGTGAAGGTTCAGAGATGTTAAGTAACTTACCTAAGGCCACACAGGCAGTCTCTTTGGACCCAGACTTCAAACCCAGGCTGTCTGATTCTACGGGACCGCATCTTAACCATGACTTCTCCTCCGTGCCCAGAGCTGAAGTGTTATCTTGCTTGCTTTTTCGGTTTGCTTTTTAAGAAAATAATTTTGTGTGGAGCACGAGGGGAGGAGAGACTGGAAGCAGAGAGAGCAATCCGAGGCCCTGCTCCAGGCAAAAGATGATGGTGGGGATGGCTGTGGAGTTGGACAAATCTGACAGGCTTTAAGACACCGGAATGAATAATAGTACATTGATTCGTTCATTCAGTAGCCATTGACCGAGCACCTAGGACAGGCCAGGTCCGGAAATGGCCAGGCCTTGGTTGGGGGGGGGGGGGTGGGCCTGGAAGGGCTGGGGGTTCTGTGAGCGAGATGGTAGAGTCAACAGTGACTTCACCAGGTAAGGAGGGTTCTTCCTGAAAGTGGAAGTGGAGCCCGCACCACGGCCCAGGAACCTCCCCTCAGCTCCTGCTGCTGGTGGGAGGCATGGGCCACATGGAAAAGGGGCCTCCTGCTGTTCCCACCCTGCTGTGACAACTTCCCTTTTGGCAGGAGGTGAGGTTTGCCTTGGCTTTGAGTCCTCATTAATTGCCCTTGAAGGTTAATTCTGTAAGTGCCAGTAATGACCAAGAGTTAATTTTTCTCTCTCCCCTGCCTGCCTTACTTCTTCAAATTTTTGTTTCTTTAATGGGCCATCCAAGCTTGCTGGAATGTTTACCAAAGCAGGATAGTTAGTGATGTAAATAAATGAATTTACCTTGTCAAAAGGATCTGGAGCGAGAATTAAGGTGAGAGGAGTAATTTACAGGTGAATAATTACTTGGAAACCTCAGCAGGGAGACTGCTGGGGTGCTCTAATTATTTATCTTCTCCCAGTTTTCTCTTCTTTGAACTGCTCGCATGGGGGTGGATGGGGGTGGCATGGGCAGCGGGAGATGCTATTTTGGATTTCTTCTGTCGATTGTGAAATATCTTTGGGGGCTGCGCGGGGGGGGGAGTGCATGGTGGGGCGGGGGTGGGGAGCTCCACCAGGATGCAGGGTTGCCAGTCAAGCCCTTGGCAATTTGTGCGGCACACTCATGCCTTCATTTGGATCTTCTCCTGTGCTCTCTGAGGGGGATAGGATTGCTAGCCCTATTTATGGATGGAGAAACTGAGGTTCCTATGGGTGAGCTCCATCCCCACCAGCCTCAGGAGGCAGAAGCGGTGTATTGTGGCTCAGAGGTGGCTCCTGATTCTCCCTGGCCCTCCAGCTGACCTGTGCCACACCGGGAACACAGCCTGATGCTGCTCTCACCCTCTCTGTTCCCCAAACATCCCCCGCTGGCTGGGTCCCTCCCCGATTGCTCCCTGGAAGCTCTACTGGGAACAACCTGCTCCGTCTTCCCTGCTGGCCGGTGGCCGCGCCCCTTCCTTGAGCAGCTCATTTTCCATTTTAAGATTTCCTGTTTGAACTAAAGGGCAAAGATCTCGGCAGTATCAGCCTGGAGCCGGGCTTCTGTGTGTATAAAGGGGAGCCTCAGCCCCTGCGCTCTGTTTGTCCACTGGCCTTATCGACAGAGCCCAAGTCCCAAGTTCAGAGGTTCCAGTTCCTTCCCGATTTGCTGGGTAAAGTCCGGCCCTTCCGTGCGGGCGGCCAGGGCGGGTGGCCAGCCTGGAGCCAGCAGTCATTTACGGCCGGGCAGTGCTTCCGTCCTGCCTGGAGGCCTCTGGCTGCAGTAGGCTGACAGACAGACAGATGGATGGACGTGGGGACTCGGGTGCCTTCTCTCTTGGCCTTCCTCCCCTTTGCCCTCTGCTGTGGGCCGGCAGCCTGGGGAGCTGGCCCTCCCTGCAGCCTCCTTGGCCCTCACTCACACATGTCTTCCTGCACAAGCACACGCTCCCCGCCAATGCCGGGATCTCGGCCGCTGAGTCCTTTCCCAGAGAAAGGCACTTAACTGGTGCCATTTTTATGGGGTAATAATAAGAACTATCGCTGGAAGGGCAGCTGGCTGGTTCCAAAGTCCTTTCATCTCCTCGTCTCATCTGATCCGTGGGACAATCAGGAGTCATCCAGACAGCGATCGCCTTGGTTTTACAGAGGAGCGCTTGGAGCTCCGAATCAATGTCTTTATTCAATCAGGCCTTTTATTCAACAAGAGGTTCCAGGGAGCTCCCGTCTCCCCAGTGGTGGGAACCAGAGGAGACATCGATATTCAGAAAGTCAGGGAACAAAATCGGTGGTGGCCAGGCAGGGCATGTGGGAAGAAGCACCCTGGGGTGCTGTGGGAGCAGGGAGTCAGGGGTGTGGGATGTGGGGGCTCAGGAAAAGCCTTGCCAAGGTTTGTCCAAGATACCTGCGCTGCGCAACAAGGTCCGGAGCAGGGTGTGGCTCTCACTGGTCCAGATGGGACCTTCCCCACCTACCAGCGTCTGGGCACAAATGAGACACAAGGGTCCTTCTACAGACTCCTGCAGACTCCAGGTCTCTCCACTGGATCGTCAGCCCCCCGAGAGGAGGGGCTTCATGCGTTTTGTGATCTGCTTCATCTCCAGGGCCCGAAGTGGAGCCTGGCCCGTAGCCCTCGATAAATATTTGCTGTTTAATGAATAGACACACACGCATGCCCGGTGCCTTCCTGTCACCCTCTATACAGAATTATAGAGTCCGCAAGCAGCAGGACGCTTCTAGAAGATTGCTGGGGGCGGGGGCGGGGGGTGCTCAGAGTCGGAGTCACGGAGACATGACTCTTGTCTCATTTGCTTCCCCTAAAGACCCGGGGACGAGGCGTTGGTGTTGGAGCCCCCGCCTTGACACCTTCTGACTTTGGGTGCCCTTCCTCTCCTCCACGGCAGAGTGAGAAGGGCCCATCAGCTGACCCAGGGAAGCCCCTCCATGCTCTAAGGTTTGGGGAGTCTTGGAATGGGCGAGTGGCACCAGGCAGGAATTTCTCCCAGCTGAAGAGACTCCTCTTTCCAGGCTGAGGAGGCAGTCTGGTTGCCCTTTGCCAACCCCTGTGGCCAGAAGGATGCTGGCTTGTGGTCACAGCTGCTGGCCTTCTGGGCCCCTGCCAGCTTCCCCACCAGCCTGCCTGCTGCCTGCTGGGATGGGTGGGGAAGCAGCTGCCCACCCGCCCCTGTGACCCTGCCCTCTCTGGGCCCAGCCTCCCCAATCCCTTCAGCAGAATGAAATGTCTGGGACCCAAGGAAACTGGGCCCAGGCTTGAGCTCCAGGGCCCAGGCAGGGACTGGACCCATGGCTGCCAGGCTGGCTGGTCCTTTCTCCTTTCCCCCTTGTCCTTCCTCCCTCAGAGATGCTGCTCCCTGGCGTGGTCTGCAGCAGGGTTCCTATGGAGCCTCAGAGACTCCAGCCTTGCTGGGAAAGACCTGGAGTGCTGGCCCTCAGCCTGCAGCCAGCATCCTTCCTGGGAGGCGGCGCCCATGGCGGGAAAAGATGCTCCTCCTGTCTGCCCCACTAGCCAGCCTCTCCCACTCTGAGCCTTTCCCAGTGGCACTGATTTCCTATCTCTGGCTTTTCCCCTCCCCTTTCCCACAACCTTGTACTTTTCTATCCCCTCCCCCCTGGGAGGGGACCTGGTACAGTGGAACTTAAAGTTAGAAAGAACAAGGAGCCTTTCCAGCCTAGCCCTGCTACCACCAGCAGTGGAACTGGAGCCTCGAGTTTTTCATCTAGAAAATAATTATTTCTTCCCAGGCTTGTTGTATAGATTCTATGAGATAATAATGTAGGGAAGCCTCCAGGCAATTAATAGCAATGAACAATACCATAGAATTAGCTCTGTGCTAGCGCTGTTCTGATCAGTCCCCGGCTCTTGAAGGCAGGTACTATTTATTCCCATTTTACAGATAGGTTAAGTCATGGCCCAAGGTCAGACAGACTGTAGGTGGCAAAGCTGGGATCATGAATTCAGCAGTCTGGCTCATACCCAGCACCCACTTACTACCCTGGGGAGATGTGTGCTTGCTGAGCACTAGGTGGGTTCAGTGGCTCCCTGCTAATTTGGGAGCTGCTAGCCATTTGCCTTGACGAGACTTATCCTTGGGCCATCTTGGGGCCCTTGCTCTCTCTTCCCTGCCCTCCTACACACCCTCCCACACATCTTGGGCTGAGACTTGGCTCTGTTCTCTCTTTCTGCACCCAGGGGTAGAGGCAGAGATCCTCAAACCAAAGTTTTGTTAAGAGGCATAAAGTGAAGTCATACCTGACTGTCTTTGGGGTCTGCCATTTAAGAGGAGGCCAGAGTCTGGCTTCTGAGTAATTCAGTTCAACAGACAAGAATGAGGCAGGCCAGAGGCAGCTTACAGCTTAGGGGCTTTACCAGAAGTCCCTGCCCAGGCTGAGCCTGCCAGGAACTGTGGGGTACCGGTCTGTAGGCCTCAGGGGCCAGGCTGGAAAGGAAGTGGGAAAGCAGGTTCAGAGATAGGAAAGGCCTGTGCCCATTTCACAGACAGGAAGGGTGAGGGTCAGGACTGAAGCCAGCACTTCCTGAATGGGTACTTTCTTTGACTCTTTCTTCCTTTTATATTTTAAGAGTTCAGGAGAGAGAAGGAGACCCTTGATGGCCCATGATACCTGTAAATCCCACATTTGAGAATGGAGGTCCCTGAAGGAGACCTATTGTTTATCCCGGAGAAAGAGCCTGGGGCAGGATGAGGCTGAAGGGTCTGAGCAGCAGGAGAGGAGATAAGTGACTTGCCCAGGGGCACACAGCCTGTTCTGCCTCTCTGGGGCCAGCGGAGGTGGTCCTTCCCCTCAGGGGGACTGAGAGAACAAACTGGAGGTAGCAGCATTCATTCTGGGAACCCAAAGCCTCCGGTTTACAACCAGGCTCTATGGCAGATTTGCTGAGGGGTCTGTAGTGTCTGGACTCACCTGTCCTAACTGCACTGAGACATGCTTTCCACTGACCATGCTCCTCCAGCCAAGGACAGGTGGATCAAGGCTCAGTCAGCCATTCCCCTGACCTTGCATTAGGGATCAGATAGAGGGGGAGTTGTGGCCTGGGAGAGAGAAGACCTCTATTTTTTCTTTCCCCAACCACTTAATTCTTACACGAGCCCTGTAAGAGAGTGCCTGCCACTTCTCATTCCTAATAAGAGATGTCCAGTTTTCCTCTTTGGCTTGAGAGAGGGGAAGGAAGGCAGGGGGAGGGGTGGGGGCTTTACCTAGGACAGAGGCAAGAATTCTAAGGCAGTATCTGTGGTCGGACACATTCTCTATCCAACACTAGCTTTTATGAGGGAAAGGAAGACCCAAATTCAGTGTGCACATCCATGGGAGAGCTGTACCTGGACTTCAGAAATAAGCAAATGTGAAAAAAAAAAAAGGTGTGTTTAGGATCGAGGAAATATGATATTTACTTAGAAATGAAAATTGATTGCCTTTAACTTATGATAAGATAATTATGCTCCTCTGAGTCATTGTCATGCATTTGTGTTCTTAAATCTCCCTCATTAAGTAGTAAGGGTACGGATTTTATCTTAATTCATTTTTTATAGGGCTGTGAATTCCTGTATTTATCTACTTTTGTTTTCCTGT